>NC_137424.1:14179878-15379878 GCF_964374335.1 Astatotilapia calliptera
AAAAAGCAGCCATGTTGTTACAATGTGTCAAACCAGAGCTGTGAATGACTGAGGTTAAAAGAAATATGACGAGTTGAGACCTAAAAAATAGGCTGGTGATGAACAGAAATGGCATCCATCCACTGTAGCAGAGATCACAGCGAGCTGAGTCCCTGTGTCTGAACATGATGAAGTAGAATAGCTGGTGTTTTGTTTTTTACAACTGCAAACAATTAGAAGCAAGCAAACCATTTATTTATACAGCACTTTCAGAACGACTCCCTGCTAAACACAAAGTGCTGTACACTTCACACAGAAATGATACATTGAATAAGTAAAAATAAATAAATTAATTAAAATAAAGATAAAAATATAAAAAAATAAGATGATAATTAAAATGACATTTAAAACAATAAAATGAGCACTTTAGATTAAAACGACAAAATCAGGGTCATGCTGTGTCATATGCCAAAGAGTAAAAATGGGTTTTAAGACGTGTTTCACAAGTGGACAGTGAAGGGGCCTCTCTGATGTGCTGGGGCAGCTTGTTCCACAGATTAGGAGCAGCAGTAGAGAAGGCCCCGCCCCCTCTTGGACCTGGGTGCCTCCAGGAGCAGCTGGTCAGCTGGCCTGAGAAACCTGGGGTCTGAGTAAGGATGCAGAAGCTCAGAGAGGTAAGGTGGGGCAAGACTGTTTAAACATTTAATAACAAACATAAGAATTTTAAAATGAACTCTACGATGTACAGGCAGCCGATGGAGTGACGCGAGGATGGGAGTTATGAGCTCTCTTTTACGAGTTCTGGTTAAAAGTCGTGCAGCAGCATTTTGGAGCAGCTGCAGACGAGAGAGAAGACACAGACTAACTCCAAAATACAGACGTCACAGTAATCCAAACGAGATGAAGTAAAAGCATGGATTACTGTTCAAAATGTGACCTGGATAAATTAGGTCTTAGCTTTGCCAAACGCCTTAAATGATAAAAACTGGACTTGACAGTAGCCCTAATTTGAGTGTCCAACTTCACTGTCCATCCTAAAACCCAGGTTTGTAACAACAGGTTTAAGATACTCTGCCAGGGGTCATGATTCACAACAGGAAGTCATTTACTATTCAGCAACTGAAGGTTTTTAAGATAAAACCACAGGATTGCAATCTGTGGCTTTAAAAGAAAATCAAACAAAAACAGACTTTCTCAGTTTGTTGCCCCTAATAAGGCGTTTAAACACTGCTGATATTGTTGCGTTCTCACTGACTTTGTGACCAATAAGCCACTTTAATCGAGTCCTTTGGTAAAATGTATCATGCCAGGTATTGAAATGGAACTTTTTTATTTTGCTATTATGTATTTGTTTCCTTACTTTTAATTTATCATTATTTATCTCAACTTCACCTTTAACCTTGTTTTTTTTATTTATTGTTTTATATTATTATCACTATTTTATCTTCTTTTTACTTTCTTACTACATTATTTTGTTGTTTGTTCTTCTTACTTAATTATTTGATGAAAAAATTGTTGATATTTGTTTGTACTTTGTTATTACTCTGGTTTCTATATTAATTGATTGTTGGAGCTTAATCCTAAGATGTTTATTTTCATCTATGTGTTTATTATTCCTTTGTCGCCTTGCTGTGATGTAATTGGCCTTCAAGTTTCTCTAATATGGTTAATCATAGTTAATTTATAATTTCTTACTTTTTGACACAAGGCCAAGGATTTGGGGCCCTGTGGGGGAAAACATCCAACTTTGGGCCCCACCACTTTAATATTGTAAACCATGCTGACTCTAAAAATACAATACTGTGCAGAAATTGATCAAAATTTTGCTTCGATGTTTTGATTTTGTGCAAAACTGATGAGATATCTGCAAATCTTTTTTTTTTTTTTTTTTTTACATTTTAATGTTTTTAATAATAACATTATTAGATATATGATGTAGAGATATAGAGAAATTAAAAAGAAATTAAAAGTTACACTAAGTTAACACTCAGATATGTAGTGGCATTTTAAACCATTAATCACAGAATGAATAAATGTGTGGCGCCTCGCATCGTGCATTATCAGCATCACACGTTATGCTCCAGACAGCGGGGAAGATAACACTTAAATAACCTGATGTTAAATATGAAAACGTGTTGCTATAGAGGATGTTCATGGATTACTAAAATACGACAAATTAACATTTGAAAAACTCATAAATTGCAATTGAAAAGTGTGGCGCAGTTTGCGCACCATGAATGATGCGAGCTGTTTGAAAATTAATAACTACTTCAACAAAACTTAAAATCTAAAATAACAAAACAATAAATCATCCTTTTTCTTCCTCTCAGGTTGTGGGTCAGCAGCAGGGAAGCCATCGGCTCCAGGTTATCTGTGGAAACATCGAGGTGTTCAAGGGCAGCCGATAGATGTTATCTCTCCAGTGCGTCCCAGGTCTATCCTGGGGCCTCCTCTGGGTAGGACATGCCTGGTCAGAAGACCTTACCCAGGAGGTGACAGCCTAGTGTCCTTTGAACTTAGGGGAGTTGCGGCTCTACTCTGCCCCCTCCGAATGGCTGAGCTCCTGACACTCTAAGGGAGAAGCCCGTCCACCTTCATTTCAGCAACTTTTTCAGTAGCGTTTACAAAACGATCAGGCTTAGATTAACAGATGTATCTTGCTTTCAACAATGCTGCGCTAACTGCTGGCAGACGGCTGCATAACGTTTAGGACAAAATAATTGAAATAATTAAGTATTGGCAAATATGACTTAAATGATCCTTTGGATATCTTTTTAAAATGTAATTTTACAAGGGGCCTCCTGCAATTAGACACAGAGAGAGAACTGTCCAGTTGTCTCTTTTAGGTTAATCATTTCTGTCTTTTTTTTTATCTTAAAAAAAGACTAATAGATTGTTCTGCGGTTTTCTAGAGATCCTGTCAATCATGGACCCTTTCCTCCCTCTGGCGCCCCCTGGCTGTACTGTTTACCAGCTGCATCCTACATGGATGCGAGCAGCAGTCTTGGCTATTAGAAGGCTGACACAGGAAAAAAAAGATAAAGACACGTTGTTTTCAACACAATTTATTTTACATACTCTCCATACACTTCATATTCCGTGTGAAGCCTTGGTATGTACTATTGCAAGTTGCTTTCAGCTTATCATGTCAGCACACACAGTCTTTAGTCAGCAGGTCCTTAGTCAATCTGCCCGCACTGAATTCCCTCAGCTTCAATCAACGGGCCCCTGGAAGATGAGTTTGATGTGGCCCTGCTCTCCTGTCAACCAGGTACCACAGAAAGGGCAGGCAGCATGAAAGGCATGAGTGCCGTGGGGCAATGGGATTTGGCTCCACCCTGCTACTGTCTTTTCTGAGCAAACATGACCACAGGGGCAGAAAGCATGAGTGGGTGGCCCAGCGTCCAGGTACAATCCCCCCTCACAGCCCAACCACAACGGCACGTAGGGGCCTACTCTTCGACACATAGGGCACTCCCTCTCACCTGTGCCGGCAGGTGCTGTGCCTCCGGGGCCGGGGGGCCCTTTTTCTTTCCGGTAGCCCCAGTTGTGGTAGCCGTGTACGTGACCGCAGTTGACATAAACCCAGGGTTGCTTCTTGTCAACAATCTCGCGCTGGGCCAGGCTGGGGAAGGCCAGCGTGTTGAAGCCCACAGGACACTGAGGCCTCGCAGCGTTCAGCTCCTGTCGAAGGCACTCCAGCTGTTTGAGAGTAGGAGTATGCCGCAATCCGGGGGGGGTCCTCCACAGCAAGGTTGCTCCACACAGATCAATCAGTGAACCATCCTGGAGTGTGTTTGACTCATTTTCAACCTTCAGAGCAGAACAGAAAAAGGAAAATGTGAGTGTAGATATGAAGCAAGGAAAGCATCATTATCAGAAACTGAACCAGGCAAAATCATTTTTCGTATTCCTGGAATTTTGGGAATTTTCTTAAACTAGAAAAACTTTTACACTTCTATGCCACCACACAATGGGTTCAAGGGTTCAAGGTTCAAGGGATGTAGCAATCTATGGAGTGTACAGCATTGGAGCAGCGGTCCCCAATCCCCGGGTTGGGGACCAGTACCGGTCTGTGAGTTGTTTGTACCGGTCTGTGAGAGTTGAGGCTCGGGTGTAAAATTTAGGGTTTTCAGGATTTTATCATCTTTTCCTGTGTTGTAGTTGTGTGTCTTATTTTGAAAGAAATATTTACACGTTACCATAGCGACCAAAAAGCATTATGATGTTGCTCTCAGTGTTGTTGGCGCATTTCAGGAGGAAGCTGCTAATAAAGTTACACAGTGAATTCAGATTTATTATTATATTTACAAAGTACCACAGTTTTTGTCTCGGTCATATCATGTTGTTGCATTTATCTGCGACACCTTAAAGGCCGCTCCGTAAAAAAATTGTCTGACGTTAAACCGTGGCGTAGAAAAGGTTGGAGACCGCTGATGTGTAGAACCAGACAGCAGCTTTGTTTGTTTATGTCTCGACGAAGCAACAAGTCAGCAGATGTCTGAACACAGGCAGAAAAAAATATTCAGTCACATTTAAATTTATTTACTCAAAAGACAAAGAAAACTCAGTGTTTATGCATTTATTGTTTTTATATTTGCATCTTTCTTTCAATGCGCTAAGAATAAATACTTCCTAGTTTGACTATTTCCATTATTTCTAATGCTGCTCTAAGGTCACCGTCCTTAAGCTGCAGTTCGTCTTTGACTGCTTTACTTAACTTGTACACCTTCTGTGATCATTTCGATTATTAGATTAGCTTTTATATTAGATTATTTAGATTTAGATTATTCAGCAGGCCCCAGAAATGGACTGAAAAATAAGATTTCATTCATCATTACAGGATGGTGTGCAGCCAACAGCTTGAATGTTTCAAACAAAGGAAGTAGTGGTGAATTATGACACTGTGTTCGTCCAGCTTTGGTCTATTTCCTCAGAACGTTTTTCTTTGTAAATCAGCTGAAACTGTTACTGGAGTTAAAATCATCCACATGCTGGGAAAAACTGGATGTTTATCCTGGGCCAAGAAATGTTTGTATAAAGTCAACCAAGACCTAAATTTAAGTTTAGTTTAGTTTAAGTCGAGTTCGTTATTCGACTCGATATTTCTGTGATGACAGAGAAACCAACCAAATCATTGCCTCCTAATTAAATGTCAGAGAGACTGTGCTGTACGACTGTATACTGAGTATACTGACATTTTTCTTTTCTTTTGCTTGGTCCTTGTGGCCACGGGCCTTTACATGGGCTTTACATTATTGCACGGTTTAAAGAATAGTGTGCAGTTTAACTGCAGCTCAGAATCCCATTTAAAGAATTGCACTCAAACACACATCAGGAGCTAATACTGCTGAGAGGACGTCTTTCCTCCTTTTTGAAATATTAATAAAAAAAACATAACAGGATCTTTAAATACAGACTCTTTAAATACAGACTCTTTAAATACAGACTCTTTAAATACAGTTATTCGTAGCTTTTGATATTGTTTAGCTTTGCAGTCTGTGATGAATCAATCATCAAAAGAAAGCCCTGCAATTTTAAGTCAGGCTCAGTAGTTTGGACACTTGTATCCACATGAAGTCTGCATGAAACACATCAGCTGCTTTCTTACCAGTTTTCCTCTCTGCTGGGCTGAGCGTGTCTCCCTCAGTGCAAAGACATTGCCACAGACTGAGATTTCTCTCCAGACCCCAGGAGCCGGCTCAGACACAAACTCGCCCGCTGGGTGCATGACCAGCACACCATTGGTAGTCAGACCATCCATCAGGCCGTCTGATGTTCTCCATTTGGCAGCCCGCTCCTTAGATTCCCCACATGGACACACACAGAGCAGGCAGATATTCAGGTTAACGTGAAGACTGTGAGGTGCTGGAGGCTGTTGTTAGAGATGGTTAGTAAGGAAGCAGCTATGGCTGCGTTTGCCTTCTGCTAGCTCAGTGTAGACCAGTGTACTGACTAAAGCACAGAGATGCTGGCTTTGATGATGACTTTGAAAAGCACACTAAGAGTTCCTAACTTAAAACTATTTTACATACAATAAAAATAACCTTTATTAAGCATAAAGGGCTGCGTTCCTCATTCTGACTGTAATTTAGCTTAGAAAGGCTTTTGTGGACTTGAAAACAAAATATTTCTGTTTATTTTTCACTAAAAACATCACAGTAAGATGCATGAAACAGGTCGTAGATCATGTTTAACCTAATGTAAATTTATCCCAATACAAACTATGATCAGGTCTCTGTTTCATATTTCGTGGAGTTTCATAATTTTCTATTTACACAGGTTAGTGTCATTGGGCCTCATTTATATTTACAGTGCATAATCTGGCTAAAAACAGACAGAAATGAAGAGTGTACCAAAGTAAATCAAGCTCTTTCTCCTTTCACCCCACACAGCGCTTACATAAAGCTCCTCACCTATTGGCATCCAGCCTTTACGTCACTGCCACAGTCGGCTGTTGTCAAAGCTGCGCTTGTTTCACAGCTCATCAGAAACTAGGGGTGCGTTCCAAAAGTACCTCCTGTGTCCTATTCCTAACCTCTTTTAGTGGCTAGGAGAATCAATATGGACTTAGGAGAAGAGAACAGCCAGATGTGACTCCAGATGTCCGCTGTGTTGAAAGTACAATATAGAATAGAATAAAATAGAATAGGCCTTTATTGGGTGCTCCACACCAGTTGCTTTGGCCTCTGTCACATTCTGTACACACAGGACAGCCTGAGTGAAGGTCTCCAGCTCCTGCTCTCCAAAGATGGACCAGTCTGTGAGATCAACACAGTCCTAGAGCTGGAGGAGAGCATGGCCATGTTTTAATGACCCAGGTGTTTGGAGGGGTTTGTTTCCTTAGGGGGTGCAGGCAGGGATACAGTAGGTGGACTACAAAATGTGCACACTTGCCACAGCGTGTTCTAACAACAGTGTTTTATGGAGGTAAATAAAACACAGAACAGCCTGTGAAAAATATTACTTTAATATAAATGTTGGCATTTTAAAGAAAAAGTAACATTTAGGGCCTGATTTATGCCTGACTTAGACTTCTGCAGGAAATCTACTTATGATGTAACCTTCCTTCAGTTGTTGCTGCGTCGACCAAACCTGTAGTTACAGTTCTGGTGAAGTGCACTTCGGGTTAAGTGGACGGTCAGGACGCAGGGTTGTGATGTTGTAAGTTACCATGTAGATTCTACACTATGTCCATCCGTTTAAATATATTAGTTATCCCTGATCTCATCTTATCATATCTCAAATGTTATCTTTAATTAAAAGTGACTTTTATTATTGTAGATGTCAGATTATGTTACGTTGTCCTTTTTCCTCCTGTGTCTGCTCTTTCTGCTCTTCCAAAGACAGAAGACCAGGAAGCCTGCAGGACCCGAGGGCGTGTCCCCCTCCTGCCTGAAAGTCTGTGCTGATCAACCATTTTCAGCTGCATCTTTAACTGGTCTCTGGATTTGTATCCATCATCCCAAAGAAATCCACCATGATACGATTAAATGACTACAGGCCTGGCGCCCTGACGTTTGTGGTTATGAAGTCTTTTGAAAGAGTGGTGTTGAGCCACCTGAGGGACATCACAGACCCCCTGTTTGTCCAGTTTGCCTACTGGGCAAACAGACTGGCCAAGGATGCAGGACTATGTCCTGCAACACCTCGACCAACCTGGGATATAAGCCATTATGTCTTGGCCTTCAGGTTAACCTTTAATCCTCCACTGAAAGCTCCCCAGTTTACTGTGCCCGTCTCCACCTATCAGTGGATCACCAGCTTCCTGTTGGACAGGCAGCAGCAGGTGAGGCTGAGGAGCATTTCAGCCTGTCCCAGGGGTGTGCTCTCTCCCTGCTGCTCTTCTCCCTCTACACTAATGACTGCGCCTCCGGAGAGCCATCTATCATTCTCCTGAAGTTAGTGGCTGACGCCAGCATCATTGTTCTGATCCAGAATGGTGACGAGTCTGTGTACCGATGGGAGGTGGACTGGTGCAGTCAGAAGTAGGGATGGGTATCGTTTAGGTTTTGTCCGATACCGGTGCCAAATCGGTACTTTTGAAACGGTGCCGGTGCTCAAACTGGTGCTTAAAGAATGGAGAACACAAACTTTGTCCAAAAACCTCTCATGTTCAGCTGTTTTTTGTAAAAAGATAACAATGTTAGCCTTTTCTGCAGCTATGGGGCATATATGGTATCACTCTTGGCTGGAAGCAGTGCTTAAACAATGGAAAAAACACAAACTTTGTCCTAAACCTCTCATGTTTAACTGTTTTCCTCTTTTTCTTTGGTCATTTTAGCCTTTTTGGCCAGTGTGAAGGGAGTATCTGCCATCAAACAAGAAGACAGCAGCATGTAGCTATGATGATGTTTGCTAGTTCACCTTACATGCATTAATGTAATAACGTGGTTAGCCTACTCAACGTAAATTACACTCGAACAACATTAAGCTGCTCACGCAGAGAAGAACGGCTGCTGCTGCCGTCATCATCCGTCATCCTTTCTGCTACACTGGCAGGGCTAGGGGCCAGGACTCTTTGTGTTTTTGGGGGATGTTGCATAACAGCCAACCCACCCGCAGTAGATGTGCTCGGTGTGAGGTCTCGCAGCAAGCTATCAAATACGGCGCATTTCTGGGCTTTAAAAAAAACGCTATGCGTCGCCAGGTGTTTCATCGGATTTGAGGTGTTACCTCCTTTGACAGTATCACAGTATCAGCTTAAAGCACTTGTTGCTGCTGAGTTTGTATATTTTGCTGTGAAGTACAGCCAGACTTTTGACCGCTTCGCCTTGGGCATTTTTAATCTGTAGCTCTGCTCTAACAGAACGCACGTACCTGGCCCCGCCTACTATCCTCGGAAACGTAAAATGATTGGCTAGAAGTGTATCACAGCTCAGGAAAAAAAGCACCGAAATAAATGTGCGCTGCTTTTCGGTCTGGTTACCACCGTTTATGTCAGAACCGGTGCCATCATGGCACCGGACACCGGTACCCATCCCTAGTCAGAAGTACTTGGAGCTGAGCCTGTTCAAGACTGTGGAGATGACCATGGACTTTCTGAGAAACCTTCCCACCATCATCGTCTTATCATCCTCAAAAATACTCTCACTTCAGATTCCTGGGATCTGCCTTTACACACAATCTGGTCCTCACATATAGAGTCTGTCGGGATGAAGGCCCAGCAGAGGTTGTACGCACTGCAACTCGGAGTTCAACCTGCCACAGGAGCTGCTGTTCCTCTGCTACACTGTCATCATATATGAGACCATTAACAGGTGCCTGTGCCACTTTTGTTTTAACTATGTTGTTTATTTCTTGTTTATTTGTATTCTTTATCACCTGCTGTAACACAACAATTTCCCCGTGGGATGAATAAACTCTCTCTCTCTATCTAGCTGGTCGAGTCAATACAAACTAAATTAAATGACTGTAGATTTCTTTCCTTCATAATATTTTCAAGTCCACAATCAACAGCCGCTTCATGAATGTAAATATGCACAACAACAAGGCGCAAACTAGGTGTTACACTCAAAACAGGAAGGCCAAATTAGACTGTGGTGGGGCGTGGCCTGTGGTGCCGTGCAGGGAGGGCGGGCGCACCTGCACGGCATCCTTAATCACGCCCAGTTAAAAACACGGGGACTCAGGTTGGGGTGTTGTGATGTAAATAAAATAGCTCAAAACACTGATCCCTGGACCCGCTGTGCCTTATTCACTCCACATAGACGTTGCCAGAAAACATTTAAAGCCTCCTTAGGCTTGGAAAAAAAATTCTTTGGACAGATGAAACAAAGTTGTACCACAATGATGGAGAAGGATAGGAAGTAGATTCAGATTCATACATCTTCATCTGCCAAACACAGTGGAGACAGTGTTATGACATGGATCGTCTCCAAAGGTTGATCCTGTTCATCTGGACGTAGCGTTTTGTGGGAGAAACGTTTCGTCATCACCAGGTGACTCCTTCAGTCTCAGCTGACTGCAGCTTTCAATCTTATAAACAGGACATTTGCATAATGACTGAAACCAGCCCACTGAAGGAACAATGGGCTGGGAGGTCAGTTCCTTAATCTTAATTATGCAGATTCTCATGACCACTGATCAACAACCACTGATCTTTTGGAGATTTACTTACCTGGATGATTGAGCGTGCATCATCATAACATGGATTGTATGGCTGACAGTGAAACTAGATTCAGTGTTTATGTTACTGCTGATTAAAGAAGCAGGATGAATTCTGAAGTGTGCAGGGCTATAATCTCTGGTCAGGCTTTGCTAAATGCTAAAAAGGTGCTTTAAGTGACTTTGAATGTGGCACGTTGGTCGGTGCCAGAAGTGTTTGGTCTAATTATTTCTGAAACTGCTGACCTGCACATCCATCTCCGCTTACAGAGAAATGAGAAAAAATCCAGTTAGCAGCAATACTGGCTGAAAATATCTTGTTGATGCCAGAGGTCAGACGGGACTAACCACACAGCTTTGATCTGACGGAAAGGCAACAGTAACAAACAACAAAGCTGCTAAATATGAATGAAAAGACAACATCTGCTCCGTACAATATTATACATCTGTGTTGTGTAAAGCGCTTTGAGTGCTCAGAGTAGAAAAGCAGTCCAGAAATTTAGTTCTGATAGCCAAGTTGTCAGGGCTGTCAATCTTATTATCATTCCTCGGTACTCTTAGCACAGAGGTGTCACATTTTAAATTGTCCCCCCTGCTTCTGCTACGGTTCTTAAGATTATCAACATTTAGAAAGGAAGGAATATTTCAAATACCGTACGGGAACTAACAGCCGGAGGCTAATTTGAAAAAATATCCCCAGATAGCTCATATCTGGGTTTATATATTGTAGAAGTCAGATTTCCCACCAACTGTCTCAGACTTGCAGTTAATTTAGAATTAATTAAGTTAACATGCATATCTTTGAGGGTGAGAACACACCCAGAGATATAAAAAGTGGTTTAGTTGGTGAACTTATCCACAGGTTTGCAGACTACGTGTTTAGGGAGTCAAAGGCACCAGTGTCTGATGAGTCCGGAGTAGAAAACTGTTGTATGTAACCATAACATGTATAGATTATTTCATTTGGTGAGTACAGTATTATAAAAAATGAAGAAAAGCCTGCAAGCTAGTTCAGGCAAACTACTTGCTATACTGTCTCTTCCTGTCACATCCGAAAACAAATGGTGTTCAAATGCAGGATTTCACTTAGCGCAGAGAGACTGTAACTGTTTCAGAAACCTCCTTTAAACCTAGTATTAGTTACTAGTTACTGATGAAGGGAAAAGCAGAAGGACACTATGTTGCTTTTCAATACTTTAGCCTGGCTGACAAAGAGTCGCAGCACGTTTGAGCATCGTTTTGCTTTAGCAGTAGTGATGACTTCAGTAACTTTGTAACCACGGCTGTCTCGAGTCACACATCTGTTAACAAGTCAAACTGCTTCAGAAACTGCTGATACTTTACAGACCACTTCTCTCCCGTTGATCTCTCTGGGCTACTTTATGCAGACTGCCGCTAAATGCACAAGACCCCATCCCTGTAAAACTCTTTAAAAAAGTTCTGCCTCTAAATAAAGCGGAGATGAGTTTGTTGTTATTAATAAGTTAGGTACCACAGGTTTATAAGGTAGATATAATTAAGCTGTTTGAAAAAGTTGATCTAAATGGGCTCTGTGATCGTTTGCATAATTTCAGTCTGGATTCACAGCGCAGAAACAACACAGTGATCTTGGTATCAGACAGTGGACTGATATCTGTGCTTGGCCCAACAGACCTTATTGCAGCTCTCAATACTTTACATGGGACAGAGCCTTTAACTCTCTGTCCCATGAGACCAGCCACAGGAGAGGAGAAAGACGTCCTCTCCACTTTTAAATGCAGGATTTAAACTTCCCACTATTATAGTCAGACCATTCATGCTGCAAAATATGCTGCTGCTGCCCTGCATCACTGTCTGCTGATGTTGTCTGCAGGGAGTGATGAACTCAGCTGTAAGACACTAAACACAGCACCGAATATTAATTTGGATCAGAAATGTTATAATATGTGATCTGTTTACTGACTAAAGATTAAACACATGACCAAAGTCTCTTTCATAACTCATGAGTAACAACTATTAACTCCCACACACACACACACGCACGCACGCACGCACGCACGCACGCACGCACGCACGCGCACGCACGCACGCACGCACACACACACCCCTTCACGTTTTCATGCAGCTCCATCACATGAACAGACATGCATTCTTGCAGCTCTGATGTCACACGTGGGTGGAACAACCACATCCCTTCTGTCAAACTACCGTGGTTGCTATGGTTACCAGTGGCGCGTACCAAGCGATGCCTGTCACCCACGTGGGAGGGAACACTCACCCCCAGGAAGATGTTCTTGGAAGAGTCAAAGCCAGCGGCGTAGATGCGAGCGGTGTAGGGAGCGCTGCGCTCACACATGATGCGGCAGGCGTATCGTGAGATGGTGCTCTGAACTGATTGGCCTCCGCCCTCCCCCACCGCACCCCCAACTTGACCACTGCTGCCGGCTGTGTCCGTCACCACAAAATCAATCATGCTTTCTGTGGACCGGCCAATCTGAGAGAACCGAGAGAGAGAGGGCCCACTGAGACCATACAAAGACATGCTGAGCACAAACACTCCAGTGCAGTCTTATTGTGCATGTTTTAGAAATATGTGCAATTATTTGCATACAAGCATCAGTCGGGTGAAGAATCCTAGAAGATAATCATATGTTCCAGCTGATTTTTTCTTTCTTCAGTTTCTGTCAGCTGTGTGATTTTAGTAAAACTTTATAGACCTCACTGTGTAAAGGAAGAACAGGCCAACAACCTGGCCCTACAATAATAGCAAGACTGAATTGATTTACTTAGTTGCCAGGCAGATGTGGAAAGTGTAACACCAGCACAAAGATGATTATTCTGAAAAATGGTGAGACCTGGATTAACCAATAAGAATGGGTCCATACGTTTTGAATGGCAGAAGCCAGTTTTCAGTAACATTTGACCAAATACATAAAGTAGTACAACACTTGTGATTAGTGATTTCACTTTGACCGCTCTGAGTAGAAAAGCACCACACGAGAACCAATCAAGTCCATGTACAACGGACACGCCTCTGTGTTTACTATGTGGTGCTGCATTTTGACTATCAACAAAGTGAGAGTCAACGAACAAAATGCTTTCGAGCCTGGCTTGTGCATGTTTTAATTATAAAAAGAACAATGTGTGACAGGAACAGTATTTTAATAGTTACTGGAACCAGGCTGTACCACACAAAAGGTCAAACATGCAGACTTTTTTGTGTGTTATTCAGAAGGAGCAGGGACTCCACTCATGGATCTGACCCTTAAATAGAGAACAGTGGAGCCCTGGCTTTGTTTGGGTCTTCTTCATACGAGAAGGTGGCTGGAAAACAACTGCAAGCTGCTGAGGGCACACAGGTCTGACTGCAGACTGGAAAACAACTGCTGCTGGTTTTACAGCTTTATGTTGATCTACAACAACTGCTTTAAAGTCTGAAGCAGAAAAACAAAAAATATTAGTTTAATTTTGTAAATATGTGATATTTAGGTCAATCAGTGACAAAGAACATCGGAGAATGTTGTCATCTTTAAACCTTTTCATCCTGAGAGACATAAATAAGCTTGAATAAAGGCTTGTAGCCATTATTAAACCTCGATTATCCTTTGATTTGTCATACTGTTACTCGGTATGAAAGGTCCAAGTTTAAATAAATATCATCAAATTTCAGCTTATGTTTTTACAGTTACTATTTTCCTTTTCATATTCTTCCTCGAGCTAAGACTATCTGAGGGTAGGTGTTCAACAGCTAACAGATTTCACCCCGACCAGTGTCCAGTGGTACGGCTCTGTCTTCTGTTTGTGGTACGTTGTTACAATATTTTACACGATTATTTACTGTCCAGTGTCTTTTTCCACAACAGGAAACAAAACTAAAATGTTGAATTGGCAACCACACACGTGTGTGTGTGTGTGTGTGTGTGTGTGTGTGTGTGTGTGTGTGTGTGTGTGTGTGTGTGTGTGTGTAGACACTGACCTGAAACATATCTGTGTTGGTGTCATGGGTGTATTCCACAATTACAGAGTGGCTCCGTGACAGTGTGTAGGAGATGCTGTGCTGGCTTTTGTTGCTGAGTGCCTGCCAAAGGAAAACAGATTATACATCAACCACATCACATCACTGACCTCCAGAAAATCTACTTGGAGAGCATTTTCTATTTTTAAAGACAACAACAGCACTTGGATTTATATAGGTGTTTTTTGTAAATACTAATCATAATATTAACAACAACACAGACAGCATCTATCCTCAATGTCTTACTGTCAATGTGACAGCACGGTGTGTTTTTTTTACATTATTAATGCAGCCATTAACCATGTTCTAAAGGCAGATTTAAATATTAACCATTACATATAAATTTTGCTTTTGCAACTTATTTGGTTTTGATCACAGAGTTGAGCATTCAAAGCTTCCCTCTTAGTTTTACTTGCACAGATGAGAAATACGACTCCGTTAGCTCAGGTTAGTAAGGTTATTAAAGACTGTTAAATAAATAGCCCGTAGCCATGGCAGCTGAAGTTTTAAGGCTTTGGCAGAGTGATGAGGTTAAAACTAGAAACAGTTTTTTTCTTTCTCTTCGCTAATGAGGAGTCCAAGTCTAATGAGGTCTTTTTGGCCTAAAGTAGTAGTTTGCTGTTTGTACAAGACCGAACATGAAAAACTTTAATTGTATATAAATAACTGTATATTTTTAATGAAAGAGCCAATGACCTGTAAGCTATTAATCGCGTGAAAGAGTCAGTGGAATTAATCCACTATGAAAGTAAAGAAGTGAAAAAAAATATGAAACTATCAAGAGAGTCAATAACATTGAGCTAAAAAAATGGAAAGCAAGATACTTGAATTATCATGTATCAAAGATGCCAGGACCTATGCCTATAGGGCTCCCAAACCTGGAGCATCTGTGCTTTAATGAAGACCTGTGCCCAGATGACCATCAAAGAAGAATTGCACTGGTTGAGAAAACTTGAAAAGCAGGGAAATGGCCCCAAACCTCACCTCACTGAAGCAGGAGGGAAAAGAAAAGAGCTTCAACTTCTCGGATAATATGTAATTTCAAGGTGGTGCATACGTTACATAACTCCCATTTGGGGGTCTCCAGGTTACTGTATTGATCTCATTAGTGTTGCTCAATAATTGTTACATTAAATCTTGCCAACGTTTGCTATTATTGCTCGCTAGTTCTTAATGCATTAAGCTACCATTTACAGAAGCAATCCAAACGTAAAAATAATCACTTTTAAATCTCAAGACACATAACCAAAAAACCCCGCATATTTCAAAATGCAAAACAATTTGAAAACCAGCTTTTGCCCAATTTAAGAAACTCATTCTCTACTAAGTGAGACTAGTTTTTTGTAAAAAAGGGAGGGAGATGTAATCTTGCTGTATCTATGTCCTTTTCTATATCTATTTCTATATTCTTAGGATTGTGCAATCGAAGCATGATCATCATCACGCAGCGCCTCTACTCAAGACCTGTGCAATATCAGCTTCAACAGAGACCCAGACATTTAGGTGGGTCGAGAAGGAGGTTTTTGAAAATGAAATTTTCCAACACAAATAACTTGACAGATGTTGGTTTCTTTGTGCTCAGAGTTTGAGTCCAGTTTCCTTAGAAAGAGCTCACCAGGAAGACACAGACGGCGCTTCCTTTGCACAACATGTAAGGTCATCATACATAGTTTCAGAGCGCCACTGTATAACAATACTAAACAATAACTCAAAATAATTACAAGGGGTTTAGTAGCCCTGTATTTCACATGGGTTACAGTCATGTGACCTCCCAACCTGAATGCTGGTAATAAACAATGCAGAATTTATTGCAGTACCTGGCAGAAAGTGTCTGAATCCTGACAAGGAATGAACACTAGAATAACTTTATTTAAAATTATATTACATAAATGTCTTAACAGTACCCCTCCACGAATCGCTATCTTATCGTGGTGGAGGGGCTTGTGTGTCCCAGGGATCCCAGGGGCTATGTTGTCTGGCTTTTGCCCCCTGGTAGGGTCTCCCATGGCAAATTGGTCCTGGTTGAGGGACCAGACAAAAATCGATTCAGAAGACCTCTATGAGTGCACGATCAAGGGAACACTGCCTGGGATAGGTTGACTGGAGCCCCGCCCTAGAGCCAGCCCTGGGGAGGATGCCCGAGGGTGAGCATCTGGTGGCCGCACCTAAAGGGACATAGGCCCATCGTCCTGCAAGCCCACCACCCGCAGGAGGCGCCACAGTGATGGGTGGAATCTGTGGTCCTGTCCTCTGTTGTGCGCCTTCTTCCTGTTTTGTATATACTCCTCTTGTCTGTTATTAATTCTTGCTGTCCTACTATTAATATCTTTATACCATGTACAGCTGGTGTGGAGCCCACCAAACTCTTATGACAAGGAAAACTTCGTCGCTGTTCCAGGTCGCCGGTAAGGTTCCAAGAAGAGATGGGCAGTCAGGCGTTACAAGCAATGCGTTACTGTAATCTGATTACTTTTTTCAAATAACGAGTAAAGCAAGGTATTACTATTGCAAAAAAGGTAATTAGATTACTGTTACTTTCCCGTTAGCGCACGGTGTTACTGCGTTACTAAACCTTGATTTTGTTTGCGAGAGTGTCTCATGACAGTGACGTAAGCGAGTGTGACGTTCGTGGCAACAGCTGTGTGCAGCTCAAAAATGGATAATGTAACGAGTGCAGGAGAGAGTATGAGCGTGCAGTGTTTAAAGCGTGGAAGCACTGACGTTACTTTGAGTTTGATTCCGTAAAAAGTGACAAAAACATTAGTGTCTGCTGTTTACTGCGTGGGAAGAAAACTTCTTTTTACAGCAAAAAAATACAGAAACTTTCGAGCAAGCACCAAGTGTGCTGCCACGGGAATGTGAAATTCACAGAGAAACTCCCGGATCCCTCCACCGACATGACCGCCGCGGCACACCTGCACCAGGGCAAACCTCCGCCTGCCCCACTCCTGCTAAACAGGTGAAAATAGAGCAACAGGACCGCTGAGTCTTTCATTTTATTTATTTTCTGCTGTGTTTTACCTGCATCTATTTGAAAGAGTGAGTGTAAACACAACAACATATTTTATTTATGCAGGAAATGGGTTTAAATGGTAAACAAATTTATTCCAGTCAGAGAATGTTGCATATAATTTAATTTTTGCTTGATGCATAAAGTTAAAAGATTAAAACTAATAAAACAAGTTTTAAATGTTTTCATTTGATTACATTTTATATGATTGATAATGCAGAAAAAGTAGAATTGCTTTATTACCTATTCATATTTTTAAAAAGTCACTAAGTAACTAATTGCTTTTGAAAATAAGTAATCAGCAAAGTAACGGGATTACTTTTTGGGGGAAATAATCAGTAATTAGTTACTGATTACTTTTTCAAGTAACTTGACCAACACTAGTTCCAAGGCAGGTATACTCCATGCTATGGTGGCTTTGGGCTGTAGGCAGACCCTGGTCCACTAAACCCTGGTTCCCCCAGGCGCACTGCTGGGCACAGAGCGGGTGGAGGTTAGGTGTGTGTGTGGGGACATTCATAAACATCCCTTGGTTCTGGTGAAAATTAGGGTATAAGCGAAAAACGCATAGACTGACAGCTGTGGCCCAGAGAGTGGATGTTGCTGTGTTGCAACAGTGATTTACAGATGTGTTCTCTACTTTGCCCGGCTGTATGAATCTGGTGTGCAGCCTGGTGTGACGGTGTGTTCACAGCCCCACAGGTTACCTGAGCACAAGACACAAACTGTGTAAAAGGAATTGGCTGAAATGCTGAAGCTGGGAGTAATAGAAGCCCCATAGTTCTTGGAATAAAGAGAGATGGGTCTATATGGTTCTGTGTTGACTACCACAAGGTGAACGAAGTCTCACAGTTTGATGCCAATCCCATGTCCCGGGTCAATGAGCTCCTGGACTGGTTGGGCACTGCTGTTTGTTTTATGATGCTGGATTTAACCAAGGGCTACTGGAGGTATGGGTCGTGCCAATTCCTCACTCTTCAGTTCAGCTTGCTCTGAGCCACTTTCCAGCACCTCATGGTGCTACGTCCACACACTGGAGCTGCTGCTGCCTACCTAGATGTCCGTGACGCATGCAGGGCTCACGGCCAACCCAAAGAAGTGCGCTGTTGGACGGAGGGAGTTACAGTGTTTGGGGTACCACTTTGGAGGCTGGCTGATGCAAAGATGGAAAAACAGCCATTTCAGCCTGCCTGCGTCCCAAGACAAAAAAGGAGGGGAGGCGGTTCTTCGGGCTTTTCAAATAAAAAAGCATGCCTAATATGGTGTTTGGGCATAATGGTCCCATTAATAAACACCTCAAATGCAGGACACTGGTCAAAAACTGAGGGGGAAGGTAAATATCAGTGGGCTCCACCTTTAAAACCGTTCATGTTGTCATGGTTCTGACCCAGTGTTTTGAGTTTTCTTGTTTTATTATTTCAGGTTGATTTATTAGTTTTGACTTGATTCTGTTTGACTTCCTCGTCCGTTTAGGTTCCCGTTGTGTCTTTGTCCTCTGTGTCCCTCTCTGTGTGTTTGTTTATGTGCCTGTGTGTGTCCTTGTGTCTCGTGTCCCCTTTCTGACCCCTTGTTCTTCTCGTGTTCATTCCATGCCTCCACTGTCTGGAAACTTTGTCCATGTTTCCCCACTCCATCATTTCTTTCCCTCAACCTCTCTCGCTCCCTTGTGCTCCCTCACTCTCTCTCGCCCCCTCTCCTGTGCTCCCTCACCCTCTCTCGCCCCCTCTCCCTCTGTTGTGCTCCCTCACTCTCTCTCGCCCCCTCCCCTGTGCTCCCTCGCCCTCTCTCGCCCCCTCTTGTGCTCCCTTGCCCTCTCTCGTCCCCTCTCTCTCGCCCTCTCTCGTCCCCTCTCCCTCTCTTGTGCTCCCTCGCCCTCTCTTGCCCTCTCTCTCCTCTCTCTCTCTCTTGTGCTCCCTCGCTCTCTCTTGCCCTCTCTCTCCTCTCTCTCTCTCTCTTGTGCTCCCTCGCCCTCTCTCGCCCCCTCTTGTGCTCCCTCGCCCTCTCTCGTCCCCTCTGCCTCTCTTGTGCTCCCTCGCCCACTCTTGCCCTCTCTCGTCCCCTCTGCCTCTCTTGTGCTCCCTTGCCCTCTCTCGTCCCCTCTCTCTCTCGCCCTCTCTCGTCCCCTCTCCCTCTCTTGTGCTCCCTCGCCCTCTCTTGCCCTCTCTCTCCTCTCTCTCTCTCGTGCTCCCTCGCCCTCTCTCGCCCCCTCTTGTGCTCCCTCGCCCTCTCTCGTCCTCTCTCGTCCCCTCTGCCTCTCTTGTGCTCCCTCTCTTGTGCTCCCTCGCCCACTCTTGCCCTCTCTCGTCCCCTCTGCCTCTCTTGTGCTCCCTCGCCCACTCTTGCCCTCTCTCGTCCCCTCTCCCTCTCTCGCCCTCTCTCGCCCCCTCTCCCTCTCTTTTGCCTCCTCTGTCTCGTCGTGTCTGATTAGCTCCAGCTGTGTTTCCCTCCCATTTCTTGTTCCCTCATGATCCCTTGTGTATTTAACCAGCAGAAGGTGAAACTGATCAATAAGCCCTTCTGCTACTATTGATTAGATCAATATCCCAGAAGTTTAACTGAGTGGATGTTTGAAAATATCAGGTTAATGTTTTGAGCAGTATATACATATTTTCATTGTAACTTATTTTTTGCTCAGATCAGTGACAATTCAATGATGAATTACTTAATAGTATAACAAACTGATTTCTTACCTTTGACACCAAAGGAGTTGAGACATTGTGGATAACATCAGGTTTGACCCCGTTGGCTTTGGGTCTCTTGTAAAGAGCCAGACGACTTCTTCTGCGACCTTTGTCCCCATTGGCCAGTGACCCGTTGTGCCTGTGAAAAATAAAATCAATTGTACCTCACTATAATGGCTATAAAGACTTAAGTTTAAACAATTCCTTAGCAGAAAAACAAACATCGTAGCAAGTTTTTCTTTTTTTTTATTCTATATAAGTCAAAGGTGCTCCCAATGGAAAACTGCATCAGTGCTGGGCTGGTCAGTGGACTTTTGAAATCAACACTGGCAACCTGGGATGAGGAAGAAATCTGTTTCAGAAAGAAACTATTTCATGCACCATGTATTCAAGTGTACTACGTAGGTGCACGGCTTAAAGTGGGATTTGGCAGGTGGTAAAACAACGACTCATGTCAGTCACATATCTGTTGGTAGCTCTTGGAGATGTGTTCTTTGTCGACAGGCTATCTGACCTTTGATGTTGCTGGCTCTGAAGTTCACTACTCTTTGTGAATTGTACCAACTATATTCTACAATATATAAACAGCTGTTACAGGAGCCATTGTGGCTGCTTTCCAAATTGTAGCCAGTAAGAAACTTGTACAAAAGCAGTACTTGGCAAGTGTTTAAAAAACATGAGCAACTTAAATTCAAATTGATGAGTCTTTCAAGAGGCAAGTCAGTATACTCAGCAGTCAGATTAAAGAAAAAAAGGTCAACAAAAATCTTTTAAAATACTGCAAATGACTAGTTTTAGCCTACACTAACCATCCCGTGTAACCGCTGAATAACATTTAATTATAATTCTGTTTGTTAAGCAACAGCTCATGTGCAGATCTACCATCTGAATGAAAAATAACATGAATTAGAATCCCAGAAAACTGATGCTTGTCATCTGAGCGTTGCATTTTCAGTGGAAGAAACGTTTCATCACTTTTCACTCAAATGAACTCTTCAGTCTCAGCAGACTGCAGGTTTCCATAGACTTATAAACAGTGCATTTGCATAATGACCAAAGCTAGCACTGCTGACTGACAGTGAGGTGTGTGGTCAGACTGTGGTGATATGCAAACTGATATTGAACAATGGTCATGAATACCATTCAAGGGGAGTTGAGGAAGGGCTGCACACTGCACCGTAAGATGGTGAAAGATGCAGCCCTGGCCCCTCTTTGGTTCAGAGATGGTCTTTCCCTTTTCACATAAATGACCTCATTGACTCTGTGCTCAAGCCAGCATTCCTCCTTCTCCAGGATGTGCACATCACCCTCATCTTTGAAAGAGGGATTAGTTTGAAATGATGGCTGCACAGAGAGTTGTCGGAGGCAGCCTCTTAACCGTCACAGAAATATACACCTCCAGATGCAGGAAGAGGGCCACCTGTATCATGCAGGACCCCACTCACCCAGCACACCCACTCTTTGTCCCCTCAGGCAGGAGGCTGAGCATCAAACGCAAAACCACCAGACTGAGAAACAGCTTCATTCCAGAAGCTCTGAGACTTCTCAGTGCATAATGGACAAGAAACTGCTACTGTAGTACCTTAATCAGCTGATACTTTGCTGCTAAAATATTTATACCTACACTCAAAACTCTGGAACAGCTTGCCGATTGATCCAATCCTTTAAATCACGTTTAAAAACCCACCTGTTCAAGCTTGCCTTCCAAACAACTTAGTTTTTAACGTTTCCCCGGTTCATGCTTGTTGTCACGTCACCATTTTATAACTGTATTTCTCTTGCTGATAATTGTATTTCCTGCTCCTTTACTGCTGTAACCCCGCAAATGCGGCTCGTCTGTGAAGCACTTTGATGTACCTGAGACTTTTAAATGTGCTATAGAAATAAAACTGAAACACTTCTATATCTATACTCCATACTGTTACTCAGGTTGTTGCACTTCACTTATTTGTATTATTCTATTTGGTACTGTTTTATTACTTGTCATTCTGTTGTTTTTATGGAAAACTGGGACCATGGGTAATTTTGTTCCACCTCATGGAAACATGCAATGAGAAAGACAATAAAGCTTCCTTGAATCCTTGAACCCCTTATTACTGGCCTATAGGTGTAAATAATCCTAGCCTCACATGGTAGCTGTTCTGTATCGTGCATCCATTCAATCAGAGGTTGTTTAGTTTTCTTGATGTGTAATTTACAGCAATCCTCCTGGAACTTAACAGAGTGCACTGCATCAACCTGTTTGTCCCAGGGCAGCTGACCTTGGGAGTGGACCTATTTTTAATGCAAAGTGTTGTGGGGTTTGAAAGCCACAGAGAGGTGGCATTCTGAAAAAATGGGCCTGCTCACATATAAGGGACCACTGAAGGTTCTCGTTTATGCAGCGGTGATCCTTCTCTCCTGGATTACCTGGAGCGTCCTCACATTCACTCAATGCTTTTTTGATATCATGTACTTTTGCTGCTCTTGCTGCTGCATCTGTGGGTGAGGATGGTTTTCATTGTGTTTCATAACACAGAATGAACACAATTTGTGTCAAACTTGTATTTCACTGGATAAGAGTCAAACCTTATTTACTCATCTGTATGTGTTGGTTATGTTACATGATAACTTTTAAATGCCCATTACTGAATTTCACAGTCTAAGAAATCTAGCCTTTAATTTTCAGATCCTCCCTGGTGAACGTCATGTGTTTGTCCACCAAGTTAATGTGATCAGTGACTTGTGGTATGTCCTGAGAGTTTATTTCCACCCTGGTATTATCCAAAAAAACTGAGCCAATGGCTGGGTGGCGTTTGGGTTTTCAGTACAGACTTGGTGTAGCTTTCCCCTGCAGTCCATAGGATTGTCATTTTCTAGCTGTGTCAGACAATCTATCACCATTTTGCTGTAACCACGAGCTGGATCCCCTTTCAGGGTCACATAAATATTTTTGTCACTACGCAGTAACAACATTTTCCAATGATAGTCTGTCTGGTTTAGCAAAACTCTGCTACTGTCAATATCAACGTCCATTTTTATTTCTGTAGCACATTTAAAAGCAACAAAGTTGACCAAAGTGCTTCACAAGTTAGTTCATGAACAAGAGAAAACAAAAGAAAAAAGAAATACAGGAAAATAAGACATGCGAATAGAAAGAAGCAAGAAGCAAATACAATATATTTAACATAAAAACACACAAAAAGAGGACCTGGTGTCACTCAAAATGAACTCGAATTAAAAGCCAATGTAAAAAAAATTTCAGAGTCTTCAGAGTTTCAAGATAGCATTTGAAAGACTGTATAGACTCTGAACTATGAGTATCGAGTCTAGGCGCTGCAACTGAGAAGGCTCGATCTCCTCTATGCTTTAATCGAGACCTCGGCTGTACTAAAAACATTTGGGTAGATGATCTCAGTGCTGTTTAGTTGCTATTGCTTCGATAGCTGGGTGTTTATTTAAAACATAAAACTGAAAGTAGGTAAAAGCATCTTAAAATAAGCACGATAATGGACAGGGAGCCAGTGTAAATTTGATAAAACTGGAGTGATGTGATCGTACCTTCTAACACCTGTTAGAAGACATACAGCAGCATTTTGGACTAAGAGAACCACAGTAGTCCAATCAAGAGGTGTTGAAGGCATGAATAAGTTTTTGCAGGTCTTTAGGAGGAAAATAAGGCTTTGCAACTTCACGGAACTGATAAAAACTGGTCTTCACAACTCTGAAAACTTGCTTCTCTAATTTAAAAGAGCTATTTCCAGGATTTCTTACAGTCTGGGAATGATGACAGGTAAAAGGGCCGAGGGTATGAGTTAACTGATCCAAAAACAATAACTTCAGTCTTATTTTTGTTTAGGGTAAGAAAATTCTGTGTCAGCCAGTCTTTAATGTCTGATGATGATGTTGTGTGTACTGAGTGACAAGAGTGCTTTGCTTGTTTTGATGTTGATATTGGATGCTGGCTTAGCAAAATTCTGCTAATGTCAATATCATGTCAATTTTATTTCTGTAGCACATTATGTGTCAAATCGATCTATTCTATCGTTGCTCCATTGTGATGACCATCTCACACAACACCAGAGAGTGGATGGTTCTGCACTGAGATGTGTTCTCCCAATGCCTGGTTGCACAACGCTTTTAGAGCATCATTTTCAAACGTGTGACAGTGTGTTCATGTCCCTATAGACTGTCTGTGCTTAACAAGCAAATTATTCGGAAAGAAGTGGCTGCTATGCTGGAGATGGGGGTGACAGAGGAGTCACAGAAAGCTTGGTGTAGTCCCATCGTTCTTGTAGTGAAGATCACGGTTTGACGCCTACCCCATGCCCCATGCTACTGGTAGATTACCTTGTCTACACAGTCCAAGGGGAAAAAAAGGTCTTCTCCACTCTATATACAGTAATTTGCACTAATTTGTCACTCCTCCTGGTCAGAGCACCACTTTGCTGCGCCTCATGGACCATGCTGCATCCACACGCTGCACATGCTGCCGTGAATGATGTTATCATCCACAATGACACCTGGGTGGAGCAGATGCAGCGAGCGTCAGTCCTACAGTCCTACAGTCGCTGAGGAGCTAGCTGCTGGGGCCAGAGAGGAGAGAGAGGTAGCAGGAACATCCGGAGTGAGGAGCGCTGACAAATCACGAGGAGCTGGAAAAACTCCCCGCAAAAGCACAACACGAGTAAAAGTATGCTTTAAAGACTCATCCATTGCTGAGCATTGGGTCAGTCCTATTTTTGTTTTTTCATTAGTGTCTGCTTACATATGACACTTTGCAAGAATGCTGGACTTTTTTCATCATTATCAGACATTTTTTACCATATCTGTTTAAAATGACAGATTCTGGTTCATTTTGAGCTAAAGCAAGACCTGCGAACACCAGGCTCAGTCAAATTCATGCTCAGTCATTGCCAAAGATTTCAGTGTGCTGAAAGCATGTTGGCACACTGCTTAACAACAAATATTTCTGGAACAACTTCACCTACTCTCAGGGTGGATGGAGAAGATAAGGATGTGATGACGCAGAGACTCCAGGAACACTTAAGAGTAACGAGACACAACTTTAGCCCAGTGGTTCCCAAAATGGGGGGTGTGCCTCCCAGGGGGGGCGCAGGGCCATTGCAGGGGGGGGGGGGCACGGTATAAAAAAAAAGAAAAAAGAACGCTTGGACACTGCTAGCATAACGGACAGGTTTTTGATGCGGCTCCCACACAAACGCAAAGCAGAGGATGAAGCATCGCCAAATATGCTTCCAAACCAACTTCCTTCCAAGCCAAAGACTAGAAAATATGATGAAGCATTCCTGCCTTTGGCTTCACCTGCACAACAGTTTTAATCACGGACAAACAGTATCCCACATTCTTCATTTTTAGTTCACAAACACTTCTTATAACGACTAACTACTCCTGAAAGAGGTTTTAGCTCTTTATACAGTAAAGTTACAGGAGGATGAAAATAATTATCAGGCAAAATGTCCTTCGTTTGTTAAAATAACCCCATGATACCACGTGAGCACACTATAAGCACACTATATACACGGTGTATGAGTTACAGAAACATTGTGGGTGTGTGTACAAGGGGATTATATATGATATAATAAGTAAATAAGGGTTTAAGGGCTGTGGTCATTAAGGATGAGGATGGTAATTGCACATCTGCCAGAATATTGTACAGAAAAAGGAAAGACCAAAATATCGCACAGAGTCAATAGCAGCGACAGAATGACTGTATGGCAGAGGTCTGCTCATGCTCTTAATTTGCATTAATGGTTCTGACAAGTTGTTCTTTAGTCTGTTGGTTTTGCTCCTGATGCCAGAGGGCAGGATGTTGAAGAGGTGGTGGTTATAATCGCCGTGGCTCTAGAGAGACATCTAGAGCTGACAATGGAGTCCAGGGGTGAGAGTGGACAGACGATCACCTTCGCTGCAGTTCTGATGACCCTCTGGTGTCTCTTCTTATCGGCTGTTGTGCAACCAGCGTACCACAGGGATGGCAACACTCTCGATTGTGGCATGATAGAAGAACACTAGTAGGTTTGCAGCCTGTTCCAACTCATCTCAGGACGCCCTCTCCACATACTCGCCTTTTATGGACAGGGGAGGGGGATCAGCTTTTGTCTTGCACAAGTCCATGACCACTTCCTTGGTTTTCCTGGTATTGAGGGTGAGGTAATTGTAGTCACACCATTCTGTCAGACGCTGGACCTCATCTCTGTAGGCGGTGTCATCATCGTTGGTGATGAGCCCCGTGCTGTCGTCTGCAAATTTGATGATGATGTTGCAGGGATAGGGGGGTGCAGTCAGTGGTGTAGATGGTGTACAGGAGTGGACTCAGCACACATCCCTGTGGTGAGCCAGTGCTGAGTGGCAGGGCGGATGGTCTCTGGTTGCAAGCCTGACTGATTGTGTTCGGTCAGTAAGGATATGTGCACTAAAGGACATATCCTGGCCGAAAATGACTCCGACGCTCCTCACTGTGAAGGCCGAGGCAGTGCAGTCCAGAGTAAGAATCTGGTTAGAGCCTTCTATTTCTACGATTATTAGTGTCACAGCCAATAACCTCGGTTTGATCTGAATGTAGAATCAGAAAATTAGATGGCATCCAGGTCTTTATGTTTTTAAGTCATTCCTGCGTTATATAAGGGATAATATTCCCAAAAAAGTAATTACATTACCGGTACTTTCCCGTAAGCAGGCTGCGTCACTAAACTGTGATTTTGTTTGTGAGAGTGTGTCATGACAGTGACGTACGAGCGTGCGACTCCGTGGCAGCAACAGACATGTGCAGATCAACAATGGATAACATGGAGTGCAGGACAGAGTACGACCACTCAGTGTTTAAAGCTTGGAAGTACTCGCATTACTTTGAGTTTCTGTAAAAAGTGACAAAAACATTAGTGCTGTGTCAGGTTGTTTGATAATTCCAAAGAGCCTGACCCGCCCCCACAAAATGTAGCCCACACAGCTGATAGGAGTGATACACGCATGCACATCTACCAAGGTAAAACTGGTAATACACTAATACACTTTCATTTAGCTTGAAATAACTTTCCAATCTAAAGTACAAAGACAAGACTCAAAATGATTTGAAAAGCAGCAGTGTTCAAATAACAACTTTGAAATAGCTTCATGAAGCCTGCAGAGCACTTAAAAAAGAAGAACTTAATACAGAGAAATTATGGGTCAAGTTAATGTCACATGGTTATTGGTTACATGTCTGCAAAACCTCGAGTGGTTGAAAACTAGTCGTCAAATCAGTTTGAAGACAAGTTGGCAAGTTTATGCTCTTTAGTAAGTAAGTAAGCTTCCTGGTGAAATTCCAGATGTGCAAGTGCAACTGGTCATAACTGGACTTTCAATCTCAAAATCAAACCCACACTGAAAGAGGCTCAGAAGCAGACAGGAAGATATCCTTGACCTCGACGCCAAATGAAAATCTGGGGCTTGACTGTTATTAGCCTATTCCCTGAATCATCATTTCTCCATACATGCATGTGACCTACACTGACCTACTGTTTCTAATCAAGAAAATATATAGTGCATCAAGATCTTTATAGCACATCTAGAGAGTACAGAAATTAATAAGATGGGAATTATTATCTTATTTACTAATATTTTCATCTGTCTATCAAATGCATCTCATGGCTAAAACATGGTTTCCATTTAATGTGGAACTTTTGACACTCAAAGGTCAAATGTCAGAGCTGGGAGTGACATCATTCCCAGCTTAAACATTTGTTCAGTAGTAAAGCTGGAAAAGCAAAGAAAGAGAATTTGTTTTGCTCCTTGGCAGAGGGTTGAGCCATTCATGCGTTGCTAGCAACACAGTGCACTGTACGCAGTGTACAGACAGAGCATGTTCAATGCTCTGCTTTTGTTGGACTTTCTAAACTGGAAGTCCAACTTTAGGGACGGTTTCAGTTAATAAATGACTTGGAGCTAAGGAAGCCTAAGAATTCCAAACATGAATGAACACACCTGTATAATCAGGCAGATTCATGAAGTTAACATCAGACGTACATCAGAGCACACAGTACTTTAATATCATACCCCAAGACGACGAGCTCTCCATACTTTACAGGCTCCTTGTCCTCAGGAAAGACTCCATCGTGGGGTTGTGAGCTTGAGCCCAAAGGAGGCGAGGGCTGGCTCTTGTTGCAGGATGGGCGCAGCTCCAGAGATGGGGGGGGACACAACGCCTCTGAGCTACCCTCCAAAACCATGCCCACCGGCCACAGCTGGGGCTCGCTGCTGGGGAGAACAGGTCAGAAGAAAATCATAAAAGCCTGTGCGTTTGAATGAGAAACGTACATTTAAAGTTGTAGTGTAGCACATCTTTAATATCTGATCATATCACAATGGTGTGACAGATGATAAAATGCAAACAATCTCATGCATGAATTATAGGTCAACATTAGCACACAGGCTGCAATATAAAAGTATTCATAGCTTCCTCGAACTCTACCACCTGCACCGTTAAGCAGTGTTTTCTCACACAGAGAAGATTCCCAGTTCCAGTCTTCTGGTTGGCTGTGGCCCCGTCTGTGTGGAGGTTGCATGTTTTCCTTTGTGTACATGAGTTTTCAGCTATTTGAGTTCGTTATTCGTTTGTTGTTGGGTTAATTGGTGACTTGAACTATTAAATTTAACAGTTTTGGCAACAGGCTAATATAGAGAGCAGACAACCATTTGCACTCACAGTCACCCCTGTGTGCACTTTAGACTCACCAGTTAACCTAACCCCACTAACTGCATGTCTGTGGACTGTGGGAGGAAGTCAGAGAGAGCCCACACAGACACAAGCTCCACACAGAAAGGGCCCGGCCCTGGTGGATTCGAACCTGGGACCTTCTTGCTGCGAAGCAACAATGTGGTGGTGTTAACACTGTTGCCTCACAGTATGAACGTCCTTTTTTAACAGAGCGAGAGATTTTTCATCATAGTATTTCTGAACATAATACTTTTCTTTGGAAATTGTTTTTACAAATAACAAAATTATTTCAGCAAAAAAACATAAATTTCAATCATCAATATTATGACCCTGAGAAAAAATGACTCTTTGATTTAGTCATAGAGCCAACCATGATGTGCTATTCAAACTTTCAAGTTAAAGCTGAGGGTTAGCTTTTAATTCACATACAGTATAAAAACATCAGGTCTGAGCCGTCACTTGAGGGAGAATGATGCCAAAAACAGAAGAAATCAGGTTAAACATGAGAAAAGTAATTTCTGATGCTGAGAAACCAAAAGTCATATCCAACATAGCCTGTTTTTCCAATTTTCAAGTCCTGGGATGAGAAATTCAGAGCCACTCAGTACAAAACAACCCAGGTCGACATAGCAAAGACTGAAAGACAGTCAGAATCAGCTTCACTGTCCCAGTATGCAGACCGAGTATTTGGGTATTTCTTTGATTTCAGTGTATGTGGCAGATTAGACACACACAATGCAGACAATAGCAACAGACAGACAAAAACAAAAAGGACTCTTTGATTCAGCAGCAGGTGTGACGAGTCTTTTATGTAGAAACTTAAGTGTTCAGAGGGTTTCCGCCTGTGGGGTGCAGTGCTGTGTAGTGCCTACCACAGGGGAGGACCTGGAACAGATTGTGTTCAGGGTGCGAGAGCTTTGCAGTGATGTTTCGTTCTCATTCATTACATTTGTTTTTATTTTTAAAGTCCCAAATTACAACACCAAGGTTTCTGCAGGCCTCACTGTCTATTACGATCTGTTCTTCCTGAGCTGATGGAGGAATTATATCCTCTGCTGAGCCTTTTTAATAAAACTAGTTAGAAATGTGTCTAATGATCCCAGAACAACTGCCAAGACACTTGTGAATGACTTAACCAAGTCCTGAATGTGGTCTGAAAGAAGACTATTACCATGTTCATGCACAGAAATTGATTGTGAGGATTACAAAGAAAATGTCTGTTACAGGAAATATTCTGTGAAAAGCCAAAATGTCCATAAATATTAATCTCTCATAGTAATTTAGTAAAAGCCGGACACGGCCCAGATTCTTCAGTGTTTTCTTTGAAAGTTGCTGCCTTCAAGCCCCAAAACAAAGTAGACGATACTTGCAGTTCCTCCAGAGTATTCTGAAACTCAGGACAGTATCCAGGAGTACAAAGTCAGTGTGCAGCGGTCTAACATAACAGCAGCAGCTACGACAGAGTGAAATGACTCCACAAGACTGAAGGACAGTCCTGATGTCCTCTGGTGTCTCACTGTGGTCTCCTCTGTGGACGCTTTGATGTAAAGCAGCTAAACTGTCTCAGCTGCACACGTGGGTGCTGCCAAGGTTTTGGGACCCCACAGAAAAATATCCCTGTGAGTCGCACGACATTAATAATTCAAATCATGACGCCCTAAAATATATTTATAACACTGAGCAGACATGGACGATGTTCTGCTGAGAAAAAGATGGGTTTTGAGATTGATGAGATATGTGCAAGCCATCATTCTAATGTTTTATTATAACGTTATTATTTATTTTATTTTACATTTTCATCTATAAAATGGTCCAAAAGTATTTTTTACTGCTTTAACATTTTTATTTATAATATTAATTATTGTCAGATATAAGTTAAATAATCCTTTGGATTATAACACAGTATAAACAAATGAACCATGCTTCTGTCCTGAAGTTGAATTGGTTTTGATTTGTTTACTGAAGCTCTGACGTGCAGCCACACAGCAAGTAAAGGTACACAGCAACAGCCAAAGTGGAAGAGATGAGTAAGTATCCTGCATTTCATCCACTGAAGACAGAGATTCAGCAATGCAGCCGTAGACCGAAGCTTGAAGTTAAGGCGTTAAGCTTTGCAGCTCACTGATAAGTTCTATGAGAGGTTCAGAGGAAGTCTGTTGTATATCAAAGTCTACGTTTGGTCAGTGCATGTCTCAATCTGTTTAAAAGAATGAAAAATATTTGTTGCACAAGCTTCATACATTTATAATTTTCTTTATCTTGTTTTCATCCACATTCACAGAGGAGAGGGAAAGAAAAAACTAAATACATTTGTCATGTGATCATTGTACAGAGCATTTCTTAAACAAAACAAATGTGATTCAAACACATTTGAAATACTCACCAATCCTAACGAGCTTTTACAATGACAGAGCTAAATGGAAACCAACTACTGCATTTCATAGGCAGAATATCACGTATCTGTAAAATAACAAAACTATCCATTAGTCTCAAAGCCATTTTCACAACAGTGAGGTAAAGCATTCAGCACAGTTCAATCCTAAATATAGAAATAAGCACATGTTAGCATTCACGGTATCTAAGGCAGCTCATCACAGTGTAAATGAACTGAAGAAGGCTTTTGGGTTACAGTCACAACATACTCAGACGTTAGATGTAGATCAGTCACAGATAAGTAACATCACAGACACACACTAAACATCTATTATTATTATATTATACACACAAATGGGAATTATATTTAGAATATTATTTATTTATGATTCAATGTTAAGTACAATTCTCTCTACAAGTTATTCTTACATTTTTAGAACTCTTTAGTGAAACAGAACAGCATCTGAACTAAAGTGGACACCGTGCTAGACGCCCAACAGCTTTCCAATCGATGTGCACGCTATTCCAACAAATGAAAGGAAAGCTTTTCACTAACTCCCCTTCATGGCTAGGCTGGCATAACATTAGCTAAAAGCACAAAGCTTTCATTTCATATAAAAACTGTTCTACTGAAACTCAGGTTTCTGCTTAGTTACTGACTGCAGCAGCTACCATGTAGATCAGCATGTACAGGGGCAGCTGCTACGTGGTGGTAATGTTGCTGCTCCACACTTTAACGGAGCAGCAACATTAACAGCAAGGAGCTACAAATATAATCCTAAAAATAGTACATGAGCATGAATTTCCTCATTTTGTGGCGGCAGATATGTTTCAACAAGCAAGAAACTCCGCCCACATTAGCCTGTTTAATGCAGGCACCTTTCCTTACTACATGACCGATGCAAGTATGTAACTGTCTGTCGTCATACACAGAAAAAAGTCAAGCAAAAGTTGCAAAAAATCATTTCTCAGATTTTATTCACTTATATTTGTTTACCATTGATTTAAAGAAAAGATTTGACATTAGATAACAGGGTCCTGATGCTTGTCTCAATAACATACAGCAAAAACTAAAACCCCAAAATTTTAAAAAACAAAACCCACCTCACCCAGTAAAAATCCAGCTGGGTCGAGCGTCTACAAAGGATCGAAACTCTCTGTGTTACAGTTTTAAATTTGTATTTACTCTTAAAGCGTCCACACCCACTGGAATTCAGTTCAGTTTTATTAATATAGTGTCAAATATCAAGAACGCACTTTATATTGTAAGATAAAGATTCTGAGATAATATAGAAACAACCCCAACAATCAAACGACCCCCTTCGAGCAAGCGCTTGGTGACAGTGCAAAGGAAAAACTTCCATTTATCAGGAAAGCTCTGGTAGAACCAGGCTCAGGGGGGGCAGCCATGTGGCTGAAGGTGAGCGGAGGAAGGCAGGTCAAAAGAGCCAGACAGGAATAATATCTCAGGATTAAATGCAGAGTAGTGTGTAAAAAGGTGAATGAAGAAGAACCATGAGAAGCCCCTGGCAGCCAAGACCCATTGCAGTGGAACTAGAGGAGGGTTACAGGAACATCTGATAAGCCCTAACGATAAACGAAACGAAAGTTTGAAGCCTTAATCTTCAAACTTTCCTTTGACTTTTCCTTTGTTAAAATCCGAGAAGTAAAATACAAGATGTCAAAAAGTGAGCCTGTGAGCTTGAAGGCTACTTCTGGCATTAGAACGCAGCTCCGGACAATAAGGACCTCGACGTCCACAAAGACGGGACACATATCTGCCAGTCTTTGGCTCCTTAGTACTTAATGCTAACCTTTCACATATGGTAAATGGCCTGTATTTATATAGCGCTTTACTAGTCCCTAAGGACCCCAAAGCGCTTTACACATCCAGTCATCCACACATTCACACACTGGTGATGGCAGCTACATGTAGCCACAGCCACCCTGGGGCGCACTGACAGAGGCGAGGCTGCCGGACACTGGCGCCACATTAATGCTAACCTTTCACATATAATGGATATAATGCACCGCCTTGGCTGATCAGATTATTCCACAGTTCATTTCCTGTTTTTACCAAGATGCAGTTTGGAATGCTGCAAAGTCAATTTTCCTTCAAAACAGAAACTTGGTGGTTTTCCAGAGACCTCTCCCTGCCATTGAAGAGAGGAGGATGATGCTTTGGCTCCTGGTGGCAAAGGTTCAACAACAAGGTAAGACAGCACACGTCATCAGAGGCCAGCCTTTTCTACCAAGAACCTGAGGGTGGCAACATCCCACCGGTCAGGTTTTTGCTAAATGTAAGACTATAAGTTCTATAACAGTTCCAGCCATTGTCCCGTGAAGTCTTAATTACTATGAAGGCTGTATGAGAAAATGACAGAGGGGATTTTTGGTAGCAACTAAGAACTGGCCAGTACCTGAGAGCCTTTGGTCGTAGCTCAACCAGAAAACATAAATTAGAAGAAGAGAGGATGACCTCCACCATAATGAGCTTGTCACAGAAGAAGCCCTCAGATATGTGAGAGCAGGACAGGGTAAATTTATTTCTGGAATAGCTTAAAGTACCAATTTCACCAGCCACACCCACCTTGGCAGCTTCTCTCTATATCAATGCACTTGCTAACTACGTGGAAAACGAAGCCCCAAAGATCTGTTACTGTTAAAGGCTGGACTAACCTGTAAGAGCTATTTATAAGATGTAAACTAATGCTCAGGTTTTTACGTGTTTCACAAAGAGTTAGTCTTTTTGACTGCAGGATAATTTATTAAGCCAAATGATAATCACAGACTCAAATCACTTGAATTATACTCATCTAAGGAGTTAGAATCCACAAGAAAACAGCTGAACTGCTTGGAAGTTGTAATTGGAGCGTTGAAATTTAAGTCCACAGTCTGGGCAGCAGTTGATCCCTGTGGTTCATCCAATCATCTGCACTGCAGGAGACAAAGAGGCTGATATCTTCTGCACTATTTTTTTTTACCCAATCCACCAATAAAAAAAATTAGCCAATCAGAATGCTCTATCATTCACATACATTTAAATTCACCAACTGGAAATCCCTGTCAAATGTGTCTAAATTTGCTGTTCCTCCTATCAAAATACGTTTTGAACGCGAGGGTGTCGAGGACTTGTTCTACACAACAGTGTGTTATTTTATGTTCCTGCTGTCAATAATGTGGTGCCAGGAGGGTTTAAAAGTGGGGTTGAGACAATCTCCTGACTGAAAACTCTGTGGGTCAGTTAGCAGGTAAACACTTGGATCTGCACAGGTCAAAGTTTCCTTCTCTTATCTTTGACAACGATGGCTACGTTCTTAACATAAAATGATGACCTTAGAGCAAAAAATGTGGACTTCTTATTGATTCTCTTTATATTTATTAATGATTCATAATTCATTTTAAAATATTAACACATAATTAGTCCTTTTATTTTAAAGTAAATTATCAAACAATACATTACTAGCATGATATCTAAATAAATAAAAGAATCGCAAAATGAAATTGTAAATGAATTTAATAATGGATTATTATTGTTATTATTATTATTTTTGCACAATTCATTACTGAAGCACAAAATGCTTTAATTTGATGCATGTGACTCTTCTGGTCCTCCATACAAATCCATGGAAAATGAAAAATAATGTAGGAAATGAATGAAAGCTACTATAAGAAGAAGGTGATCAGAAAGAGAGAAACAATGTAGAAAATAGAAGAAGCTGGGGTTTAAATGACAGGGACAGGTGGAGCACGGAGAAAGAAAAGACACAAGAAACCTTAAATTTCTTTCTGTGGATGGAGAAGAGAGGAGGGTGCTTTTGTGTGTTTGATTATATGTGTCAGCAAGTGCATGCGCACAAGTGTCAGGGTGATGAATTGCCTGTTCTAAGCCACACATTTTCTAATAAACCCACAGTCACATCCTGTGTGTGCAGACACAGGGATGCAGCTCTGAGCAGAGTGGATACACTTGCTAAGCTACTGTAGCCAGAAGTACTTAGTTACAATAGTTTGACTGTAAAGCAGCAGAAGGCTTATTGACATAGTTATGAAGGTATGTAAGTAAATACTGATTTTTATAATATATAATTTGTCTCATTGTTGAAAAATATTCAAAAATTGTGAATACTTAACAGATTATGAATTCCTCCTTCTTCCATGGGAGACGGGGGGAGAGTAACTATTAAAGGGAATAACTAATAGGACCTAAAATGTTTTGTTTTTTATTTGTAGCATTTCCAGATTTAGTTTTAGTGCTTATACTATGACATGTGATTTGTCCTTAAGGGCCACACTACAGTTTTCAGGAGTAGAGAACGACATTATGAAATATGGAAAAGCATATTTTGTAAGACATTACTTCTAAAAACCTTTTCGCTTATTAGGCAAGTATTCAATTAATTCAACTGTGAAGACCTGACCCAATATTTACTTTTGTTTTTTTCTTCTTGATTATCACTTAATACAGATCAGGTTGCTTCTACAAACATCGAGATGACAATTTTGGCTTTAGGTAAATTTAGAGGTCATTTTTTACTTCAATTAAATGTCATAAATGGTTAAGAAAAAGAGGCAGGGCAAGTTTGTCTGTGGAAGAAAAGGAAGAAGGCCCAAGAGACAGAAAAGCCAAATTTGTCTCTTCTATAAACAAATGAACAGAGAGCTAAATATATTCCCCTGACAAATGAACTCTGCATTGAAATATGGCTTCAGGACAAAACTGCCTCACTAGTTGTGTTCTTCAATCTATTTAAATAAAGATGTTCTACTTCTGTCCTTGGACGAATTCTTAGTCACTCTGGTTGAGATTAATAAACGTATTATTTTCCCCATAAATCCAGTTTAGTTGTCAAAATAAGGGCAGATATATTTGTAAACATGTAACTTTATTAAACATCAGCTCCGACGTGGACATTTTTGTTTTTTGAAAGCAGGGCAGAGAGCCACAGAGCATGTGTACTGTGCATCATGTAACACTTTATTATTTACAAATCCTACAAGCCAGTGTCATGAACGATTACCCTCCCCCGGTAACAAAGTCAGCCTCTGATCTCTGCACGTGTCTTTCTGCTCGCACTGGGTATTATTATTTATCTTTAAGTTGTTAAACTATTATAAAATGTACTTGTCAAGGTCAGGATGTTATGCTATTACAGGTTTGTCCAAATTCTCCACATCAGACGTGAGTGCTGCTATTATGGGATGATCTCATCTCAGTTTTTTCATTGTAGTCGCTTTAATATTTTCATTTTCTAAAAGCCAGAGTATTCTAAGAGGGTGTTAATATGCAAGTATTACCAAAGAAAAGACATGATCTATCTCTATCTCTTAAAAGAATCTTTACCTTTGAAGATGTGTTCTTCAAAGGTAAGGATTGCTCTGTAATGTAATATTCTACGGTCCTTAGTGGACTGGGAGGCAGTCAGAGGTGGAGGACCTGGTGCTCTGATCCCTGGAATGCCGCCTCACTGGTGAGGAAGGAGCCTGACCTGGTGCTGGAGGTTGGCAGATACCAACCAGATATAATTGGGCTCATGCCAAGAGGCTCTGGAACCAGTTTCTGGAGAATGGACTCCACCCTGGAGTTTCCCAATGGGAGGCAGTGGTGCAAATGTATCTCCCTGGTTCGCTGCCTGTGCGTTGGAGTTTTCCTCAGGCCCCAGGTCCTGACTATCGTTTGTACCTAAGTGCCAGAATCCCTGGATGAGGTGCTGGAGAGTGCTCCACACAGAGACTCTATTGGGGACTTCAATGCTCTCACACTGATGTTGTTAAACAACCGCACGCTGGCATGACCCCTGGGGCAGGTGAGATTCCCCCTCAGTTCCTGAAGATTCTGGATGATGTAGGGCTGTCAGGACTGACATGTCTTTGGGTGGGTTTGGGGGTTTGGGTGCCTCTGGATTTGAAAACTAGGTTGTTGACTCCCCTGTTTAAGTAGGTAAATGGTAAATGGCCTGTATTTATATAGCGCTTTACTAGTCCCTAAGGACCCCAAAGCGCTTTACACATCCAGTCATCCACACATTCACACACACATTCACACACTGGTGATGGCAGCTACATGTAGCCACAGCCACCCTGGGGCGCACTGACAGAGGCGAGGCTGCCAGACACTGGCGCCACCGGGCCCTCTGACCACCACCAGTAGGCAACGGGTGAAGTGTCTTGCCCAAGGACAAGGACACAACGACTGAGACTGTCCAAGCCAGGACTCGAACCGGCAACCTTCCTATTACAAGGCGAACTCCCCCATAAGTAAGGGGACCATAGGGGGTGCTCCAACTACCGGAGGATCATACTCCTCAGCCTCCCAGGGAAAGTCTATCACAGGGTACTCGAGAGAAGAGTCCATCCGTTAGTCAGCCCTTGGATTCAGGAGAAATAAAGCCACTTTTGCCCTGGTCGTGGAACACTAAACCAGCTCTTTATGTTCTTGAAGATATTTAAGGGGTTGTGAGCATTTGGCCAACCAATGTACTAATGTAATTTCGGGACTTGGAGACAACATTCAACCAAGTCCCTCGGGGTATCCTGTGGAGGGAGTTCCAGGAGTTGGGGCTGTTTGGCCAGTTGTTATGGGCCATTCAAGCTCTACAACTGTAGCAAGTAAGTCAAACACCTTTCTGGTGGCTGGCCTTTGCCACAGATTCTCTTCATGGATCGGATATCTAGGGGTAGCCAAGTCGGGGAGGGTCTCCTCTTTGGTGAGGATGTGGTTCTGTTGGCTGTGAAACGTGAGAATGAAAATTAGCACTTTGACCACGGGTGTTGAACTCCAGTCCTTGAGGACTCCTGAAACTTTTAAATGTGTCCCTGCTGCAACACACCTGAATAAAATTAGTAGGTCATTAGTAAGAACTGACTGCATGCTGATGTGTCAACCCCTAACCTCAAGTAAATGTAAATAAATCTAAGTTTGTGAAAAAAATCTAATTCTAAAAGTACTTTTATTGTTGTTCATTCAGTCATGAGCTGCTGTAACATGAATCAAATGGCTGAATTGCCACCTCAGCATGGAGTCAAGTTCTATAGAGTCTTGCTAATGACCTACTAATACAGGTGTGTTACAGCAGGGACACATGGAAAAGTTTAAAGACACCGGCCCTCGAGGACTGGAGTTCGACACCTATGTCCTAGACTGTGGTTCTCAGCTGGAAAAGGGTCGAGTGACGGATACAACCAGCATATGTGAATTTTCTTCAAAGAGTGGCTGGCCTCGCCCGGGTGAGGAGCTCAGTCATTAAAGAGGGAGTCAGAGTAGAGGTACTGCTCCTACTCATCAAAAGGAGCCAGCTGAGGTGGTTCGGGAATCTGACCAGGATGCCTGCTGAAGTATTCCGGGGATCTCGTACTGGTGAGGAGGTTCTAGGACAGGACTTGCTAGAGAGATTACATTTCTTGGTTGGCTTAGGTACATCTCTGTGTCCCCAACAGGTGGCTGGGGTGAGGGAAGCCTGGGCTTCTCTGCTCTGACTGCTGTCCTAACTACCTGAACCTGGATAAGCAGCACAAAATGGATGGCTGACTGGATGGACGGAAATATTCATCCATCCATTCAGTTCTGATTGACTGATTGATTGTTTGTTTTGGGTTTTTGTTTTTCAAGTCAGGTATTGGATCAATGCATGTATTGCTATTTTGCAGAGGTGGGACCAAGTCATTGTTTTGCAAGTCTCAAGTAAGTCTCAAGTCTTTATCCTCAAGTCTCAAGTCAAGTCTCAAGTAATGTCAGGCAAGTCAGAGTCGAGTCTCAAGTCACTGGTGTAAAAGTCCGAGTCAAGTCACAAGTCTGAAACTTTGAATTTCAAGTCCTTTCGAGTCTTTAAAAAAAAAAAACGAAAAAATAATGTTGCAGTTATGCTAAATGTAAATGTTAGACCATGTAATTTTAAAATCTGTGTTTTTCTCAACACATGACAAAATAGTGAACTTAGAAAATATACACAAATTGTGAAATTGCACCTCTTTAAAATGCAGCTCAATTAAACCTAGCTCCAAGAATAATTTTCACCGACAGTTCTGAGATAAGCTGCATGTTATTCTTGGATGCGGTTGTAGGACCGGCTTTAAAATCGCATGACAAAAATATCATACACATTAAAAAAAACTGCATCACCAACGTAGCCTGGACAACATTTGCTAGTTAGATGAAGTCAGCTATCTCATTGTAGCATATTTATATGCATATTTATAATTATACGCTTCTTGGAGTGAGCGCATACACTCGTGAAGTTTAGTAACTTCAGGTCACTGCAACAAGCCCAGGTACAGTTTACCGACGGATGGGTGCAGGACCTTGAAATGCACCGTGTAGAAAGTAAAGACCATCGTACGTATCATAAGTTTACCAGTCTCACAAATTGTCGTCATAAATACACAATCGTTAACCGTTTATTAATAGGACCTTTGAGCTCAACGGTAATTAATTAGTAGTGGAAATAATTTCTGGTACCCATCACAGAAATGTAGCAGTGACAACAATATTGTATGCTGTAATCGTACTGGGCAATTAGTGATACAAAACAACTGTTTTATCCTGTGAATAAAAGTATATGTTTTTGTCAGTGTACCATAATAACAGAAGCGAAACGCAATATTGTGTCAGGATAATTTACTATTTATGCACAATAAATAAAGGAGCATAGCGCAACAATTTCTGTTCAGCGCCAGACTTGCTTGTAACCTATATCACCAATTATGTTATGAAAATGACGTATTAACTACTAAAAAACTCTGACCTTCGTGTAAATGCTTGGAGCAGACTAACCTGTGAGCTGGAGTGTTCTGGGACGTTATATTTGATCTTTGAATGGCTGCAATCCAGGCCATCTGTCGCCTCTTTGTTACTTCGGAAACATGGCTCGAACAATTTCTCTTCAACGACGTAATCCGATAACAACCGATCTCTTTACCCGTCGGCTTCCCGTGGCTGTCATGCGACCGGCTATTGCAGTTAATAATACAACAGCTTCTTGACATTTTTGTGTTTCTTTTTATCGCTGTGTGACTGATTTCAATTGAAAGCCTGCGTGCGCTAGTACCGCTTGCCACGAGTTCCCAGAATCCTTTGCGGTTCTACCCGTGAATGACGTCACATTTTCAATCTCTATATATGCATGTTAAATTTTATATTTGGGGTAAAATATCAAGTCTTTTCAAGTAAACCGGTTCAAGTCCAATTCAAGTCCCAAGTCATTGGTGTAAAAGTCCAAGTCAAGTCACAAGTCTTAGAACATTTTTTCAAGTCAAGTCTAAAGTCATAAAATTAATGACTCGAGTCTGACTCGAGTCCAAGTCATGTGACTCGAGTCCACACCTCTGCTATTTTGTAAAGCATCTTGCAAAGCAAACTAAAGTATAAAATTTTGGGTAATTTAAAAGTTACATAAAAATACCAAGCAGTTAAATAGAGCTTAATGCAGGCTCAACTGGTTAGTCTGGTGCAGAGCAGACTGATGCTTGTGTCACTGTAAGGTTACATCAAGGATGGCAGACATCAATAAGTTTAAGATGATTAGATTTACTCACTTAATTGCCAGCTCTGTTCTAGGATGCCCTCTGGACCCAGTGGAGGTGGTGAGTGACAGGAGAATGGCGGCTAAGCTGTCATCCCTGATGGACAACATCTCCCACCCCATGCAGCAGACTGTGACAGCACTGAGCAGCTCCTTCAGTGGGAGACTGCGGCACCCACGGTGTGGGACGGAGAGATTTCGCAGGTCTTTCCTCCCCACTGCTGTCAGACTCCACAACAAAGACTTTAACTGAACAAACACACACATCCACACATGTGCAATAACACTAAGTGCAATAATCTTTTCTGGCATCGTTGTATTTTTACTCAGTTGTATATAGCATTCGTATTCTATTTTTATCTTATTGTATATTTTTATTCTATTTTATTCTACTGTATATAGTATATTATTTTATTCTATTCTGTACAGCTGTGTACTGTATTTATTCTTATTGTATTCTAATTTTTGCGTCATAACTTTTGCACTGTCCACTTCCTGCTGTGACAAAACAAATTTCCCACGTGTGGGACTAATAAAGGTTATCTTATCTTATCTTATCTTATCTTTCATGCTGCTTTTATATGACAGCTCATTTTGCATTTACTTATATCTGGTGGAATCAATTTAGATACAAAAATACACAAAGAGCAAAAAATCCCAGAGCAGCAGCAGAAACAAATCAGCTGATCACAGCCTAAACACAAAGAAGACTCAACGGGAACGCACAATACAAATTATTGTGTGACTTATGGAAAGTGACAAAATCCCTTCATACCACTATATCCATTGCACCGCTTACACATGACCTTAAAGGTCCTCCACATTCCATATCTGTAACCCCTGCCTGTTACCCAGGTAGTAAAGGTAGTAGTTAAAAAAAAGCATACTCAGATAATAATCAATGCTAAAGCGAATATTAAATCACACTTTTTCAAAAAGCAAATATCAGCAGTCTCATAAATGCCTCCTCAAGCCGACACAACTTTAGACACCTCTGCTGCAGGCAGGCAAGCACACAGGTCCTGTCCTCTCACTAACAGCTGAAGTAGTCAACGTAGGTAATACTGAACAACACTTTAGGAGGAATTTTTGAGAGGTCAAGCTCCTGTTTCAACAGTTATAATTTAATCTTGCTGGGACACACAGTAGTGTTTGCCGTTGTGGTCGGGTATGGTTTGTGGCTCACCTGCAGAGGAGGGGTGGAGCAGTGGGATTAGGATTTCGTGTCAGGGAAGGCTGGTGGTCACAGCCGGCAAGCACAACCTAACCATGCCTTCTCTACTCGAGTACTGGGACCTGAAGCAGCTGAAAAGCTGTGCAAGTAGTGGAAAACCTCATGAAGAAACACACTTTTCTTGCAACGACGTGTGCGACTGGTCCTTTATGATTATAGCAGATTAACTATTAGTAATTTTCAACAGTCACGTTAGCTGTTTTTAATCATTAACATAGAAACTAGCAGGCAGTCGTTAGATTAAAAACCCCGAAAAGCAATAATTGCTGTTGGGCTGAATGGGTCACCGATGGGATATGGAGCTGTGGCTGACTGGATTACAGACGCCTGGAGAACCAGGTGGGTTGCTGGCTGTGCAGAGCAGCAGGAGCTGAACTGAGATTATTTTTTGTAGCACGCTGTGAGGTCAGTTTTAAAATGCAGGCCGTCGCTGGATCAAAGAAAGCTCTGTTTTTGATGCCTTCATTTTAGCATAGCTGAAATCACACTGATCCAAAGTTAATTTTTAACATTTCCATATTTCTCTTCCTATACAATAATTTAATTATTTAAATGTGTTAGGTAGTGTACTGTTGTACCCTTCATTAGTTGGTTCTGAAATATATTGTCTTCAGCATACGAAAAGAGCTAAATCATCTGCAAAGCGAATACAACCTCTAAACTTAAATACTTTGTTAAATTTACCTTATGGTTAACAAAACTGGTTGATAATTATCGTTTACATTTTCATAGAATTGCTTCTTCTCGTTCAGAGTTGTTGCAGGATGGGGTCCAAAATTTCATGTGATATTGAAAAATGGTTTTGAGTATTTTATCCTAGGACAACTGTAAAGGTGAGACTATTGTTTTGTGTTATTTTTAGCACTACAGCACAGAACTGCATGTTCATTAGTGATGTTGGCGACAGTAATATGCTTTGGAATAGTTTGGCTTCGCGTCTGTAGCCACTAGCAGCCGAATCACAGCACAAAGCCTCAGCAGCACTGAGAATACACAGACGTGTGTTTTGTGTACGGTCACATCCCATCAAGTTACAAATGACTAATTATTGTTGCATCGTGAATATCGTCGAAGGACTGTTACTTTTAACGCTCTGAGCCTTTTTGAAGGACCATCCCACCAAATCCTCCTCCGCCTCATTCACTCTGGAAACGTCTAGAAGCTGGAAGTGTCACATGGAAGTGTTAATGCACCACAAAGGCTTGATTTGTGATACAAGATGATTCAAATATGGCTTCTTTCTCCTCTTCTTATTCCTTATGTGTGCGCGGATTGCAGCCAATTGCGTTTTTTCCGGGCCATGTTTGTGTGTGCACGGAGGACGTGTAGTAATCTGAGCAGATGTGATCACACAAACAGGCTACACAGAGAAAAATAAGACATTTACGTAGGTGACTCCCCCGCACGAACAACATAAGCTACATACTGCGAGCACACACCCTCCATGCAGAAGCACGTATATCTGTGTACGACATGTACACAGTAGCCGATATAACAACCAAACGAAACCCGTTCTTCATCACTCACATTAGTCTGACATCACATAAATCTCTTTACCTCATAAAGACTCACGTCAGCCTTGAATAGGCGATAAAGTCAACAATCCACGAATTAAAAGGCGACTTGGATTCCCATCACCTCTCCAGAGGAGGAATAAAGCACAAGACAGGCCGGCTGGCGTCTCCTGACATTTGATGTTTTGTAGAGGAAGCTGCTGTAAGAGGAAAGCTGTAAGAAAGACAGGTGATGGAAAATGGGGATAAACAGGCCCGTACCCGCGGATGTTTGCCAGCAGAGGTCCAGGACGGCTCGGATCTGTGTGGAATTCCTCCTGTTGAAGGGAATATTTGCGGGGGCTTCAGTCGCCGCACGGCCTGGGAAGCGTAAAGAGGAGTGATGGAGAAGAACAGGAAGCGCAGAGCATCACAAGCAATATCATCTCTCTTCCGTTCATCTTACGCCAGAATCGATTCTCCCACAAATAACGGCAGACAGTGCGATGTCACCTCTGTCTCCCCCTCTCTCTCCTCAGCTCAGTTCAAAAGTGCCATACGGCCAGTTTCTTAAAACAACAACACATACATCATAATAGAATAAAATAATAAAAGACAAGTAATTTAAAAAATACAATAAAATAACACAAAGATTAATACACAGTTCAATTTATTATATGCTAGTCATTTCAGATCATTCACTGTGTCTCCTGGGAGTATTTTCCGTTTTGCAATGTCACTGAAATGTAGATTTACAGGACAAAAATGGTAACAGTAGCTGTTCTTTACTGAATGATTTCCATTTTAGGAGGCCAATAAAGTATGAAATGTATTTAGATGTTCACTGGTGATTGTTTGTCAAGGAAATCTAGTATTGTTTTGCTTTATTTGCATGATTTATTCAATAAAAAAAAAACCTTTCAAGCCAATTTGAAACAAAAGGTTGTGTTACAGAATTCTACAATAAGGTATGTGTGGCAAAATATGATGCGTTAAATAAATGTATCAGGAAAACCATGAGCTGTTAAAAATTGAGACAAAGCGATGCAACCATTTATGACCATGCAACCATGTAAAACAACAGAAAAGCAAAGAGGCTTTGCAATGTTATACTTTATTCATCTGCATATAGTCAAGTTGTGGGGAAAAAAAAAAGGTTTCATATTCAAAAATGAATGAATTATTTATATTGTGTCTCTGACCTAAAGTCAGAGAAATTGGACTAAAACCTGCACTGAAAGGTTGGATGGACTTAAACCAAGTTCTGAAACATAGAAAACAAAGAACAGGGTAAAGACACAAGGGTACTGGGGAAACTAAGATCAATTACATTACTAAAGATTATAGACCGATTATAAACTCAGGCTGTATCACAACAAGACAAAAAAAGAAGCTTGTGTTAAATGCTGGGTGCAAAAAAATCCATGGTTTTAAGAAGAAGAGTGCCCTTTATTTGCCATGAGGGGATGATGCTGGTCTGTGCACTGGTATCCAGCTTGAATATTGTCTTTACATTTTTGCATCCAAGTTCTCTGTCTGCATGTGCGCCAGCCTCATCTTCAGTTACAGTAACAGTAACCACAAACAGTTTGATGGAGCGCACTTCTCTACGACCTGATTCATGTGAAACTTCGTTCTATAGGCTTTTGCAAACTAATATTTTTTGTATTTCAGACACTGTCAAGCATTCTGCTTGTGTACTGTGGTGTCTCACGTGCCTTAACTGGTGCTTCTAACCTTTCTCGTAACCCATCAGCGTGCCCTACTGTGCCCTTTCTTCCATGTTTATGTTGTATTGAGTGGACCTCGTGGCTGTTGCTAGCCATAGCCTTTAGCTGCATCTGAGCTCACTCATGGGAGGGGCCTATGTCTGTTTAGGTCTGCTCCTTAGCTGGGCAGCTTTTCCCTTACTATTGATGAGCAAGTTCCAAATACAATACAGTCCCTGACCATTTGGTCATTATTTCTATAGTTACAGTCTTTCACCTGTAGCTTCAGCGCTGTAACAAAGTGCTGAATTGACTCACTGGGGAATTACAAAGTTACCAGTTACCAGTTTTCAGTACCACTGAAAAGAAGAGTTCCTTTATTTTATTCCAATATTCTAAATGGCACCATATTGTATAAGTTGCTGCTGCAGTGACACTTGAATTCATCACTTTTTGTTGGCTAATTTTGTAATAGAGGCTGACAGAGGTGCAGGAGCAAATCAGCCTGGCCTGCACTGAACACCCGCCTTGGACGGGTGCAGAAGCTAATTCAAGAGGTGGATACACATTGAAACATTGCACATACCAAATGCTCCAATGTGTTTATGACCTCGGATAACCTGTAGGAGCACCTTTGGCAGGCCTACACACTGACATTAGCCCACTCTCATCAGAACAGTGTGAAATTATTGCACATGTCTAAAAGCGCTGCCCATCTAATGATGCTGGAGGATGAAGAAAAGGGAATTATCCTAATTCCAGAGACCACAGCAATGGCTGAAAGTCTGAAGAGATGTCCTGCAGGGAGGACGTGAAATGTCACTGTGGATAGTGGAGGTCCAAATGTACCCGAGTGAACCAAACACTGGAAAACTGGAGAATCCCCAAGAGTTGGGGTGATTGTGAAGACTAGCCTATCCATTCACTTAAACACTGGAACCCAAAGCAAAATCAAATATACATTATATAGATATAAAAACAACTGGGCTGTAAAATCCTTAAAATATCTTAATAAAAACCACGTCTGCTTTCAAGGAGAAAATAAAACAGGCAGGTCAGCTCTGACTCCGTCTGTGCTCTCAATTTTTCCTGCTTTCAACAGAAGATGTTATTTGTAGCATTGAGTGACATCATCCTCACTATGATCTGTTACTCACACACTGCACCGCCATAAAAAGTATATTTATATTTATATAGAAACAAAAGCTAGAAAAACTATTTCCTGACAGATGTGTTTTTTTCCTATCCCCCCTTTCTTCCCAGTTATGCAGGTACACTATGACCAAAAGTCCAGACTCCCAGTGATAAAGTTCAGGAACGTTTCTGTGTATTACAGCAAACACAGCAGTCTTTTCTCTGTATGTTTGACTTTATAAATTGATTTATTATGAGCAACGCAAATGTTAACAAATGGAGACACTAATTGTTACAGTCACAGCCTGCTGTCTTTAACAGGCTCAATATGTTTCTTGCCTTGATTGTGTGAGGATTTCTCCAAAATCCTCAGCGTTGATCACCGTTATTGACAGTCTGGTGTAATAAGTAGCTTTGTTTGGAATTGCTTCACAGGAAAGCATTATGAAGATGTAGTCATAGCCAAATTGGGCCAGCAGATGTCACTGTGGAGGAACTAAGAGGAGAACAGTGTGGCACATGCGCAAATGATCCAAAGTATTTATTAATCAAATCCCCCCCCCCCCCCCCCAAAAAAAAAAAAATGGGCCCGATATCACAGAACTGTTACATGATATTAAACCGAAACTGTCAATTCACCTCTGTAGAGTGGGCAGTCAGAATGAAGCTCAATGAAGTTAATATCAAGTTGTAGATTGAAGCTGCTCTTCATATTTCTGGCCAGCAGATGTCACCACAGAGAGCAGTGTTGAAAAGCTTCGAGTAACCTGTTTCGATACAAGCTTCAGAAAGCTTCATTTGGTCATCGCGAACTTTTGGAACTCACCTGCATCGTAGATTAATCGCATCGTAGATCCCACACGGCCACGGCCCAGAAGAAGACGAAGAGGACGCTAACGGTAGCACCAGCAAATATCGGAAAGGAGATACGATGACGTAATCAGAAAGCGCCGTAGACGTTAGCAAACCAGTTAGCTCCGTTAGCCCGCAATTTGAAAGGAGCTTACTGACAGCTTCGTAGGTCGTGTGGGCCAATGTTTTATCTTGGTAAATGACCCAGCAGCACCTCTGGTTCCTAGCAGCTGTTTGGTTTAGTCCTGGCTCGCCTTCATTATGACAGAGGAAGATGATTTACCAGCCAACTTTTTGACAGAGAAGATGCAGCACAGCAGTGGAGAGCTGGTCCCTCCCGACGGCCTGTGTTGGTTGTCAGTGCTGTTCTGTCTGATGCTGGCTTGTTTTTATGTTGGCAGCTTATATGTGTGGAGGAGTCACCTGCCGAGGTGAGCTACATACGCTTTATAGTGGGGCTTATTTGAAAGGAGAGTCAGTGAACTGCTTTCATTCCTGTATTATTTACCCATACTCAAGTTTGCATCAAGTTTGAATTAATATTTAATTAGAAATAACTGATCAGTCTGCATGTTTGTGGAGCATGTTAAAGAGTCACTGAAGAAAGGCTGGTGGCATCTGCAAGTGAGCTTTTTCACGCGGTTCCGTTCGTTTTATTGAGGAAATGTATCTTCTATGATAATCTTCAGTACTCATGTCACAGTGTGGCTACCAGTGCAGTAATGAAGCAATGACAGCTTCCTTGTTTCTGACTGGATTAACCTGTAAGGAGCTTCCAGGGCTGTTGCTACTTCACCTCCACCTGGGCACACTGCAGACCAGGTTTTACATGTGTCCTTGAACACAGCTGATTTAAGTGGCTAAACGACTCTTCAACCTCTCTTGAAGTTCTCCAGGCCTGGTAATGAATGAATCATTTGATTCAGGTGTGTTGACCCAGGGTGAGACCTAAAACCTGCAGGAGATGGGCCCTAGAGGCCTGGAGTTCTCCACTCCGCTGTAGACTAGGACAGCTTCTTTTCTCAGGGTGTTTTTTAAACTTGAAGTAAAACTTGGTTCAGTTTTTCACTCACAGACGCACAAAGAATTTCCTGTCATCTGACAAGGGCATATATGGATGCAACAGTTGTCAGATTCTGGGCCAGAGCAAGTATTAATAACAAAGTGGCCAATTGCAAAAGCAATATTTTCTTTGTTTTGCTTGACTCTGATTGTTTTTCTTTCGTTCCTGTGCTTGTATCAGGGGATCTTGAAATTTGAATGGCTACAAAATAGGGCTGCTAAATTTATGGAATCCTATTTGGCAACGACTTGATGGCAGTCGAGGCAAAAATCTAACAATGCAGAAGTTTGCACAAAAAATAATGGATTCCTTTCTGTGAGGAAAAATGAGTCCTTGGTTCATTCTGCAGCTAAGTGATACTTGTACTACAAAATGTTCATGCTCCACTATATCACAAGCGCCTGGCTCAGGCTTTACTTTGAAGTTGTGTTGATTATGTTGCCACTCAAAATGGACCAGGGCAGAGACTAGATGGTCTCTTAAGTGTCACTGTGTGTAAAGATGCATGTATCCTGTCACCTATCATTGTGAATAGCAAACGCCACAGGACTATACTGCGATGTTCATATTAGCTGGCCCCAGTCATATAGGGAAAGAAAATGCAGATTCTCTAACCACTTGTGAGTGGTTTCTGGTAGTAGTTGTGAAGCTGATTACTAAAGCGCCAGTCAAATGGGCCTAAGACCCGTCAGTGACTCTCTGCTTGTTCCTAGGGAAAAGTGTTTATTCCAGGACTGAATGGTGAGTGGTTCATAGCAGTCGTGAGAATGTACAAAGATAGATGAGCTGTATAGTGCTACGCCATAAGTCTCCTTGCTACTAGAGCAGGGCGGCATGGCCAAAAATATATATCACAATATATATTTGAAAATTTGCGATAACCTTATAACTGACGATATAATTTCTGCGAGACAAAGTAAAACTCCACAACTTTACTCGCGCAAAAACCCCATCATCCATTTATTTTCACTTAAACAAGCAGCTGTTTTTTATGTGCATTAAAGCTGTATAAACATTTAACAGTGCAAATGCAAATTCCTTGCTGACAGTTTAACCAAAAGGCATTTCCAGTAGAAATGTGCTGACATATCCTGAGCATATCCATATTATACATATCCATGTATAATATCCACTGAAGTTAAAAAGAGGTGCTCTGCAACATTAAACTGCAGTGTGCCAAATAAAAAAATCAAATATGTATTTTTCGGACCATAAGATGCACGGGATTAAAGAAGTCCAGACGCCTTTGTTTCCCAGCTCCTTAGACAATAGAAACTCTCCTGTTTCTTCCCTCTTATCTACTGTGTTTGCACAGGTGTAGAGAGCAGCTGCTTACACCTGCCCACAGAGTCATAACAAGTGGATGGCACAAAGCTAATGCACTAAAACGCTGGCCTCCACCCTCCTGTTTGGTTTAACAACTTTTCTGGGAGGAAAATGTTGCACTGACAGTAACGTCAGACATTTAGCACTGCTGTCTTTGATGGTACTAATGTAGCAGAGACTGTGGCAGCTCATCGTCATCACCACTCCATTCATAGTGATGGGAACTGATAAGTGTTTAGTGATTCACAGATATCACTTATTGATTGTGTTAATGATTCTCACTGGTTCCCTCGAGACATTTACAGGCGTTAGTCTGCACGCTGTGGTCAGAGGTTTGTGCATGCTGGAGGTATTTCCCCTCTTTGTTGTGTTTGGGTCATTACTCAAAATAGCGATCTATCACACAGAACACTGCTCTTAGAGATAATGCAGTACATTACTTAAGTACTCCAGGTAATAGTAACTTTTACACTCTTTGCTGTGTTACTTTCTCTGTAAAATGATCTGAAATGAATTGTCTGATAATTACCACTTAACTGTAAACTGACCCAGGCACCACCACAAATCTCTATTAGAGAAAGATCATGTGTGTGTCCTCCTTTAGAATGCAAGTATGACCAGAAAGCAAAGATGAAAACCATCAACCAAAAAAGGAGACTTTAAAGCACGAGTGGGGAACTCCAGGCCTCGAGGGCCGGTGTCCTGCAGGTTTTAGACGTGTCCTTGATCCTTGAAGTTCTGCAGAGGCCTGGTAATGAACAAATCCTCTGATTCAGGTGTGTTGACCCAGGGTGAGACCTAAAACCTGCAGGACAGCGGCCCTCGAGGCCTGGAGTTCCCCACTGCTGCTTTAAAACGATCACCACAGTGATTTACAAACATGAGCCCGACTGCTCATCACTGCTTTTGCTACCAGTTGAAGGTCAACGTCTGGCTGCTGGGCTCGGATCAGCATTCACTCAGCTTTTTAACTCCTCTGTCTTCTTGGATAGCTTAGGCGCAGCGAGCCGTCTGTGAAGATGCCAACGCTGTGTTAGCAGCATAACGAGGTGCTTCTGTCCCACACATCGTGCTCTTGTCTTTTTGTGCCATAAAAATATGTAGACTGTACCACTAATCAACTGAAATCAGCTGATTGTAGTGTAAGTGCCAGTGGAACCGATGAGCTGAACTGACAAGAAGACTAACAAAGACTTGAACTACTAGGGACCGCTTCTCAATTTCCATCCCTGCTCAGCATAGAACAGCACACCTGCCCCCACAGACTGAAGGAACATCTGTACTGCAGATGTTAAGAGATCTTAGTTTCCTTAGCAACAAGCGACAACTCTGCCCTTTTTTGTATATTTTTTCTGTATTTAGGGAGTAGTGTGGTTTGTTACCTATGTGTAACCCTAGATATTTCTATGTCCAGCCCAAAGACTTTCACAGGCTGGAGAGGAGGCCTGAATCTTTGAAATTCTACTATCATTTCCTTCATCTTACAGGTGTTCAACATGAGGTCGTTTTTGTGACTTTTACAGGATCCTTATATTCAGAATTCTGTCCATTGTTAAAACCACAATGGCAGTATCATCTGAGTGTTTCTGGATGTGGCAGGACTCCGAATGGTATTTGAAGTCTGCTGTACGCGATGTGAAAGGGGACAGAGCCAGGACAGTCCCCTGTGTTGCCCCCGTGCTGCTCATTAATGTTCCAGAAACACAGTTTTCCAACCTGACTGTGGTCTTTCTGTCAGGTAGTCTGTAATCTCTGTGAGCTTGTCAAAGATCACATGAGTGCCAGATTTCTCCAGATGAGCTCGGGCACGGTGAAGCATGTAGAGGACGGGGGTCTCGTATGTTGTTGACCTGAAGTCACAGTCGGTGTAGAATCAGCTGTTCCAAGGTTTTCATGATGTGCGATGTGCGGGCCACTGCTCTGTAGGCGTTCAGTTCAGCTGGACACTTCATTTTTGGTACAGGATGTTTTCCACAATGTCAACACCTGCTTCATTTGTACTCAGATTAATGACACAGGTGTGAGAGGGGAAGGAGAAGGAGGGAGGGGGGGCTGTGGTGGAGAAACCTGAAATCTGATTAGGACCAAATATTTAAAACATTCTTGCACCAACTGAATGGATGTAAATTGCAGTGACCGTGTGATGCATGCTTCCACAGCTCACATCACCTCCCGGATCACAAACGACCACTAAATTAGCCACTGAAAACTGTGGCGCTTGCAGACGGTCTTTTGAGTGCTCAGAGGAGAAAACGCTGTATAAGAACCAGCCCACTTACCAGTTACCATTTAAATGGGCAACTTTAAAGCATGAAAAAACTGTTTCACAGCCCGCTGTTTAAATAGTTTTATTACAATATAAATCCTGCCAGGCAACTGCTGTTGTGAGTTATAGATGTATCAGTAAGACTGAATGGGGCTGAAATGAACCTGAAAACTTTTGGGTTGTTTCAGTCTTCAGTACGACTCCATGCAGCGCGGCTTTTATCATTCACATTGATACCAGAGTGTGTCTGCGACGCATCACTTTACATTTGCAGATTTGTTATTGGTTGGAGGATTTTAATGTGCTTCTCTATGTGTGCATTATTAAACCAAAGCTCCTCCATCTTATCAGCACACAGAAGCTGTTCGTATCTCCTGCTTGTGTGCTTGGGATAACGTTCTGTGCGTGTCCCCTGTCCTCAGGGACCATCCTGCTGTCATAAAGAGACGCTTCACCAGCGTCCTGATTGTGTCAGGGCTGTCGCCCCTGTTTGTGTGGGCATGGAGAGAATCTGCAGGCGTCGTGGTGAGTTGAGATCTTGGATAACTGTGCTGTGTTCCAGTCCCTCAGGATGGACATTTTGTGCTGCGTTGTATCACAGTTTCTGTTTTCATTTGTGTGTCAGAATGGCCCGTCTTTGCTGGTTCTCATGGGAATCCGGTTTGAAGGCCTCATTCCTGCCATTATACTTCCTCTGCTCCTCACCATGGTAAGAAACAGCCAGTGTGCTTACCTAACATTACTACTGGGTTAGTACATGTTCATCGTTAAACTGCTTGATTGGAATATTTTGGGAAAGAAAACATTTATTTTTCTTTAGTTTGAATGATGAAAACATCAGTTGTGGGAAACATGCACGCTTTTGTGTCCTTGTAATGTCACTCAGAATAAAATATGAGAATGTATAGAAACAATTTCAAATAATAATTTAAATTGTTACTTTATTAATGTTCACACACTAATTTTCAACCTAAAATATTCACAAATGTGATATTTATACAAATATACTGAGAACTGTGAATCTGTAGTTAAATATTTTAGTGTTGCTTTCATTCGTACTTACATTCACCTACAACCACAACAGAAAAGTAGCCAGGGAGATGAAGAAAGGAGGCGGAAATACCCAGAGTCTATGAGTTCAACAAACAGGCTGGTGGCAAAAACAAAAAGGCTTATAGTGACTCACATGTGAGGCTTGACACTGAGGAAGGAGAAAAGGACTTCTACCATGTGGCTAGACAGAGTCATAGAGAGTCTTGAACGAATGTACTGAAGAGGTGGAACCTCTTGAGGAGCTGGAGGAAAGAAAAAGGAGAGTGAAGAGGATGGATGGAGGACAGCGAGGGCAACGCTGGCAGCTGGTCTAGATGACATGTCTGTGGGGGTGTGTGGATGTTTAGAAGAGATTTCAGTGAACCTTTTAACACAAGTATTTAGTCTTGGAAAGTGGGAGGATACCTAGAGATAGAGAAGTGATGGTTTTCAAGAACAAGGGCGATGTGCAGAGCTGTTGTAACTATGGAGGGATAAAGTTGATGAACCATATCATGAAGCTATGGGAAAAATTATTGATGTTCGGTTATGAAGAGAGGTGATGATCAATGATCAGGGCGAGGGCTTCGTGTTGAGAGATAACACGACAGATGTTTGTTTTCAGAGTGTTGTTGAAGTATAAAGAAGGTCAGGAGTCGTACTGTCTTTGTGGATGTATAGAAAGCTTATGATGAGAAGGAACTGTGGCCCCACATGAGGAAATCACGAGTTCCAGTGAAGTATGAGGACAGCGAGACAGTGGTGACGTGTGCAGTAGGAATGCTAAAACAATGGTTTGAGTCAGGTGAGAAACTCGAGATGCAAGAAAGACACAGATGCTCGGATTTGTTTGACTTTCAGATTCAGCTTCCTTTACTGTCATTCAGTCAGTGCTCACAATTACACTGCTGAATGACATTATGTGGACAGAGGAGAAAACATACATTTTATATGCAGCTCTGGTAATGGCAGCAACATCTCAAATATTTGGAAGTACTTTTATTTGTCTGGCCATGTGCTGCAGGTCCTGTTTCTGGGCCCACTCATGCAGTTGGCCATGGATTGTCCGTGGAGCTTCACCGATGGGATCCGGGTGGCCTTTGGTGAGCCAACAAGCTGTGCTGTGTTTTATTCTTGATTCATGATTTTAGATCTGTTTCTAAATTTGGTTTACACCTGTTGCTCTCGCTTCTTCCTCTAGACCCGTGGTTCTGGATGTTGTGTGCCAACGATATGCGGTGGCTGAGGAATCAAGTGGTGGCGCCGCTAACTGAGGAGCTGGTGTTCAGAGCATGCATGTTGCCCATGTTGGTGCCCTGTGCTGGTCCTTCTACCGCTATCATAACCTGCCCCCTCTTTTTCGGAGTGGGTGAGTGCAAGTTTTTTCCAGCTTAGCCACAAGTTGTTTATTTATTTTTCTGTTTTTATTCAGCCGTTTTAAAAACTTCACAATGTGCTGAAATAAATACTCAAAAGTCCCATCGAGAGGGCCGATGTGCGTTTATCATCTTCCATATTGAGTTGACTGGTTCAGCTGCCCGTCACTACCAGATCAACTGCCGCCTGCATGTTCGAAGGTAACTGCTTGGACAAACTGCCCGAAATGTGTTTACAGAAACATTTCAGGGATTTTGAGTCATTCTGCACTCCAGATGCGTTAATTGTGTTAAATTGTTTTTTTACTGGTTTTACTGTAATTATGAATTACAATAAAACCAGCTAAGAAGAAATAAATACACGAGCTTCTAATTTACAAAATATTGCACCAATGGAAGAAAGCAGTTCTGCATATTTGTTTAATATTGAAAGATGTGTCCTTCTCAAAAATGACTCCAGGATTCCTCGCTGTTACTGCAGGCCGAGTCAGTGCCACCCAGAGTGTTTAGCTCTTAGCTGGAGGAGCAGCAGCTCTGAACGGGCTCAAGAGACACTAACGAGGGAAGCGAAACAAAGTGTCCGTAAACTCGGCGGGGATGCACGCTTCGATTCACCTGGCAAATATACTGCCAACAACACGGATGAACTGCCAGATTTGCAACTTTGTGCTTCTCTAAAAGCTAGATAGGTGACTACATCCCCGGCTGCTTGTGGATCGTTATACGGAGCTTTCTGAAAGAGGAGGCGAAATCTGTTTGTATATAAACAAAGGTTGGTGTTTAGATGGCGCAGTGTTGGGAAAGAAACATGCAGTCCCTCACCTAGAGACCATTATCACTGAGTTTAAATCATTTCATACTCCACAGGAGTTCACCTTGTTAGGCCTGTGTTAGCAAAGCATCATATACCGAACACTGAGGACAACACCTGGACTCCCTGCTCGTTGTTCTTCAGACATGAGAATTCAGCCAGCACATGAACTGTCCACCAGGGACAAAAGCACCTCTGTCCTCCATCTGCTGTAGTCTGATCACTGCCTGGTTCATCCTCTCCAGACTTACAGGCAAAATCTGAGCTCTGTCGCTACCCTGTTTACAGGACACTAGCCTTTATACCCACCATTACAGCGCAGGAAGCCCTGCAGTTTTCTTCTGAACGATGGTGTCGCCACTCAGACAATATCGCTGCAAAAGAGCACAAGTCAAACAAAGAAGCCACGACTTTGAGTGCTTTTTGGAAAGTTTTTTCCCCCTAACTTTTGTGTTGATTGGAAGTAGCAGTGTGTATAATAAGTAATACAGAGTGTGTTCCAATAATGTCTGTGTTGAAGTTGCAGCATGTCTGAGTGCCTGCTCTGTCCTCTCTTCCAGCGCACTTCCACCATGTGATTGAGTTGCTGAGGTTCAGACAGGGCACTCTGTTGGGTATTTTCGTCTCTGCAGGTGAGAACATCTTTTTCACTGCGTTTATTGTGACTTCATCACAGGATAGCAGGAAGATGCACTTTTGTTCTTCTGTTTTGCACCAGTGTTTCAGTTTTCCTACACGGCAGTGTTTGGAGCCTACACAGCCTTCATCTTCATCAGAACAGGTAAGAGGCTTTCCTTCACTATTCTTGTTCTTGGAGCGTCCCGTCGGCCCGGCGCTGGGTGGTATGATTAAGTTTGGGTTTTCTGAGCCGGGCAGTCCAAGCCTGGGCTTAAGAGCGTTTACAGAAATGTTGTCTGTCATCAGTCCTGAAGCAGCAATTAACCTGAGATAAACTAAATGAAAGAAACTTACAAGTACGTCATTTTAAAATAAAATGCACAGATCAGCCATCGTTTGAGCCAACAGATGTGCATTACTGGGAAAAATATATCTGCTGTATGTGAAAGAGGATTTAAGATCATTTGTGCATAGCTTTCAACGTTGAAGTGCACTGAATGTTTTTTACAGTTACAAAATAATTGAAGGTTTACTGAATATGGACAAGTTTGATTTGCCATATATGGTGACATGCAAAAGTTTGGGCACCCTTTTCCTTCATAAATGATTGGTTGTTTGGATCAGCAGTTTCATTTAAATATATCATATAGCAGACGAACACAGTGATATTTGAGAAGTGAGACGAAGTTTCTAGGATTTACAGGAAGTGTCCAATAGTTACTTAAACTAAATCAGGCAGGTGCATAAATCTGGGCACCCCAACAGAAAAAATACATCAATATTTAGGAGATCCACCTTTGCAGAAATACCGCCTCCACTTCTTATAGCTTCCAATGAGAGCCTGGATTCTGGTTGAAGGTATTTTGGACCTTTCGTCTTTACAAAACGTCTCCAGCTCAGTCAGGTTTGATGGTTTCCGAGCACGGACAGCTCTCTTTAACTCACACCACAGATTTTCAATAACATTCAGGTCTGGGCTGAGATGGCCGTTCCAGAGCGTCGGACTTGTTCCTCTGCATGAACGCCTTAGTGGGTTCTGAGCAGTGTTTCGGGTCGTTGTCTTGTTGAAAGATCCAGCACCGGTGCAACTTCAACTTTGTCACTGATTCTTGAACATTGTTCTGAAGAATCTGCTGATACTGAGTGGAATCCATGCGACCCTCAACTTTAACAAGATTCCCAGTCCCTGCACTGGGCACAGCCCCACAGCATGATGGAAGCACCATCACAGTTTACTGTGGGCAGCAGGTGTTTCTCTTTAAATGCTGTGTACTGTTTCTGCCATGCTTTGTTATGCCCAGATAACTCAATTTTAGTCTCATCAGTCCACAGCACTTTATTCCAAAATGAAGCTGGCTTGTCCAAATGTGCTTTAGCAAACCTCAAACCTCCGTTTGTGTCATGTGTGCAGAAAAGGCTTCTTCTGCTTTACTCTCCCATACAGCATCTCCTGTGCAAAGTGCGCTGAATAGTTGAACGATGCACAGTGACTCCATTTGGTGTGTGGGTTGACTCTGACTGTTCTCACCATCCATCGCCTGCTTATCTAAGGTTTTCCTTGACCTGTCACTTCCGGCCTTAACTAGAACTGTGCCTGTGGTCTTCCATTTCCTCACTATGTTCCTCCCAGGGGAGGTGATAGCTTTTTGTATCCTTCCCCTAAACCATGATGTTGAACATGGTTTGTTTTCAGGTCATTTGAGAGCTGAGGCTCCCAGGTTGCTGCTCTCGAGAGAAGATGCAAAGAGGAGAAAAACTTGCAACTGGCCACCCTAAATACGCTTCCTCATGGCTGGATTCATCTGTGTATGTAGGTCAAGGGTCAATGAGCTTACCAAACAAATTTTATGTTTCAATAATTAGTGCTGAAGGCATCCAAACCAATAAAACAACGCGGGTGCCCACATTTATGCACCTGCCTAACTTAGTTGAAGTAACTATTGCAAACTTTCTGTAAATCCTGTAAACTTCATTTCACTTCTCAAATATTGTGTTTAAATGAAACTGCTGATCCAAACAACCAGCGATTTATGAAGGAGAAACATGAAAATTATTAACTTATTAACTTATAATTAACTTTTGCATACCACTTTAATTTAGTAAAACCTAAAAATAAAATGTTTTCCATATTAAACAGTCGTATATAAAGGCCTATGGTATATGTAGTTAACTGTTCGGGACACTGCAGCCTGCAGCTTGTTCCACAAGCCTACGTCATAGTTTATCCTTGTCTCCAGCAATATTATATGTGCGGGATTTAGAGACATTAAGTTAATAAGTGTGATGAAGTAATTTAATTTGCTGTAGCAGTTATGCGCTGGACGTTGGTGTCATTGGCCTTGGATGAGTGTTTAAAGTGTCACACAGTGCACAGGGTGGCCAGTGTGGCCTTGCAGTGTAGAGCAACTGCTCCGTCTACCAGTAGCTCATGTATTGAGTGTGCCTGTTCATCGTACTGTGGTACTGAGGTAGGTTACAGGCCGGCAGTTGGATGAGAGCGCTCTCTTCTGTATATAAACTATACTCTTCATCACTCAGCAGTTTGGTGTCCAAGCTGCACGTTAGCTGATTATCTAAAATTCTTTCCTCTTGTCCAAAATGTTCTCTTCTGTCTTTAAAACACAGTTTTAATATTTTCAGTTACAGGATTTAAAGGATTATTTTTAAATCAAAGCATTTGTTTTTCGCCTGTCACAGCTGAATGGGAAGCTGACGGAAGCTGTAACGCTGTCAACCAGTGGGAGTAAATGGCTGTTTTTTCTGTCTGTTACAGGCCACCTGATTGGTCCGGTACTTTGCCACTCCTTCTGTAACTACATGGGTTTCCCTGCCATCAGCACAGCTCTGGAGCACCCTTACCGACTCACTGTCCTCTCCTCCTATTTGCTGGGGGTCCTCCTCTTCTTTCTCCTTCTGTTCCCCTTCACCGACCCCTCCTATTACAGCCTCCCAGTCTGCACCCTCACCTCCTTTCCCAGTTCCTCCTGCCTCTCCTGATCCTTGTCCCACCCTCACATTTCTACTGTTGTCAAGAAGTAATTGAGGGTGTTTTTGCTTTTTTGACTTTTTTTTTTTTCCTCATTAGCGTTAAGAGTTAAGGTCTGTTGGGCCAACAGTGACGACTCTGTTGCCACAGAGAGGGGAGGAACTCTGTAGACCTGTTCCTCGGTCTGTAGACACTTTGTTTGTCTGTATTTATGTGGCACCAGTCCTGTAACTGGTTCTCATGGTGTGCAGAAGTTAGAGTCGCGTTGGTGAGACTAAGCTGAGAATAAACTGGGACAGTCGATTTCCAAAGACAGCTCATGTGTCCTACACTGCCACACAGATACAGGATAGTGCAGCAGAACTGACATAACACAGATGAGCAAGTTGTCCTTAGAATGCTGGTACATCTCTGTGATAAGGTACCACAGTATACTCTGTGATGGACTCCATTCGGTCTGACTCGTTTCCTGTGAGTCTGCTTTGCTGCACCTCATGTTTTCATTATTACGATGGCTGCAATCACCTCACTGACATCACAGGACAGGTTGGAAACAAACGTACTTCCTGCTCCTTTCACCTGGCTCGTTGTTTGTGAGAAACATGACTAATTTATATTTTCAACAAATAGTCCGTTGTATATTGTGTATGTGCAGAGCGATTGCTAAGTTGCTCACGTCAGTTGCTAATTATTTTCACTTTTGTGCCAGTTTTCCACGGCAGGTTCCAGTTTGTAATCTAGTCTCTGTTTAAAATGAGATTTCTTAGACTTTCCTACATCGTATGTGTGCAGACTGAGTAGGACTCATTTAATTTAGCTTCAACTAAATAAAACCCCAACACGTTGGGCATAATTTAAGAGAGAAGCAAGCAACGTGAACACGCTTTACTACAAACAAGAGCTAGTCAGTGTTGCTGAAATTAGTCACCAGTACATGCCCAAAGGACAAAAGGTTTGTCGCTGTTTTAACCATCGTTCGCCATCAGCAGGCAGAAATACAAGCACTCAGGATTGTCGCTGTTGATGGCGCCCTCTTAAATAAACCAGATTATGTAAACCACTTATTTTTACATCATATTGAAGCCAAACAAATACATTCAGCAAAAACTGAATAAAACCCAAGTAAACAGGAAGCTTTGAGTAAATCTCAGTGACCTCAAGGTCAGAGGTCAGGTTCTCTAACACTCTTGTGAACACAAAAACTATATCATAACTAAGTCGTCTAGGATTTTCAAATTGATGCAGTTGGTGCGTCTACTAAAAATCCTGAAAGAGTTTGATTCTCAGTGACCTTGACCTCAGGGTCGGAGGTTTGATAGCAAATGTGCATCTATAAGTAGCTCTGGCAGCAGCTGGTATTTTTAAAGAGGGTAGCATCTGTGACCAGTCAGTGACTAATAAGATGATAAGCCCCAACTGGGAAACTCCTGAATTGAACCCTGAACGGCACAATGTGCAATGTACAGAGGTACATTTCATTAAAGTGCAAAGTGGTTTAACTATTACCTGACCTGTGCATGATTAAGAATAATCATGAGAGAATAGTTACAACAATCAAACTCAAGCTTTAGCTGTTTGCACCAGACTTCTGTGACACAACAGTGTGCCCTGACCCTTCTTCTTAGTGACAGACTGGTACAGTCGCCCAGTGTCTCTGCTTGCTTCATGTCCACTAGTAAGCCAGTCACAGGTTAAAGCTAATGTGAGACTGGAGAAAACAAACAACTAAACAAAAAACCCAGAAAACTTGAAGACACAAAGCTGCACTCTTACTGTGAAGACAAAGTAGATTGCTCTGACCTTCAGCAATAAGTCCTACGTATGGAAAAGCTTGTAGATTGATCTTCAGTCAGTGAAATATGTCATTTTTGTTCGTATCTAATTCCAAACATTTTTCATGTGGCGTGTTTTGTCTCGGCCTTACCTCCCTGAAGCTGTCAGTCGAGGGCAGCGAAGCACTTTGGGAAATGCAGAATGAACTGATTGTAAGGAACAAAGGACCTTTCAGTTCTGTTTATCATCCCGATGGCATCAGTCATCTGGTACTGAAAAATCATTTCTCTCGAACTTATCTCCTTGTCTGCTTCCTACTTTGACTCATAAGTGCTTGATTGCTCTGTTCAGTCCAGGCAGGTAAAAAGCGACGTGCACACCTGATATTCACTATTATAGCAGAAACTTGGAGCAGTGGTGAACCTTCCCAGAGTGGCCAGCCTACTAATATTAGACCAAGAGTGCATCAATGACTCACCCGGGAGGAAACAAAAGAACCCAGAACAACATCTAAAGAATTGCAGGCCTGACTTTCCTCAGTTAAGGTCAGTGTTTGTCATTGAAGAATACAAAAAGAGGAAAAAATGGCCTCTGTGGGAAAGTTCAGAGGTGGAAACGAGGGCTGACCTAAACAACCACAAATACTTCTGGGAAAATAGTTTGTGCACCTGTGAGACAAAAAGTCAAGCCTTTTGGAAGACTACCCTCTCAGTATATCAGGTGTAAAACTAACACTTAATTTCCTACAAATAACATCATGCCAACAGTCAAACATGGGTGGTGGTGGTGGTGTAACTGTCAGGGCTGCTTTGTTGCTTCAGAGTGAGCAACATGACCTGTAACGACGCTGTTGGTGGTCGAAAACCTTTCATTGTGTCTGAATTAAAACAATTTTGCAGAGAAGAATGGGCTGAAATTCCTCCACAACAATGTGAACAACTCTGGTTGTGTAGTTATTGCTCCCAGTACTACACAACCAGTTACAATATTTAGGAGGCACCACTAGACACACCGTCTGCCAGTTTCCATATGGCTGTGTGGTGAAATATTTGACTACTTACCCCAGTTTATTTGTATAACTGCTGAATAGAAACAGTGCTGGCCTGGGCGTCAGTTTCACATTGATGTTATGATCCACCCTGTTCCAAAACACAGCGCCTGAACTTTTTATTAATGGGGTTTTTCTTACATTTTACTGAAAGGTCTAGAAGATTATATTATTATTTTATTTTCCAGTAATACAAAATAGAGTGCAGAGTCCAGTAGCCTCGTGAAGGAAGACTTAATTCAAATTAGATCCAGTCTGGTAATCAAGTCACACACTGTGCTGGGTGATTTACTCACGATTCTTTTAGTAATATCAATTTACAAGAGTCAATCCACAAACAATGCATGCCAGTCAATTCAGTTGCATTTACAGATAAGGGCAGGAACGATTGTCCCCAGCTTGTTAGTATTTGTTTTGGTCTTCACAACGAGCACTGTATGGTTTGGGCTGTCGTGTTGGAAGACGAAACGATGACCCAGGTCCAGTTTTGCTGCTGACTGCTTGAGTTGTGCTTTATCATCTTCACATATCCTTCTTCATGATTCCTTCCTTGACAAGATTCCCAGTTCCAGACACACTGAAGCAGCCCCGCAGCATGATGTTTGACTGCAGGGATGGTGTCCCTTGGGGTGTGTGGTCTTTGTGACCAGAGCGCTCCAATTTCATCTAATCTGGTCAAAGAGCATATTTGCAGCATGCACCATTTTTCTCAGGGTTCTCCTTCGATTACTTCAGTCTGGCTTTTTCTTGGTCTGCAGTCCTTTACTGATTCCAAGCTTGGCTAAGTCTAGAGTCTTGGCAGTTGTTCCGCGGTCTTGAGAACATCTTTTACTAGTTTCCTTTCCAGAGTCTTTGAAATGGTTCACCTCCTCGTCTACCGTGTTTTATTTGTGCGCTGTGTGGTTCTCCTTGAGTTTCTCGATCATACTTCTTATGCCAGTTTTGAAACCCAGTGATAACTTTGTATAGCCATCTCCTGCTTTGTGAGCATCAACCATTCTTCTCCTCAAGTCTTTCTTTTCATTTTGGTGTGATGTTTGACGACTTGAGCCCTCGCTAAAGTCTGTGTATAAGTCAGAAGATGACTCTCAGTTTTATAAGAAGTTAAAGCACATCTTTGCAGAGCGGGGCTTTGTGCAGGGGCCCAATAAAGTCAGTTTGTCAGGGGGATAACTACATTGAACTTTGATTCTGCTTTTATGTGCAAATAGAAGTAATATGTGCTTTCTAAAGAATTTAAAAATGCTATTTTGAAAATCCAATGCTCTGTCAAAAAAGACAAACTGAAAATATTTTTGTCCTCATCTGTGTGTCTCTATAAAATGACATTCTTTATGTAAATGTGTTGCCAACAACAGTCACAGACAGATATCTGAACAGTTAAAGCTGCACTCCACACCTCTGCAGAGTGAACATTAAGGCTAACAAGCCAGATGTTGAGTATTGAAAGGAAGGGTGTCAATGCAGAACATCCCATCCTGTGTTTAATATATTTCTAAAAGTAGATTCAATTCAGTTCAGTTTTATTTATATGGCTCCAAATCACAACAACAGTTGCCTCAAGGTGCTTTAAAGTTTAAGTCGTCAAGTTTGCTTGCTACCATTTTGCTAACATCCTGTATGATAGAGGCATGCAGTTTCCCTTCTGCCACAAACACACCAGATGAGCCACTGCTTCTACAGCTAGTTTAACTTGATCGAACCCAGAGGATGAAAGTAACAGCCTGAGAGTTAGATACTTGATTATTTATTATTTTGGATGTATGGCTTTAATGCGTTCATTAGAAAAACATCTATAAAATCAAGTGTTTCATGTTTCTGTCGTTGACAGAAGAATGAGCTGCTACATGTGAACATGTCTGTCATTCCTAAACACGATGCGATACTTTGGGTAAGACCTTTGAATTATAGCTGAAAATCTATAACTTGACTGTTTGATTAAAATCCACTTGATTCACTGAAGTAAACAGAGGCAGCATTACAAAAACTCTTGTCTAATTCTGGGCCTACCTCTATGCAGAAATAGGATTATTAATAATAAATGATAAACTGTGAAGCTTTCAGAATCTTAAGAAAAACTCAGCACAAATTTGGTCTTGCTGGCTTGCACTACTTGAGCCCAGAGGATGTAAACATGTTCCAGTAATACCGGCATCATTAACAGACTGGTTCTTATATAGTGCTTTTCCACTCGACTGGAGCACAACATGCCTCATTCACACCAGCTCTAAAATTCAGTTCAGTCATTTATTGGAGAACAAATTGGTTTTCAGTGTCATGTCTAAGCATACAACCTTCCAGTTGGTGCATGACCTGACCTGAGATACAGAGTCACACTTACACATGGGGGATCTATTTTACTGGGTTAAATCACTAGCATCTTAGTGCAAACTGATTAAGACCAGGTTATGTTCAGAGTTAGGGTTTAAAATCAGGAAAAGCATGCAGTTATTTTTAAATTTTGATTTAAGTGCTGTATAGATCGACTGCTGTAAGAATATATTTATATATGCAAACTGATAATCAGTACTCTCCTAATCCCGACTGAATGAATCCCAGATTTCCTGGCTTTACCCAAAATGAAAATGCAACCCATGAAATGAGGCGACACGTCCTGAAATAAAAGCTGAAACATGGTTTCTGCAACTGCTCAGTTATGTGGCCACTCACACATCAAATCAACAAATGCATACGCATGCTGGGGGCCGGTAGCATCAGTTATAGTTCTTTGTGAGCATGTGTAGTGTGAGTACAGATCCTGTCCTGGTTTGATTCACTGTCTTGCCTCTGACGTTACCTCACAGAGACTGGATATACCCTTCATACCAGGTGGAAGCAGCAGTTTCCATCTAATTATTCTCTCTGAGACCAAATAGTTGTAGTATTTTCTCCTCGTCTTCATTTGACTGCAAGTGTTTCACTTTCCTCCCACTGACATTACCTTGAAGATGTGGGATTGATGATCAGACTGAAGCACTGGTTTGAGGCTTTTCTTTGTTTGTTTTTCCTTCTTGTTTTGGTTTGTTTGTTTTTTACTGTTGTTGGAGAAAAATACTTCCTCAGCCAATAGTGAGTATTTGCTACTGAAGATGCACAACCTGTACATGTGAAAGAATAGGCAGAAGGCAGAGTCTATTTTTGCTTAAACGGCTCCTTATTTTCATACAGAAATGCAAAGGACGATTGTTTCACACGTGCATATGTGAAATCTGAGACATCTGCTGAATCCAAACTCCAGATATTTGTATCGAGCACTATATTTTGTAATCAGATGTATTTTGGTGACAGTGTACAGATATGTGCATGTATTTTATGCTCACTGTGTCCCACTTGTTTTACAGTTAGAGGCTACAGAACCATGTTTTAGTACAACAGTCTTTTACAGGAATTTTGCATTTACTGCAAAATATAAATTTGTAAATAAAGAATGTCGTTTTATAAAACTGCCAGCGTCTGTGCTTTTGTCTCTTAAACATTGACTGTTAAGTAATCTTGTCCTTTGTCTTTTTTTAAAGCAAGACAGTCCCTTTGATCCAACGACAAAGTACTGTATCCTACACAGCGGTCCCTCGTTTATCGCGGGAGTTTCGTTCTAAAAATAACATCCGATGGGTGAAATCCACGAAGTAGCCAACTTAATTCTTTACAACTATTATAGATGTTTTAAGGCTGTAAAACTTCTCACACTTTATAGACTTTTCTCATACAGGCACGAACATTTTCACACTTTTCTCTCTTGTTTAAACTCTCAAAGTTCAAACCTTCGTAGAAACATAAGTCCAGTATTATAGAATGAAACCAAAGATCAAACCCTGTTTTCAGGTCCACAAAATGGGAATAGAGAACTCAACATTAATGAATCAATGGTACGGAAGTAGAGGAAGTAAGAAGAATGAGTTTTGTTTCATTTAATGCGCCTTATAATCTGGAAAATACGGTAATTCTACCTTCCTTTAGCATGTCTAGAAATCCAACGACCTGCTCTACCTCCTGAGCTACTACAGCCACCCCGTCAAGGCAAAATCCGTTTCCTTGACGGGATATATTGAGATGTAGTGACAGCAGCAGCTGCTTCTATCCATGGTTTCATTTTTCCTGGTAGTACCCAAAGCTCATGATGAAGCTCAGGTAAGAAAATGGGTGCACAGTTGTGTCAGTGTCCAAATATATATGGACCTGACTTTTGTTTTTTTTACTTGTTTACTGAGTCACATTCCAAGTAGAGTTATTTAAAGGACATGGACATAATGTGTCGAGCACAGATGCTTTAATTTGAGGGTATCCACATTCAAAGTGGATGAAGAGTTTAGGAGTTTCATCAATCTGTAGAACAGAATCAGTCTGGTCCTTTGAATATGTGTATTTAATTTCTTTACACTCCAATCTGTGAAATGAATCGTGTTATTGTTCTGTAGTATGTCAGGTTGTTCTGCACAGTGTACGTTTGCATGGGATTAATGAAGACTGTCATTTTTAGAAACTTCCACCAGAAAATTAAAAATGTTATTGTTTGGCTTTTTCAGTGTTTTATTTGATCCTGAGGAAATCGGTTTGGCTGAGATTAAAGTTATAGTTTTCACACAGCTGAATAAACGTCACTCAGAAAACGGATTAAACAGAAGTGTGAGACGGTCGAGAGTTTACGCCAGTGTCCTGTTATATTTTAGATAGCAAGGAGCAGACGGCCGAGTTTATTAAACTCCACCGAGACAGCGGTGACGCAAATCAGAAGGTTAGACCGTCCCATTTCACAGCCTCGCGGCCTTATCGGTCTTTGAAGGACCCGGCCCACGAAGGCTGGGTCCTCTGAAGGATTGGGCCTAGGAATTGGGACACAGCACTAGTCCTCCTTTATCCTTGGTTCTTTACTGGTTCTTTGTTTACTGTGCTTCACACAGCCTGATGAGGAGAAGTGGTACAGAGTGAAAATGATGAACTAACGGTGTAAGTTTTATTTCGGAGCTCCGCGTTTTCTGTGATTGAGAGTTAATTGAAGGAGGAACAAAAGGTGCTGATAGGCATCTGATAGTGTGGCGCTGCATATTCTTCCCTTAATGTCGCTGTTTTCAATCTGTTAATTAAAGTCCTTAAACATGAAGTAGACTGCATCTACAACAAGTCAATACAGCTGTAAATGTGGCTAATTATCCATCTATTACCAATCAATAACAAAATGATAGCTTTTATTTTATGCATGCTTTAGTCAACCACTTACCCAGAGCACCTTCAATCCCAGAAAATTCCTTCTCCTCATTTAAAAAAGTCTGTCATCCTTCCATGCCCTGGTAACTGGGCCATCCAGAGCTGTGTCATTTTGATCATATTTGGACCGGTCCTCTGCTCGCCTCGCCTCACGATCTCGCCACAGGCCAAATCGGCCTTCCTCAGCACACCAAAGATCCGGGTCACGCAGCACCAAAGTTCTGTCTCACTCTGGGCACTATGGTCAGTCTTTCCTCGAGTTTTCAACTGCAAACAAATTGTCAGACAGAGCGGGCTCATCAGGAGCTGGAGGCTGCTCTCCATTGTGCTGCATCCACCAACTCAGACCATCTGGAGTGAGCAGCTCCGCTGGATAGAGTGTACCCGCAACAGCCTCACCTCTTCAGCAACAGATCACCTCCCTTCGAGGCCTCCCTTAGTTTCCAGCCACTTCTGTTCCCTGCCAAAGAAGGTGAGCACATTGTACCATCTGTCCAGCACCATGCAAAGATGGTGCTGGACAGATGGTGATGCTGTTTCCCAGGGACAGCTCAGGGAGACCACGGCTTATCATTGAACAGAATCGATGGTGGTACCCTCTTCAAACCCAGCTTACAGGATCTGGTGTCTGCAGCTGATATAAAACCCGTAACTAGCCAGTTGCAGTCTTACACGACTCTCTGCTGCTTCTCTCCTCCTGTTATCCCCGAAGATCCCATCCCCTTTGCAGACTGTCTGCCCCTAAACAAGCAAAAACCAAACTAATGAGTTAAACATAAAATATCACAAAGAAAGAACAATCCAGTATCCACATCTGCGCCAAAGAGTCCTCTCAGGATGAGGTCCAAAGTCCTGATGGTTAGTCAGGACAAAATGTCCTGAAGCTGGCCCAGGCCCTGGTGGAAGTCAGGAGCCTTCAGGGGTTTGCTGATAAGAGGGTAAACAGACTCTTCACTCTCTGGCAACGCCGGCCAGAGAAAGACAAGCTGTGAGTGGTCTACCCTCCCAAACACTGGGAGAGGCAGGGTGGTTCATGCAGCGAAGGGAAAAAATGCCCTTTCTTTTTTCAGTAGGTATCAGCTGAGTATTACAAACCCTCTTCTGTCTTCCAGCTTGGACTGAGGCGAGCTGAACCAGAGGACTTTGTTCAGTGGTCAGACCTGACGTGAACCTATTTTACTGGATTGAAATCTGTGTTGTTGTTTATATTTGGATGCAGCAGTCTAAAACCAGACTTGGTTTGGGTTTCAGGTTCTGTTGACAGCAGAAAACTTGGAAGGGGGCTGGGGGCGGGAACTGGAATTGTAGCCCTTCCAGCTAATGCTGGACAGCCTCTCCAAGCAGCAAAAGGGCTGTCCTACCAGCAGGAGGGAAAGGACCGTTTTCTGTTGTGTTTCTTAAATTAAAGAACTGTGTGGCATCACGGACACAGTTATTTCCATAGCAACAACATCACATGGCAACATGTTAAACAAACAGTACAAATGCACTTTAATTATAATTACAGCTGATTTCACAATAAAGCTCATTTTTGAAGCTTGTTTCAGCTCCTAAACAGTTATTTACAGATTTCATTTAAAAATAGGATCAGTTAGGGAACTCTTTACATTGCACCACACCTTTCAATTCTTTAGTCACATAACTCCAACTGACAAGTCAACCCTGAAAATCTTGTGTTGAAGCAGGAAGGAAAGATCCTGCAGAGTGAAGAAGCACCATTAGAGAAAGTTTCCTAGTGTGTGTAGACTAAAGTGCACAGCTACAAACAGTCCTGTTAGTCCACATCTCTGTTGTCTTACTTGAACACATTTTGATACACTGAGAGCACTGGGCTCTAAGAATGCAGTGGTCCCTCGCTATAACACGGCTCACCTTTTACGGTTTTGCTGTTTCGCGAATGTTTTTGTGTAATTTGTGTAACAGCACATTGTGTTCTGCGTCCAGACCGCTGTCAATCAATCTTGTGCCGTGTCTCCTGTACAGTACAGACATTTACATAAATCTTCTATCCTAGCAGTGTGACTCTGAAGTGCTGTACTGTATGTTTGTAAGTTTTCTCCCCAACTAACACAACGAAATGTTTTGCACCACAAAGGCACCTGCGGTAGCATCCAGGAGGCAGAGGAAGATGCTAACCATCGCACAAAAAGTTGGACTTCTGGACATGCTAAAGGAAGGTAGATTTACCATATTTTCCGGATTATAAGGCGCATTAAGTGAAACAAAGCAATCGGATAAGTCAAACTTATGGCAGTCTTCATGTAGGTAACTAGTTAATGCAGCAGGATGAAGCAAGCGCTGATGCAGGATACAGGTCAACCAGCTTGTTCTGTCGACAGTTCCTTCGTCTTTGCAGACTACTCTTTATGTTTTGGTTTTATTTATTTATTTTTATTATATTTTTTTCCATTCTTGTCCCGCAGTAGCACTGGAGTATTTATGCCAAATATCTTTAGATGAGATACTCAAGCTGATAGCTAAAAGATGTATTCTTTACTTGTAATTTACCCAAAATATATGTATATACCTTCTAATGGTAATACATAGTGATTTTTAATTATGGTCAATTGTTGATTAGTGGTTTTGGAGCTTGACTCACACAGTGGAGAAAAAGTTGTCTGTGTCTTGAGCACTAGGTCTCTGAATTTTGGATAATAAAACAGAACATAGATAGAAAACGTAACTTAGATCACATCACATCTGTTTACATTAAGTAAGCAGTTTCCAATATCCAAATGTATTATCTCCTTATTTGCTCTTTTGTGTAGTACAAAAAAAAAAAGGTGCATTAATATTCCCTCCTCACATCTCTGTCTTTAGAAGTGCATCCAACACATTATAGACTCTGAAGCAGGCAACTTGATTTATGTCAGACTCTCAGGGCTCCAGTAGTGAACCCCCAGCCATTCTCTACTTCCTAACCCTCTCTCCCAGACACACACAACCAGAGCCTTCTCCATCTAAAAGGTCCTATTTAAAGCACTAGTCTCCATTTTACTGCCCTGGCATTATTAGCATGGAGGAGAGCGCTGTTGTTTTCATGTAGGTAAAGACAATTCGTGCTGACTAAGTATCCTCTTTGTGTCCAAGGGTTGTGTGATGCATTGACAGACCTCTCTGCATTGAATCATATCTGTTATTAACCTCTGTCTCTCTTTCACAGCATGTCTTTATCCTGTCCTCCTTCTCTCACCCCAACCAATCACAGCAGATGGCCCCGCCCCTCCCTGAGCCTGGTTCTGTCGGAGGTTTCTTCCTGTTAAAAGGGAGTTTTTCCTTCCCACTGTCGCCAAAGTGCTTGCTCATAGGGGGTCATGTGATTGTTGGGTTTTTCTCTCTATGTATTATTGTAGGATCTACCTTACAGTATAAAGCACCTTGAGGTGAATGTTGTTGTGTAAGTAAAACAGAATTGAGCTGCATGATGTCAGCATTGCCACATTATAATTAAGAATAAATAACTGAGAATTATTTAATTATCAACAAACTCACATGCACATTAAAATACATGAATAAACGCATGGAACTCTATGGAATCAAATTTGATTTCACAGGTTGGATTCACTCAGAGCCAGTTCACACAACAGGCATCTCAGCACATTTACATTGTAAAGTCAGGACCTCACAGCTCCATAGAATGAAAACGATTAACTTCTTATGAGCAAGCCCTCAGTAAAAGTAGGTAAAACGCTCTCTTTGCACAGAAGGAAAGTTTCAGAAGAACTGAAAAGGAAAGATAAGACAATCATAACCACTAAACATGTTGAAAGGCAAGAGACATAATGGAAGCCATGAGTGGCATACATGTTAATGTGTTATCATAATCATACTGAAAGGTTTCAGAAGGTGGAATATATAGAAGAGAAGACAGAATATGTTTGATGTTTTTCTAGAAAGAATATTTATTCAAACTATCATTTAATCTTCATTTGAGATAAGTGTCACGATTTTATCTCTGTATATGAACGAGTTTGGATGCATCAGCACATACATATCTGTCTGCTTGTCCAAATGGCAGAGTACCAACTATGTCCACAGATGGAACTTATGAAAACCATATGACATACTCTGAAAAAGAAATCAGTTTGCTATTCCTCCCCCAACTCTGACATACACATTCACAGGGTTCCCTCTCACCCCTCCCCTTTCAATAACATATTAATCTCCCTTTAACTCCCTCCCTCTTTGCCCTTCTCCTCGTCCTGCTTGTTGCTATAACTCCCTCCTTCTTACTCCTATTTCCTCTTCTCTCCTCCCTCTCTGCTTCCTGAAGTCTTGAGCCTGCAAACACTCCAGTGCTGATCTGTTTCAGCAGTATAGAGTGAAGACCACAGAGGAAAAGAAGTTAAAATTCAGGGAGGACATTTCAGACCAAGACTAAAACATCACATTAAGAAAAATCTTTTAAAGGCAGATGATAAAAGTGTAAAGAAAATCAGGGTGAGAGGCAAGCAGAGAGAGGATCTATAAAGCCGGTTTAAAATAAAGAATGGGCTCCCTGGTGAGCAGTGCTTTCCTCTTAACCTCCCTGCTGGCTTTGCTTTTTGGATGTTCTTCAGTCTTGGCCCAGAACCTGAGACAAAGAGATGCACTCTGTAACACAGATGGCTGCTTTGTTGTCTATTTTCAACGCAAAACCTTTTTGGAATCATGGAGGGCCTGCAAAGAAAAAGGTGGCAACCTGGCCACCATCAAGCGGAAGGTGGACGCAACCGCTATTGCCACTCTCTTTTCCACTGTGGATCTGCGCCACTCACGCACTACTGTCCAAGTATGGATTGGCCTTCAGCGCCAGCCTCGCCAGTGCACTACCACGCGCCCACTGCGAGGTTTCTCTTGGACTACCGGTGACCAGGACACAGAGTATACCGACTGGCAGAACCCGGACTCCCCTGACTCGTGTTCAGTGCCTCGCTGTGTGTTTATGGGCTACAGCACTGAAGACCAGGATCATAATTTTAAATGGATAGACAGTGCTTGTGCAGTCTCTGCAGATGGGTATCTGTGCCATTATGCCTACGCAGGCATGTGCCCTCCCCTGTGGAGTGAGGGAGAAGGCAATGTTACCTACACCACACCGTTTAACCTTCTAAGCGCACTGCTGACTCATGTACCCGTTGGATCTGTTGCTACCGTACGCTGTCCTTCAGGCGCCAAAGAAGAAAAGACGGCTTCATGTATGACGAGGGAAGATGGCTCAGTGGGATGGACCAAAGAAACTCCTCTTTGTTCTCATTCCTCTATATCACACGACCTATGTGACCAGGATAATGGTGGATGTGGGCATTTCTGCATGGCAGCTGGTGGTCATGTCTACTGTGAATGTGCTGATGGATACACGCTTGCACCAGATGAACGCACTTGCCTCGATGTAGACGAGTGCCTCGGAGGTCCTTGCGAGGAGATCTGTGTGAACACCGTGGGGACATTTGAATGTCAGTGTCACGAGGGCTATGATATAAACGATGGGGGTGAGTGTGAGGATATTGACGAGTGTATAAATGACCCATGTGAACATGCTTGTGAGAACACCCCAGGCTCTCATATCTGCCACTGCCATCTGGGCTATTCCTTAGTGCCTGAGCATCCCAGGCAATGCCAGGATATCAATGAGTGCGAGATTCCTGGAACATGCGAGCAGATGTGTGTGAATTATGAAGGTGGTTTTGAGTGCTATTGCAGTGAAGGCTTTGAACTCATGTCTGATAACTATTCATGTGAGAAGAGAGAGGAAGCAGACGACCAATATGCTGTCACTCCTCCTTCTCTTTGGGTCACAGGCCAGGCTGGACCTCTGTGGGACTATGGCTGGAACCCAGAGCAGCGCCACACTGACTGGCCTACACAGGAGGAGGAGTCTCTGGACTGGCTGACAGAGTCCACCAGAGTTTTGAATTCTGATGTAATTTGGGCCACCAGTCCCCCACTGGTGCTGGACCCCCTGACACAGGGAACTGATAAAGATGAAGAAGAAGCTGTAGACAGAGCTGACTGGTCAAATGGTGATCAGAGATTTCAGACTGAGCTGAAGGTTTTGTCAGCAACTGCCTCCAATACTCCTCATGTCCTTAGCTCCAGCGCTACCCCAGACCCGTACAAGGAAGATGAGGGTGAAGCTACTACAGCTCTTCGCTTATACCCCACCTCAACAGTAGAAGGAGCTTGGAACTGGGGGGCGGATCTCGTTACTTCAAGCAAGATTCCACAGGGTTCTGTCACAGACATGCCTGAAGAGTCCAGTTACCACAAAGAGCCAGAAGGAGAAACACAGACGAATCTCCTCAGGGAAAACTTTCAGTTCACAGAGGCGGAGTTAAGCGAAGAGGAAATGACCTTTGTGGAATCTACCCCCAGTCAAAACCTGGCCTTTCCCACCAGGCTGGCTTCTTCCCAGCCGCCCCTAACAGAGGACGAGGAAGGTGACGACAGCTCGGATTCTGTCCAGACAAAGGGGAGCACTTGGCTCATGGTGGGACTCTTCATACCCATCTGCATCTTCATTGTCGTAATGGTGGCACTCGGTTTTGTCTACTGCAACCGCTATAGAGTTACGGCACACGATAAGAATGCCGCTGACTGCTACCACTGGATCTCGGGGTCTCATGAGAAACAGGGAGCTCCTGACCCCTCAGCAGGGGCGCAGAGCTGTGTTTAAAACTGTGAAGACGTTTACATAAACAAACCCTGTGTCAGAGGGAAAGAATGGTGACGAATGCATCTGGTCCCTCTGACTCTGGACTACGGGACAGTTAAATAACTCTTGAATCTAAACTCATAGTGACAGGAGGGAAAGTACAGAGAAAGTCTTTTTGTGAATATGTTTTCTATGTGGTACAGAATACACACACACACACACACACACACACACACACGCACACACACACACACACACACACACACACACGCACACACACACACACGCACACACACCGTCCTGATTATTGACATGTTTATTCGTTTCAGCATGTCCCAGATGAAGTAATTCCTGCTTATAAAGGTAACAGAGGTCTTTGTTTTGTAATGGAATTTGACTCAGTTTCACATCTCTGCTCATAACTGTTACCTGTGTTTTATAAGTGTGGTTGCCTCAGTCAGCAATGAATGAAGGGAAACTACATAAATGTCCAGAAGGAGACACAGAAAAATGCTGAACACAAGTTCGCTGTGTTGGAGCAGAATTGTGGAGCTGCGATTGAACAAAACCCTCTTTCATGTTTGTTTCTTGTTGCCATTTTAAAGGTATAATGCTTGTAATAGTTCATTGAAATAATGTCACACTCCATAAACCCTGTGACTGTTACACAGAGAGTGGCTGTAGCAGCTGTTTTGTGACACTGGCCTTGTTTGTGAAATGGCCATCAGTCACCCTTTGTACTGCTAATTCCTGAATGCACTAAAGAAATCATTTCTGGCCACCTTGGATGAAATCCAGCTGTGTACAGACTGCTTTCAGTGCAGCTGCCGATGGAGCTTCGATTTTTAAATTCCCAAATGACAATGAGATTTCAAGGGATTTGTATCCTGCGTTCAAAACTGACTACTAACACGGGAGGAAAGAAGATTGTATAGAGTACTAAAAATACTAATAAAGATAATAATAGTAATCGACTCAAACTAATGAAATGTGGTATGATTTTTATAGCTAAATCTGTTCATTCATTCGTTTTTATTTATAAACAGTGCTAAATCACAACAACAGTCACCTCGACATTATCTGATGTTCACTTGTCAGACTCAGAGAAAGTACGTGTACACATACAAGGAATTGGGCTCTTACCTACTATATACAGAAGGATTAACTATGAATGCATATACATGAGAGAAAGATGTACAACAGAATAAAAATAATATGTACAGTATGCTGTGATACAGCAGCAGGTGTGGTGTGTTTAAATACAGTGTTCATCAGCGTGACAGCCTGTGGAGAGAAACTGTAGATGGCTGCTTATGTTGGTGTACAGTGCTCTGTACCAGAAGGGAGGAGAACAGGTTGTGTTAAGAATTTGTAAGTTAAAGTGTTGAGTTTGAAAGTTTATTGGAAATAACAGTTCAGTTAGAGGAGAGCTTTCTTTGAGCAGTGGCAATCACGTCACCTGAGACAGGAAGTGGCATCTGTTAAATGCATTTGAACACTCAAAGCTGCTGAGCAGATTAAATATGCAGCAAGGGTTTCCATTTATTTCAGTCATTGCTGTGATATTCTTGTCATTTACTACTGTATTCAAAATCCTAGAAGTATTTGCTGTCATTAGCTCAGAAAAGGGGAAAAAGGATGCTGTGATGCAAAAAATAACTATTATCAGCAGAGTCCTTCCTTGGAATGTGTTTTTACAGGAAATACAGCAGGATGATTCAGGACCTCACATTGTGACTGTACTGACTAATAGAGTCTACAGATTAGAACCAGCTGATGTATTTGCTTGGCTCTCAGAGGGGGTCTCTTCTCTCACTGTCTGTCCAATTATCAAAATCACCGTCTTTTCTGCAGGTCTCAGTATACAGACACAATCTACTCACTTCTTACAACTCTGATGTATATGATAAATAAAAGCAGTCATAGTTTGTCCATTATTTAGCATAAATATAACACGGTGTACACATTTGCTGCAAGGATCTGGGAACATGTTGCTGTCTCTACAAAGAAGCAGAGAGACAATCAGAGAGCTATGCAACCCTCAGGTTAGCTCCTTCCCTTCTGTAAACACAAAGCTGAGGGTTCCAGCTGTTATTCACATTGTAGTACTGGGAGGCCAAATGCTCTGCAGCTTAAGAAAACACCAGCAAATAGACAAATGCTGTACAAGCACAGAAAATGCACAGAAAACAAATGCTCACCCTTAATAATCAGCTGTGTGGATAAGCCATGTATATGTAACACATAGGGACACTAAAGCAGTCGTGCCAGAATGTCCTGCTAAAGATTCTTTAAAATACAAGGGGAGCAAGCGAGTCAGACACCCAGGGCACAGAGAGGAAGCAGGTCTGATCAGAAACAGTTTATTACGGCCTTGGAGCACAAATATAAAAACAAAAACCTCTTAAAATGTACGTAATAAAATGTTGTCAATCTACTAAAACGAAATAAAACAATTCTAAAACCCGTAAAACCACCATTTTCTACATTCACTAAAACCCTGCTATAATTATGCCACATGTTCATTATGGGTCCATCAGCAGGCCAGGAATTCCAGCTTTAGAGCAGAGTCCACGCCAGCCTCGTCTTCGGCAGACAAGGAAGCGCCTCCCATCTTCTTGTCCTTCCACGGGCCCATCATATCCCAGCCCAGCTTGCGCTCTGCACCTGAATCCATCATGCGACCACCGCCACAGCTCCCCTTGCGTCGGTGTCCTGTAAAATAACAAATAGGGGCCAGAACAATGTTCCCAGAAACGGCCCTGGGTCATGGCCATGGCGACCCTCTCCCAATCCAGCTGCACCCAGGAAACAACAGTAGAGACCCTAAACCTCTGCCCTGCTGCCAATCACACGCGCTGTCTCCTACTGTTGCTGTTCCATGAGGTCAGGACTGGGTCGCTGTGTCACGCCGGCCATCTCGCATTCACCTTCCAGTCTGGGGCCTTTTTGTTTTCTTCAGTGCTCAGCTAGCCTGCTTTTAAAAGGTCTTTACACAGCTGATAGGCCACCTCTGGACACACCCCTGCCTCAGCAGGTGGTCCCTATCAGCTAATTTGTCCCATGTGCAGCCAGTCCACAGTGGATTAAAAACCATGCAGTAGAAACAGAATAAAACCATGCAAATAAAACGACACTCATAAATAAACACTAAAAATCAGAATAAAAACAATATACAAGATAAATACAAATTTCCACTGTGTGACATATATACAAGCATTGGCATATTTTGAGAGGCCTGATTTGATTTTCATGATGATAATGAAATATTAGTATTTATTGATTTAATGCAGTAACATCCCTGTTTTACAGGCAGGGGATTCAAAGATCCCATGGGAATGCCGATTGATTCGGGTTTCTCCTTGATGACGCAGAGCCACCGGATCACCTCCTGACACAAAGGAGCAGCTCTGAGTTTCACTGTGGTGTACACCATCCACTGCTTCTTTCATTGCAGCCGAGTACACTTGTGTGGAGGCATGTGACCCAACACCTGGACAATTGCTTAGAATTCAGGAGCACTTTGGAGCTGAACCTGACTGGATACTAACTTATGTAACCAAAGCGAGCTAACGGGCTACAAAACAGTGGATGAAGTAAAGCAATTTCAAACATCCCATAGACATTTTCCTTCATTATCAGTTGTGTTTCTATGTTGTTGTTGTTAAAAACCCAGTGAAGTATTCACTAATGTTTTGTGATTATCTTATTTATATTTTTTTTAATGAAGAAACTTCAGTATATTTAAGTTGAGCTATCCTATGACTCCAACTGCTTTCTTTCTTGAAGAAGACGTTAGAGCCATGCTGGGGGTAGGATGGCCCATCCACAGACCCCAAAAGACCTGAAGCCCGACGCCTTAATGACAACTGTGGCCAAAGTCTCAGAGAACCAGAGGCAACGAGTAGCCGACCCAGTCAGAGCCAGAGGCTGAGAACAGGTCCACAGGGCACTAAGTAGGGTGTGGATACTGGCCAGTGCCCAGAGGGGCAACCCCCACCATCCATAACCATGTTCCAAAGGAGCCACGGTTCAGCCAGACCCAGGCCCAGCCACGCACACACCCAGACATCTGCACACACACCCAGGCTATTCACTAACTGCACAGGAGAATGTTTTTTGTTTCTTTTGTAAGTTGGTGTTGTTTCTACAAATTAGATTACAGTCGGTTGGACGCGTCAGGCATGTGAACTCTTATTAGTCCCTGTAGTGTTTACTTAATTAGCAATGCTCATTGTTTCTACCACAAAATCCGAGTCTGTCAAAGTTTTAAGTGTATTATAAGACTGTGACACAAACCATGTAGCAGTATGACTCAGACCAAGTAGTGCTGATATATATCAATTTTAATAGAAGACCTGAAAAAAACCCTCTAATAACACTTTGTTTTAAAGAATTAACTCATACAGTGCACTTTACTACGTGACAGTCGTTGTCCCTGTGTAGAACACTCCTGTGCTTTATTTAAAAGCAGGTCCTAATGACATCATGGCTTGGTTTTGAGTATTAACTAACAAAATGATCAAATTCTTTATTTTTTAACATTAACATAAACCACTTTTGCTAAGAAGTCAAATGACACATTAGGCATGAAGCATACTACAGTTTTAAGTGGAAGAAACACTTTTTATTACATTGATAAAATAGATTTTAAGTTATAATCAAATATGTTGTGGTCACCAGTAGCATGCATCCTCCACATTCCCAGTCCTAATGGGTCAAATCCATGATGTGCACTTCCTTTAATGGGTCTCATGAGCTCTGAGATTCTTAGTTAGTGTATAATTAGGTTTTTATTACGTGGATTCGCAGCATATATTTGTAATAGAGTCACGTTTAAATTGAATAGTCTTATGTTTATGTGCTGATCATCTTGCAGCTGTTGCTCTAGATTGCTTCCAAAAAAGCTTTCAACCAACAAACATGAGTTAATAATGGCTACCTGGGTGGTTCAAGCTAGGGCTGGGCGATATGACCCAAAATTCATATCTCGATATTTTTTAGCTGGATGGCGATATAAGATATATATCTCGATTTTTTTTTTTTTAAGCCATAAGTTAAGAACAAAAAGAGAGTTCTTAGTCACACTGTGTCCCAGATGTCACACGGGCACTTTTATTTACATACAGCGTAGATATTACTCAAAAATAAATTATCAGCATATATTAAATAATCATGGTCCATAAATAAAAGAAAACAATGTTGTTTTTGTGCATAACAAAAAGCTCACAATTGTGCAGTCAAAATGTAAACTAATAGACGCTGAGCATAATAACAAAGAGACAGATTTCACAGCTGCACCACGTCTCTGAACAGGTGCCATCCTTATACACACACAGTACGTATCACTCCGCGAGGCTCCTCCTCTGTAGCCGTAATTCTCCGACAATCCATCAAGCGGTGCAGCTCCGTAGCTTAGCAAAGTCATATTAAAACATTTTTTGACAGATTGCTGAGCGCTGTGTACCACATAAAATCGGTTCGCGGTCAGTAAGCACAACCAGAATTCATACATAAGGCGCACTGTCGATTTTTGAGAAAAGGAAAGGATTTTAGGCCGTGCAGCCCCTCTGGGCTGCATGTCGTTAGCGCGGTTAGCTCGCTAACACGTTGACGCCATCCAGCCCCACGCACGGTAACTCGCTAACGGAGATTTTCCGCTTTCATCTTGTCATTGCCTGCAGGTGAAGCTATGGGGGAGTTGTGTTCAGTGCAGGAGAGGCGAGGCCGAGTAACGTTGCGTAGAGACAAAAGTGGACGAAAGAGAGGCAAACCTGCGGCTCCACAAGTATAATTATAACGTAACATAGACTATATCGATATAAACGATATTGTCACATCTTATATCTCGTATGAAAATATATCGATATTTTTTAAAAACTCGATATATCGCCCAGCCCTAGTTCAAGCCTCATTTCCTTGTTAGTGCGAAACATCAAAACAGTCAGCACATGTAGCTCGGAAAGAAAGAAATATAGTGGGAAAAATCTCCACATCTGGAAATGCTATCACTTGCTTTTGCATGGAGTCCTCTTCCATGAAGACTTGATGTTATCTGCAGGTCAGTGCACTCTGAACTGGTTACTGTTTGTATAAATCCTACCATTAAGAATGTCTCTTTGCTCTGCAGAAAGCTTTGTTGGCAATGTAGTCAACATTTCAGAAACCAGGAGGTGTCTGAAAAAATGTGACATTGAAATACTTGAGCCAGATGATATAAATGATCACCATCCTCTAATATCTTCAGAAGTTGATTCTGTTCATCTGGACGTTTTCAGTGGGACAAACGTTTCGTCACTCATCCAGGTGACTTCTTCAGTCTCAGCTGACTGCAGGTTTCCCCAAAAACCCCAAAACACGCTGCGCCAAAAATGGGTCCGCCCCAAGGATCGGGTCCCCCGACACAACCAGAGTAACATAGTGTAGCTGCTAAGTGCAGGAGGATTGCCAGGATTTATATATCGGGGAAACCAAACAACCTCTGGCTACAACACAGAAGAGCCACCTCGTCAGGCCAGGACTCTGCAGTCTATTTACTCCTACAGGCCAGTGGACACTCTTTCAATGATGAGGATGTAACATCCAGGACAGGGAGGAACGCTGGTTTGAGCGCGGAGTCAAGGAGGCCATTTACGTGAAAAGGGAAAGACCATCTCTGAATCATGGAGGGGGCCTGAGGGCACATCTTTCACCATCTTACAATTCTGTGATTGCAGCCATTCCCCAACTCTCTGTGAATACTGTTTATAAGATTGAAACCTGCAGTCAGCTGAGACTGAAGTCACCTGAATCAGTGACGAAACTTTTCTCCCACTGAAAACGTCCGGATGACTGAGCATGCATCAAGATATCCTCTAATATCTTCAGGCAAAAACAAACATATCATTGAAGAAGTTGCTTCTTCAAAAGATGGACAGAATACTTTGAGGTTCTTGAAATCTACTGAGAAATGTTAATTGACATATGAGGAAATTAGACTGCGCGACTTTAGTCAATTTGGTCCTCTGTGTTCACTCTGCTTTTACTATCAGCCAAGAATGAACCGAACACAGGCTAACAACCCCCATGAACAAGATGAAGACTAAATATGTTTGATAAAATAACATTAAGAGAACAGAATTTGTAATTAGTTTGGTGGTACTGAGTAGTATTACGTGTTTGCTAACAGGATTGCCCAAGCCTGGTCATCAGGAACAAATTCATTTGATTGATGTGTGCCGATGACAGAGTCTTGTTTAACTTCTTACAATTAAAAAATGCATCTCAAACATCTGTGCTGCTATATCTCTTGGCACAGATTGTGTATGCTGTTAACTTCCAGTAACTATTACAAGCCTCTGTGACCCACCATTGCTGTTTATTGGAGTCAGCGGAGATGATTCACCTCTGACCTACTGACTGGCTAATATGTACTGACCTACACACTGGAACACTTGGAAACAACAAGACAACGTTGATGAACAGATAGCGTATTTATGAGATAAATTTGGTTTAGCTAGGGTCTCAACTTTATTTAATCTAGGAAAGGGGGGTTTAGCTCATTTCTGGGGGTGCTGAAGCCCCCCTAAAAATGAATCAAAGCACCCCCAAAGATTTCTTACTTTTTTTGACAATATTGCTGTTTGTGTGACACACTAGTAAAAATATAAAAACTATACTTGGTACTTGTACTTGGTTCAGTCATAATAATGTGACTAGAATAGAGCATTTTCACAAGTCACTTCAGACCTTTCTGATTTCTCTCATTTTTTTTAACATTTTGAAAAAGTATGTTTACTTTTCAGATGTGCAAGCTAAGAGAAGAGAGAAAGAGTTCTTTATGGAGCTGATGAATGCTGAAAATAAGAGATGAGGGATGACAGATGGAGGATAGTAAATGAGAGAGTGGAGTGCATTACTAAAGAAGAAGTGAGAGCAGATATGAAGAGGATGAAGAGGATGAAGAATAGAAAAGACCAGATAACATACCTGTGGACAGACAGTGGACTTTTTGACTGGATTGTTTAACACAGTCTTGGAAAATGGAAGGATGTCTGAGGAATACTGAAGTGTGCTAGTGCCGAGCTATAGTAACTACACAGGCATAAAGCTGATGGACGTAGTTGAAGCGAGGGTGAGAAGAGAGGGAGTGATCAGCAGCAGCTTCATGCTCAGAAGACAAAGATTGCTTTGGACTGTTGATAAATATAGAAAAGGCCAGAAACAGTTCCACTGTGTTGTGTCTTTGTCCTGGTCAGCTTGGATTGTGACAGGGAAACAAACCAAAGATACTTGGATAGTCTCTGCAACTGTTTCAGCTTTGTTTTGGGACTGTACTGCATTAGACTGACATAGCAAAATGCACCAAGCATTGTTTCTGACAGAACAACATGTTTTTGTGACCAAGCTGATAACCAAACATTACAGAGCAGAGATCGACCACTTCCAGCCACTAAGATAGCACAGCGCTGCTGTCACACTGACAGCCACTAATCGAAACAGACTGTGGCGCACCTCCAAACCAGTGTACTTTATGGGAGTTCTACAGGTTGTAAGGTGAGATAATATTTAGCCGAGGGTGGAAGAGACTTGTGGTGGGAGTTCTGGAGGTGCATCAGCCCAACTGTGGGAGAAATCCAGATGTTTGCCATGCAAAAACTCAGGCAGTCATTAATAACAAGTTTAAATTGGTCAGTCTAGGGCCTCCTTTGGAACCCCACCTCCTGTTCCCATAACTTCCTTTCACATTTTCTTTCTGGGAGGCAATGTTTAACCAAGCCATTCCCCAAGTCAAGAGTGCTACAACCCACTTAAAAACCACAGGCTCTCATGGGACTCACCCAAACTTAACTCTTCGCTCTAATCGTGATAAAAAGAAAGCATCCTAATACATACCAGCCCTCATGGCCTCACAAAAGGGCGAGGTTTGCCATCAGATCTTTTTTAAACTATGTGTTTGTTTGTTTTTAAATATTATTTTTATACCACTAGGTCAAGACAGCCATACCCCAAGGCATTCTCACGCTCCAACTCAACCTTCCAAAAATATAACAGGAAGTAGTGCGTTAGTCATGAAGACAGGGGTTAGTGAAAGGCAAGTAGAAGGTTGGTGAAACAGTGGGTCTAAAGGATTTTATTGCCATATTTGTCAGCATGTGTATCCCTCCATGCAGCATGCAGCAGTGCTTTCTCACCACTGCTGTACTTTTAGCAGTCTTCCAGATCCAGTTCCAGTTGTATAAATAACAGCAAAAGTAACTAGAAACCAGAATTGCACTGATGAATACCTGGTAGGCAAAACCTCCTTCTTGACCAATTGTTGCTTTGTATATTTCATGACCATGCACACCTCTGTACAAGGAGAATAAAAGTGTCTAAAGTTTTGTAGTAGTGTCTTAGGCCTTTTCCAGACCGCACAGCGATGTATGCCGACCTATATTCACTGTGTGTGTAGTGGTAATTCAATTCAATTCAAGTTTATTTATATAGCACCAAATCACAACAACAGTCGCCTCAAGGTGCTTTATATTGTACAGTAGATCGTACAATAATGGGGATAGGGTAGGTAGTAGTTTCTGTTACATAGGTAGTCCCTATGTTGCAGAAACATGTGTTTATTTATTGGAAAGAGGTCGTTTCTACATTGCTTAGCACTGTGTTTTACCTGTCTTTTAGCACTTACAGACAGGGGTTGTGTTGTGCTGATGGGCCAACATTACACCAAGAAAAAGGGTGAAATGTTTTTACACTGAAATGATGTAGCACCTCTGTTAAACCGTCATCTAACGTTGCTTTAAAAAGAAAACATTCCTACATTATCCTATAATAGATAATAGTGAAGAAAACAAATTAAGAAAAACATGGAAACACCGCTAAAATTCAATGTGTGGGCTAAAAATAATCCAGACAAATCTATAACCTATTTTAAAACCTTAAAACACTGAAGATGGTAGAACACCATAGACTTAATCAATGACAAGAATACTTTTGTATCTTGATATATTTTAAAACACATTCAATCACACATTCATGTTTCACAGCAGCTGTAGCTGAAGAAGACGCCCGTGCAGAATAATAAAAAGGAACGGGGCCAGCTGGACTGCAGAGGCTATTAATGTTTGCAGACAAGAGCAAAAGTGTGCCAAACTTTGAAATGTTAAATACAATAAATGTCTTGGCACAGTGGATGTGTTCTCTCGTCAGCGACGCTGGTCCACTATCTGACCGAGGTCTGAACATCTGTGCACATCTGTCTGTGGATGGAAGTCAGGGAAAAGAAGCTACTACATGAAATTATGATTTCAGTTGGGCTGACACAGAGCACAGCTGACTGCATGGATATCTTTCAGGCAGTTTTAATGGTGTATAAAATACTCTGTCTTAAAACACAAAATGCAGGAATAGAATCTGACATTGAGATCGTGAGGTGACTGGCACTGATGCCCTACAGCAAGAGGGCTTTGTGTTTAAACTAACTGGTTAGCTAGAGCATATTTGTGGAGTTTATAGGCTCTTCCACAGTCCAATGAGACACATGTTAAGTTGGAGCAGCTGTACCTCAGAAGGTAGAGCAGGTCTTTCTCTAATCAGACGGTTGGTGGTTTGATCCCTGCTGCTCCCAGTCAGAATGCCAAATATCCTAACTACTACTAACCCCAAGTTCCTTCCTGATATGTCCCATGCTCTGGGGGGCGGGGCTATGGCTTCCCACACCCTCTAGCACATAAGTGTCAAACTCATGTTTGACACTTATGTGCTTTTTTTTTTTCTTTCAGTGGCTAATGACTTTTCTGCAATTCACAATTTTGTATCATCAAACACACAAACTGTAGAATTAGGTTTTAAATATAAACACAAAGTAGCATCAGGACAGCAAACATATCACAAAAGCCAAGTTTTGTTGGTGTTACACAAACAGTCTACATGTGGGTGGTGCTGTCCAAAAGCTTCGTCAGGTCCGTCCATTTAGTTACACATGTAAGAGGGATCCTGGAGATTCAGCGGGTTTGAGAACAAATCAGTTAATATGAACCTACGAGAGTCAAACTGTTACATTTTAGTTATCAAAGATTCATGATTTAAACATACTCCAACCATGTTGGTCAAATAAGAAATGCTTTGCCTTTCTGATTGAAATATCCCAGCATGTCATCAAGTTTCTGAATGCATAAAAAAAGACCAGTGTTTTACTGGCCTGGTAACAAAGATCATTTTATTACTTAAATAATATGAGGAGTAACATAGTGTATAATAGAGGAGCCAATACTTGTAGTTAGATTTATTTTTATTCATATTTTCAGGAGATAAAAAGTCTACACAATGCTGAGGAGGAAAGCCATTAACTCAGGGAAGCTGCCCATTAATCTGGGAAGGGTTAAAGGCCATTTCCAACAATTGCATCTCATTCTGCAGTGAGAACAATTATTCACAAGTGGATAATATTCAAAATCACTGACCCAGGGTTTGATGTCACAGCAAATTCACATGAAGGAACTGTAAACAAACACAAAAAAACAAAACAAAAAATTATTTGGTCTGCTTGTTCTGTTTTGCAGCCACATAGTCATTGAAGCAGTCATGAGCTTTTCTAATACTGCAGCAGGACAATGACCACAAAACAGAAAATATCAAACAGAATGGTTAAAAAAACAGAAAAGAAAGTGTTGCAATGGCCCAGTCGAAGTCCAGACCATGTCGTGAAAGCTGTGGTGGGCCTTAGCAGACCTGTACATAAACACTGAACTGAACCAACGCTGTAAACAAGAGTAGGCCAAAGTCCCTCCACAACAATGTGATGAGGAGACTGATAAAGTCACACAGAAAACATCTTCTTCAAGTGGTTCTCCAAGTTACTGAGTTCATGGAGTGTACTTAGCTTTTCATACGCCATTACTCCAGTTTGGCATCGTTTTTGGTAAATTATTAAAATGCGTTGTTGTTTCAGGATCTTTTGAAATAAGTGCAGAAAGTTCAGTGTTCCAGAAACAAACACACACAGGCTTTTCTTTTTTTTTTGCCTTTGCTTGTTCAACAAACCTAAAACCCAAGTTGGGAATAACAGGTATCACAATAGTGATTAACAGCTGTCTCTGTTAAGCCGAGCTCTGTGTGCGCTCATATAAACATGGGACTTTTGCACGTCATATGACTCTTCCGCATAAAGTGATCTCTTGGGTTTTTCCCCAATCGAATCACAAATGTTACCAGATGATGATGATAAATATAAAGAATATACAAAATGTAAGTTAAATGCAACATTTTTATTGACATGATGAGAGAATAATGCTGCAGAAAGTTATTAATGTGGTGTTTTATTGCACAGAGTGCTTCAATTAATATTAATTCGAGTTAGTAACTTTAGCTCTAACTGCGCCCTTAGTGCTGCTTTTTATATTGACATTGACAGCTGCACATCGGAGCTCTGAAGATTTCATTTGGACATATTTAAATACTAACTATATTAACTATACGCTAATAAAAGAGATGTGTAAATCGCCTTAATTTGTCAGCAGATCAAAATGAAATTATTTTAATGACTGAAGAGGTATTCTTGATGTGTGTACAATGTTCAATGAGCTGCAACTCCGGTAGAGTAGAATCACTTCTCAAATCTAAAATCAAACCCTCTGCAAAGGACCAGATGATTTCTTATGTCCTGATAAGCAAAACCTGTGAACCAGCAGCTACTCCAGAAAGAAATTATACTCTAGCTTTAATTCTCAATGTCAGGTGAACTTGTCATTATGGCAAAAAATAAATAAATAAAAGAATTAGCCAAAGGCTTGCCTGATATGTGACCTTGTGGATGCAATACTAACAACAGACAAAATGAAACCCGGTTTAAAAATATAATATTTTGCCATAATTTAGAAATGTGGCTGTGAATATGATATTCTTATCATTAGAAAGGAAGAAATCTAGGACCTTACCTGTTACACATAGAAGCTGACAAGTTTCTGTGTCTGTTCAAGCAGTTTTAAATTTAAAAAATATGTTGTGCTTTACTTCAGGAAGTAGTTAAGTGACTTTAGAGACAGCAGGTTCTTGAGAATTTAGCTATGACACACCTGCCGTCATGTTTATAAGCACCATACTATACACTATACACCATAGGACTTCCAAGCTCAATGTATACACATTGAAAAAAACTTTACCAATCTCACTGCAGGACAGGTAACTTGTACCAGTGGTTTGCTTAATAATCATTTTGCCGGTGGTTTCCGATTATTCTCAGAGAATTTCAGACTTCATCTGGTGATGAAGGCGTTGCAATACTGTTGAAAGCTAAAGAACAATTCAATGTATTTGCCTTGAGGTCAGTTTATTCAAGACACTGAGGCTCATTAAGCACATCTCCATCATGAATATAACAGAACATGAACATTGGGGCATCATCTCATAAAACCGAGTCTTCACATGTCCAGCGTCCTCACGGTGTCATCAGAGAGCACTGAAATTACGACTTATGAGTCAAACTCTGGATCACAATCTATCTTTGATCTACATTTTAGACTTCATAGTATTAGGAGTGTGGAGAGCAGAAGCAGAGGCCGATTACTGTCCCGGGGTGCAGCGGTGACTCTTGTAGGTGCCCAGATGTCGGAAGCTGCGCCCACACTGCTGACAGCGGTAGGGTGTGGCCCCGCTGTGAATCCTCTGGTGGGTGTACAAGTTTCCCAGTTCTTTAAAGCGCCGTCCGCACTGAGGACATGCGTATGGACTCTCACCAGTGTGCACCCGTTGGTGTCTCTTGAGTCCTGACAGCACAGAGAAACCTTTCCCACACTGAGGGCAAGGAAACGGGCTCTGGGCACCGCTGTGAATTAGCCTGTGGCTTTTTAAGCGGGCTGCATGGCGAAATCTCTCCCCGCACTCTGGACACACAAAGGGTTTTTCTCCAGTATGGATGCGCTGGTGCTGCCGCAGGTTGCCGAGGTAGTTGAAGCGGCGGCCACAGTCCCCACATTCATACCCCCCCTCAATTTTTATCTCCTTTTTTATAGGACCCCCTCCTTGACTGATGCTTGCAACAGACCCAAATTGTGTGCTTCCCTCATTTTGGCTCCCACCAGCCCTCCTGGAATCACCACTGCTATCTCCCATGGAGGGTGTAGTGGAGGACGTGGACTGGAGTGCCTGGAGAGCCAGGGCTCCAGCAGAGTCTGAGTGTATTAGTTTTATGTGCTCCTCCAGAAAGAAAGAGTCAGGGCAGAAGGTTCCACACATTGAGCAGATGTAGGTGTGACTGGATAACTGCTGGTCTGAAACAAAGACAGTTAAATTTACAATGATGAATAACACAGCAGTAGGGAATAAATTGCATTACAGTCTGAAAGTGCTGTAACTAAGTTTACGGATATAATTCCTCCACTGTTATCGTCTTCGATGACATGTTCCAACATAGAGGAGAGCAGCTACCTGAGCTCCCCCAGATCTAGTTGTTAATAGTGTTGCATCCTCACTGGATATGACTTTGGATACCGTAACTACTCTAAGAAGAAAGTCTCAAATCAGAAGTGCTCTAATGGGGTGATATGGTCCTATAAGGTGGGTGGCTGCAGCTCAGGTGGTAGAGCGGGTCACCTACAAACCAGAAGGTTGTTGGTTCAATCCAGTCTGCATGCCAAATATCCTTGTGCAAGATACTAAGTAAGGGTGAACGTTAGACACAAACTATGCTGTTAAAAACAATATAGAAAAAGTGCTTGTGTGAATGAACCAGTCCACTGACTGATGAGATGTATGTGAGGAGCAGGGTTCTGGATTTAACAGGGAGCCAATGAAGGGAAGCCAATAAAGGAGAAATCGGCTCTCTTTCTAGTCCCTGTCAGTACTCTTGCTGCAGCATTTTGGATTAACTGAAGGCTTTTCAGGGAGTTTTAGGACATCCTGATAATAACGAATTACAGTCGTCCAGCCTAATAAATGCATGTCACTCTGAGACAGAATATTTCTAATTTTAGAGATTTTGCACAAATGGATGAAAGCAGTCCTACATATATGCACTGAAGGACATATCATAGTCAAAAATGACTCCAAGATTTCTAATGCCATGTGATGATCCTGAGCTCTGTCTATCCATGGAGCCAGATAACACACACCAGTTACTTAAACTGCAGGAAAGTCTTAAAAACAAAGACCTAGATGTCCTCTAACTTCCTGCTCCTAAATTCAGATAAACTGAGGTCATTGCACTAAAAATGTTAGCGATATGATATCTAACCAGATCTTTAACCTGGGTGCCATTGCTTTGGCCTGCATTAATAGTGTGAGGAATTTAGGAGTCATTTTTTTAACAGGATATTCTCAATGCACTACTGTAATGAATTATTATCACGTTCCCCCAAAAACTCCCTAAAAAGCCTTCAGTTGATCTAAAATACTGCAGTGACAGCACTGACAGGGACTAGAAAGAGAGAGCAGCTTTCTGCTATATTGGCTTCCCTTCATTGGCTCCCTGTTAAATCTAGAATTACATTGAAAATCCTGCTCCTTACAAACAAGGTTTATAATAATTTGCCCTATTCTATATTCTTCTTCTTCTCTTGGCTCTTGATGGAGGCGGTCACACTTTCTCCTTCTCCCTCTCCCTTGTCTTTCCTGCTTGGCTTCTCATGTCTATTGTATAGTCTCGCTTATTCTCTAACCCTAAGAGAGTCTCCCAGACTGGTTCTCTAAAAACCTAAAGAAGAATTATGGATTTGATCAACTGGTCCCTTAATGAAACTGACACCTTCCTGGGCTTGGGAGAGCCTGATTGTCCTGCGGCGACGTTTGCTGACGGCTACTCGATGGTAAGTTGCGTCGTGTGTCTGGCGACACTCTCGATGGAGGACAGTGAACGACATCTACCAATTCGGAACCACGATAACAGAGTTCTGGCTGATTGGACCTGGCTTACTGAAGAACAAGAAGCGGCTACAGCTGTTCAAAATCCCACAAGGCTGGCCGACATGATAGACGATGGACAGGGCTGTGAGTACTCAGACTGTGTTTTTGAATGCTATATGGATAAGATCTTGGAGAAGCTCATGGCTCTGCTATATGGATAACATCTTGAAGAAGAACAACACGAATTGAGAGACCTGGTGACCAGTGACAGACATTAGACCAACTGTAAAATTGGAAGCAGTTTGTTCGCACTAACCAAAACAACTACCATCTTCATCTCATGGCGCCAGCTGGATGCTCAAGGCAAAAGCTGACGGGAATAACAATCCTCCTTTGGATAACAAGACTGTGTTGTGACTTTCTCCCTCCTCATTCAAGGCCACCCGCGTCGACCGAAGATTGTTGACTTTTGTCTAACTGGGTGAAGGGACACTTTCTCTCGGCTGAACACGGAACACACACACACACTCATACGCACACATATGCATGTACACTGACACAGACCTACAATCACCCCCCTCCTCCAAATGCCTTCGAAGCTTATGTCTTCTATGTAGTGAGATGTGCTGATTCATGTGCTGAGGTGTTTTTTTCTGTTCTCAAACTGATCTCCCTGTTTGAGTTATTTTTTCTCCTCGTCTTTTCTCATGTTATGCATTTTCCATTGTTCTCCAAAAGTTGATTCTGTTCATCTGGACGTAGCATTTTCAGTCTCAGCTGACTGCAGCTTTCAATCTTATAAACAGTACATTTGCATGATGACTGAAACCAGCCCACTGAAGGAACAATGAGCTGGGAGGTCAGTTCCTTAATCTTAATTATGCAAATTTTCATGACCATTGATCAATGAACTGAACTTCAGGTAAGAAGTTATGACCTGCAGTCTATCTGGGTCAGATATAAACCAAGTTTAGGTGGAGTTTATTTTCCTTGTGCTGACTTTTTACTGTCAGTTACAATAACTCGTACTGCATACTAGCTAGCATGACGGAGTTTCTATACAGCTGGGTGGTGCTATGATGTTACTAATAGTGAACTTTATTTTATTCATAAGGTTAGTTAGTAGGGTTGCCAACCATGCCGTATAAAACGGAATCGTCACGTATTCAGAGAAAATATCAAGCGTTTCGTATTGAGCTGAAAAGGAACACAGTTTGTCCTGTACTTTAGCTAGAATGAAAAAAAGACACAAAGCTGGAGTCATTCTGAATCTTTACGCTGCCTTTTCTTCTCTCATTCAATCATGAAACTGATCAATGATCAGCTGATCGGTATTTCTGATGCAAGTCCCGTCTCTCCTTTGTTTATCTCTGACTTTGCGCCAGAAAGAGGAAACCAGCGGATGTCGCGCTAAACAACAGCAGCACGTTTAAGCTTGATCAGCTGTTGTTAGAATTTATTTAATATTAATTTCTAGTATCAGCTGATGTTTGCTGGAGCCACAGCTGTAAAGCTGCTGGTCATGATATGGTTTGGATATGTGGTGAGAGGGAAACATGAAGATGAAACCAGGAGATGTCCTTACTGAATCATCAGAGCTGAGCAGGTGATGGAGAAACAGGTTTACCTTTTAGGTGACATGAATGAGTTGAAGGGAAGTTATGAACTGTTTCTGAGAGACAAATAACACCAGGATCCTTTTCTAAGTAGCTGACAGCTGGTAACTGTGCAGGGGCGAGTCTAGGAAAGTTTTGCCAGGGGGCCAGGTAGGGCATTAACAGGGAGAGGGGGGCACAAAGACATACTTTCTTATTTTCATTTAAAATATCTAGCTTTTATTAAATAATTATCTGAAGCTTAAACCAAAGTTTTTATCTGATGTAAAATGTATAGAAATCATACATATACCAACAAGACTGTACATCACTGTCACCACAGCGTTTGTTTTCATGCAGTGAATTAAAAAATAAATGGCCGGGCCAGCGGTGCACATTGCAAATTAGCTCGCATAGACACATTAGTTGTACCGCTTCTTAATGACGGTATCTTAGCTAACAACCCCAACTACCAGATTCAACTTGTAATTGGCTAAAAATCACTTAGCCTACTGGTGAGAGGGACGTTGCTAGCTGTCAGTTTTTTCAAGCAATGTTGAAATTTCCACATTCTGACACTTCAAATGTTTCAGGAGCTGTCCGCTCAGCGCAGCAACTGTTAATATAGTGTTATTAAATTTATTGCTAATGCAATTATATGGCACATTGACTTCTGAGGAAATTTTAGATGGCACTCGTCATCAAAAAGGTTGCCTACCCCTGCTCTAGGACAACAGGACACACATGCTGTTTGGTTTCTGTGGCTTGATGGACCTCCAACCAAAGGCTGCAAAACTGAGTTGTGCATTATGTGAATGAGTGTTCAAAGGAGCTTACAAAGAAAAGCGGCTGGACTTCTTTAAGTTGCTTGAAGACGTTTCACCTCTCACCCGTCTTCAAGCAACTTAAAGAAGTCCAGACGCTTTTCTTTGCAAGCTCCTTTGACTACAATGACCTGGATGACTGAGAACCTTCACAGACATGTGAATGAGTGGTATTTGGTGTGTTAGCCGGCCTATTCCTGTTAGCTGCAACCATAAGAAAACATCTCAGGCAGTATGAAGCGTTTCCGTTGCAGTTCATGTAATGTGGTGGCTGTAGCTCTTGAGGTAGAGCAGGTCACCTACTGATTGGAAGGTTGGTGGTTAGATCCCTGGCTCCTCCAGTCTGCATGCCAAGTATCCTTGGGTAAGATACTCACCCCAAGTTGCTCTCCGATGCATCCATCGGAGTGTGAATGTAGTTAGAAAAGCACTCAGTTTAGAGTCAGTGCTTGTGAGAATGGGTGTGAGTGGGTGAATGTGACATGTTGTATAGAGTGCTTTGAGTACTCCGGGAGAGTAGAAAAGCGCTATATAAGAATCAGTCCATTTACCATTTGTGGAGAAGGCCTTTTTGGTTACCACAACAGCAAAGGAGATTCTGTCAAACGCAGCCATGAATCTGTGCAAATGGGACAAAATCACCAGATCTGAGAGTTATGTGGACAGACAGTGCACACAAATGAGGTGGTCGTGGAAATGTCAGAATCAGAATCAGTTTTATTGACCACGTATGTGCGCGCGTATACAAAGACAACAACAACACGTATGGTGCAGAGAGCAAAAATGTTGGAATGAAATTATGGGATAAATAAGGGATGGATAAGTAATTACATACAAAAGAACAAAACAGTGTATGCAGTACGCTTTGATTTCAGCAGGTATGGTCCTGTACTATGACTGGTACAGGACTATGTGAATGTAGTAAGTATTCATCAAAGTGATGGCCTATAGAAAGACGCTGTCTTCTTGTTTTGGCATACAGTGCTCTGTAGCGCCTACCAGCACCAATGACTTTTTCTGCAGACCTCATTGTCCGTTGTAGTCTGGTCTTGGCCTGTTTGGTGGCTGATCAAAGCCCTACAATAATGGATGAGCAGAGAACAGACTGGATTATAGACTGGATCAACAGTTCCTGAGGCGAGACTGTGGATCCCAGAAACCTGAAGGTTTCCACAGCAGACACAGTGCTTTTGAGTAAGGTGAGGGGGGATAATGGAGAGTCCACAACTAGGGCTGGGCCATATCATACCGTTCACGGTAATACCGGTATAATGTTGGGCAAAAATAAGAAAATGACGCATGTGCAGTGCCTTTGTTTTCATACGCACATGGCGGAAAAAGCATGGCGGCGACGGAAAATGAGAAGGGCGAAAGCGGATCGTTGAATGAAACGGATGAACCAGAATTGGTTTGTAAAAATGCTGCAACTTCAGTGGTGTGGAACTGGTTAAGCTTTCATCCGTCAGATACACAACAAAGCACTATTTTGTCAAATGTTTTAGTACGACTTTGCTAAGCTACGAAGCCGCACTGCTTGATGGACTGTCGGAGCATTACGGCTATCGTAGGCGGAGCCTCGCGGAGTGATACGTACTGTGCTTCAACATAATGTTACCGTATTGTGTGTGCATAACCTCTTTTTAACTTTAGTGGATATTATACATGGTTATGCTGAGGATAAGTCGGCCAATTTCCACTGGAAATGCCTTTTGGTTAAACTGTCAAGAAGGAATTTGCATTTGCAATGTTAAATGTTTATATAACTTTAATGCACATAAAAAACAGCTGCTTGTTTAAGTGAAAATACACTGATGGTTTTTTTTTTTGCACTAATAAAGTTGTGGAGTTGTAAAGTATTTTGTTTAGTGTCAATCATATCGTCAGTTATATCGTTATCGCAAATTTTCAAATGTATATGGTGATAAATATTTTTGGTCATAGTGCCCTGCTCTAGAACTGGGCGATATGACCCAAAATTCATATCTCGATATTTTAGTTTTAAAGCCATAAGGTAAGAACAAAAACAGAGTTCTTTTTGCTGTGTCCCAGATGTCACACAGGCACTTTTATTAACATAGAGCGTAGATGTACATGAAGAAATTACTCAAAAATAAATTATGAGCATTTATTAAATAATAATGTTCCATAAATAAAAGAAAACTGTTTTTGTGCATAACAAAAAGCTCACAATTGTGCAGTCAAAATGTAAACTGACAGACGCTGAGCATAATAACAGACAGATTTCACAGCTGCTCTGTTCCCAAGTTCTACTGCGTGACTGACAGCCTTGAGTTTGAAATCCGCTTCATAACCACGTCTCTGAACAGGTGCCATTTATGGTCCTTATACACAGTACGGTAATATCACGTTGAAGCACAGTACGTAACACTCCGCGAGGCTCCTCGGTAGCCGTAATGCTCCAACAATTCATCAAGCGGTGCAGCTCCGTAGCTTAGCAAAGTCGTACTGAAACATTTGACAGATTGCTGAGCGCTGTGTACCACATAAAATCGGTTTGCGGTCATCAAGCACTACCAGAATTCATACATAAGGCGCGCTGTCAATTTATGAGAAAATGAAAGGATTTTAGGCCATGCTAGGCCATGGCGTTAGGCGGTTAGCTCGCTAACATGTTGACGCTGTCCACCCCCACGCACGGGGCGATCCGCGGTAACTCGTTAACGGAGATTTGCCGTGTCCATCTTGTCATTGCCTGCAGGCGAAGCTATGGGGGAGGAGGGGGAGTGGTGTTCAGTGAAGGAGAGGCGAGGCCGAGTAACGTTGCGTAGAGACAAAAGTGGATGAAAGAGAGGCAAACTTGCGGCTCCACAAGAATAGTTATAACGTAACATGGACTATATCGATATAAACGATATTGTCACATCTTATATGTCGTATGAAAATATATCAATATTTTTAAAAAACTCGATATATCGCCCAGCCCTACCCTGCTCTATCCACAGCCTCTCTAGTTTTGAGCGTATTCAGTTCTGTTACTCTGACTGCACCACAGGGCCAGGTGTTGAACCCCACATCTGGTAAATGGAGTGGTTATTATACAGCGCTTTTCTACTCTGAGTGCTCAGATAGAGTAGAAAAGCACTCAAAGCTCAAAGCGCTTTATACAACTAATTCTTTCACCCAATCAAACCCACATCCACACCACACAAGCACGTTTTCTAAGTCGTTAAGTGCCTACTATCTAACAGTCATACACAGTCATACTGCGATGAATGCATCGGAGAGCATCCATTCTTGATGAGTCCTGAACTTTGAGGTGTTAACTACTTTACTTGAGGTAGAGGCCATGTTGAATTCCCGACCTCTTTCTTATGTGTACAGTGATGCATCAGAGGTCCGTTTGGGGGAGACTCACTTCTATTCTGCCAAAGACTACACTTTCCCTATCTCAGACGATCAACGTAAGCTGGGGGGGTCATTGGTCGAGGACGAAGTATGGGTAGAGATTCTTAACCAGCTTATGGAGCCACTGGCAGTGACAACTTGACAGACGGCTCTGAAGTGAACTGCTCTGGATTTGCTCTGAAGTGTTGAAAGTGGGAGATGTTGTCTTGACTGGAGACAATAACTGACCCTCCCAAACCTGGAGGATCGGGAAAATAGCATTTATTCCCAGGGAGTGATGAACGCATTTGTTCATGTAATGTTCGCACTTGTGAGGAAGTTTGCTGAAGAGACCTGTTTGACTATCATATCCATTAGAGATGTAAGGTAGCTGGATACTGATGAACAACTGCTGATGGGGGGGTGAGGATGTTGTGAATTGAAATTAAATGACACTTTATGATATTGGGTTCAGCTGATTCAGCTTATCCTTCCTTGTCATTTATTACAGTGAATATATAAACTGCAGCTATGTTTAAACTGCTAGTGACAATCATTTTTGCTTTATTGTGAAAGGTATAGACAGGAAGTGTTTTTATTTTGAAATGCAGGGAATTATCCTAGTGCTGCTGCTAGCCTCTTGCTGATGTTATGAAGGTTATGTGCAGAATATGAAAGTTATGTATCCCTTGCTATTCGTCAACATCAGCATTTTCATCAAGTAAATATTTAGTTTGAAATTGTCGGTTTCAGTCGTTATTTGAAACGTCCACCACACAACATGCCTTGAGTTGATTATTGTTGTGAACCACCACTTAAAGGTGGGTGATTTAGCCTTGAAATTAAATCACAGTGTTTCAAATAAATTCACGATAACATTTATGACATAAACACTAAACAAAATTTCATCGCCGAGCGCAGCAACCAGGCAGCTGCATTTATTAGTGTGCACAAAATGAAAGTTATTTTCTTATCAAAGTTTCTGTCACTGATGACAGACAACCTATCTATGTGTCACCACCAGTATTAAAGTTCAGCTGTATACACTGACCTGGTATTGCAATATGCCACTTGTAATTGTATGCAATAAGTACGGGGTTTTAAAATAATTCGCTACATTCGCACCTGCCTCAGGCCTGTCTGTGCAGTCCTCCAAAGGATTCCCTTCCTCCCCTGGAGAGCTCTGAGGCTCCATAGAGAAGTCGCAAGGCTGGGCACGTGACAGCGGAGTCTGTGCTTGCTCAGGTATCGACCCCTCCCTCGTGGTCGAGTCATCTTCATTCCCATCATTCTCTGTCTCAGTGGTGCAGGCGTTCTCATGATCAGGCTCCTTTATAACTGTGGCACAATAGCAGAAAAATCAGGGTTAATATTAATGTTCTACAAGCCAGTGGTCACCATATAAATAGACTGATACAACAGATCAAATCAATATAAAGACTTATTACTTGCAAAACTGTCCAGATCTAAAATGTTGATATATTATTGGATATTTTTGAACAATTAAGTTTAAAATACAAAACTTGAATTTGCAGAAAAGTAAAAGTCAACAATGGAAATCAAATTTATCATGAAGTGTATGAATACATTATTGTATTACATTTTTATGCTGTTCATAAAAAGGTAATGATTGTGCTTGATGGTGATGTCCTGGAGTCAGGTGGTCTGCCAGCACCACTAACCTAACCCCATAGAGGCCTGTATAGGGTTAGGGTAAATAGTAGGGGTGCAACGATACACAAAATTCACGGTTCGGTTCGATACTTTGGTGTCACGGTTCGATATTTTTTCGATACAAAAAAAATGTTCATGCCTTTTTAATTTGTCATTTATTAAAATTATAAATATATATTTTAACTCAAAAGTACAGTTTTTAAATTTAACCCTAACCCTTGTGCGCGTTTTTTATTTTGACAGCGAATGCGCACCTGCGGACCATTTATGTGCAGCCCTGGTTATTTAGCTCATCATATTGCAGCCACAGAAATTCTTTTGTCCATGAAACCATAAAGCTGCACTTTCTTTTTGCCTTATAGTCTGATTTGTCATAACTTCTCCGTTTTGTGGTAAGCTTTTCTTTGGCTGTCACTTCTTCACCCTGACCTGTCTTATTTGGCTCAGCAGAACTAAAATATATATCTGTCTGTGAAGGTTCTCAGTCATCCAGGTCATCGTAGTCAAATATAAATCCTGCTGCTTTTACACACGCACTCACATAAGCTCAGCGATTCTCTGCGCGATCAACCTCTCACATGTTTAAGCTGCAGGAGATTTCACTTGTCATGTTTGCATAGTAAGCTAACGATTAATAAGACGATGTCAGAGGAATTGGTGCACAAATTATCATCACTCACAGATCAGTGCTGTCGCTCTCTATACACAGTTACACGATTGCAAAGTGAAAGCAAAAAACAAGCGCAAATTCAAACGCGATTTCAATATGTCACATATTGACAGTGGCTCACCGATGCCAATGACATAATTACCCAGCTACATTTCCGAAAGAATGCAAAAGCATTGACATATATTTTTCCTTCCTACAATAGCCCGACGGGCAGGGAAGAGATAGATTTTGGTAGCCCGACTGAAAAAATCGCTAGCTCCAGGACGTCGGGCTAGCGATTTTGCGAGCCCTGTATCTGATTGAGGAATCACTCATCTTTGGAAAAGAGAGTTTATTACAGAGAAATGGCTCTTTCCAAAATAAAAGCTATACTATCCGCTTCTTCTGGGCTATATTCTCAGCAGCATAAGGAGAATCATGTGCTAACAGCTGTCTAAATGACTCGGCTAAAGTTAGTAGCATGCTTGTTGTTTTTGTCTTTGCACTAGGATGATGTCGGCGTAAATGTGCAGTCATATTCGTTGTGTTCCCGCTAGTGCTTTCAGGTTAATCTCGTTGAAATGACCTTAACGCCACAACACGGCAAATCTCCGTTAACGAGCTACCGCCGATCACTCCGTGCATGGGGCTAGACGGCCAACACGTTAACGAGCTAACTGCGCTAACACACTAGTTCACACCAATGTAATTAAGCATTGCATGGCACATCCAACATACTGTTTTACTTTAGTCCATGACTCGCTTACCTTCAGGGTCATACGTCACATGAAAACCAAAATAATTCCAAACGCCAGATCTGAATGTTGCAAGGAGAGCTTAACTTCTGTCTTGCTAGCTTGCCCTGCGCTCATACTTCTGACTATGCTGTCTGTGTTGAGCGCTCAGTGGATCTGCGCTCGACAGTGCAGCCTAGGCGGAGTAGTCGAACGCAGATTCACTGAGCGCTCAACACAGACAGCATCGTCAGAAGGAAAGTTGATAAAATAAATTACAAATGTTGTATTGTTCGATACATATGCGTACCGAACCGGAAGCACTGTATCGAACGGTTCAATATTGATACGAATATCGTTGCACCCCTAGTAAGTAAGTGGCCCCCAAATCACATGACTGATTTAAAATGACACAACCTCGCAGTGTCTCGTTTCAACTTTTGTCCAAAGTGTGAACCAATATGTACCAGTTTTTTTATTTTGCTGATAGGTAAAGTACAATAAGACTTATGATAAATGATTTACACGATGCTTTCCATGAATGCATCGTCACATTTAGTGCAATAAGAAAAGGTAAAAATGGGATTTTCTAAAGAAAGCCCTCACAAACAAAGTGCTTGTGAGAAAAACAAAGGAAAAACAAACATGTCACTCCCCATTTCTGTAGGAAAAATGCACCACACCAACCAGGGGAAGAGTGAGCGTGATGGTAAAAGATTTGTGACACTCTGCTTATTTGGAGTGTGTAGTTAGTGTGTAGTTAGTGTGTAGTGTAGTCATTATTTTCTTTTGTGCATCCAAACAGTGAGCCAACTGTTGAATGTCACAGACGCTGGTAAAAAAATCTACCAAAGACAGTTTGCAATATAAACACTGTCCCCACGTGGACAACAGGAGGATGCACCCTGAACGTGCTGGGCTTGTGATGTCATTAGTTATTTTGTTTTAGCAGCAAACTGCAAAAACACATAATTTGTTCCCATTTTAACACTACAAAAAAAAGTGCCAAAAATGGTCACTATGTGCACAGAAGAGTTCATGAGAGGTTCGCGTGTGAAACGCATGCTCAGTCATGCTTTAGGACGCATTTGGAGTTGGAGAGCCTTGGATGCCCTTCAACAAGCCTGGAGAACTACTTCAAGCACTTATACGTTTCTATATTGTGGTAAACACGTACTTGGCTCTGTAGTCATATTAGTCATCAAGTTATAAGTAAATAAGCATTATTTATGACTACGTCTATGTGTGTTTACCTTTCAGGTCTGAAGTGTATTCCATTGGTGCCATCCATTCATATTCATACATTCGCTTGCTACCGGAAGGGAGCATGCTGAAGATGTCATCTGTGGTGGACTCGGAATCTACGTGCATAGACACGGTCCCGGCCATCCCGCTGTCCGACCACAAGTTGAGGGAATGCGGGTCTGGCCCTTGGCGCACCTCCCTGTCACCGGCCTGGTCGCTCTGGTCTCCGTCCATTTCAGCACATCCTCTCGAGTTCTTGTCTTTCATCAGATAGTGACAAATGGCGTCTATATTTTCCTTCTTCACACCAGACATGAGCGCTTTGGCTCTCCGTGGGTCGATATTGTTGTGCTTGGCTCCAGAGCTGAAGTCATGTTTCTTGAAGCCAGCCTCTGCAGGCGGCTCTACGCTCGCCACGCCAGGAAATGCGTCCCTACCATCCCGCTGAACTGTATCCAGTTGTGCTTTTAACATTTCGATTTCTTCGCTTTTCTCGCGAAGTTCCATTTTCAATACTCTTATCCGGATGCTGACCATTTTACGGATCTCGGACAACGCAGTCTCCAGCACTACGGTGATGTTTCTCCCGAGGTGCTCAGTGATGTCGCTAACCGAGCAGAGAAGCTCTTCGTCGGGTTCCAGCTCCACGAAATCACCGTCAGCTGCACTTACTGACCCGGGAGGCTCCATGAAGACGCCGTGGGCTTCAGGAGACAGGCTCGCTTCAGTGAAACTGTGGTTTCGTTTGCGACTCATAGATTATTTGGATGGAGCGCTCGGTTTTCTTCAGTTTGGGTAGCTGGAAGCTATTTAGCAAGCTAATGTTTGGATGGTGCTGAGAGACGGTCGGATTGTTAGGTTTGCCTCACTTAACGTGACTGTTACCGGAAATGTATTTTCAAAATAAAAGCATTTCGTGCCGAATAGCTGTCTGGATGTAGGCTCATTACCCATTTTGTTTCGAAATGAGTGAATGGAAGTATTGTTTTCGACACGTGGTACTTGACAGACACAGAACAGAGCTGCAGCAATATCAGAGTTTACATGAATTACTATAAGCCAAAAGCATGCACCAGGAAACGAATGCACTGCACTCAGTGAAAATAGGAATGGAACTGATCTTATATTTATTTCACACATAACTATACCATATAAAATCTATTTGAAAACAAAAGACATATCAGTGCATCTGTATATGCTGTCTCTATATAAACATCTGTATACTTATTTGTACATAATCTGTTCATAACTATTCCCACCTGTTATCCCCCCACTCTGTGTATAATCTGCTCCTGTTGCACTTACTGCTCTTGCACTTCTGATTAGATGCAAACTGTATTTTACTATCCCGTATTTATACATGTGTATTTATACAATACAGTTGAATCCTAATATCATTAGATACATAAAAACAACGTCTTATAAAAACAAAACGCTAGTGACTCTATCAATGTTATTATTGATGGACTGAATTTACAAGTTTTGCTGTTTTCCTGTTGGATTATTATTGTTATCAGCATGAAAGACACATAAGTGCGTCGGTGGCCAAGGCGTGCCTGTTCTCTCCTCAGTCTCTCTCCTCTCAAAGATCAGAACAAAATCAGTGTTAGCTTAGAGTAGGTTAATTAGATAAGTATAATTCAAGTCATTTGATTATTATGTGATTATTATTATTACTTGGTTTGTTGTTTGCTTTGCTCCTGCTAAATTGCTTTACTAAAACAATCTTCAGAAAGTCTAAATTGTGGACATTCCCTTTTTAAAAATCTGAGTATTAGCCTTTGAATAAACAGTATCACCTTGGAGCTTAGTTTTCCAAGCCACTAAATTGAATCCACCAAGTCCACCTATGTAGAAGGGAGCTTCTGCAACAGTGTGGCTGGTGAAATACTGGGCCTGCAAAGCTATTCATGACCACTGGGTTTTTATCAGAGTAGGCAGGGTAGACATCTGGAGGATAGAGGCAGTTAGAACTGGGGGAGTCCCCTCACCCAGCAGCTCCATCTAACTTCTTCAAAGACTACTGGGTACCGGTAATACTCACAGGAGCAAACATTAGGATTTCTTAAACAAAGAGCCGATTCAGATTTCCAGTATTGGGGTGCTGGCTCTACAGATTAACAACGCTTTTCAAAGCTTTTAATCAGCTCAGAAACACAGGCCTACATCATAATTTTAAAAAGTAAATTTTACTTTAAAATAAAAGCACATCTGAAATTAAGGGAGCACTGTGTGACATGGTTCACTGTATATATCTACAGGATGATTAAAAATGAATTATGTATTAGCAAAAAAGCTGTTTACATGTTGTACATTTAGCCAACGATGTTTTTTCATTGATATGTTAATATTAAAGTATCTGTCTACCCTCTCTGTTTTAAAATGCAATAGATGCCCTTATCTGTTTAACGTGGAGAAGGGCATCTATACAAGTAGTTGTATGTTGAAATGCAGGGTTAAAGTGGACATGAAACTCCACATGTGTGAAGACTATTTGAAGCGTGGAGCCCTGCTCTCAAAAACTGGATTTAGGGAATAAGTGCTTAAAGTTAGAATTTTTAGAATATGTTTAGCACCATCTTGTGCCAGTACTAAGCATGACAATTACCCCAGCCTACGCAGCAGCAGAGCAGCCCACCAGACCCCCGACCGGGCCAGCCTGCAGCCCCAGAGAGGCGAAGGGGGGTGGGGGGCATGATGCCAATGACCGTTTGCCAGACAACAGCTGGTGTCGGCTCAACCCCTCCCAAGAACCCTCAATGTCTACGGAGTGCAGGAGTAGAGTGCAAATGGCCAGAAGCAGCAGGTAGTGGCTGAATCTGTGATGATGTCGTGAAGCAATACAGAGGGTATACTGGCGCCTACAGCGAGCAGGAGAGTGCGGTTCAACTGTGGTATAGGCACAAATAAGAAAAGCACAAACAATCAAACATATTTAAAAAAAACTGTGGTACAGGAAAGAGGAACTTCAAATAACACAGGAACATGATCAGAGAACACTGCATCACAAGTTGAGAAAAGAACATAAATGAAGATCAAGTGTGTCCGCCTTTATGTGTGGAATGAGACACAAGGTTAAAAGTGTCCGTGATGTTTACAAAGTCCTTTGCCACTGGCTCATTAATAGAACGTGAACATTAAAATCCCTAACAATGAGGACACCATCATATAAAGCATAATGTCAGTCAAGAAACCATAAAAGTCAGCCCATCCATCCATCCATCCATCCATCCATCCATCCATCCATCCATCCATCCATCCATCCATCCATCCATCCATCCATCCATCAATAAACACAGACAAACAGGCACACACAGACACAAACATGCATTGCCACCATCATGCACACATATGCAAATACTCAGCACGCACCCAACATGGAGACAAACAGAAGTGAACACTGTACACACACCAACATTCTCATACTCTATGTAAAGTCCCCCCTCCCTGGACCCAGCAACCCCGCCGACCCTGGTAGGCACTCCCGTTCCCTGGAATCCACCAAGGGCAACAGCCTGCCCTTGGACCAGGGGTACTGCCAAGCCCCACAGACGCTGGGGCCAAGTGCCACACACCAACCCGGACCCATGCCCCCAAGGCCCAGCCAGAGCCCCAGCCTGGAGGTGGAGCACACACAGAACCCCAAGCCTGCCCCAGACCCACCTAGGTGCAGCTAGACTACTAGCCTGGTACCTATGTCTGCCAGCACAGGCCAGCCTCCATCCTCCTGCACACAGCCAACAGAAAAACACCACCCAAGAGCACATAAACCACAATAATGAAGGCAGGACAAGACCACAACCACGCGTCGACCTTTGCCTTCGGTCGCACAGACTTCCCCGTACAGGCACCAACTCCACTGGGTAGTCGCCATTTCAGCCACCATTCGGGCCAGCTCCTCGCCTTGCCGGCCTGGTCGTGGGTCTGCCGTGCCCCCCATCCTGGGTTTCGACATCCCTTTAAACATGCACAAGGTGAGCCTCTCTAAATTAAATGAAATGGGCTTAGAAGAAAATCATCTATTTGATGGTAAGTCCCTCTCTCTAAAAAGGATTGATCCAATCCACTCCAAAGCCACAAAAATCCTTATTTTTGCACAGATTTGACCTTTTAAAGGCATGTGGTCTAAACTTTTGATCAGGACTCTACTGTAACACTGTTGCACAATTTTTGCACGCAGGAACATATTTTCAAGAGTCCCCCAATGATGTCTTGAATACTTTGTCATAAGTTGAAAAATGCAACAGCGCTGTTTTCACAAACGCAGTTCGACTTCTCAAACACTTTCTGACCAAGAGGCACTGAACAATGAGGGCCACATTTAAGGCTCTCAAGTAACACTAGTCTCAGTATCACTGCCTGTCAGCTCCACACTATGGCTGATGTCCTCAAACAACAAGCTCTCAGGAAGGAACAATGCAGCAAAGGTAGGGCTAAATCCGGCATCCTTTCCCTTTTACTTTGGCTGCTGTATATAAACTACGTAGAGCTGCATGGAGCGGCACTATGTCCAACTGTCACATCATACATGACAATTTTTCATTTTAACAGCTTCTTAGACACGCCTGATAGAATACCTGGATGCAGGTCTGCACATTTCCCATTTCTGACTTTATATCATCTGTTATATTTTATCTGTATCATATTGAATATCTTTCTGTGTCAGAATGTGTAACTGTTATTCTGTTTTATAGAAAACTAACATAACAGAGCAACATCAGTGCAAATTACAAAATGTAAATTCTTGTCTGCATTTTTCTTCATGATCTGGCATCGTTAGGCAAGAAGCATTTCTTTACTTTCTACATTTTGTAGTTTTGTAAGTGCGATAGATGATCATTTTTACATATAATCTCTGTCAAATAACCATTTCTTATCTGCACTGGGGTGAAGCATTTACATATACACCTACTCAATGACAACATCAATTATGCATTTCTACTTTAGCTATCAGTTTCCACACTACTGTTTCTCTGTCTGCTATCGACTCACATTTCAAGTCTCGCTTTTCATGATACTGAATCAGTCATCCCCATTCCCTGTGCCCTATAAGTTGCTATTTGGTATGCAACAGCAGCTGTGACTTCAGTCTAGGTTCACGCGTACTACTCTTTATCGTGATTTGCATGCACCAAGAATCACCTAAACTGCCCTTCTGTCTCTCATCTCTGCTGTAACATCAACCCAACACATACGACTCATGTGCTTACCTTGTCAAATCTGAAAAAGAGACAAAATAAAATGTACCAAAATAAAGCGATCAGTTTGCTTTCATCTCAAACATAGCTGTCATAACCTCTGGTCTTTCACTGATGGGAGACCAGTGTACAAAGCAGGCTGCTGCCAGCTCTGCTTTGCGTGGTTGTTGAATCTGCATATAAGAACATCATATATCCGAGATGAGTAACTTAAATTTGTCATCTAAACATAATTTAGTCTTGTAATTGTCATATATATGCGTTTTCTCTGGAAGCTCCGCCCCCTGGACAGCAGCTCAGTCCACCATTGTTTGGAAACTTTATTGTGGTCTGGAGATCTACACTTTACAGGTAAATACAAATTTAAAGCTAAAATACCAATGAGAAAGAGCGTAGACCCTTTATATATAGGTAACATTTGGCGGTAACATTTTTTTTACTAGTATGTTGGCTGGTCAGGAGCAACGTAAGGCACCAGTTAGCTAATGTTAACCAATGTCAATTGGTGTGAGAATCAAATCAGAAATATTCAAATATAATGTGAGTTAAGATTATTTACATTTTTAAAGCTAAATTAACAGACCATTATAAACTTTTATCAGTGTCTGGTGTTACCAGCAACAATTACAAAATTATTATTATTAATGTAGCTGCTCCTTTGAAAGTGTGTCAGCAGTAACAATATCCACACACAGCCTTGGGCACGATAAACATGCAGAACTGCAGAAACTACAGGGTGGGCCACTTATATGGATACACCGTAATAACATGGGAATGGTTGGTGATATTAAAGTCCTGTTTGTGGCACATTAGTATATGTGAGGGGGCAAACTCCTCAAGATGGGCGGTGACCATGGTGGCCATTTAGAAGTCGGCCATCTTGGATGCAACTTTTGTTTCTTCAATAGGAAGAGGGCCATGTGACACATCAAACTTGTTGGTAATGTCACAAGAAAAACAATGGTGTGCTTGGTTTCAACGTAACTTTATTCTTTCATGAGTTATTTACAAGTTTCTGACCACTTATAAAATGTGTCCAATGTGCTGCCCATTGTGTTGGATTGTCAATGCAACCCTCTTCTCCCACTCTTCACACACTGATAGCAACACCGCAGGAGAAATGCCAGCACAGGCATCCAGTATCCGTAGCTCCAGGTGCTGCACATCTCGTATCTTCACACCGTAGACAATTGCCTTCAGATGACCCCAAAGATAAAAGTCTAAGGGGGTCAGATCGGGAGACCTTGGGGCCATTCAACTGGCCCACGATGACCAATCCACTTTCCAGGAAACTGTTCATCTAGGAATGCTCGGACCTGGCACCCATAATGTGGTGGTGCACCATCTTGCTGTAAAAACTCAGGGAACGTGCCAGCTTCAGTGCATAAAGAGGGAAACACATCATCATGTATGTCTGTGAAGGTTCTCAGTCATCCAGGTCATCGTAGTCAAAGGAGCTTGCAAAGCCATCATCATGTAGCAATTTCAAATATCCAGTGGCCTTGAGGTTTCCATTGATGAAGAATGGACCCACTATCGTTGTACCCCATATACCACACCAAACCATCACTTTTGTTGTTCCAACAGTCTTGGAGGGATCCATCCAATGTGGGAACTGAGGGTCCTGTTCCAATTTTTGTTTTGCCCATTCTGCAAATTCTGTGCGCCGATCTGGGTCATCCTCGTTGAGATGCTGCAGTAGCTGGAGTTTGTAAGGGTGCCATTTGTGAGTAGCTAATATCCGCCAAAGGGATGTTCGACTAATGCCACTCTCCAGTGACATGTGGCGAGTGCTACGCTGTGGGCTCTTGCTGAATGAAGCTAGGACAGCCACTGATGTTTCTTCATTAGTGACAGTTTTCTTGCGTCCACATTTTGGCAAATCCAACACTGAACCAGTTTCACGAAACTTAGCAAGCAGTTTGCTAACTGTAGCATGGGAGATGGGTGGTCTCGTAGGGTGTCTTGCATTGAAATCTGCTGCAATGACCCGGTTACTGCGTTCACCAGATATCAACACAATTTCGATCCGCTCCTCACTTGTTAACCTCTCCGACATGTCAATGGCTGTGAACAAAGAGAAACTTGTAAATAACTCATGAAAGAATAAAGTTACGTTGAAACCAAGCACACCATTGTTTTTCTTGTGACATTACCAATAAGTTTGATGTGTCACATGGCCCTCTTCCTATTGAAGAAACAAAAGTTGTATCCAAGATGGCCGACTTCTAAATGGCCACCATGGTCACCACCCATCTTGAGGAGTTTGCCCCCTCACATATATTAATGTGCCACAAACAGAACTTTAACATCACCAACCATTCCCATGTTATTACGGTGTATCCATATAAATGGCCCATCCTGTAGTTTCTGCGGTCAGGGGAATCTACACAGACCCCAGATGTAGTGTAACAGTTATCCAAATGTTGTGTATCCTGTTTGCAAGCACTGAAAATATACTAAATCAAATTAAATGAAAGCTTGCTCCATGCTAGCTGCATGTTCACCATAGACAAGACTGGGCATACTCCAGTTTGTGGGACAACCAACAGCACGCACAGCATTTAGAAAACTGCTCACTTCTTGCTGGACCTACATCTTCCACCGTTTATACACAATGACAGTGACTGACAATGACTGACTAGTTACAGTAAACTGTCAGTGCAATAGCTGCTGCTGTTATTCGGCGTATTGAACACTTACCTTGTAGCTCTGGATACTCTCCTGAGCTGAAGGTTACTTTTGAGGTACTATGGCAGCTTGGTCTTGGGCCGCGTCCCACTTTACTACTTTGCTATGAGACAATTTAGTAATTTTCCTGTTGTAGCTTTTCTTGCTCGAGAGCAGCAGGTTTTCTCAGTGCTGTGTTGTATTACAGTTCAAAAAAAGAGTGTCACATGCTTACAGTGTTAAGTGTAAGTCCAGTTTTGTAATTCTGCAATACTGAGAAAATACAGATAACTGGTTAAAGACACATGTTTTTGTTCATTGCCTTGCTGTTTTTAAAGTGTTTAGAATTAATATCTCAGAGATATTTATTTAAACCAAATGATGTACAAAATGTATTTATCATCTGCAGATGTGAGCCTGTAGACCAACTGATATTTATCTGTAATTTGAGATTAGCAAGACAAATACATATATATAATAATTATTAAAATGAAGTCATTATATTGGTTTAACATAAGATAACTAAATACACTGAACATAAAAAGGTTAAACATAAACAAACATTTTGTGTTATATTTACATGCAATAACTGTAAATGACTGGAAAACATAATAAATATATAAAAATCATGTTCATTTAGCATGTAAAAGTTGTGCAGCTATAAATCAGAACATTAATGTTGACTAACCAAAACTTATTGTGTGCAACTGATGTACATATTAATTTTTCTTGTTAATCCAACAGTTTACTTTTTTAAGTGTATAGCTTTCATTTTCTGAGTGAATCAAATATGTTCTAGTTGTTCATCGTTGTTATGTACATGCACACCAAAATATTATGGATACTTGTAGCTGATAACTAGGTGTGAATACTGTCTTTTTGTTTGATGTGACCTTAACTTCTGTGATGAATTTAGGCTACATTTTGTAGATGTTACAAGTTAGGTAAAGGCAGACTGACTTTGTACTCAGTGTTTAGCCATATAGTCATTGTTTGTGTGACTTTTCACTTGCAGTTGATCAGCTGTGTTACCTTCAGTATTCTTTTGCACTGAATAATTTGAATTGATTATTTTATACAATATTTTTATTTGAGATTATCTGTTACTAATTTTAAGTAATTAATACTGTCTAAGTCTAAATATTACTCATATACAATATTATCAGTCACATGCTTCTGTGTTTTGTAGTTCTTTGTGTGCCTAATGTCCAGTGTAACACATGTTCATTGTAATTACAAAGTAGCTCTAACAATACAAATAGCTTTAATATATAAATGTCCCAACGAAGGACACAAGGTGCCCCTCAAACAAACTATTTTCTCTTCTTAGAGGATGTGCAGATATTAATTTATTGAAAAGTTTCAAAAAGAAGTGAAGCTGTGCTTTACAGGGATCTTTGGTGTATTATGGTAGCACACAGTGTTCACAAGCTACTGCTGTCTGAAAAAAGAAAAGTCAACACAGCCTAGGTTTTACCATGTGCGCTTCATACTAACGTAACTCCTCGACCATTTGGGCTAGAGAGACACTTCAAACGGTTACTGAAAGACAAGAAGACAAGCTTTACGAAACTTTATGGTGCATCATTAGAAAGCGCATGCAATAACAGTGCAATCACAAGTAAGAATTGATGACGCACGGAGCAGAGAGGCGGGTGTGGAGAAGTGGCAACGCACCAAAAAACTGATTTATAAAACTGAGTAGGCTCAAAAACGTTTTTGTACATATTTAGTGTAGTTCACATTTAAAGTTGATGTTGTGTTGCATTTTGTTCCTGTTTCCACTTAACTATAAATCTGAAAAAACAGAGTCCGTTTGTTGTTGTTTTTCGAATTTAAACTGTGTTTCCATCATAACAATACAATAATATAAAATGAGGCCAGATATTGAAAGCTGAGTTTATTCTGAAAAAAGGGGACAAACGCATTCGTTTATAATATGATTTCTGGTCTTTTTCCAGCCAAAATTACCATATAAGTCCAGGTGGCTTAAATGATGCTTGGTCGATAAAGGATTGTACAACTATTGCAGTGTATACTTGTGCTTTTAGGCAGATGTACAGAGAGATGTACAGGCATGAATGATTTCTTGTTTCATCTAGCCAGCATAAGTGGGAGGGCGAGCTGGAGTGGGACAAAAAATTGGCCCGGGCACTTTGACTCAAGACCAGCCCACCAGGTATTATCAGAAAAGCCATAAACCAACGCTGTTGCAACAGTGATGTACACTGCCTTGTTGGTATATAAGTATGATTTCTATACATTTTACATCAGATGACCACTTTGGTTGTAAGATTCAGATAATTATTTACCAAAAGCTAGAGATTTTAAACCACCAACTCTCTCCAGCCATGTTGATGAATTACCTTTATTGGGTGAAAATGTTCATTTCCAGTGAAATGACACAGTCAGACTATGCTTACAGGATGTGATGTTATAACACTAATGTGTAATTTATTTGTTCAAGACGTATTTCTTTGTTATGGTAAAGAACATTAAAATCATGATGAACAACAGGAGTGGCGATTTCTCTAAACTTGTGTATATAATTTGGCATTTCTTATTGTAGGTCAAAAATAAATACATAATATAATTTTATTTAGTTTAAAGGTTTATTTGCAAGACACAAAAACAGGCAAAATTAAAAGTTACAAATGTGCTGTGCATGAAACGAATTCAAACGGGGCGACGGAGCCAGGTGCAGATGTGTGTCACAAGTTAATCTGGCTGTAGGCTATGGTACTCAGCCACAGGTGGTGGTAATTGACTCGACTCCATTTGAGTGCACACAAAGTAAACTGCACACTTTAGCTGTGAAGTGAAAACACTGAAATCGCAGTAATAACACGTACGAGGGGAATAATAACGAAGACTAGATTCTCCCGATCGTTACTCTTGCTGTCCTGTGAACAGCATCGGCGTGGTGTTAATTGTTTGCTGTTCTCACAGTCGCCTCCTGCCTGGGAATATCACCAGGTAAACTTCCGACATTTTTAAACATTTTGTTGTTCAACAGCAACAAGACTGTCGGACTGTGTTTGAGGAAACCTCACAAATGTCACAGATGAAATATCTGTTTGCGTGTGCAGAGCGAGTTTAGATATTTGCATCTGTCATTCCTTTGAGCTACTCCTTTAACATTTTTTCTTTTGTTTTGTTTTTTTAATTATCATTTCTGTGTCAGATAATGGAGTCAAATCTGGCGCCTGTGTAGAGCACTCAAAACCCATGAAGGCTTCCAGGGCTCACGATGCACTCCACAAGGAACTGCTCCTGGCACATAAGAAGTAGGTACCATATGAAAACCAAATATTTTCTAACATTTGAATGAAGTCTAATGCGGTCTGTTCATCATTTTTTATCACACACAAATGTGACTTGTAGTCTAAATTACTGCGAGTGGTCAGTAAGACTAGAAAAGTGCTACACCACACTATAGGTGGGAGTACATTACATTGCAAGTCTTCACCTGTTCTTCAAGGGTCACCTGAGGGCGAGTCTGTTTTTACAGGCAACTTCTTTCAACATGTTGCACATATCTTTACAATCATCTGTTCGGGACATTTTTCCACTGATATCTACCATTACCCATGTGATAGTTCATGATTTCTTTGTTAAATAAACTAAATGAGCAAGCTAAGCTTTGTCTGTACAGTCTCTGTTCTTTGTTGTCAATTTTGAGCCAACTTTGTAACACATGTGGGCTCGTTCATAGCTTTGAATGCTTTTTGGAAGCACCAAGTAAAAGTTAATTCTCCAGAGAGAGGGGTTTTGTATGTTGTCAACACATGTAAGTTAGTTCTAGCTTTTTATTTTAGATTCTCGACTTAGTGAGTCCCACTATTGTTGATTTAAATGGGGGGACCGTTTTTCCAGCAGGTTTCAGAGATTGTGTTCTGGGTAACTGTACGTGTTTGTTGTCTTAGTTTGTCTTAGTAAGGGTTTATTGCTGGTTAAAGGTGGTCACAAGAAAATGCCAGCTGTAGAACCCTGGTCTTCTGAGCAGGAAGCTAATGAAGTTCACATTTGCATTGATTTTTGTTAGCTTTTGTTATTTTTATCTGTTGTCACATAAACCCCAGTGATCCTGTTTTATTTGCAGCCATACAAGGTTATCTTGGTTTCGTCAAGCTAAAAAATGTTTTCCAGAACAGAGCAGGCTCTTTTAGATTGGTGTCCATAGATGGACAGTGATACATCTGTCTCAATAGTGTTCTTGACCTGGCAAGTTGTTGTGATGAAGTTTGTCTTAACCAAGAAAGAATTCATCCACCTTTTGTCTTGTGTAGTGTTTTGACAGTTTAAGGGGTTAGTAGGCCACTGCAATAATTCTAGTGTCAGATTTTTCATTTGAAAAATTTTCTGACACTCCGCGGGCACCTTCGTTCTATTTAGCGTCTTAGAGCACTGGATTTTGGTTGAAACCCACAGCGGGTAAGGAGCTTTCTTGTCTTGACCAAGGACCAAGATGGCGGCGCGTGAACACGAGGCTCAGTGTCTCTCCAGAATCTGCTATTTAGCGTTTTTTTAATCTACTTTTAACCGGATTATTCATCCAGAATTGCTGTGCGTTGCTGACCTACAGCAGACAAGAGCTTCTGGACATCTGGACTCATAACTCCAACAGTTTTATCGCCGATCTCCGACTCATCCCAGAGATCTCCAGAACACCAGAGGCTGCCCACTCTCCCCGGCCGGGCGGAAGTGCACGCAGACGGCGCCAAGAACGTAAACAAAGGCGAGGTAGGCGCGGAGGGCTATGGGCTAAGGGCTAAGCTAAAGCTAACAACAGTATTTTCCTCGCCAATGTCCGTTCTCTGGCAAACAAAATGGATGAGATATGGCTCTCCATCACTAACAACAGACGGATTATGGACTCAAATGTCATGTTTTTCACCGAAACATGGTTGAACAACAGCTGCCCGGACAATGCTATCGAGTTAGCAGGACGCCACACACACCGAGCCGACAGGCTAGCAGATGACTCCGGCAAGACCAGAGGTGGAGGTTTGTGCATTTATATTAACAATGCTTGGTGCATGAACTCCACTACTATTGAGAGTCACTGCTCACCTAATGCGGAGTCTCCTGCCACACCAGAGGAGACAAGACTTTAGACCGTGTTTATTCCAACCTGGCTGGAGCCTACAAAGCAACACCCCTCCCCCACATTGGACAATCGGACCATGTCTCCCTGTTCCTCACACCTCGGTATTCACCACTCGGTATGCACCCACGGTGTGGGACGGAGAGATTTCGCAGGTCTTTCCTCCCCACTGCTGTCAGACTCCATAATAAAGACTTTAACTGATCAAGCACACACATCCATACATATGCAATAATACTAAGTGCAATAATCCTTTCTGTCATCGTATTTTTACTCAGTTGTATATAGTATTTGTATTTGTATTCTATTTTTATCTTATTGTATATTTATTTTATTTTATTCTACTGTATATAGTATTTTATTTTATTCTATTCTGTACAGTTGTGTACTGTATTTATTCTTATTGTATTCTAATTTTTGCCTCATAACTTTTGCACTGTCCACTTCCTGCTGTGACAAAACAAATTTCCCACGTGTGGGACTAATAAAGGTTATCTTATCTTATCTTATCATCTAACGTGTGAAACCTGCTGTGAGGACAATTAAAGTGTGGCCAGAGGGGACAGATGCAGTGCTCCAGGACAGATTTAAAAACACAGACTGGAATACGTTCACTCACACAGACCTGGACCAGTACGCCTCATCTGTACTGGAGTACATCTCCAAAACCACAGACAGTGTCACCACCCAGAAACGTAACACCATGTACCCCAACCAGAAGCCTTGGATGAACCGGGATGTTCGTCTCCTCCTGAAGGCCCGCAACACCGCCTTTAGGTCAGGAGATGCACACGCCTACAGTACAGCCAGGGCTAATCTAAAGAAGGGCATCAAAAAAGCCAAACACCATTACAAAAAGAAGGTAGAAGAACACTTCTCCAACTCCAACCCCCGACGCATGTGGCAAGGACTCCAGACCATTACAGACTACAGGACCACCAAACCCTCCCCCGCATCCTCCGATGTCTCCTTCCTCAACAAGCTCAACAACTTTTATGCTCGTTTTGAGCGAGGGAACCCCACAACCACAACCAAAGCAGACATGACGCCAGACCACCAACCTCTGACTCTCTCCCCCACCGATGTAGGAGCGGTGCTGAGCAGGATCAATGTCCAAAAGGCGGCAGGTCCTGATGGCATCCCCGGGTGTGTTCTCAGAGCGTGTTCTGGGGAGCTTGCAGGAGTGCTCACAGACATATTCAACCTGTCCTTGGCCCACGCTGTGGTACCGGCCTGCTTCAAATCCACCTCCATCGTCCCGATACCCAAAAACTCCAACCCATCTTGCCTCAATGATTACCGCCCAGTAGCACTCACCCCCATCATCACTAAGTGATGAAGCACACTTCAAATCCTGTCTCCCCCCCACCCTGAACCCCCACCAATTCGCATACCGCCAGAACAGGAGCACAGAGGATGCAGTCTCCATCGCAATGCACTCTGTCCTCTCACACCTGGACAACAACAACGCCTACGCCAGAATGCTGTTTATAGACTTCAGTTCAGCATTCAATACAATCCACCCCTCACAACTCATCAGGAAACTGACAGACCTGGGCATCAGTTCCCTCATCTGCAAATGGTCACTGGACTTCCTGACCAACCGCCCCCAACATGTCCGGCTGGATAACCACTGCTCATCTACAATCACAATGAACATCGGTGTACCACAAGGCTGTGTGATGAGCCCTTTCCTCTACTCCCTCTTCACCCACGACTGCAGACCTGCTGATGGTTCCAACACCATCATTAAGTTTGCAGATGACACCACAGTGATTGGCCTCATCAGTGACAACGATGAGGCCGCCTACAGGGAGGAGGTGGATCGTCTGGCTGAGTGGTGCGACAGAAACAACCTGCTGCTTAACACCGAGAAGACCAAGGAGCTCATCGTGGACTACAGGAGGAATGCTGACCCACATCCACCCATCCACATTAAGGGGACGGCTGTGGAGCGTGTGAGCAGCTTCAAGTTCCTGGGAGTCCACATCTCCGAGGATCTCATCTGGACGACCAACTGCTCCAAGCTGGTCAAGAAGGCTCACCAGTGCCTCTTCTTCTTGAGGACTCTGAGGAAGAACCACCTGTCCTCAGACATCCTGGTGAACTTCTATCATTGCACCATCGAGAGCATCCTGACCAACTGTATAACAGTCTGGTACGGGAACTGCTCTGCCTCGGACCGGAAGGCGTTGCAGAGGGTCGTGAAAACTGCCTAGCGCATCGCCGGAGCACCACTTCCTGCCATAAAAGACATCTACAGGAAGCAGTGTCTGAAAAGGGCTGGGAAAATCATCAAAGACCCCAGTCACCCATCACATGGACTCTTCACCCTCCTGCCCTCTGGGAGGCGCCACAGGAGCCTCCGGACTAAGACCACCAGGTACCGGAACAGCTTCTTCCCCACAGCTGTCAGACTCCTGAACTCTGCCTCCTGACATCTGACCCACGTTAACACATGGACTGAACATACACACACCCACAATGGACAACTGTACCCTCAAACACACAATAATAACATGGACTGAACCACCATTCACAACCACTAGCACTTTATATAGCCTCTGTAGGAATTATATCTCACTTATCTTAACTGCACTACTGTATAGCTCTGTGTAAATAATCATTCTGTACATATGATAATTTTTAATCCTACAACTGTTTATAACCTGCATAGTTCCCATTTCTGTTTAGCTGTATATCTCAGATTTCTGTATATTTTTTTATTTCATATTCTGTATAGTTTTTCATAGTTATATCCTGTTCATAGCCTGTACAGCTTGTACTCACTACAGCCTGGACATACTGTACTTAAAGTTATAGCATATTCATAACATACCTTCATACTGTGTATTATAACATACCATAATAGACATATTTCTGTAATATACTTACATATCTACATTATTGCTAATATATATTATAATATATCTATATCATGGCTAAAGCACTTCTGGATGGATGCAAACTGCATTTCGTTGCCTTGTACCTGTGACATGTGCAATGACAATAAAGTTGAATTCTATTCTACTCTAATTCTATTGATGTCAGTGGCTTTTATTTCCTCCTTTCACCAGCTTATTGTCCTTATTGTCCTGTGTTGACTGCTGGGATCTTGTTCCAGAGGTGTGGACTTGAGTCATATGACTGAAAAGAAAAAAGTCTTGTGACTTGTCTTGGACTTTTACACCGATGGCTTGCAACTTGAACTGAACTTGAAACTGTTTACTTGAAAAGCCTTTAGATTTGGAGTAAAATAAAGATAATAAAGTTTATGTCATGGTCTGCGACCCAGTGAGTTGAATTGTTTATTATTTACTTGCCACATTATTGCTGTCGGTGTTTTGGTTTTCTTCCCTTTGCCCCTCATGTTTCTCTGTGCTCCCTCTGTTCTGTGTCTTGCTATCCCTGCCTGTGTGTTCCCTTGTTTCCAGTGTAGTCAGGTCACTGTGTAAAGCCCGTCTCTCTGAGTCTGTGTCTTTGCATGTGTGTTGAGTTTCCTATTTTATCCTGTTGAAGATGGTGGACATCTTGTAACCTTTTGAAGAAACAACATATTTGACACAAGGTAAGAACAAAGTCGCAATTAGTGCTGTCCATCCATACTGTTCCTCAATCACCACCTTAAAAAACTTAAGCCTCAAGTCAATTTCCTGAATGGCCTGGTAAGGAGTTTCCAAGCATCTTTGAACAAAAGATTTCTTGGAATCATTATCAGTGTGCGAATGGCTAGAGCAGCCTCCTCAGATCCAGTGTACCTCAAAGCAGCTGCTTTGGATCCAAAACAATGACGTGGTCCCACCTCTGTCTTGTTCTTCCCACTCAGCTGACATCTCAGGATTTGCCTTACTGTCTGTAGATATTTTGTGGTTGCTGCTTTCCTAGTGGCAGCTTCACGGTTCCCATTTGGCTGTGGGGACACAGGTCTTAAGGAGACAGGACTCACCCCATCTGGTCCAGTAGACTTGCCTGAGTGGAGTCTTCTCATTTGTCTCTGAACCTGGTCTTGAGTGAAAAAGATAGGTGGGGTGATAGAGGGGCGTCAGGACTTTTACAGGAGGCAACGGTGCAATGTGGAGAGGGAGGGAGAGAGAGTGGTATGGCTGTGGATGTAGCTGACTACAGGTAAGGCTGTTGGGGGGTGAGCATTCACTGCAGTGTCGAATCTGTTGAAAAACACATTCAATTCATTAACTCTGTCCTGGATGACTCAGCCCCAGCCTCTGTTGCTGAATTGCTGCATCTGTTGTTTTCTTTAGCCAGTAGATGTGGATCATCGCAGGGGCTGATACTGTCAATCTCCCCCTGCTTGCGACACCTACTTGAATATCTGCCACTGCGATGGATACTCAATCCTGTTTATGGAGGTTACTGTAGTCTGCTTTTAGCTCCACTAGCCACTAAGCACTGGTGCAATATGTTGTGTCATTCTGCCATATGCTCTTCTGATATTGCTCGGTCTCAGTTGGGCTGTATACACTGATAGTATACCTTGGATGTCTCAGTGGAGAGTAGCTGGCAGCGCTTCAGGACTACTTCGTGCGCACAGACGGGAGCATGTTTAAAGAAGCAGCCACACGAAACGGCCTCCTGGACCTGGACAAGTTCACTGAATTTGTGACCTGCTACATCAGTAAGTGCACAGAGGATGTAACGGTCTCCAAAAACACACCACGAGAACCAACGAGAAGCCCTGGTTCACTGCAGCAGTACGTGCATGTCTGAGAGAGAGAGATGCTGCTTTCCGGTCTGGAGATAAACCGGCTCTCAGAACAGCCAGAGCCCACCTCTCTCGCGCCATCCGACATGCAAAGCGTGTGCATGCACAAAAGATCCAGAGCCACGTCCACAACACAAAAGACTCACGCAGTTTATGGCAGGGCATTCAGGCCATCACACAGTACAAGCCTGGACCAAGCAGCTGCATCAGTAAGGCCTCCTGGATTGTGCTTGACCCCTCACACTCCTCACATGGACTCTTTTCTCTCCTTCCATTTGGCAGACGCTACCGCAGCATCGGGGCCTGATCCTCCAGACTACGGAATAGCTTTTTCCCACAAGCCATCAGACTCCTGAACTCACTACCAGGCCCCCATCTCCCCCCACAACACACCCCCACACAAACTGTTAACAGACTCTTTTGCACTTTACACACCACTCCCTCTGTAAGATGGTAAATGGTAAATGGCCTGTATTTGTATAGCGCTTTTACTAGTCCCTAAGGACCCCAAAGCGCTTCACACTACATCCACCCATTCACACACTGGTGATGGCAGCTACATTGTAGCCACAGCCACCCTGGGGCGCACTGACAGAGGCGGAGCTGCCGGACACTGGCACCACCGCCACATGCTGCTTTATAGACAAATGTTTTACTCCAGGTTTACAAGCTGGTGACTTTAAACCACTCCAAACTCTAAATTGTAACTTCTCTTGATCCCCTAAGACTTAAGTGTATATTTGTTTTTCGTACTCCTTTTTATATCTATTTATTAGCCCTTTTCCACTGATGTAACCGGAGCCCTGTCGTCTTGCTTCTCTGTATGCTGCACTGGATATAGCAGAGATGACAGGATGAAGGTTACTCTGACTTTGACTTTCCTGAATTCTGTCTCCATTGTATACCTCTTCATGATCCTAGCCAGGGATATGAGTCTTTACTTGGCAGTGCTCTACAGCTCCAATAGCTAGCTTTGGAATTTCTCCCCATGTTGCCTTGATCTTGGCATCGCATATCCGTCTCCATGGAGGGTCCTCCTCATTGTGGGTCCTTGTAACCAAGCATTCCAGTGGTTTTAGATAAGTTATTTGGTTGCAGTGATGGTTGCAGTAGAGATTGTCTGTGCTGCATATACATCTGTAGTTGGTACTGATAGGTTTGTAACTTGAACCCATCCGCTGGAACGTTGAAGACAATATAATTACACAGCAAAGCAAGACACAAGGCACCAAAGTTCTCTGGTTTACTCATGCATGAGGGAGACCTGCCTAGAGCCAAGTGTCGTCCCACCACTTGACCTCCACCAGACTCTCAGCCAGGCTCCCCATAGCACTCCTTTTATTGTGGTTACATGAATATGCATAGGGTCATTAACATATAGCATCTCACATAGGTATACATGTGAACAAAGAATACTGTGTGTGTGTGTGTGTGTATGTGTGTGTGTGTGTGTGTGTGTGTGTGTGTGTGTGTGTGTGTGTGTGTGTGTGTGTGGTACTGCTGATCAAAGGGTCATACATCCTTGGTCAGGAAGAGGGTAGCCTCCCCCTCACCCTAGATAACACGGTGAGGAAGTCCTGCAGCTCATCTAAACAAAAAGCACTTAGACTAGAACAGATGCAACTACGTTAATCCTACCATAAAACAATAAGAGAAGGTACGACCTCTCTCGTGCTCCCAGGATGTGGGTGTGCATTCTAGTGTGGAATACACACCAAGCCTTTGCAGCCTGTTAAAGATCACAGTCCTATCACTACACAATTGATTATACACCTCTAAGCATATATGGTTAAATATTTCTAAGCATAAATGACAATCAACAATACAAAACCTAACAGGTACTTCACATAGTCTTGGTAAATCAGTCAGTAGGGTCTGATTTTACCAGTAGGCCTTTACCTGACCTCATGGCTCCCCCTTGCTGTAGCTTTCGAGTTTTACCTCATCAATCTTCAGTTGTGATAACAGTTGCTTCCTGATGCTGGAACACTGAGCTACTAGTTGCTTCTTTGTTAGTCTAGATTTTAGGTGTTGAAGATTCCTTAGGTCCCACCTCCTCTTGATGTAACACCTTCCGCTGGTAGGTGTGGTAGCATTTCAACAGCCCCGTATTCTCATCTTAACTGCAGTTTTTCTCTGCTTCCTTTATGGATAAAGGGGTTTGGCTCTGAGCAGCAGATCAGAACTTCAGCAGGTGCTTGAGAGGAGGAAAAGGGAACAGAGTTACCAGGATGAGGAACAACATAGTAGGACTCCTCTGGAGAAAGTCCTACTCAGACGTCAGCAGAAACAGCATGAGGTAGTAAACTTAAAGTGTTGCACCAGCTTTAGCTACTTTTAGTAAGTTCCTTCATTTAATCGGATCATCCATTATAAACAGTGTCTAGTAGGGTTCAAGACCATTTCCTCCAAGACTACTGTAGGGTATTTATCTTACAATATAAACCACCCTGAGGTTACTGCTGTTGTGATTTGGTACTATATAAAACATAATTGTACTAAGGAAGGACTGTAGATAAAATGAGTGGATTTCAGATATCATGAAGAACATTATTAACACAGAACGCAAACGGACTGAACTCAGTTAAAGCACTTCTTACTCAATGCGTTTAATATTTGCATACATTCACGCAGAATGTATTTCATAAACAATAAACATATTATGTCATAAAAAGGACCTTTTTATGACATGAAAAAGTTACTTTTTCTCTGTCATTTATTTTCAATAATAAGTTCTATGTGCTTCTCTTTGTCTCTTAGAGAGAGAGAAAACAAGATGAGGAGGTACGAGAGGAATCCCAGCTGATGGAGTTTGTTCGAGTCCGACAGAACTTAAGAAAGATCCACACCGTGGTCCAGGAGAAGAATGCAAACTCTTGAACTGTTATTGAAAAATATGAAAAGATTTATTGTTTCATTTCACTTTATTCAATGTCTGATGTCCTTTACATGTAAAAACACTGGTTGTTGAAATACAGAAAGGAAAAAAAAATTAATACAAAATTGTTACACATTTTTGTTATACTTTACATGTGCTATGTTATATACTTTTTAAAAAGAAGATATTCATAAATGTAAATAGGAACTGTTCTTTAACTTGTGCTGTTTAGTTATATTGAAGTCTTGTTATAAATTACTGCTACGTTTATGTTTTAATAATACCAGATGTTTTTGCAAACAGTTGCACATAAAATCCTGAACACTGCAGGACAATTAGCATGTTTTGTTGTGAAGTGGAAAAAAATACAAATCAAAATGTAAAATTCACAAAATTTGGCCAATAACTCTTGTTAGTGATGGAACGGACTGTGCTGAGGCTTCGGGGTATGTGTCAAGAAATCCAGTATTAGGAATAAAATGATTAAATAAAGCTGTTTTTATACACATTGCTATGTGCTCATTAAAGAGGGAATTGGATTATCGTGATTGTGCAGAGGGTTTTGCAACATGCTTACACATTATACCGTTTAAAAGTCAGGATGATATTTCTGGGCCAAGGGATCAGGGTTCAGAATATCCTGAACTTAGATAATAGATAGAATCAGTAGGATAATATTAATCAAGGTTAGGCAGGGAGGAGTTTTCTGTTATATTCCAGGAGAAGAGCAGATACGAGACAAGGCCAGATGTGAACAGAGAGAGAAGATTCGCAGGGAGACGGCAGGACCGCCACTTTGCTTCCCAGAAGAAGACAGTCATAACAATACTTGTTTGTTCTTGTTTTATAAAACTGTACAGCCCGCTCTGATGGTCATCCTCTGTGTGAGACAGACGGCTGATTTCACTCTGAGGTCCAGCGCTGTAAACTTGTAATTTCAAGTGCTGAAGCAAATTAAATCTTTTAAACGACAGAAGTTCTCCTGTACTTCCTTAAGAAAAAACAAACATGTCACCAGAAAGTCTTTTATGAAGATTCTTCGTCATGAGGCTTGCTTCATTAGGGTGAGTGATGTCACCGATGACATCTGAAGCCTTGCTGGTTCAGAAAGTGGTTGGAGTGTTTGTGTAATTGATGATCATATATTAAGTAGATTGGATCCATGCAAAATTTTCATGTTAGTGTTCAAGCTTGTTTTCATGGAAAAAGAAGTGTCTTCCCCTATATGGCATCACTTTGTCCTGATTTCTCCTAATAAAATATTACACATAATGTGCATAATGTGTGTTACTGCGACTACAATATTCACAAGTCGGATTTTTTTCATCATTCTAAGGTGAAGTATTTGTTGTGTGCCAAGCACCTGACCTATGGGTATCATCTAGAAAGAGGTGCATTAATCCAAGCTGGCTGTGGGATACTCGTCCACTCTGTGGGAGCCAGGGATTGAACCACCAACCTCCTGATCAGCAGCTGCCCTGCCCTACCTCCTGAGCTACAGCCACATCATTAAATATTTTTTTAAAGTGTCATTAATTAAAAAAAATGTAAAATCATTCAAAGGCATTTAAAGAAATTTGAAGCATTTAATAAATAATAAACACTTTAATGGAATAGTAATGACTGATATAGTTAATTATTTCAATTTTAATTTGTAATTAATTAATTACACATTTAATTATGTATTTATTTTGGCATTTGTGGGCCTCAAAGCCCAAGCACAAAATATAGTTTCTTCCCTCTGCTGCTGAGGAGACATTCATCCGAGTCACCAGCCTCAGAAATCACAAGTTAACAGCAGCTCAGATCAGAGCGCAGATAGATGCCACACAGAGCTCCAGTAGCAGACACATCTCTACATGTTCAGAGGAGACTGTGTGAATCAGGCCTCTATGGTCAAACAGCTGCTGAGAAACACAAGGAGTGGACATTAGACCAGAGGACATCTGTGCTTTGGTCTGTCCACATTTGAGATCTTTGGTTCCACCTGCCGTGTCTTTGTGCGATGCAGAAGTGAAGGCAAAAGGACCAACAAGTGCTCAGCATCTCTGGGAACTCCTTCAAGACTGTTGGAAACCGTTTCAGGAGACGACCTCATGAAGCTCATGGAGAGAACGCCAAGAGGGAGCAAAGCAGGACTCAAAGCAAAGGGCGGCTTTCATTACTACATAATTCCATATGTGTTCATTTATACTTTTGCAGTCTTGATTGCAGCAAGGAGGAATTATGGCAGGAGCCCTAGCTCCGCCTGGAAGAGAGAGCTGGGGATTCAGTAACAGCAGGTCCTCATCTTTGGCCTACACCTTTGCCATCATTATATCTGGCAAGGAGTAGGCTGGGGCGCCACACAGCTGGGCCTCCAACGCCAACTAAGACAAGCTTCTCTTAAACATAAAACAGAAATTTGGATGCCAGATGGATCAATATCTACCCACCCATCAGCCATAAATGAGTAGTTTGAGAAATTCTACCGCGACCTTTACATCACCTTTTTTTTTTAGGTATTTACAAGTCTGAAGCTTTACTAGTAAGCACTTCAGACTTTCACAACCACCAGATCATTCAGTTACTGATGACATACTTGATTTGGACCCTTGTGCAAAAGGCAATATTTGAATAAATTATTTCAAGATTCACCGAGCTGGGAAAAAACTAGATTAACATGAATAAAGGATCTCAAAATGGAAATTCCCAAAGAATTCTGGCAGCTCTGTCTAGAGCGTTCTGTATTAGACAATGTTTGATACAATTTAAGAGAGTACTTAGTTACAGACAAGCAAAAATGTATCCAACTGTGAGTGTAGCATGTGCAAGATGCCAATCAGGTTCCAACCACATTAGGGAATATGTTTTGGGGGTGCCCTCGGCTACACAAATTCACAAGAATGTGTAGGTCTTTCATACACATGCAACAGAACAATTTCACCATCGGCCCACATCTCCACCTTTAGGATTCCTGCCCAAGCTGTTATGGTTTCGTCACCACAGCTAAAAGCGATTGCTTTCGCCTCAGTCACGGCTCAAAGGTTTATTCTTCTCCACTGGAAATTAGACAAACCTCCTTCTTTTAACAACTTGGTAAAAGAAATGCTTTAAATGTTACAGCTGAAAAAACTGAGCTACAGCAATTCAGTTCAATTTTATTTATACAGCACCAAATCACAACAGCAGTCACCCGAAGGCGCTTTATATTCTAAGGTAGGCCCAACAATAATCCTTACAGAGGAAAAACTCAGATTCATGGATTTAAAATGGACTCGTAAAGTTTTGGCGAACTTAAAATAAAACAAAAAATAAAGCTCGCTAGCAAACATGAAATAACTTTGCCAGTGTTGGTCTATGGGATGCCAATAATAGTCCATTTGATTAATTTACCATGCTGAGCATTGTTACGTTAACTTGGTGATGACTTTGCTTACAGAACTGTTATATCGTGAGTGGTGCTTCATATGCCAATGTGGCCACATTGTACATCATAGTCATGCACTTTATTTTCATGTTTTACAGTAACAGACACGCGTTTTCAAGAATACAGGTTTATTGAACTTTTTTAACTAACATTTCTCAAACAATTGTGAGGACAGAATATCCATTGTATTAATTTCATTTTTTATATCATGGATTTTTTACATTTGTGACACTACCATTCAAACCCAGGTCTACTTAATAAAATTACATGTTTCCAACTTCCTATACTTTTTTGCATTTATCAAAATATGCTGATATTTTATTTACAATGCTTTCTGTAGACAGTGCTGAACAGAACTGTTGGCAGGTCAATGAGCTGCATATCTATATCTCTTCCTCCTCCAGGTCCCAGCAGCTGCTGAATAGGCAGGCATAATTCAGTCAGGTCCGCTGTTCTCCAATCCCCAAATCCAGACTCCTGTACCCAAACTGCCAGACGTAGAAGTGTGATTCATCACTCCAGAGAACACGTGTCCTCTGGAGTCCAGTGCTTTACACCACTGCATCCAAAACCTTTCATGTAAGGCTCGGATGCAGCTGATCAGCCACGGAAACCCGTTCAATGAAGCCGTCTAAGTGCTGCTCTCAAGCTCATTTGAAGGCTTTCATTCCCAGTGGTTTTCACTTTGTTATACTACTGGCAGACTGGAATATTCAGCATTGCACAGGCATCCTGTAACGGTACCACGCAGGAATGTATTGAGCTCATGACAGCGACCCATTCTTTCACAAACGTAGAACCAGTCTGCAGGCCTGGAGCTCGATTTTATACAGCTGTGTTCGTGGAAGTGATCGGAACACCTGAATTAAAGGGTTTGGGTAGGCGAGGGAATACTTAATATAGTTTTATTACATTCAGCCATTCTCATAGATGAAAGATCTGAAAGTGCTGTTTGGAAGTGTTGTTTAGTTATATTAAAAAGTCAAACAGTTATCTGCAGGAAACATTTCAATTAAAAAAAAGAAGCTAAATGTCCCAAATGCATTTGTTTAACTGTACTAACATAATGAGCTGAAAGAACAGCTTTGCATGAATGATACAGCTCGAAAGTTTGAAATAAGAACCCACGTAATTCAAACAAATAAAGAAAATCAATTAGCAGGAGCTTTTGACACTTAACATACTGTGATGAGCTGAAAGCTCAGTAATGGGTTTAAAATCACTACAACAACAACGTCTAAATAATTATGGATTCCTGTCTACGCTTTAACAGTGTCAGCGGCACAATAAAAGGGTTAAGATGAGGGGGCGTCACATTTGAATAATCTAATTTGCTAGATGTGGTAGAGCTCTGTGTTGATTGGCTGTCGGCTTTGTGCATCAGTGACTTCTTTCCTTCACCGTCCGTGACGTTAGTGCTGTCGGTAGTTCCTGTAGGAGTCTGATGGTCTTGAGGAACCAGTGCCTTTAACTGAGTAAAAAGTTCATCATCCAGTTCTTGAAACCTTCTTCTTGTCGTGTTAGAGTCAGCGGGGGCAGAGAGACACTGGTACATCTGAAACACAGAGGGTCTCATCAAAACACTGGAGCAAAAAGTTCCTATTTTTAGGTTCTGCCAGAAACATAAAAAGCCAGACGGCTGACAAAACCTAACCAGCACAGATCACCAACTGTCCTCGGCCTCCAGTGAAAGCCAAGAATGAAATTTATTTCAATCAAAGTAATTTTATCCTCAAAAGAAAAAACAATTTCAGGGCTTTCAAAGCCTGATCACATGAAGACGACGGCTGTGTGTAAGCAGCAGGTCTCACCTGGATCATATGTTTGTGCAGTTTGTTGCAATCTAGCAGGGGAAGCTCCTCTGGGAGAGACATTAAAAGGTCCAACACTATGGCACTCTCTGGATGACAAAATGTATTATTAGCAAATGTAAATTCATCAAGTGAAAGCTATAAACAGACTTTCAGGATCGATCCAATATTTTGAGTAACCAGAGGAACAAGAACACAATGCACGTTTCAGTTTTTCCTTTTTAGCGAAGCTTTGGTCAAAGACAGCACCAAGTCTGTTTCATAATAGTGTAAAAGGAGTTCACAGAGTAGGTGTACCCTGGTTTTATATGTTGTTTCTTCAATTTTTAATTTAAAAAAATATCTCTTTCAGTCTCTTTGTTGGTAACATCTCCATTTCAACACCTGTCGGTGAAGACAGGTGTTGCCGGCATAAAATGTAAAATAAGCTTCTATTTTTTTAAAAATACAATAAAAAAAACTCTCAGTTTCAACATTTGAGAACTTGTTTTGTACTATTATGAACTGAATATATGCTTTAAAAGACCTGCATATCATTGTCTGCTTTTGTGTTTAGATTTTATGAAGTGTCCAAACAATTTGGGGTCAACTTGTGACGACCAAAATGGTTTCCCGGAGCTTGAGGGGTTTGCACATTCACAGGTTGCCTGATGGGAGGGGACGCTGCTGCAGACAGTTACAGTCAGACTGCAATCACTCCCAAAGACATTGATGAAGGTTGACAAATAATTGCTGTCGACTTATAGACAGATTGCCATCAGCTGGTTGTATTGTGCTTACTTTCTACAGAACAAGAAAGTTGCTGAGCGCAAATGAAGTCGTTAAATGTGAACTTCTATGTAGACAACAGACGTGAGTTTTTACTATTACAGTTAACTGCTGTATTATTTTACAGACTAATACCCGACTGTTAGCAAACTAAACTCTGTCTTATATTTAAGAAGCACATCTTGAGTACAGCTTTACCAACACGAATAACTTTTGATTTGTTTCTCGTGAAGACATCCTGTTGTTCTGAAGACAGAAACGAACCTTTTTTCATTAACCTCACATGAATATTACATAAAATACTGACGGCACCGGTGCAACCCCTCAGCCTCCTGGCAGACACACCTACATTTGAAAATCCTAGATGACTTCATACTTAAGTTTTCACATTCACAGGATATTTGTGGAAAGGTTTACGTGTGAAATTCAGCATGTTCAATGTGTTTGTTGCAAAAGGATTCTGCCATAATATTCAGCGATGCTTACCCATGGGAGTGAGTTGACAATCCTGATTCGGTTTTTGAACTGTACTTAAGAAGCCATAGATCCTCTCAAAGTCCACTACACACTTGACACCAAACATGTCTTTTGTGGCATATTTGCTGGTCTGACCAAACTTGGCATGAAATGCTGTGGCGGAGACGGACTGTGGGAGAGTAGTGGGTGTGGAGCAGCTGGAAATGGCTGAAGAGGCAGCAGTGGATAATACAGAACGGGGGACTGAAGTAAGGGTAGTGGCAGAGCTAGAGGCGGGCACATTAAGGCTGGAAGACAAAGACTGAGAGGTGGAGGTGATGGCGACGGTGGTGGGCTGTGACTCGGTGGGCTGCTGGGTGGTCTTGTTTATTGACCTGCTAAGACTTGGAGATGTCGAAGACCTAGAAGGGGGTTGAAGCGGTCCTTTCTCTGGCGTCGCTGTCAGAGATGCAGTCTGTAGATATACACATGGCTTGTCAGAAGTTTCAAATGTGGGCGCAGGCTGTTGCTGCGGTAGACAGATTGTGCCGTTTGGCATGCTACATACTTGAGATGGTGCTGGCGGTGTTTTGGATGGCCTTGTGGTTGGTGCTGGAGTCTTGGGTGACTGGACTGCCTTTGTGTACCGATGCGCACCTAGAGAGGGACGTTTTACATTTTTAGTTGCAATATATTTTTTCACAATAATATGGCAGCAACTATCAACACATGTAATAAGGCGTTACCTTGGGGATCAGAAAGGACACACCTACAGTTTGGCTACTCTGGTCTGCATCTGTGGATGTGTTTGTAAACTTGCAGCTTTTTCCTGTGATTTGGTTTCTTTTAACACAGAAGAGTCAAACTGAACTCTGCAAACCTTAATTCATCCCTACAAACCATGTGAGACTGTTCACTCTGCTTACTGGTCAGCTGTGTCTGTGGCAGGAGTAACAGAAGTAAATACAGGGAGATGTTGCTGTGTGCCGGACTACTGGAGAACATGGACAGTTTACATAGAAATCACAGTTAGCTGCTAACCCATATATTGATGCCTATGATATATCTACCTGCACATTTTTAGTACCTTGATGGTGGAAATAACTCATTTTTGATGTAAACAGACTAAACACCACAGGTGTGAAAAGACCCAAAGACACAAAACAAACAGGCTGGTGACCACTTTCATAGTTGTGACAGAGTATCTGGTCTCACAATCAATATGCAAGTGGCACGACAGCTCTATGAGATTGTCTTAATATACAGTAAAAGCCATAGAAAGCAGGCAGGTGTTTGTTTGTTTTAAAAAAAACAAGAACATATTTTTCCCATTACCATGTTCAGGTGCCCAAAATATGGAGCAAAACGGATATTACATTTCACAATATGGGAAGCTGTTATTCCAGCTTTATTCTTAAATGGATTAAACTCATTTTCCAATACAACACTCCCTAATGACAAAGTTTGCTTGAGAATTTCAATACATTTGCTTTTATTCCAAATTTATTAGTTAAAAACCAAAAATACAACATGCACATAAGTATTCACAGCCTTTACCGTCACACTCGAAACTGACCTCAGGTGCGCTGCATTTCCTGTTCTTGTCTGCAACTTAATTAGAGTCAAGCCTTGGTAAATTTAATTGATTGGACAAGAAAGGCCAGCTCATAGTTTATGGTGCAGGAGCTGTCTGTAGACCTCCAAGACAAGACAAACACAAATCAAGGCTGCAGACAAACTTCATGAAGGCCCCAGTGAGCACAATGGCCTCCATCAAGTTTAGAAGCACCAGGACTCTTCCTGGAGCTGGTGCTGATCAAGGTGTGGGACCGGGGGGAAGGGCCTTAGTAAGGCAGGTGACCAAGAATCCAACAGACACTTGTGGGCGATCGTGGCTCAAGAGTTGGGAGTTCGCCTTGTAATCGGAAGGTTGCCGGTTTGAGCCCCGGCTTGGACAGTCTCGGTCGTTGTGTCCTTGGGCAAGACACTTCACCCATTGCCTACTGGTGATGGTCAGAGGGCCCGGTGGCGCCAGTGTCCGGCAGCCTTGCCTCTGTCAGTGCGCCCCAGGGTGGCTGTGGCTACAATGTAGCTTGCCATCACCAGTGTGTGAATGGGTGGATGACTGGATATGTAAAGCGCTTTGGGGTCCTTAGGGACTAGTAAAGCGCTATATAAATACAGGAGTTTGTTACTAGCAGCTATATAAATACAGGCCATTTACCATTTACTCTGGTGACGTTCCAGTGCTGTTCCACAGAGGGAGGAGAACGTTCCACAACGACAACCACTTCTGCATTATTCGACCAATCAGACCTGTATGGTCGACTGGACAGATTAAAGTGAATCCTCAGTAAAAGCGATGATGCTTGCCTGGAATTTGCCAAAATAGATCTGAAAGGCTCTTATACAGTGGGGCAAAAAAGTATTTAGTCAGCCACCGATTGTGCAAGTTCTCCCACCTAAAATGATGATAGAGGTCAGTAATTTGCACCAGAGGTACACTTCAACTGTGAGAGACAGAATGTGAAAAAAAAATCCATGAATCCACATGGTAGGATTTGTAAAGAATTTATTCGTACATCAGGGTGGAAAATAAGTATTTGGTCAATAACAAAAATACAACTCAATACTTTGTAACATAACCTTTGTTGGCAATAACAGAGGTCAAACGTTTACTATAGGTCTTTACCAGGTTTGCACACACAGTAGCTGGTATTTTGGCCCATTCCTCCATGCAGATCTTCTCGAGAGCAGTGATGTTTTGGGGCTGTCGCCGAGCAACACGGACTTTCAGCTCCCGCCACAGATTTTCTATGGGGTTGAGGTCTGGCGACTGGCTAGGCCACTCCAGGACTTTCAAATGCTTCTTACGGAGCCACTCCTTTGTTGCCCGGGCGGTGTGTTTTGGATCATTGTCATGTTGGAAGACCCAGCCTCGTTTCATCTTCAAAGTTCTCACTGATGGAAGGAGGTTTTGGCTCAAAATCTCACGATACATGGCCCCATTCATTCTGTCCTTAACACGGATCAGTCGTCCTGTCCCCTTGGCAGAAAAACAGCCCCATAGCATGATGTTTCCACCCCCATGCTTCACAGTAGGTATGGTGTTCTTGGGATGCAACTCAGTATTCTTCTTCCTCCAAACACGACGAGTTGAGTTTATACCAAAAAGTTCTACTTTGGTTTCATCTGACCACATGACATTCTCCCAATCCTCTGCTGTATCATCCATGTGCTCTCTGGCAAACTTCAGACGGGCCTGGACATGCACTGGCTTCAGCAGCGGAACACGTCTGGCACTGTGGGATTTGATTCCCTGCCGTTGTAGTGTGTTACTGATGGTGACCTTTGTTACTTTGGTCCCAGCTCTCTGCAGGTCATTCACCAGGTCCCCCCGTGTGGTTCTGGGATCTTTGCTCACCGTTCTCATGATCATTTTGACCCCACGGGATGAGATCTTGCGTGGAGCCCCAGATCGAGGGAGATTATCAGTGGTCTTGTATGTCTTCCATTTTCTGATGATTGCTCCCACAGTTGATTTTTTCACACCAAGCTGCTTGCCTATTGTAGATTCACTCTTCCCAGTCTGGTGCAGGTCTACAATACTTTTCCTGGTGTCCTTCGAAAGCTCTTTGGTCTTGGCCATGGCGGAGTTTGGAGTCTGACTGTTTGAGGCTGTGGACAGGTGTCTTTTATACAGATGATGAGTTCAAACAGGTGCCATTCATACAGGTAACGAGTGGGGGACAGAAAAGCTTCTTACAGAAGATGTTACAGGTCTGTGAGCGCCAGAGATTTTCCATGTTTGAGGTGACCAAATACTTATTTTCCACCCTGATTTACGGATAAATTCTTTACAAATCCTACCATGTGAATTCATGGATTTTTTTTTCACATTCTGTCTCTCACAGTTGAAGTGTACCTCTGGTGCAAATTACTGACCTCTGTCATCATTTTAGGTGGGGGAACTTGCACAATCGGTGGCTGACTAAATACTTTTTTGCCCCACTGTACCATTCTTGCCTGATGAAACAAAGACTGAACCCTTTGGCCTCGTCTGGCTCTCTTCCACAGCATCTTGTGTCATGCCTAACACCCCTCATCCCCAACTAGTTGCAGCAGATGGCAGCCTGAGCCCTGCTTTGCTGCGGCTTTCTTCCTGTTAAAAAGTAGTGGCTCCCCATCCAACCTGATGGAGCTCGAGAAGTTCTGTAAGTAGAATGGGAGAAACTGCCAAAAATAGGTGTGCAAAGCTTATGGTAACTTATCATTTTGTCATTATGGGGTGTTAGGTGTAGAATTTCTGCTATGATAAATGAATTTAGTCCATTTTGGTCTTGACATTGTAACATGACAAATTGTGGTCCAAGTGAATACTTTACGGATGCACTGTGAACCTTCAGGGGGAATGTTTTTGTTGTTTGTCAATCATTTCACACTGACCTATGAAACACATAAAAATATAGAAATAAATCAGTGTAGCGTCAATACTGGCAGGGCCCAGTCAGACCCTTCAGCCTCCTTGCAGATGCACCTATGGTATAAATCTCTGACTCTCTTCCACAGCATGTCTTTATCTTGTCTTCCATCTCTCCCCCCAACCGATCGCAGAAGATGGCCCCTCCCTCCCTGAGCCTGGTTCTGCTGGAGATTTCTTCCTGTTAAAAGGGAGTTTTTCCTTCCCACTGTCGCCAAATTGCTTGCTCATAGGGGGTCATATGATTGTTGGGGTTCTTTCTGTATGTATTATTGTAGAATCTACTGTACAATATAAAGCACCTTGAGGTGACTGTTGTTGTGATTTGGTGCTGTGTAAATAAAACTGAGTTAAATTCAATTCCAAAATCCAAAATGCCTCATTCTCAACTTATTGCGTTTAAAAGATTTCCAGAAAACCTTACGGTCAAGTTCACTGGCATTCAAAGTTTTTTGAAATTTTTTAGCAGATACATCTAGATTATCATTTTCAAAATCCTAGGTGACTTCCTTCTCCAGTTACTACATCACTTCGTTCTCGAGTTACGGCATACACAAACTTGATTGTTGGCATTGCCCACCCTCATTCCATCCAGTGTGATAAAAATACAAGACCAGCCTTTTATGGCTGATTTACCATGAAACCATGAAAAAAATTCAAATTATAGGCGCTTTGTTACTAGCAGCCTGTTACTTAAAAAATGGTAACTGAGAAACTGAGAAAGATAACACAATTTGACAGTACAAAAAAATATATATTTTTGCACCAACAATGCGATTCAGAAAGAGCCATTAAGCAAAAACCTGGCGTACATCAGCATACTGTGCAGTGTGCGCTTAGAAAACACTCTACCGCTTACCAAATGTTTATCAGAAATGGTCTCAATACAAGGGTGGCTACCATTAAAAATAAAAAGGAGCAGGCTCTCGTTTCTGGCAGCTGAATACATGATGCTGAGAGGTGGTTGGAGGAGCTACAGGTTTGTACCTTGCACTGGCACCGGTATTGGCCTCAAAGGGATGGTACGACCATCTGTGGGTGGTCTGTGCACCTGGGGAGGGTCACTATTTCTCAAAGTGCAAGGCTCTGTAGAAGACACGATCAGCATCTGAAAACACAGAGAGAAGCAGAATGTGGGAGAACAACATTGATTCAACTGTGTTTTTAACTACACAAATGTAACTATCAGCAGGAATTTTAAAAGCAAAGAACAGAAAACTTTAGTTTAATTTACATGCAGCAAGAATTATTCCTTGCAAATTAAGATGAGCTGTTGCACATTATTGATTTGTCTTTTTTGAAAAAGCTATATTCATTTTGATATCAGCCAAGCTCATGAAGGTGGTACTTTAATGCCATATATTTTCTGAGGTGGTACTCATCATAAAAGGTTTGAGAACCGCTGCTCTAGCTGATCTCGATGAACACCAAGGTGTTCCCAGACTAGCTGAGATGTACAGTCTCTCCAGCATGTCCTGGCTCTGCCCTGGAGCCTCCTTCTGGTGGGACATACCTGTTACGCCTCACCCAGGAGGCGCCCAGGAAGATGTTAGATGCCCGTACCACCTTTACTGGCTTCTTTCCATGTGGAGGAGTAGCATCTCTACTCTGAGCCCTCCTGGGATGGCCAGAACACTCAGCTCTCTTTTCACCACAATTTTAGGTGCAGCGTCTGCATCACTGCAGCCGCAGCATCGATCTGTCTGTGGATTTCCTGCACCCCCTCTCTCATCACTCAACAAGACTCCGATATACTTAAACACCCGCACTTGGGACAGTAACTCGTCGTTGACTCCACCCTTTTTCTGGCTAAGAACCATGGCCTCAGACTCAGAGGTGCTGCTTCACACTCGGCTGTGAACCGCTGCAGTGCGAGCTGGAGGCCACCACCTGATGAAGCCAACAGAACCACATCATCTGCAAAGAGCCGAGACGAAATTCTGAGACCACCCAATTTAAATTCTGTCCATAAAAATTCGATAATTCCAAAAGCACCTCTCACAGAATACTCCAAGGGACACGGTCGGATTCCTTCTGCAAGTTCACAAAAGACATGCAGACTGGTTGGGCACTGGCACCCACCCCGTGCAACCTCAAATAAGATTCGGAAAGTACTGGGAAAAATTCTCTGATACAAATATGTGAAACGATAGACTTTGAAAAACTTTGTTTTGCCTGTTTGTCTATGAGTCTTCTTTTTTTGTCAGTGGGTCTTTGGGTATAAAGAACAGGCTCCACCACTTTCCCCCCTCTTTGTTGGAGACAGCACAAAGCAAAGATGACAATCAGCACAAGGAGAGTTTTACCGATTACCACAGCAATTCAACTTGAGAAACATGAACAGGTAGGAAAGAAGGCTGCAGCTTGACTTGTTAGCTGCTGAAGTTCAGTTCTGGCTGCTGGGCTGGGGTCTGAGTAACTTAGCCTTAGCATTAGCATCCTGTCTGTACAGGTGTTTGCAGAGAGCTGAGGTTCTGTTAGCAGTATAATAAGAGATTTGTTTTTCTGTCCTGTATGTAGTTTGCACTTTATCATCATGCTCTTGTCCTTTTCTTCAATAAAAATAAGAGTTCGGTCCATATCCACGCTGTAGACTGCGCCACTATTTTTCTCCACAAGCACACAAATTGAAATCAGCTGACTGTACACAAGTGCAAGGAGAACCAATAAGTGGAACCAATAGGCAAGCAGAATAACAATCCCAATGAATTAAAATACTGGGTCTCGTTTCTCCCTACTGATAACAGATCTATCCTGAAGTATGACTGTTGTGTGAAGGATTTGTTGTTTACTTAAATTATCACAAAAATAAAGTTAAACTAAATTTAAAAATGCCTACCTGAGAGAAAGCAGTGGAAATAGTTTCCTCAAGGGTTCCCACTAAAGAAGAGGCCATGTATGTCCACTCCTCAATGGGTTTTCTAACGTTCCTCTCCTCCCTCCTTTGCCTTTTCAGCTTCAACCTGGCATTTAAGAGCACTTTGTTCTTCAGAAGTTCAACCACAGACTGGATCTGAGGGAGGGAAAGGACAGTGCGTGTCTTTATTCACAGTCAGCACACAGTATAAACAAAAATTAATAAACTCAGTTCAAAAAGTAAGGAATCTTGTGTTGATTATTTTTTGTAACAATATTTGGCAATAAACCTCATGCTCTTTAGTCCCCTAAAACGCTGTCACGTTTCTAAGGAAAATGCACTTGCAGCGGTTACAACGATGGAAAACTTGCCAAATCTTCTCTATCAATGACAAACAACTTATTCTGACAAGATGCTGACAGTCAGGTCCCTGTGAGCATGGTCAAAGTATGCCACGCTGACTGACCCACACCATAGGGCAACGTTAAGCTGGTGTTGTTGGTCCTAAATCTCCAAATTGAAGACCAAGTTCGAAATAATGGGAGATGTCAGCACTCAGGAACCATAGGCGGTCTTCTACAGATTTGCAGGATTACATGGCACTCCAGACAATCTAGCATAGACGGCACACGGCCAGTCTCTGGCCTCATAGGGCTGCCATGACTGCCCTTTACTGTTTGCACTGGTATTGACAACATGTGCACTGGAACCTGAAGATGTGGAGGAATATCATCTTTGGTGATGATGAGTCCAGATTCTGTCTATGACACGGAGGACGCTACGCTGCTTGCTGCACCAATAAGGTGACAGCTTTCAGCTTTTGGTGAAGGAAGTGTGCGATGGTGTGGGATGTCATCGTTCTCACTGGAAATCCAAAGTTTGTCATTACTGGGGACTCATATTTCCAGTTTCTTCAGACTTTAATCATCCGATCCAATAAATGACACTAAATGTGAGCTGTTTGGCAGTGACAACGATCTGAAGGCACAAATACACGTTCCTTACGATTTAAGGGGAAATATACAGATTCAAGACGTATTAAAAATTAGGACTGTTAAAACAAACAAATAACCACTCAAACACATACTTCCTTACTTTCTGTTTATATAAATTAAAAAGGATATTTACGAAAGACTTGTTTTGACTTAAGTACCAACGAAAAGCGTCGTTTCTGTATGAGGGCCGTACCTCTGAAAGGGACCGAGTAGGCAGGTGTTTTCTCAGGAAGGCACAGTCGATGTCTGTTTTTCCTGCGGCGGTCCTGCTACTCAGTCCTTTAAGGGCAACAAGAAGTTTCTTCTTCTCGTCTCGATGCCAGCTGCATTTACCGGAACGTTCCGGCTCAGCGTCCAGTCTGTCAGCCCACTTTGTCCGAGTAACGCGAGGATGCGGCTTCATGTTCGCCTGAGATTCAACACAGGTTCCTGCTACTCAAAGCAGGAAAACCCAGTGCGCATGCCCTTTGCTCCAAAACTTCCGATAATACATTTTCAGAATAAAAGTTGAATATTTCTATTTGCTACAAATAATTTGTTGTTCAGTGTGCATTGAACTGAAATTACATTTATTTGGTGATACAATTAAAGAAAAAGCGTTTCTAATGGCCCAGGCTTATGATTTTTTTATTAGATGTGATAATAAAAAATAAAACAAACAAACTGTCTGTCACATCAATATTATACATTTAAAAAACAAAACTTTTTGCGCTCCACAGGTTTGGAATGTGAAATCAAAGCATTTAGATCCCTTGCTCTCTCTCTCTCTCTCTCTCTCTCTCTCTCTCTCTCACACACACACACACACACACACACACACACACACACACACACACACACACACTTTTAAAAAAAACTTGTTTTTAGCGTATATTGTGGATGAGTAGGTTTCCATTTTATTTTGAAGGTCGTACTGTTTCCGGGTAACGTCAGCGCTGACCTCCAAGGTAACGCAGCATAAAAATATGGACAGAGCTTCGTGAAATTCTGATCGCCTGGCAAAAAGTTTAAAAAAAATCATTGCGGGAATTTAAGCTGTTATACGTCACCTGTTGACCTACATCTGTCAAAAATAAGCCAATCATATCTGTCACAAACAATTTCAAGTATTTAAAGGCCAAAACGAGCATTCCTGTCACTAAGTAGCTCCTGCAGTCAGTGTTTGGTAAAATATATATATCCTTTGTTTATCTGGGTAAAAAGTGTAATGTTTTTCAAAAAAGATCTTCCCCAAGAGGGAAGCAGAAATTGTGACAAATATAACGTCACAGTTTTATAAACTTATTTGAAACTTATTTGAAATGACCAGAAAGCACTGGATTGATGACAAAATGGGTACAAATATGCAGTCATAAAGATACTTCAGAAACAGGTCATTAATGTATTTGATATATAACCTCTTCATAAATCCTGTCACTACAGTCTGTTTACAGAATTAAAAATTAGATGTATAAAAAAAAACAACCATAAAAACGGAAATCAAATTTTGTCACAACACCTGAATTGAAGATCTTGAAGATGTTGTTCTGTGAAACAATGATTAATGTCTAACAAAGCTCCTTATTATACCAGACTGCCAGTTTTTATGAACAAGAGAAATACTCGCACAAACAAAGAAAGAAAAGTTAAAGACACTGTTAAAGACAGCAGGCTGTGACTCTACTAATGTGCTTCAGCAAAATTCTCCATTTGTTAACATTTGTGTTGCTCACAATAAATCAATCATGCGCTGTGGGTCAGCACGTCACCTGGGCCTGCCACGGCCGCCCCGCGGTTCAGCATGCCGCCCAGACCTGCTCTCCCCTTGCCGGGGTCAGCAGCGCGCCTGAGAGACATGCTCTGAACGAACTGGAGGTCAGCACTTTGCCTGGACCTGCCTAATGATTTTTCATGCATTGGAGCCAGCCAACACTGCCTACGGCTGCCATGCCACCATCGGCTCAATTGCCTGCGGCTCCAACGTCACCACCAGCTCTACCATCAGTAGCTTCTATCTCACTGTCAGGTCCAGCCAAGTCTCTGCCTGAGCCGGAGGTCAGCAAGTCCCCTGGACCTGCCATAGAGTGCCCACTCCGGGTCAGGGATGAGTTCCTACCCCAAGTGGTGGAGTCTAAGTACAGTGGGGCAAAAAAGTATTTAGTCAGCCACCGATTGTGCAAGTTCCCCCACTTAAAATGATGACAGAGGTCAGTAATTTGCACCAGAGGTACACTTCAACTGTGAGAGACAGAATGTGAAAAAAAATCCATGAATCCACATGGTAGGATTTGTAAAGAATTTATTCGTAAATTAGGGTGGAAAATAAGTATTTGGTCACCTCAAACAAGGAAAATCTCTGGCTCTCACAGACCTGTAACGTCTTCTGTAAGAAGCTTTTCTGTCCCTCACTCGTTACCTGTATGAATGGCACCTGTTTGAACTCATCATCTGTATAAAAGACACCTGTCCACAGCCTCAAACAGTCAGACTCCAAACTCCGCCATGGCCAAGACCAAAGAGCTTTCGAAGGACACCAGGAAAAGTATTGTAGACCTGCACCAGACTGGGAAGAGTGAATCTACAATAGGCAAGCAGCTTGGTGTGAAAAAAATCAACTGTGGGAGCAATCATCAGAAAATGGAAGACATACAAGACCACTGATAATCTCCCACGATCTGGGGCTCCACGCAAGATCTCATCCCGTGGGGTCAAAATGATCATGAGAACGGTGAGCAAAGATCCCAGAACCACACGGGGGGACCTGGTGAATGACCTGCAGAGAGCTGGGACCAAAGTAACAAAGGTCACCATCAGTAACACACTACAACGGCAGGGAATCAAATCCCGCAGTGCCAGACGTGTTCCGCTGCTGAAGCCAGTGCATGTCCAGGCCCGTCTGAAGTTTGCCAGAGAGCACATGGATGATACAGCAGAGGATTGGGAGAATGTCATGTGGTCAGATGAAACCAAAGTAGAACTTTTTGGTATAAACTCAACTCGTCGTGTTTGGAGGAAGAAGAATACTGAGTTGCATCCCAAGAACACCATACCTACTGTGAAGCATGGGGGTGGAAACATCATGCTATGGGGCTGTTTTTCTGCCAAGGGGACAGGACGACTGATCCGTGTTAAGGACAGAATGAATGGGGCCATGTATCGTGAGATTTTGAGCCAAAACCTCCTTCCATCAGTGAGAACTTTGAAGATGAAACGAGGCTGGGTCTTCCAACATGACAATGATCCAAAACACACCGCCCGGGCAACAAAGGAGTGGCTCCGTAAGAAGCATTTGAAAGTCCTGGAGTGGCCTAGCCAGTCTCCAGACCTCAACCCCATAGAAAATCTGTGGCGGGAGTTGAAAGTCCGTGTTGCTCGGCGACAGCCCCAAAACATCACTGCTCTCGAGAAGATCTGCATGGAGGAATGGGCCAAAATACCAGCTACTGTGTGTGCAAACCTGGTAAAGACCTATAGTAAACGTTTGACCTCTGTTATTGCCAACAAAGGTTATGTTACAAAGTATTGAGTTGTATTTTTGTTATTGACCAAATACTTATTTTCCACCCTGATTTATGAATAAATTCTTTACAAATCCTACCATGTGGATTCATGGATTTTTTTTTTCACATTCTGTCTCTCACAGTTGAAGTGTACCTCTGGTGCAAATTACTGACCTCTGTCATCATTTTAGGTGGGAGAACTTGCACAATCGGTGGCTGACTAAATACTTTTTTGCCCCACTGTATCTCTGGGTCTCGTTCACAAGTGACAGGAGAAGAGAGCAGGAGATTGACACGTGATCGGCAGTGATGCGGCCGCTTTACCGGTCTGTTGTGGTGAAGAGAGAGCTGAGTGTAAAAGTGAAGCTTCCAATTTACCTGTCGATCTACGTCCCTACCTTCAACTATCGTCACGAGCTGTGGGTAGTGACCAAAAGAGCGAGATCGTGGATGCAGCGGAAGAAATGGGATTTCTTTGAAGGGTGGCTGGTCTCTCCCTTTGAGATAGGGTGAGAAGTTCAGCCACCCGGGAGGGGCTCAGAGTAGAGTTGCTGCTCCTCCACATCGAAAGGAACCAGTTGAGGTGGCTCGGGCATTGACAACGATGCCTCCTGGACGCCGCCTGGGTGAGGTGTGCCAGGCATGTCCCACCAGGAGAAGGTCCCAGGGCAGACCCAGGACACGCTGGAGAGATTATATCTCTCGGCTGGCCTGGAAACGCCTTGGTGTTCCCCCAAGCTGGAGGAGGTGGCTGGGGAGAGGGAGGTCTGGGCTTCTCTGCTTGGCCTGCTGCCCCCGCGACCCGGCCGCAGATAAGAAGAAGATGTACGGATGGATTGAAATTAATGTTAAAGTCATAGTGTTTAACTGTTATAAACATCATGGGGGGAAAAACCAAAGAAAACAATACAAGAGTGCTTTACTTTATTTTTTCCAGAGAAAAAAAGTACAAATAAGTTTTCACTGAATAACATATTTAAACCAACTTCACATCAAATCATCAGTTTTAAACGTTTTACAGTTTTACTGTTTATCACTGTTAAATATTCAAATATCGTTCATAGTCTAGATTACAACAGTTCAGCAGTACCAGATACCTGAATTATTATATTATGGATGTATCACTCAGACTTTACACTTCACCTGGGTCTTGCTCTGCATTGTGCAAATTCACATAGCATTGTGGACCCCCTAACACAAATCCTTTGATGTGCCTTGCTTTTGCCTCTCTTCACCCTAATTTCTTTTGTAAGATCTCCCAGAAAGAGTTCTAATGAAGGAACCTACACACCTGGTCAAGGCGAATATAACAGAGTCAGTTCAGGAGTAGGTTGTAAGAACCTCTGACTGCTTTGTTCACACATATCTTAGCAGGGTGGAATCGCATTCCCTCTTTCTCATAATACTCATCAGTGTACTTTTGCAAAGGTTTTCTGGGTCACCCGACGCCTCTTGCTTGCATTTCAAAAACATTTTGACGTCAACCCTCTGGATTCTGATTACTTTTGATTTTATCCTTATATTTCACCTTTTCAAATTGTTCACCATGTCATGTTTGGTATCATTCTTTTCAGCACAACCTCACACGTCTGAATTTAAAGATATTGTTTTTATTCTCACATACTGTATTAACACAACTGACCTAAAATCGGACCAAAGACATAAAAATCAAGTATGAAAAAGTTTGATGTTTTTGCTGTGAAAAACACAAACAAGTTTAACGAATAATTTTCATAACTTGAAAAGAACATATGCTCAAATTTTGTGAAATATAGGTAAATATAATTATTTACCTAAAATGCAGCCAATGCCTGAGGAGTTTTTCTGCAGCCACTAAAACTCTCTCTCTCTCGCTCTCTCTCGCTCTCTCTCTCTCTCTCTCGCTCTCTCTCGCTGCTGTCACTCACAAAGCTTCGCCATCTCCCGAAGCAACCAAATGCCACATTGCCGTAAAATTTTTTTTGATTGGGGCATTTGTTCAGCAATAGGAAAAGCACTCACCCTATTGGTTCTGCTCCTCAGCACAGGTACTACAGCGAGGAAACATCAGTTATCTGTAGGGAAGGCCTGGATGAAACAACCCACCAGGTGGCAGCACAGTGCATTTGACAAAAAACGTGTAAAGCATCTGAACTTGAACGTTTTCTTTAATTCAATCTTGTGGTATAATTTCATTGCATCTGCCGAAGAAAGCATTACTGGGGCCGAGATGCTGTGGCTTTCTGTCTGGATGAAGGCCATGACTGTGAAATGAGTCAACTTTAATGACACCCAAAACATATTCTCACATGACCATAACATCAACACAGTGATGCAATCTCAATGCATGTACCTGTTCATAAAACACACAAAGCTCAGCGCAGGACCCCTAACTGACCGGAATAATCTTATAATCAGGATGACATGACAGACAGCAGCTGGAAAATTCAGAAGTGGCATTGATGGAAGCGTCGAAACCATCCACAAAATATAGACCCACTCGCCTGTGAGAGCATGTTTCACTACAATGTTGTCTCTGTGGGCTAAAACTGAAGCCGTTCAATAGAGACATTAGTAAAAATCGTATTCTAATTAATATATGCTCCTTCATATGTGAGAGCTTGTATGTCTTGGGAGAGAAACAATGTTTTATACATGCACATACATGATGATGTTAAAGTAGTGAACAATGCACTTGGTCTACAGTTTATGAATGAATGTATGGCAATAGACACATCTTTAGCACAATAACGGTGCATTTCCAACTGAAAATCAAAGATTTTTCTGGAAGACAGTTTGGTATCAAGCCATAAATTTGGTTCACACACTTTCACACGTTGTGTCGTAGCCATCGAATGACAGATCAGGATATGATCCCACATTCATTGGCTGTATTAAATTTGTGTGGAAAGTGACCCTTGTCCAGGTCTTTTCTTATATGTTGTATCACACATTTCACAATACCTGAAATTGTCACAAGGAATCAGACCATGTCTCTGCTCTGGGGTTATTTGCAGATACGATTACAATCTGCATTTTTCACCATGTGCGTTGCTGAATTTGGAACTGTGGTGTAGGTGAGTCTCATGGCCGTAGCAGTGGTTACAGACATAGGATGCACTGAAAGAACCTGTGGAAACCTGTGAGTCATGTGGTGATGTTCATTGTGTAATTACAGCAAGATTGTGGATGTGGATTACTGTGTGTAAAAACACACCAGCAACATGATGGAAGATTACAATCTTGACATTTAAGTATTTTCAAATTTGGTGACATCAGTGTGGGATACCTGCTGATTATCATCTAGTCCTACTGCACTCTATAGCTTTCTTTCTCAGACATGGCAGCACTGGCTGAGTGTGCAAGACATAAACAGAAGTTAAACTTGTTTTCAATATTGTTTGAATTAGACAGTTACTTCCTTTTTTTGACAATATATATATATATATATATAAGGTACTCACTCCAGCCTTAAACATTACCCACCTCCATTAACTCTAGTTCTTTGGCTAATAGAATCATTATTACTCTGCATATCTGCTTCATCAAGAAATAAATCCAGGTTATAAATGTTATCTGCATTTAAAACAGCCTGAACATTGCTGGCTACTGAAGGTCCTCTAAAAACAGCATTTATCACACCACCAGGCTGGGAGCCGTCCACTGCTCTATCAGGGACATTAGCCAGACTCTCTTACTCTGATGGGCACCTGTTCTGGGTTATCAGCACCAATATCTCTACATACTACTCAGGCATTGAAAGTGGATGTGCCTAATCGTTGCTGACCTGTCGTCACCACTACTGCGCCATAGTCACAGCGTCGTTCACATTGTCAACACCAGAGGGAGCAAGAGAAACACGACTCCTGTCATCAGGAGACAGCAGTAGAAAAGCATCACCAGAATTAATATAACAATATAATATAACCACCATTGTTCACATTATCAACAGCAGTAGGTGGCATATAAACACTAGTGTTATAAACACAGCCAGAGAAACACTAACATTATCATAGTGAGAGCCAGAGAAGCAGCACAAGAACTGTTAAAAGCACCAGGAGGCACAGAAGCCACAGCAGCTGCAGGATTAACAAACACGTGGAGTAGTGAAACCAGATGGTTCACACACATGTAAGTGGGTGAAGAGCTTGTGCCAACCATCGCATCTCTATCATATGTCTATTATTATTACCATTAGCATTTGCAAATATACTAATTAGACATGGGTTTGTGAAACGGGGGGCGGGGGCTGCATGACATCTTGTGACAAAGACACACACACAACAATAAGATTGTTGATTTGTGTATCTGTGCATTCTCACAGTTTGGTGTTCCAGGTGCTGTATGTTGTTTGTTTCTAATTCCCTGTGTTTGCGATACATCGTGTTGTTCTATTTGTGCTCTATCATCTTATTATGTTTCCTTCTATTTTCTCCTACTGATGGTCCTGCTACACATATAATGCATTAACTGACATCGCACTAATAGAAATCAATAAATAAGCAGATAAAAGAAACACATGAACAAGAGAAGCTTATATTGACGTTGTAGAGCTCATCGTGGAAAAGCAAAGTGTGTTTGGCACAGAGAGCATTCAGATCATAAACCTGTCTGCAAAAGCTGCCTGACAGGAGGTCAACACACACACACACACACACACACACACACACACACACACACACACACACACACACACACACACACACACACACACACACACATGTGTCTCATCCACCAACACCATCATGCAGCCGCTGCTGCTGCATGATGGTGTTGGTGGATGAGTCATCCACTCCTCAGCACATGACATCATGAATCACTTAACCCCTCTGTAGGCAGGAGAGCTGCAGCCATTATGCTTTTCTCTCTCCTAGTAACAAGGCTAGGCACCTGACAGATTCGCTTTTTTGTATTCTTCTGTTTTTCTTTGTCATCCTATTTATTTCATGAGCTGAAATTCATTCTTTTTCAGGGTAGCCTACATTTTCACCCTTATACTTCAACCTTATATCCCTCCCATCTGTCTGTTTCAGTTACTGGTTCATCCATGCATCACATGGAGCAAACATGAATCAGTTTGTCACACACACGTGTCAGAAAAGGCATCCAGTGTGAAGTCTTTGCTAAATCAAACATGTGGATTCAAAACAGAGTCGTCTATACCAGATCAGTCAGGGTCCAGGTTAACAGTGATGGTCTCCAATGCCATTGCCCAACAGGTTGCTGGTGAAAAGTGCTGCTGTTGGCTGAATACAATATTGACATAGGAAAGGGATGAGGTGTGATAGGAGGCAGTGAGAAAAAAAGAAAAGGCAGGAGTGTGTAGGTGAGAACAGAGACTAAATGACTAGTAGAGGGGGAGTGCAGACTGATGTGATGGAGATGATGGCAAACAAACGATAAGTCAGGCTTCCAGCATTGTAGCCTCCATTTCTACACAACGTTTCTACAGTAGAATAACTGTGGTGATCGCTTTAATGTGTCTTTGGGCTGGTTTTCAACTTTGTTTGTGTTGAATGAATATGGTTCAGAGATGGTGACACTTACCAAAAAACAGAAGGTGGAGAAGGAGGTGAAAGAGCACGACATGTGATTATTTTTATTGGAAAAATTGAATAATGAGGATGGGCAAGATTAAAAATGAGTATATCAGAAGGACATCTCAGGTTGGGACAAGACAAGAGAGGTTTACATTGTTCAACACGTGCAGAGGAGAGACAAATCATGCTAAATCAGAATCAGAAAACGTTATTGTTCGTTGCAAAGTAATGGAAATTTGTTTTAAACTTGGTTTTCACTGTATAGAAAATAATACAACAACAAAAAACACAATATAAACACAGCATACTGAGATTAATACATAAAAATTATCTCTTTTTTTAAAAACAATATTTTTAGTGCTTTTGCAACCACATACAAAGATTTGTTTTCACAGTAATATGCCGCAGTAGTAAGAACACCCCCCCCTCCCACACACACACACACACCCTCACCTCCCATCCCTGCTCTCACCCAAGCATACATCAAATAAAAACACATGAAATGTGCACACATTAGTATATTATGTGGCATTTATACATATTGAAGGAAACAAAAAGAAGGGAAAAAAACCAAAAACAAAATAGAAATAGCCCAAATGTACCCAATGCCCAAACCTGGAACCCTGCGTCCACATTTCCTGGTACAAATAAAGCATTTTTCCAAATAGGACTAAACCGAGAGAGATTATTCTTAATATCCCTCATTTCTTTTACTGTAAACCAAACTTCAATCATGTTTCAGACTATAGGATTATTTGTTTCTTTCTTTAATTGTTTTGGCTGTGCAGAGTATAAGTACAAGTTTAATGGCATTTTAAGAGAATTTGTTTCCATCCCCACCCAAGAAGGGATATTTTGGGATGAAAAATAAAACATTATTGTCCTTAGTTGAATAGCCAGATAATGCCAGTAAAAGTTGGGGGCATTTCAACCCCCCTGTGTCGAAGGGAAGATGCAACAAAGACAAGCAAATGCGGGGACGCTTCTTGTTCTAAATAAACTCTCTGATTACAGTTTTTTCTGAATGCTTAAACCCTAACTGTGATTCCTGTAGCACAATCTCTAAAACTATTCAGACTTATAGCAAAACCACTCACTGAGTTTGCAAAACTAAAAGCACAAAAACTGCTTTGCACTCAGTTTGCAATTTTGTAACACACACTTTGCAAAACTGTAGGCACAATTCACTGCACAACACTCAATTACCAAATTTCCAACACACTCCTAGCAAAAGTATACACATGTATGGCTATCATTAACACTAATTTGCCAACTGTCTGGCACACTTTCACATGTGAAAACTTTTTTAGATAATTAGTTCACTTTGCAATCAGCCTAAGCACTATAATACAGGTAAGCTGTGTGTGCGGAGTACAATGGAGGGAGCAGAAAGAGTGAGAAGTAGAGGAGGCCGAGGAAGAGGACGTGGAGGTGAAGAAGTAGGATGAAGAGGACGACAAGGACAAGGAGGAGCAAGAGGAAGACGAGGAAGGGGGAGAGGAAGATGAGGAGGGGGGAGAGGAAGGGTAGGAAGAGTAAGAAATAGAATTGCTGATGACATCAGAGCTACAATAGTGGACCATGTCATCAACCGTGGAATGACCCTGAGGGTAGCTGGCCAACGGGTCCAGCCTAACTCGAGCCGCTACACTGTAGCAAGTACCATAAGGACATCTTGAAATGAGAATCGGTTAGCACAGTCACTTCGCACAAAGATTTGTAGCACTGCCATATGCCAATGAGAAACACACCAATACCACTGATGTAAAAATACTGAAATTGTTACTTTACAGAATTGCTAGATGACCAGATGCTGGGGGCAGAGGAAGCATGTTCACTGCAGACCAAGTAACCCATATAGTCATTATGGCGATTGCAAATAATCCTATACTTGGAAATAAACACTTGTGTTTGTTTTGATGTGTTTGAATAAACACCAGTACTTGAAGTTTGGATCCCTCTATGCTTATGGATCTATGACAGAAGTATGAGCTCAAACTGACATAGCCTACCTTGTGCACAGAGAAAGCAAAAGCCAGATGTGTTTTGTATTCATACCATCAGTGTGCAGTTGGCGCATTGTGTGCTTAGTAGATGATGGCTTGTGTGTACTGTTTGATACGGAAACACCATTTTTATGAAGGTGTGAAGAGTTAATCTAGCTGTGTTTGCTTTTGCAAGAGAACTACAATGTTTTGATGATTGGGTGACAGGTTTTCTTATTTGTGTGAAGAGTTTTGCAAAATTAGCCAATAGTTACAAAAAATGTGCTTACAGTTTTTACCGAATGCCTAAACACTAACTGTGATTCCTGTAGCACAATCTCTAAAACTATTCAGACTTATAGCAAAACCACTCACTGAGTTTGCAAAACTAAAAGCACAAAAACTGCTTTGCACTCAGTTTGCAATTTTGTAACACACACTTTGCAAGACTGTAGGCACAATTCACTGCACAACACTCAATTTCCAAATTTCCAACACACTCCTAGCAAAAGTATACACATGTATGGCTATCATTAACACTAATTTGCCAACTGTCTGGCACACTTTCACATGTGAAAACTTTCTTAGATAATTCGTTCACTTTGCAATCAGCCTAAGCACTATAACACAGGTAAGCTGTGTGTGCGGAGTACAATGGTGGGAGCAGAAAGAGTGAGAAGTAGAGGAGGCCGAGGAAGAGGACGTGGAGGTGAAGAAGTAGGATGAAGAGGACGACAAGGACAAGGAGGAGCAAGAGGAAGACGAGGAGGGGGCAGAGGAAGCATGTTCACTGCAGACCACGTAACCCATATAGTCATTATGGCGATTGCAAATAATCCTATACTTGGAAATGAACACTTGTGTTTGTTTTGATGTGTTTGAATAAACACCAGTACTTGAAGTTTGGATCCCTCTATGCTTATGGATCTATGACAGAAGTATGAGCTCAAACTGACATAGCCTACCTTGTGCACAGAGAAAGCAAAGGCCAGATGTGTTTTGTATTCATACCATCAGTGTGCAGTTGGTGCATTGTGTGCTTAGTAGATGATGGCTTGTGTGTACTGTTTGATACGGAAACACCATTTTTACAAAGGTGTGAAGAGTTAATCTAGCTGTGTTCGCTTTTGCAAGAGAACTACAATGTTTGGATAATTGGGTGACAGGTTGTTTTATTTGTGTGTAGAGTTTTGCTAAATTAGCCAATAGTTACATAACATGTGCTTAAGCAATCAGAAAAAACTGTAATGATGCTAGATTGGTAAACAATCCAGTAGGAGGAGCCAGTGGGACATTCTGAAACATTCATTTATTTTAAGACCACTTATCCTTCCAATAACAGATGTTATTATAAACTTATACAACGCTCCAGATCTTTAGAAATTTTCTGTAGAATTGTATTATAGTTAAGAAGCACCACATCTTTTAGTGAAGGAACTATTTTAATGCCTATAAGTGAATTCAGAATTAACAGTAAACCCAGATATATTCTGACTTACGTTTTGACTATACCCTTGTTTAAGTAACATTAATGATGGTTTTGTTACATTTACTTTATACCCTGAGAAGGCCCAAACTGGTCTATTAAATCCTTTTACTGCAGACGCAGAAGTTTTTAGCTTTAAAAATAAAGATTTTTAAAAATAAAATGACATCATCAGCAAATAAAGCAATTCTATGGTCCTGTCTACCAATCTTAACACCTTGTATTTGTCCACTGGTGCTAACACCTATTGCCAAAGGTTCAATAGCTAAAAGGAATAAAGGTGGAGAACCCTGCAGACACCCTCTTTTAATGTCAAATGGTTCAGAAATTATGTCATTAGTTAGAACCTGAGCAACAGAATGACAGCTTGATCCAATGCAAAAATGATTTACCAAACCCAAATCTAACAATGACATCAAAGAGATATGGCCATTTGATTCTATCAAAATCTTTCTCCATGTCAAGCGAGGGAATGGCTGTATCTTCCTGTTCACTTTGATTATGAAGAACGTTGAGGACTCGTCTTACATTATGAAAACCCTGCCTATATTTAACAAATCCATTTTGATTCAATTCAATTTTATTTATATAGCGTCAAATCACAGCAACGGTCGCCTCAACAATCATATGACCCCCTATGAGCAAGCACTTTGGCGACAGTGGGAAGGAAAAACTCCCTTTTAACAGGAAGAAACCTCCGGCAGAACCAGGCTCAGGGAGGGGCGGGGCCATCTGCTGCGACCGGTTGGGGTGAGAGAAGGAAGACAGGATAAAAGACATGCTGTGGAAGAGAGACAGAGGTTAATAAAAGATATGATTCAATGCAGAGAGGTCTGTTAACACTTAGTGAGTGAGAAAGGTGACTGGAAAGGAAAAACTCAATGCATCATGGGAATCCCCCGGCAGCCTACATTTATTGCAGCATAACTAAGGGAGGATTCAGGGTCACCTGGTCCAGCCCTAACTATATGCTTTAGCAAAAAGGAAAGTTTTAAGCCTAATCTTGAAAGTAGAGATAGTGTCTGTCTCCTGAATCCAAACTGGAAGCTGGTTCCACAGAAGAGGGGCCTGAAAACTGAAGGCTCTGCCTCCCATTCTACTTTTAAATACTCTAGGAACAACAAGTAGGCCTGCAGAGCGAGAGCGAAGCGCTCTAATAGGGTGATATGGTACTACAAGGTCATTAAGATAAGATGGGGCCTGATTATTTAAGACCTTGTATGTGAGGAGCAGGATTTTGAATTCTGGATTCAACAGGAAGCCAAAACAGGAGAAATCTGCTCTCTCTTTCTAGTCCCTGTCAGGACTCTTGCTGCAGCATTTTGGATTAGCTGAAGGCTTTTCAGCGAGTTTTTTGGACATCCTGATAATAATGAATTACAGTCGTCCAGCCTGGAAGTAATAAATGCATGAACTAGTTTTTCAGCGTCACACTGAGACAGGATATTTCTAACTTTAGAGATGTTGCACAAATGGAAGAAAGCAGTCTTACATATTTGTTTAATATGTGCGTTGAAGGACATGTCCTGGTCAAAAATGACTCCAAGGTTCCTCACAGCGTTACTGGAGGCCACGGTAATGCCATCCAGAGTAAGAATCTGCTTAGATACCATATTTCTAAGATTTTCAGGGCCGAGTACAATAACCTCAGTTTGATCTGAATTAAGAAGCAGAAAGTTAGCGGCCATCCAGGTCTTTATGTCTTTAAGACATTCCTGCAGTTTAACTCATTGGTGTGTGTTATCTGGCTTCATGGACAGATAGAGCTGGGTGTCATCAGCATAGCAGTGAAAATGTATGCTATGTCTTCTAATGATGCTGCCTAAGGGAAGCATGTATAATGTAAACAGAATGTATGGTCGACAGTAACGAACGCTGCACTGAGGTCTAGCAGGACAAGCACAGAGACGAGTCCACTGTTAGAGGCGCTGATCGTTTGGAGAAAGTAATTATTGAAGTGAGCTAAGAAAGATCAGTTGGAGAATCTAATTGGAGAGTCTAAATAAATATCAGCAGCCCTGAAATGAGTCACTTTTTTCGCTAATGGTTAACATTTTATTTGTGACAAAATTCATGAAGTTATTGCTGGTTAAGGTTAAAGGAATGTTTGGCTCAACGGAGCTCTGACTTTTTGTCAGCCTGGTTATCGTGCTGGAAAAAAAACCTATACTGGATTAGTTAGTTTTACTTTTACTCCCTACATTTTTAACCAAACATCTGTACTTTCTACTCCTTATATTTTCAATGCTCCTAACTTTTTGTTTGAAGCATTTCAGTTGTTATTTCACGTCACATTGGTCCTTCATCAACATCAAACCAATCTGAACCTGTAACTCATGAAAAGCAATCCTTTTTGTGTATTAATGACCAGCAGATGTGGCATAAAAAGAGGTAAAAAACAAAATAAACAAACAGGCAAAACTATCAGGGGTTAAAGTGGATGATTTTTTGGTTTGTTTGTTTGTTTGTTAGCTCTCAGTAGAAATAATCGTGACGTGATTAATTTCCTCATGATGAATTTTTAAAAACAGATGTTCCTTCCTTTTCTTTGTTCTACTTAGTTGACTCAAGCCGAGTGCATTTACTAGAATTAAAATTTAGACTAAATTAAATTTTGTATTCCCATCTACAAATTTTATTATTACACAAGGTTCACTTTGCACAGCTGGTAGAGATATCCTCAAAAGAGCTACATTTTCACTTTTACTTGAGTAAAGAAGTTGAATCAGTACTTCAACTTTTACTAGAGTATTTGTCAACAGTAGTATGTGTAGTTCTATTTAAGTCTGTACTTTTGCTACCTCTGCTGAGGATCCACAGTATCCACACTCATACGCAGTGAAGATGTAAAACCATTAACAAGATAATGATATACACAAGATGATGCATGCAATTGAAGAAAAGAAAAGTGGAGGAATTAAAAGTAAGCACTTTCTGAAAGGTGTCTACCGTAATGAAATGAATTCCTCACTGCTGTATAATCCATAATTGTAAATGTGAATGGTATTAGGAAATGACCGGGCAAAAGAGGATCTTTGGAGAATATTGTTAGATGTTCAGGTTTTATGCCATTTGTCAGAATAGGTCTAGAGTGTGAATAACGTGGTGGATGGTTTCTTTTACACATTTAAAAAATTCAGTTGAGTCTAATATTGGAAATAGATATAAAATGTATTTAATCCCACACTGAGGGAAATTAGATAAAAAGTCAGAGAAATCAGAGTAAGGTCCAGGTGGATGATAGATAACAGCAGCAAAAGAACTGGCTTTTGAGTTTTCAGGTTTGGTTGAAAAATGCATCAGGCTTTCAAAACTCTGTCTGGTCTTTAGTGTGGAAGATTGCTGCCACACCCCCTCCTCGGCCTGTGCTTCGAGGATTCAGACAGTTAGTGTTTATTCATTATCACTTATGTTAGAGTTTGTATTGTTGATTGTCATTTATGCTTAGAAATATTTAACCATATATGCTTAGAGGTGTATAATCACTTGTGTAGTGATAGGATGTGTGATCTTTAGCAGGCCGCAAAGGCTTGGTGTGCATTCCAGGAATGCACACCTACATCCTGGGAGCATGGGAGAGGTCGTACCTTGTTTAATTGTGTTATGGTAGGATTAACGTAGCTACGTCTGTTCTAGTCTAAGTGCTTTTTGTGTATAAATGAACTGCTGGACTTCCTTACTGTGTTATCTAGGATGAGGGGGGGTCTACCCTCTTCCTGACCAAGGATGTTTGCTTGTGTGCTTTTATGACCCTTTGATCAGCAGTACCTCTCACACACACACACACACACACACACACACACACACACACGGGCAAGGTACTCTTTGTGTGTATGTAGACGTCATATGTTAATGAACCTATGCATATTCATGTAACCTAAGGACAGGACAGTGGTACGGGAGAACGGAGGAGAGCAACTGGGGCCAAGCGAAGGAACGGCGTTTGTCCGGTTCTCTCCCGTGCACGAGTAACATGAAGAAGCTTGCCTATCCATCTCCATAAAACCTCTCTTGACATGTCTAGATGACATTAAAGCTTGGTTGGCTCGAAACTTTTTAAATTTTAATAAAAAGAAAACAGAAGTGTTGGTGTTTGGACCCAGTGGTCCCTGTGAGTCCTCCTCTGTTGTTTTAGGATCCCTGGAAGTCTATTTTAAATCTGTTGTTACTGACCTTGGTTTTAAGTTGGACAGTGATTTTAAATTGGACAACCAAATCAGAGCAGTGGTGAAGTCCAGTTTTTATCATTTAAGGCGACTGGCAAGACTAAAATCTTTTCTTTCGAGGCAGCACCTTGAAACAGTGATCCATGCTTTTATTTCTTCCCGCCTGGACTACTGTAACTCACTTTATGTGGGGGTCAGTCAGTCATTGCTCTCACGTCTGCAGCTGGTTCAAAATGCGGCTGCACGACTCCTAACAGGAACTCGAAAAAGAGAGCATATAACCCCCGTGCTGGCCTCTCTGCACTGGCTGCCTGTGTCTTTTAGAGTTAATTTTAAAATTCTTATGTTTGTTTTTAAATGTCTACACAGTCTTGCCCCGCCTTACCTCTCTGAGCTTCTTCATCCCCACATACCCTGTCGGTCTCTCAGGTCAGCTGACCAGCTGCTCCTGGAGGTACCGAGATCCAGGAGGAAGCTCAGAGGGGACAGGGCCTTCTCTATTGTGGCTCCAAAATTATGGAATAATTTGCCCATGCATGTTAGAGAGGCCCCTTCACTGTCCACTTTTAAATCACGTCTTAAAACCCACATTTATTCCTTGGCTTTTAACCTCAGTGAGACTTAGTTTCTTTTTTAATGCAGTAGTTATTTAATTAATGATTTCACTCTTCTTTTATTTGTTTTTTATTTATATCTCATGTAATTTTATTTTACAGTTCCAATATACAGCACTTTGTGTCAGCTGTGGTTGTTTTAAAGTGCTTTATAAATAAAGTTGATGATGATGATGATGATGATGATTTGTGTCTTGCTTTGCGGTGTAATCATATTGCCTTCAACGTTCCAGCGAATAGGTTTATGCTACAAACCTATCAACTTACATAATCATCCTGATGTAAACAGGTTTCTGTAAGGTAGAATAATCAGCATGTTGATCAATTATTAATTCATGTACTAACAGGGACTTAGAAGACAGAGAGACTTGCACTGTTTTACTCGTTAGTGCAGTATGTTGTTATATTGTTTTTCCTTTCATTTTCTGTGGATTTTTGTTTTTTGGTGGTCGGGGACCAGACACAGTCTCTAAGGGGATGGGGATTTGGGGGACAACAGGAGGAGAGAAACTGCAAAGAAATTTGTAAGACTGCAACCCTGCTTCCTGCTCCAGAAGGTTACAGAAATAAGAGCTGCTCCATCCAAAGTGGATGGATGCCATCTCTCCTAACAAGACCAGGTGCTCCCCTGAAAATTTCCATAGCAGGCGATAGCTTCAGTGTTGCCTGCTCTGGCCCATGCAAGACAATTCACTACGGTTGCTGGTGTCTCTGTCTTCACGTCTCAAAACAGAATTGGTAATATCCAGTTTTTTCCAGAGCAGAGTAGCTGGTGTGGAGTGGTTGGTCGTGCACTCACAGAAGATTGTCGTGGGGGCTCTTGTCAGGCCTGCATCGGCTAATCCACAGTGTTACGTGTGTGGGTTTTTTCACATAGTTGGGCCCCAATGAGACCCTGGACAAGCACATTCTCTTGGGGCTACATAGGATAAGTGTAGGTTTGCCCAGCCTCTACTGCTGGCCCGCACAGACATGTATGTTGGGAAGTAAGACTGCAGTTCTCTATTGAGCTGCTCATGATTATGATCATACTTCAACCAAATTGGACTGGCACAAATATGGTCCAAGCGAGCACAGTACATCATGCATTCTGGTAGCAGCCCGAGAATGATCTTTACCGTCCTGGTTGAGCAGTTTATTGAATCTAGCACTCTTTTCAAGACTGAGAACACTGATGAATACACAAAGGCAGTCAGTCAGGCACTCAGCAAACAGACAGTAGGGAAAAGCCTATACTGATAATCACTGTCGTGACGTGACAACTGCAAGCTCACCATCAGAAGTGTTCAGCTTTACTTTGGTCACCAAAGTCACACATGTTGCCGACCAAAGTGTCCAGGTTCGATGAGATGACGACTTTGCTGTTGCTGTCTCTCTCTCACAGTCTCTTTGTGTCCAAAATGAAACATTTTTTTTAATAAAAATATTTTTCTTTATTTCTTTATGTGTAGTAAAATAGTAATTGACATGGACATTTACATCCAGCAAACACATATTTATTACAGCGGTTACAATGAGTTACATCTAGAAAGAGCGTTGGTAACACTCATTGCATACATGACGCAAACAGTTAGTAGTAGGTACACTGACGTTTTTGTTTCATTCATCTTTAAGATTTTTTTTATACTTTTTTCATTGATGCATAAATGTCTTTAAAAAAAGTTATTTTCCAGATGCAAGTATACATAAACGTGCAGACATTGTACCCTCTACTGTGTCTCAGCCCCTTTCTTTATTAATAAGCCAAAAAGAAAAGCATAAAAAAAGCAACAAATCATTAAAAATGACAAAAGTTCAGTTCATTCTTTTTGTTACTCGTAGCTCATGGTTACTTTTTTCTATGACACTTTCAATGCCAAGATGCTGTGCTGATACCTTGATGATGACAAAGATGAACACCAACAAGCCAAAGTGGAAAACCTCTTTTCGATTGGAAAAATAGAAAAAGTAGCAAAAGAAAGTTTTTATTGATGAATTATTATTAGTATCCATGTGAAAACGAAAATCAGGCTGTACAAAGTTTCTTTTTGTGTCATTGTCATTGAAAAATGTTTGGAAATGTGGAGCAAACATAAACATGAGCAAACTGTTAAGATGGTGAGAACATTTGCATTATGCACTTTAGTCTGACTGACCACACAAAGTGCTTCACACCAAACCTTACCATTTTACTCTGTTCTTGCATTGCTTTATTCCCTACACGTACACATTTGATCTGCATTTGACCTGCCTTGCATTCGTACTTTGGCAAATTTAGAACCAGTACATGTATCATGTATGTTTTTCATTGTGGGATTCTCGCTAATTAGGAGATTTGAAACTAGAGCCTTCTTGATATGAGGTGAAGGGATGTTACTAAACACTGAACCACCATTACAGGAGAGTTTTCCTATAATCAACATTTGGATAATGGGAAAAATGGGAAAAATAAGCCGAATTAAAACTGAATTTAAAAATGACAAATTAAAAAAAGAACGAATAAAATAAAAGTTTAAAAAAAATGTGTGAAACTGGGATTTCAGAGCACTTAGTGCCAACAACACTTCTTGTAAAATAGAAACTTGTAACATTTACTAAAAAACTACAAAGGCCATCTTGCTTAGAAAAGTAATGTATTAAATGCAAACTGCTGCTTCTAAGGAATCTGTTGAGAGTGACTGAAAATGTAGAATTATTCTTTTGCTTTTAAATATCTCCATGAAAAGATCAGTATGGCTCCACCATTACATCCTCCTCCAATAGCAGGACATGTAAAACACTGGACTGTTTTCTAGCCAGGGTTTGGCTGAATTTGTTATCACCGTAGCAACAAGGTTGTTGAAGTTATGCAAAAGAATGAGTCATCCAAGCTATTATATTGGTGGTAGTCTGGCTTTTTGATGCATTATGTTTTATTATAAAGAGCTTTGGTGGATATGTGTGAGTATACATTCACAGAAACGTGCTTTCCATCAAAAATTTATCCTTTTATATGAACAATAAAAAACTGATACATTTACATAAACATGTGGTCATTTAAAAGATAATTATAGGGAGTGGCTTTTGATTTCTAAGAGGTGATAGTGAAAGAATGTATGGACACCCTGCCTTTGGGGGCTATTTCCTTCCACTGAGGGGGGACTTTTGGTATCTTTTGGCCAGGCATAATTTTGAGGAAACTATTTTAATTTGATAATTTTCAAATTTTAATGCCAAAACTATCATTCCTGACAGTAGAGCCAACATGGGAATAAATGTTTTCAAATTCATCTGACTGATTCTGAAAAAGGCCTTCGGTACAGGTAACAGCATATTTAAACATCCTCCTTTGTTGGCATTTTAAAATGTCCATATAGAGAATGTTGTCAAGAAAAGTTAAAGGATAGCAAAGGAAATGAGTGCAGTTGTATATCTTTCATCCGTTTTATCCAGACCACCTCTGGGGAAAAGTCTTCTGTGGTGTCCTTGTCTCAATCATAACCAATCAAAATGATTACAGGAAACTTATTACATATGAAAAACCACCTAAATACTTTAACATAAATAAATACACTCTTTTCTGCTTGTGGCTCTTCTTCTTCTCGTCCTTCTTCTCATGTCTGTACTCAGTCCATCATGTATGGCTTCTTCATGGATATCTGCTGTATGTATTTCTCCAGATCATCATAGTTACTGTCTGGCTGCTTTCCAGCCACATAATAATCTGCAGGCGCTGGGGCTGAGTAATACAGCTGCTTCTGCTGAGAATGGATTCTGGGAAGTGGATGTAGTTTGGGGTTGGACGCTGGCTGAAATGTCCAAGGGTACAAAGAGAGAGGGTATCTGGTGTAGTAAGACTTCTGCTGTTGGCCTGTAGGGGGTTTTCTCAGCTTAGGTTGGACCCAGCTGTTGTATCGCCTTTTGGGAGAAAAAGCATAAACATCATCCACTGAATGAGTGAGGAAGTTGTTGAGAGTGAGAGCGGGCTTAAGGATCAAGTAATAGGGTTTAAGTCTGGGTGCAGGAGGAACATAGATGGGGTAGCCTTTGTAGGGCTTCTTCTGGTAGTAGGAAGGATAAGTGTGGGGGAAAAGGGGATAGTGAGGATATCTAGTCCAAGCAGCTTTAGGTGACGTGAGCCAGAGGTCCTGTTTGATCGGCACAGGAGGCTGGGCCCAGATATTTTGATTGCCAAGCTGAGGTTTTGCAGGTTTGTTCCAGAGATCCTCTGATCTTGTTGGATTTTTCTTCTGCAACCAAGTTTTGAGGAAATGAGCTGCTGGAAATGGTTGGTTAGAGGCGGGAATGTCATTTTGATTGCTTGAAATCTGTGATTCCGATGAAAATGGTGAAGATATGGGGGATAAAGGTCGTCGCCAACCTGATATCACGTCAGGCGACAAGTCTTTCTTCTTCTTCTTCTCCACGTCACTGATGATGTCCACCACATCATCAGCAGGGAGGTGGAGCTTGCTGGAGATCTCTATAAGCTTGTCAATGGTCTGAGGATCAATATCGTCTTCCTCTGTGACTTCCTGTTCTTCGTCAGACCTTTTATCCTCTGCAGCGCTGGAGAGAGAAGAGCTGTACTGCTTGTTCCCGTTATTCTGTTTGACCATGTACCGCAGCAGCATGTCTGAGGCAATATCAGCTAGCATCTCCTCCTCCATCTTGGCTCTTTGTGCCTCAGCTGCCTGTCTCCTCATCTCCTCCTGCTCACCTTTGGCCTGAGCCTCCTCTTCCTCTGGACTCAACACCTCCTCATCTTCTTCCTCCTCCTCGTCTGGATCATCATCTTCCATCGTCTGTTCTCTTGGAGCCTGGAGGTCTGCTGAGTTATGATTACTGTCATCAAATTCATCCATAAAATTATCTCCTCTGAACTTTGGGAAGCTGAGAGCTTTCTGCGTCTCTTCTTGCCATTTAAGCTTTTTCTTAGTGATAGCAAGGTCACTGCCTTTATTTATGGGCATGATGTCGTTGTAGCTGTAGTCTCTGCTTTCTCTGTGACTTTGCTCAGAGTCTCCTTCCCTCTTAATGGGCACATTCAAAGCAGGGAATTCCTTCATCATCATCTCAAGACTTTTTAGCTCCTCAGGGCTGAGCTGTTCCTCCTCCTCACTACTGGCTTGATCAGGGCTGGTTGATCCCTGCTGGGAACCAGTACTCTCTCCATTATCGCCTCTTCCATCTGAGCCAGTGGGAGGCTTCTCTCTTGCTATTTCGACTGTGTGGCTTGTAGTACGACTGGTCACCCTCTCGGTCAGCTCCTCTTCTTTTTGTGCTTTCTTCCTCTCTTCCTCTTCCCCCGTTTCCTGCTCCTTCCCCTGTGTCGCCATTAGCAGCTCTAACTCTTGTCGTCCGTCTCTGTCTCGGTCTGCTCCCTCAATCGTTCTCAATTTTCTGTATGAATCTTTGTTTTTATATTCCTCTTTCTCTGCCGTCATCTCTTCTTCCATTCCATCACGCCCCTCTCCTTCGCTCATTTGCTCTGCTTTTGAATTATTCAGTGCCTCTAGTAAAACTGCTGCTAGTTTTTTGGGATCAACATTTTTAAAAAGCTCTTCTTCATGCTCTGCTTCCTCTTGTCTCTGCATTGGCTGGCTTTCTTCACCACCTATATTCCTATATCCAGACACAGTCAGCCCTGACATATGTTGGTATGGCTTGTCAAGGGTGCTGAGAGGATTGGAGGTGGACGGATGGAGAAAGGATGCTGCTGTCAGAAGAAGCAGCCGTATTAAAGCACTTGAGGGATTATGGTATCTAGTCATGGCTAGCCAGAACAGGACTTTCTGTGAGCGGTGAAGGAGATCAGAAATCCCTGGAAAAGAGAAGAAACAGAATCAAATCTTCACTGAGAATGCAAGGATGTATATGTGGGTTTGATGAGTGAATGAGTGAGTACCACATATGACGGCTAAAGCTTGTTTTCTATCTGCAGTTAATCACAACTTTTAGTGTAACCATGACCGTTTCTTCTCCTGGTGCTTGACTAGCCATTCCACTCCTATCACACATATTGCTCCCATGAAAAGATATTCTAAAAAATGCATACTGTGTTTACACTTTAGTAAACCTTTTGTCCCGTTTCATTTTATGAATTTGAAATTAATCTCATTAAACCTGTTACTTTTATTAGATGTCACCAAAAGTTTTGGGAGCTGACACGTAGGGATGGAAACTGATGAGAGCTGAGTGATGCAGATTCCATTGTCAATATCACTTATCAATTATCGATTCTTGTTGGAGCTATTTATTCTTGTTTTATTACTTTGAAGTTTGCTAGGGGTTGTTGTTGATTTACATATATTTTTGGGTTATTCACAAGTTTTATTTGTAGGTTTATACTTCTTTTATTGTTTTGTTTTGTTGTTTGTTTTGTTAAGTCAGCCAGGAGGAACTGTAGGGCCATTTCCTTTAAATGAAGGCACTGGTAAGTGCACGTGGAACTGATAGGTGAGCAAATTTGACGAATCCAAGGAACTGAACATCTCGAGTCCCATCCCTACTCCTAGAGTTGTTCACAAAAAAGAGTTGTAACATAAGTTATAACACACAGGGACCTGAAGTGAACCTGAGAGTTAAAACAATGAAAGTGTCCATTGTCTGCACTTTTCATGATTTACATTTTGCTCTTTGAAGTTTTTTTAAATTCTCCTGTTCTGGTGAACTCTGATATTGTTCCCTGCTCTCTTCTGGCCCACTTGCTAACAATCAACCTTCTTCAGAAGTCCAGCTCCAGTGACAAGCAGTAAGGATCTTGGAGGACTGCACATCTCCTGAAGGTAAAAACCTTTCTCCACCCGCATCCAACCGAATTGTAGAGTTGGGCGGATTGATCCAAATATCGATAGCATCGATACCAGATCGATACTAGCACGATTGGATCAATACTTTGCTTTTATCCTTCAAGTTCAGTATGTAGCCCGCTGAACTGTGTTAATCATTTCTTTGGAAAAACTAAACCTCAAACACGCACTCTGAAAAACGTGCAAACTTTCTGTGCATTAGATTCAGAATTTTTTTAATTCCAAGTCTCCAAAAACCAAGTTTGAAAACATGAAAAGCTGAAAGGTGTGTTTTGTTGTGTCAGCTAATTATTGTGGAAAGTAACAATCACAGTGGTGATTAAAATGTGTTCAGAATTTGCAAATTGAGAAATCATCTCATAAGTCATGGCAAACTATTCTCCCCCAATTAGCTGCTGAGTAACTTCAGCAATACTGGCCCTGTATTTGCTTTGTATTGGATCGATACCAAAATTTGTAGTGTGGCACAGAAATTCTGTGAATGAGGGAAAGTGTGAACGTGAAATTATGTGACGCTATAATTTGAAATACAATAACACATGAATAACACAAATCCTGCGTGAAGCAGCCCAGACGAGGTCCTGACAGACATTGACTGATGCGCGCGCGCGCACGCGCGCGCACACACACACACACACACACACACACACACACACACACACAGGGAAATAGGAAAGTGGAGACAGAACACAAAACAAACAGAAAACAGAAGCTCGCGCAGTGAGGACTGAGGGACGTGACGCTGTGCTCTAGCACTAGAGCAATGTTTCCGTGCAACACTAAGAGCACAGCTGGTTTTCACTTTCTGCGTTTTCGCGCGCGCGCATGCGTGTGTACCTGAATCTAGTGTAGGAGTAACTAACCAAGGTAGTTATAGTTAACTAAACCGGGCAGAGGAGGCGTGGGTTTTCACGCACGCAAGACGCGCTACCTGCAGTCCTCGAAGATCCTAACTGCGCGTCGCTGGAAGCGGATGATATGTGACTGCTGAATGTTGATTGGTTGACAAGTGGGCCGGAATAGAGCAGCGAGCGATAGCAGAAGCAGAAAAATAGTGAAAAAACGTAAAACATGATCAAATAAATCATCTCTCAATGTCGCTGCTGCTGACGCGCTGCTCTGCTTGGTGCTGCAATGTTGAACCCAGAGTGCAACAAGTGAAATATTTTGAAATCCGCAACAACCAAACCGGTGCGCATTCACTGCCATGCCGTCTTTGGAACGGGTAAGACGTTTATCACACCGAGTCGTTTACACCATCAGAAAAAGCTGCTCTTGTTTTCAGAAGCCACCGCCTGCCTGCATCGCCATGTGCCACATGCAGCAGTTAAACACTGTAAAAATGCGCAGGAACAGCAAACTCAAATGTATTTTCTAAGAATACCTAAACAACCAGTTGTACGGTGAGATTTTTTTATCCCTATTAAAGCAAAACAATTCAAGTTTAATGTCATTTCGTTCTCAGCTAATTACCACAAACCTTTTTGTTTGTTAAATCACCCAACAGTTCTATCAGTATATTAGTAAATAGTTGCTAAAATCCTTTTGTTTTTAGTTGCAGTAAACACACTTCGGAGATACAGGAACAGCATATCCTGCGGTGGAGGCTGGGCTGTGCCAAAAAAGGGATTTCACATGTTCTCGTGTGTTGTTGTTGTTGTTTAATGTCTAATACATGTACTTATATTCGTGAGTAGACTGTACTGAGCAGGATTTATGAAGAGGCTTTTGAAGTGTCTTCATCACTCTGTGTAATTGTACCCATTTTGTCATCAAGCCCTTCCTTTTTGGTTACTTCAAGTAATTTTATCGAACGGTGATGCTGAGATATGATTGGCCTATTTTTGATAGGTTTCAGGTCAACAAGTTATTTTTAACCGTTTAAATGTAATCATTGTTTGGCACAACGAGATGACTCTGTTGTTTGCACTGTTGCAGCAGGTCACAGTTCCCAGAAAAGCAAATAAACATGAGCATACAGCCACCTCAGACTCTGTTCGACAGTAACCTCCCCGCAACTCGCACTTCACATGTAAACAACATTATCTCAGACTAACATGGACGTCAGTGTTATGCAGAGACAAAAGGTTGCCGTTGTCTCTGTGGTTTTTAATGCGAATGTCCCCGCGGTTACAGCTTCAGTCTACTTATTTTACAGTGCAGTTGTTTCAGTCTAGGATATGATTGCTGGAAATGACGATGATTGAGATGATGTGGCTGAAGATGAGAAGTAGGAGGGGTTGTAGGAGCAGACACGGTTGATTATAAACAATGAATTTTGACCACATCAAATAACAATACTTTAAGCTGCCATCAGTGCACAAATCCACTTCAACGTGACGCCTGACTTACGAACCGCCTGCGTGTCCGCAAAATATTGACTGGGGCCTAATTGATTTTTATTCAATAAAATCAATTAAATGTGCCACAGTTTGGGACGAACATAAATACTTCCGATTCATCTACTAAACCTCCTCCAACCCATCACACAGCAGGCATTACCACCTTTTTCTGCATTTTCTATATATTTTGCACATTTCCTGCGCCTCGCTTTGCTTTGACTACAAAGCTGTAGCGTGACATCATAATTTTGTTGCAATATTTCAAACATTTATGAGTATTTCTAAGAACGCTTATATTAACGAGCAACAGTACTTCTTTCGGAGAGCACAAGGTTAAATGCTTTAATGCAAAATAAGTTGCCGCTTACTTGCAGTTCAGTGTGTGCGGCGGGGGAATTCCTGCTTTCCCTCCTCGTCACGTCACACAGCTGCTGAAGTCCTGCAGTCATCCACTCCGTGCTCGTCGTGACGCGTGCCGTGTTGTAACGTGCTGTTAATCCTTGTTACTGTTATTGTTGTATGTCGCAGGGTTTCGGACTCTTCGTGTGCTCCTATCACAGGAGTCAGAACCTAATTCGTGTATTTTCAGGACTACGGACAGAGGCTGCGGCTGTCTTCTACCCCCTCCTTCCGCACACACGTGATCCTTGCGTCAAGGTCCCCATTGACGTCAATAGACTGGATTTCATTCATAAGATTTTTCTGCACCCCACCGACCTTATCTTATCCCTCCTCCCCTATTTTATCAGACCAATTAGCTGCAGTGCTGCTGTTGAATAAACAGAATATTCGTAATTCATGGTGCAACCTCAGAGAGCTGGTCCAAGCTTTCACGGGCAAACCGGAGTGCAAGAGGGAACATTTGGGGTTTTCTTTAGACATAGACACGCTTATTTCTGCGGCTGTCTCACGTTTGTGTGCCATCAGAGCTTAAGGATGCTGTGCACTGGTGTGTGACAATGGAGGCAAAAATAGCTCTCCTAATAAGCTGTGAAAGGGCTCAGTTTTAGTAAATAAATAAATTTATTTTTCATGGATCATCATCTCCATCCTGCTGTTCACTGGTGCAATTCTGCATTCATCAGCGTCTCCAGTTTTGTGTTAAAATGTCTGGTTAAAAGTCCACTGCCCTCTCTTAGATATTTCCGCACTGCTACAGCTGCATCATCTGAACCTTTCATTCAGTGGTGCTGGTTTCAGTTATTGTGCAAACGTACAGTTTTTAAGTTTGGGGAAACCTGCAGTCAGCTGAGACATCATCTGTTCCTCCCACTGAAAACATCCAGATGAACAGAATCAACTTTTGGGGAACTTTTCTACTCTTCATTATTTTCATAGTTGCCTCAACTCCCTCTTAATAGTGTATGAATGTGTGTGTGAATGGGTGGATGACTGGATATGTAAAGCGCTTTGGGGTCCTTAGGGACTAGTAAAGCGCTATATAAATACAGGCCATTTACCATTTAATTAATCTTCTGCACTTCCTGTTTCCAAGCGCACGCTCTCTGTCTAGCCAATTCATAGAAGTCAAATTCTCCTTCCATACTGTCCAATCTCACGTGCAACACACTTTTTCTTTTCCACCTTTCTTTTTGCAATGCACGTGCCCTACCAGTGTTCCTGGCTACTTCTCCTTCATCTCATAGACTGTCCAACTTTTTTATTACCACTTATTCTTCACTGACATATTTTCCTGTAGTTCCTAATTCTGCCATCAAGTCTCTTTGTCTTCTTTTCTTTATTCTCAGTTTTCTTCACCACTTCAGCTGTCCTTTCCAAGTCTTCACTACCACCCAGAGCCTTTAATGTTTGTCTTAAACCACCATGTCAGTTAAAATGCAAAAAAGAAACCGTAATGCAACTCTACGAATATGATGCTGTGACAAAGAAATGGTAAATCTGTTAAAAATGTTAATTGACCCACAGGGGTCATCTTCATCTGCGTATGTCTCTGGATACAGTGGCTCATCTAAAAAAGAAATCAGAAGTACTTTGCTCACTGGTAAAACTCTCAAACATTTACCTTAAAGCAGTAATTCTGGTATAGCTGAAATTACATCTACCTAATTTATAAAAGCTTCATTTAGCCTGGAAAAATAGTTTGCTGCTCTATAAGAAAAAGCCCTCTGAAAAACCAGAGCATTTTACTGTTCATCACTGATATACGTTTCTCTGTAGCTAGGCTGACACAAAGTCAGAGCTCCGTTGTGCCAACCATTCCTTTAACCTCACGAATTTCTCAATTTTAACCATTAGAAAAAAAATTATTCATTACTGTCTCACAAGGGTAACTTTATTAAATTCAATTTTATTTGCATAACGCCAAGTCACAACCGTTGCCTCACGGTGTCGTTATGTACATTTACTTTTAATACCATTGATATTTGGACTGCTTTTCTCCATCATCTGCCTCCCTTGGTCACATTGCAATAAGCTGTTGATGGCTTCTCATGATGCATCACCATGGATTCATAATCTTCATTTAAATGCTTGCTCACAAGGGGTCACATGATTACTGGAGTTTTCTGTTTTCTTTATACTCTATGTATAGTTTCTTCACCTTCTAATATAAAGTATTTGCTCAAAGAGGCTCGTCTCGTTTTCTCTGTATTATTGTAAAGTTTTTTGCTTACAATATAAAGAGTATAAATCAGCTTGAAATATAAATGTCAAAGAATAAAACTGATGATGTGCCAACTAAAAAATATCCAATCCAATGTTTGTTCAAAACGTATCATCACTCAGTGATCACTACAACTACATTTTCTCTAAATAATACAAGATAAAATTCATCAGTTCTCAAAGTTTAGCTCTGTCAGTTAACCTTTATTAACACCAGGTGAAGAGTTCCTGTTATGAATCTGGATGACAAGCATAGTTTTTGAAAGTGCGTAGACTAGTCTTCTAGTTTTTTGTTAGCAGTTTAATCTCACTGTGGTTGGGCATGCTAGTCTTTACAGGTATCTCTGCAATATATCAATGCAGGAAACCCGCAGTGAGCTGAGACTGAAGATGTCACTTGGATGAAGGACGAAACATTTCTCCATCTGAAAACGCTGCGTCCAGATGAACAGAATCAACTTTTAGTGTATCCGCACCAACAATCACACCCAAGGCCAATTTGGAATCACCAATTAACCCAGTGGTTCTCCATCTGTGGGGTGTATAGCTACTGGACGTGCACAACTAGTGAAATGTGAAAATAAGAATGTTTTTTAGGTAAACAACAGTTGTCATTGTTCTGAACTTTACTAAACTTGAAACCTTTTCTTTTACTTGCCAGTCAGGGTAATTATTATAATTCTTAACTATTGGGATTCTTATCTAAGTTAAACTGCGCCATTAAAGTTTTAAGTTGCATCTCTATATATTTCATATAGCTCCACTTGCCACACAGATGCATCTGTATGTGCAAGGGTGTGGATTTCTGTGCCACTTTGAAACTGGTGTGTGGAGTGACTACGCTGACCTGTCGTCAAATGACAGAAGACTACAGGATATTTCTGACTGCTGGACCATTCAACCTAGAGCCTAATATAACTGTACATTTGGAGAGACATGAAAAACATTTCCCCCTTACCCCCACCAACCCACCCACTGAGTGCTTTTGACTTTTACACAGGAAAGAAGAAAAAACAAAAACTGGACCATATAGTAGAACTACAGATCTATGGTAAATAAATAAAGAGCAAGTTCCATCACTTATTCTTTTACAATAATGTAAAGGTAAATAAATTCCTAATGTGGGCCTTTTGGGGGGGGGGGGGGGGGGGTTCATTATATATTTTGGTCACACATTGTGGAATATAGAGGATTTTGCCCAATTTTACACTGGACTGAATCAAAAATACACACATTTCATGCTGTGTGTTAACAGTACTAACTGACTCACACTTGTTGTGATTTACCTCTTCAATATAAATACCTTTCAACAGAATTATGAAGGAAGATGGATTGAGTATATTGTATAAAAGACTTTAAATGCAGAATGTTTGTCCAACTCTTAGACACCCCTTTTCAGAAATGTTTATTAATCCCACCAACTCAGACTAATTTGTGTGATTACAAGCAGATGCATTCAAATTCAAAGGGAAAAGTAAACAAAGTTAGAAACATTGTTCCAGCTCATAAAATATTCCTGCTGAGACAGTATAACGAGCTAAGATTTATTTTAAACAAGCAAACAAACCAGAGAATCTTAAGCCCGACCATTTTAACATAATTTCCCTGGAAAATAAATCCAAGGTGATGATACACGTCCTAATAATCCCATAAAAAAACATAGACACTGCAGCACCTTAGGGGGGCGTGCTCCATTTTGACCCCGAGACTTCCAGGCCATACTCAGCACAGATGTTTCTGTATCCTATGCCAGCCACTTGGTTATGGCGTTCCATGTATGTCCTGTTTGCTAGCATCTAGCACCCTGTTGTTATATGTGCTCAGGGGCATCTTTGCACAGCCCGCCCTTGGGGTCTTGCCTTGTGTGATAGACCGTAAAGTCTAGTGCTCAGAGTGTGTTCATGCACTGCCATGATTAGTGCCTTTCTCTCAGTTCACCTTTGTCCAGCCACTGGTAGGATTTCTGGACATCAGCCACTTCTTCTGCCGGCCGTATATACCATGCAGGGTCCTGTAGATCCATGATGCTCCTCTTCTCAAATTTCTGCTGCCTGAGATATTAACTAACCACACTCTCAGTTGTGGCCATCTTCCTGAAGTACTTGTGGATGTTCATTGTCTCATCCTGGGTAGCAGTTCTGACACTCACTAGCCTTGGCCACCTTCCTCCTTCTTAGTGTACAGTCTTAGGGTGCTGCATGCATGTCAGTGGCTTCTATCTCCTCTTTTGGCCAGCTTATTTCATGGTTCGTTCCTATTTGTCTATGGGACTACCCCCTCCCCCTTTTCTTTTAACGATCCAACTACACTTCTCAAGTCCAAATGGGCTGGAAGTAGCCTGCATATGATTATATCCGGCCCTAGATAATTTCACGTCAGTTATTGATGGTCCTCAGTAGAAACAGAATCTTCGGCCCTGCGGAGAAGCCATGCAGGCAGGGATGGGACTTTATTCCGATGGGCACACCATGCAGGCAATCTGGGATCATATCATTATGTTAAAATAGGAAGGGGGCAGACGTTACAAAGACAACAAGTGTAGTGGTACAGGCTTAGTACACAGAGACAAGGATGCCGGATTTAAACGCTAAGGTGTTGGGAAAAATGAGTGAAAAAAGTAAACTAAGCAGCACTTGGCTGCATTTTAAATAATACTGAAGACTGCTGAGTGCAGAATCTATCAAACTAGGAGCTGGCTAAAGTGACACCAGATTTTATTTTCAGCCATTTGCCATTATGGAGGACAAAAGGTTTCAAACTTGTCCAGGCCTTAAAGCTGATGTGTGCTCTCACATATAGTAATAAATGCATAAAAAATAAGGCTTTTCTGAAAACAATGAAAAGTCTCACAGGCCAGAATACATGCTTCAAGCCATTTATAATTCTTACCCTGTTTGATCTGTTGCTCACCACAAACAAGCACAAGAAAAATTTGTTACCCTAAACTTTAGTTGCATAAGTTTTACAGCTTTCCCCACTGATAAAAACGCTTCATACTACACAAAATAATTAAGCAAAAACAACTGAATGAAAAAACAACTAAACGTATATCAAAAAAATGGAGTCTGAGCAATGAGCTACCAGAACTTTACACATTTATTTCTTACACTGAAAACCAAAGAGTCATGCTGACAGATTTGTCACAGCAGCTTTTTCTTTACCATCTAGAAACAGTTCAGAATCAGAATCAGCATACTTTATTAATCCCTAAGGAAATTATGTAAATATGTAACTTCTTTACAGTGATGTTGAGTTTCACTAGTCCAGCCCCTTAAGATCAACATTTGCTGTAGATCCTGGTGGTGTGGATCAGTGAACCAGTGTCTCCTTCACTCCTGGCATACAGCTTGATATCATCCGTGTAGAGGAGGTGGCTAATAATTGCTTAAGTCCTTGGCCAGCCTGTTTGATGATCTGGCTGACGGGGGTTCAGGCCTATGCAGAACAGTAGTGTGGGGCAGAACATCTCCTTGGTAAATCCTGCACTTGAAGCTGACCTCTAGTGTTCGCCAAATCCCCATCAAATTCCTTATGGTCCTGTCTTGTACAGTCAGAGGAATCCCAGGATCCATGAGTGAGGCACTGAGTCATAGGCTTTCTTATGGTCAATCAAGGGAGTGCACAGGTTGGTCAGTCTTGTCTTACAGTCTCTGGTAACTGCTCAACCAGTAGCAGGTTTTCACCACTCTCACCACCCCAACATAGCACACTGGAACCTTCAACAGTTTTAGTAAATCCTTTTGTAACCAATGCCATCAGTATATTTTGTAACAAGCTTGCGAAGCTCTTGACAGAGCACACTGGTTTTACACAACATGAGATGTTCCTTGTGTGACACCTTTTTATAGGCCATCAGTTGGGACTTGAGAATTAGCTGATATTAATCTGCACCTGGCGGCAGGAATGCTTTCTAATTACAGAGGGAGTCTGACAAGAGCCAAATTGTGATAGCTAGACCACTGGATCAGCACATTTCCAAAACTGCAGCTCTTATGGAGTGTTCTCAGTCTGCAGTAGTCAAAAGTGGTTGAAAAGGACTAGCGATGAACCAGTGACAGGGTCATGAGCGGCCAAGGCTCACCAGTTCATCTGAGGAGCAATGGCTGGCCCGTGTGGCTGGTCCAACAGACAAGGTACTGTAGGCTTAAACTGCCCCCAAAATATTGGTTCTGAAAGGTTACTGAAAAACAGTGCATTGCATTTTGTTGGGTATGGAACTACATAACAGCAGAACAATATGGGTGCTCATGACCCATCCATCACCAAAAACACCAACAATGGGCACTTGAGCATCAGAACTTAAATGCCTTAATGCAACTGCTGTTGTGATTTGGTGCCATTTAATTGAAATGGAACTGAATTGACCGTGGTGCCATGGAAGAAGGTAGCCTGGTCTGGGAATCATGCTTTCTGGGAATGGCCAGGTTCTGCTGGGGAACCTTGAGTCCTGTCATTCATGTGGATGTTACTTTGACATGTACAGCCAACCAAAGCCTTGTTGTAGACCATGTACATCCTTTCACTGAAATTGTAATCCCTGATGGCTGTGGCCTATTTGAGCAGGATAACCCTCGCTGCCACAAAGCAAAAATGTTTCAAGAATGGTGTGAGGAGCTATCTGTTTCTAACGCCTTGGTGCAAGGTGTGTGTGTGTGTAAACTGTAATCGTTTTAGCAGTTTATCTATTAAGAAGTAGGGATGGGTATCGTTTAGGTTTTATCTGATACAAGTACCAAACCGGTACTTTTGAAACGGTGCCGGTGCTTAAACGGTGCTCAAACCGGTGCTTAAAGAATGGAGAACACAAAATTGGTCCAAAAACCTCTCATGTTTAGCTGTTTTCCACTTTTTCTTTGGTCATTTTAGCCTTTTTGGCCAGGGTGAAGGGAGTACCTGTCATCAAACAAGAAGACAGCTGCATGTAACTACGACGGTGTTTGCTAGTTCATCTTACATGCATTAATGTAATAACGTGGTTAGCCTACTCAACGTAAATTACACACGAACAACATTAAGCTACTCACGCAGAGAAGAGGAACGGCAGAGATGTGCACGGTGTGAGGTCTCGCAGCAAGCTATCAAATACGGCGCTTTTCTCGGCTTTTAAAAAAACGCTATGCGTCGCCAGGTGTTTCATCAGATTCGAGGTGTTACCTCCTTTGCACAGTATCAGCTTAAAGCACTTGTTGCAGGCTGCTGAGTTTTAATCTTTTGCTGTGAAGTACAGCCAGACTTTTGACCGCTTCGCCTTGGGCATTTTTAATCTGTAGCTCTGCTCTAAAAGAATGTACGTACCTGGGCCCGCCTACTACGCTCGCAAAGGTAAAATGATTGGCTGGAATCCAAAGTGCATGACATCTCAGGAAAAAAAAAAAAAAAGCACCGAAATAAAGCACCGAAATGTGCGCTGCTTTTCGGTCTGGTTACTACCATTTATGTCAGAACCGATACCGGTACCCATCCCTATTAAGAAGTCTATTATCCTGGAATTTTGTCAGGGGTATCAGCCTGGAAATTTTTCAACTTGTTCAACTGATTTTGAATGACCCGTTCCATTACTGCCCACTGCTCATTCAGCAAAAGTCTGTTTTTCACACAGATGTCACACTGAAAACAAAACTTTGTAAAACATTTACAGAACAATAAAATATAGTTAAGCTAGATAATTCTATCTGCCTTGTAATTTCACCCCAGCCCAAACAAGTAACTACTGCACACAGCATGTCCCTCCTATAACTTTCAACTCTGACCTTTACCTGTGTTCCTTCTCATTCTAAGTTGCACTTTTCTTAAACTGCATATGACATTTCCACCTCATCAGGATACAGTACATATTAATGGTTCAAATGTAAATAAGATCCTTTTTTTTTAGTTCTGATGCCATTCTAAAATGTCTTTGGTTTATTCTTCACTATCAGTTTATCAAAGTTGTGCAATGAAAGATGGGCCAATAACAAGGAGTATTCATACAATCTAAAAATATTAAACACCTGAAATAAACGTGATATATTCACACACCAATTGATTACCTAGTACAAGAACAATTTGAGTGGAGCCAGAAAATTAAAATGTCTAATTCTTGTAATTGTTTTGTTTTTAATTTCTTCACTGTTTTATGTAGCGCCTGCATTTCTTAACATGGTGTAAATATACTGTACAAGGCAGGAACACAAGCCATCATACGAGCGAATGGATTATCTAAATAACAGAATGACATTAAATGTTGTTAAATGTATGTATAAATTAAGTGTTTTTTCCCCAACTTACCATCGTCAATGCTTTAAAATTCACTAGTAGCACTTGTAGTGACATTAAATATTTATTACAGTCTTACTACTCAAGTGAGCCCATAGTCAGTACCTGACAAAGCTTCATGACATAATGTGCCTGCTCAACCAGTTTTTGTATCATAGCCCAGTCACACTGCAAAATCACAATACTGTGATAAACATTCAGCAAAATGTTACTTTGCTGAAGTGTATATAACCCACAGTGGTAAACACTGTGGGTTATTTTCTTAGCTGGACTCTGCCTTACTCCTTAAAAAGAATATAAACACACAACTCTGGCAGCCACATAGAAGTGACCTCCCCACCCACACACACGCACACTATCACCCACCCACCCAGAGCTAAAGGGCCTGGCACTGCAAGGTTCTTCCACTAACTGAGTCTCTCCCCCAGTTAAACAGTGTATATCAGTCCCCATTCACATATACATAGTACCAGTACTGTCAAGTTGATGCATGTTCTACCCTACACTGACCCACCCCCTGCCTTCTATATTCTCCCATAACGCTGCTGTGGGCTATGCCAAGCCCATCTCCTCCAGTACACTTCTCGGTGATTCGTCCTCCTGAAAAGATAAACAAATGGAAGACACAACTTAAATTACAGACAACAAATTGTTCCATTCACATTGCATGGAGCTGTCACCTCTCACAGGCATACGTAGAAAGATGACCGTATGCCATTTATATTAGTATTACTGTATTATATGCAAAAAAAATGCAACAGTTAGGGCTAGCTGACTCAGAGTGCAGGCAGAGAGGAAACTTACACAAAACAGTTTTTTCACCGACCAGGGAGGAACAAAAACGACACAAATTTACATATGCAGAGTGTACGAACTGCACAACTCCAAACTGAAGTTAGTCTGGTGATCATTAACACAACAAAATGTGTCCCACAGTCAGTCCATGACTTGTGACTGACTTTTCAGTGATAACTCACAGGTCACTAACTTTAACGCATCGTCTTCTTGAGTCATGTCAACTCTGAAGCCCAGCTTACCTCCTGCAGTAGGTCAGCTTGTTCAATGGCTTTGAGGACACTCTTTTTAGATGTGTCCTGAATCTCTCCTCCCATCAGGAACTCGTCTAAAATGAAGTAGGCCTTCTCAAAATTAAAGATGATGTCCAGCTCACATACCTACACATACACAAAACGCCACTCTTTACCATGCCAGGGAAAGTCTCAGAATGGTCTTTCAACTTTTCCCTTTTGAGAATTCAAACAAAATTATGTTTGAATTCATTGTGAGTACATTTTAACAAGTAGACATTTATCTTTCTGACAATAATAATTTTAGAAAACGTATACAAAATGATTCAAAGAGTGACAGCATGTATTATAGGAGTACATTTTTACTTAAACCAACTAAGGATAAGTTGCTGTACTAAGAATTATTGTTACCCCTGGACAAAATGTCAAACGAAATGTCAAACGATCACTGCGGCATCAATGAGTTAAACTGTCTAAATGCTTTCATCTTTAATAAAATGATCAGTGTTGCAACTTTACCAGGTGTAACAATTAAGTTTAACATCCAAGCATCCATGAAAACAGCATTTATTAAATTCAGCAGTTAGAAGTTAGCAGGAAGTTAGCTTGCTAGTTTCCATGTAAATATACCATGCTCTGACTGAGAGATTTCAGAAAGAAAAAAAATCAAACTTACAGCACTGCTGTCACTTAAATGAGGACAGAAAAACTAAACCGAACTGACCTTTGTAGGGTTACTGAAGTTGGGCTAGCTGGAATATAATGGTTATAATGCTGGCTAGCTACAGAGCTATAGTTAGCATGATATAAAAACATTAGCACAGTGAAGCTGGAGGATGAAATATAAGTTTTTCCTGTTCCTGTTTCCATGTTAAGTTCCTGATCTTCAGCTTCATGTTCCCATTCCAATCTTTATTTGCCTCAGAGTGATTCTTTTCTGACTCATTCAAATTTTTGGTGTCTGAGCAGCTGGGTTGTAGTTACATGGTAAGGTTTTAAAACTGAGCTTTAAAGTGTTGCAGATGAATCATAGTAATGAAAACCCAGACAGGTCGACAGTGATCATGGACTATTTTTAGGGGCTTGTTCTGATCAAACAGAACAAGATGCAAAGCATTAAAACATGCCAAAAACACAACAGCCTTAAAAAACGCAGAGTAGTTTGGACCCGGAAGCAGGATTCATATGCCGTCAACTAGTCTCTTCCTTCAAAGTAATTCACATGCAAATCAGAAAAATCACATTAAGATGCACATATGACTTACACTGCCAAAATATTTATCCAGCAACTCTACGAAACGGTGTATAACTTCGAGTGTGATCAGCTCATTGTCTTGCTCTTCAATGGCACAACAGAAATAAAGGCTGGCATACCTGCAAGACAATATACACAGAAGTAGAAACAACTTTAAAATCCTACATTGCCTTGTTCTCAAGTTATCGCATTCACTAGATTTGCAGAAAACGTAACCTCTGACCTTTATGTTAAGGCCACTGAGATTGAAACTCAAACATATTAAGTGGATTCACCTATGGTATCAATTTGAAAACCCAATGTCGCCTCGTTCTCAAGTTAACAAAAACCACCAAGGCCGCAGACTGCCTGCTGTGAGATCCAGTTAAGACTTTCTGCCTCAAAATTCATCACAGATTTTAAAAAAGAAAGAAAGACGAAGAACAACAACAACAGAAATGTACATACAGTCGAAGTATGACAGTTTACCATACCTGTGTAGGGCTGCCAGACAGAGCAAGCGTGCAGAGTTCTTTCAGTCCAATAACCTGTGTTTGGGTGCTGACCTATGAAGTAGCATCTGTGTTTTAATCAGTCACTTATCCCCCTGATCTTGTTGACTTGCCTGATTTTGTAATTTGTCCAAGGTAAGTGGGCTAAATGATTAAATCCTTAATTCTGCTTTCTGTTTTAAATGCATTGTTTGCCTAGTTGTGTTGTAACCTCCAAGTTGTGCTTGCGTTTTGGTTATTAACACATCAATATCTCATTATTATATCAATATCCCAAAGGTGTTCTATTGAATTAATATCTGGTGACAGTGGGGGCGATGTGAGTATAGTGAACTCATTGTCATGTTCAACAAACCAGGTGACTGGGGGAAGCTGTCGTCACAGGATGGGCACAATGTGAGCATAAGGGTTGGACGGGTCAGGAAAAATACTCAGGTAATGATCCCATTTAACACCTGCCTGAACATTTCATACAGTGTAGGATAGCCCCATGCTTACAGTGTAGGATAGCCCCATGCTTGCATCCAAACGTCGGATAAGAAACTGAAGCTCAACAGACCACACAATTGTCTTCCAATATTCTATTTCCCTATTTTGGTGAGCACATACAAAGGAATGGCACCCAGTGTGGTCTGCTGCTGCCATCTTGTCTTTTGCATACTTTGGCTGTAATGCAGGGTTATGTTGGTACTATGGTAAATGGACTGGTTCTTATATAGCTCTTTTCTACTCCACCTGAGCATTCAAAGTGTTTTATACAACTTGTCTTGTTCACCCATTTACACAAGCTCTTATTTTTCTCTGTACATGCTTTCTACCACATTCACACACATTCAAACTCAGATGGATGCATTGAAGAGCAACTTGGGGTTAGTATCTTTCCCAGGGATATTTGGCACATATGTATTTGGAACAGCCATGGATTGAACCACCAACCTTCTGATTAGCGCACAATGTGCTATACCTGCTGAGCTACAACAACCCTTATCAGATAGAAGAAGTCTTCTTCTCTGAAATGAACAAGTTATTTTTGCCCAAAGACCCACTGCTCCCTGCATATTTTCTCCTTTTCAGAACTTTCCCTTTAATTTCTAAAGAGGGTTGTTAGAAAATAGATCACCAATTTGTGAAACACTCAGAATAGCGTGCGTCAGAGCAACATCCATGCCACATTCAGTCACCTGAATTACATTTCTTCCCCATTCTGAGGTGCTGACCATGTCTACATAAATGCATGGACTGGGTTGCTGCAATGTCAGTGGCTGATTAGACATTCAACAAGTAGTTAAAAAGTTGTACCTAACAAAGGTATACCTAACCTATCTATAGACTTGGAGTACTGTGTTAAGCCACCCATCCTTTCTTTATATTTTGCTTCCACTGAGCCAGACTCTTAATTTTTTGTAATTTTTATTCAAAACTTTTACCTGGACATTGTTAGGGCTGTTTTTGTTTTTGTTGTGCATCTGCACCTTATTGTTGTCAATGCCTACGCATGGGACAGTGTGAAACGTAATTTCAATTCCTTTGTATGGCAAGTACATTTGAAGAAATTGACAAATAAAAGTATTCTATTCTATTCTATTCTAATTGTAGTTCACTGCCCAGACTGTCCTGTATTTACGAATCACTTTTGTTTTTTTGGATTGATGAAATCTCCATAGTAGATAGTGAAAAACAGGAACTTTCCTGTCAATTAAATGTTTATGCTGGTGTAGCATGAATGGCTGTAGATGAAGTCTTTATCAACAGAAAAGATTGTTAGAAATTATTATTAAAAAAAAATAAAAATACAGTTAAAAGTCCAAAAATGTATGCCCTCCATCACATGTTCCAAAGACTCCAGTGGGCTGAATTGGTGTCTTTGCTGGATTGATTCTGCTCCCCTGGTCTTATGTTTAGCACCACTGATTTAGTCCAGTGTTAGACTATACTTGTAGAGGGGATGCGTTCTTTAGTGATGGTCAAGGGTGGTTCTGTACCACATAAGATGGTTGTTGTTTTATGCAACAAAGTCTCAGGGACAATGCTTCTTTGGTCTAATTTCCTTCCCTTCGCCTCAGCTGAACTTGTCCGGTCTGTAAAATCTCAAGTATGCCTTCCAAAGCTCTGATGCAGAAAAGCAAATGTTCTAAGGCTTGTTGTGTCAACATTGGACTCAGCCATTAACTCTGCTAGGTGTGGCAAAGCCAGCTGATGTGGCTGGCCATAGTGGGAAGTAGGAGAGGCCACTGTGTCACTATATTAGTTACTATAGTGTGAAATGTGTAGGCTTCTTCAAATTTCAAATGACTCATAAAAATCTAATAATGTAACATTCAACAGAAAGACCTGATGCATCTTCTAAACCAAGTTGTTTTCCTTGGGTACAGCTGGTTTAAGTCCTTAAGATGTGTTTCTCTGACCAGGAAAGTCAAGGGAAGCAGGCCAGTAGTAACTTGCCCTGATGCTAAGAGCTCCTGGCAGTTAAGGCAATGCAAATCCAGCCCATGGCCCTGGTGATCAGGGCCACCCATATTCCTCCACTGATCACCGGATGTATGAGGCCATGGTTAGGTTCTCTGTAGTTAGAGCTCAAAGGCAGTAGTTCACCTAATTTGCCAAAGCAGACTTATAGTTCATCTACGTGTTCCACCAGTGGGGGCTGGGCTGGCAGTGAAAGACCATGTACCACTGTGGTGGACGTGGGCCTATCGTCCCCATCTATATGAAAGCAGCTTCTCTTTCCAACAGACATTAATTTTAATGAAATACTCAAATACAGACAAATATGTAGTTTTCCTTCCTGCTGTTTCTTTCTTGGAGACGAAGCACTGCCACATCTCATCCTTTTTACATGTTTAATACTGTGTTACTAACATTTCTTTTAAAAATTTCTAAACAATAAAGGCTACTGCCTAAATGTATAAAAGCACTAGTGCATTTCTTTAGTTTCTTGATAATTAGTGATAAATCAACAGCAGTTCATAGCACGAGTTAGCTACAAAAGAAAATGAAACTGTAAATATCTACTCTAGAAACAACTGTCAGTAACGTTAAAATGAGAAAAGATGAAAATAGTGTAAAGAAAGCACCACAAGAAGCACGTGATGATGTGATGAGTACAAAATGCAGGACTGCCCATGGCACTTTTACCTTTTATAGACAATCTTGAGGTCGCGCCATTCTAGAAAACTGCACATCTTTGGTTTGCGAGCCAACACTATCTGCATCAGCTCCCTGACCATCTTCTTCTTGTCACGCTCAGCTGTGGCTGTGTACCACTTCTGCAGTCGCAGCTTGCCCTGCCGGCTGAACAGCAGCATGAAGCGCATCTACATGCAAAAACAGAACAGCCCCCAAAAAGACAGTACAGCATATATGAGAACATGTATTCAATGTGTAGGTACATGTCAATACATAAATGTAAATTTGAATTACTGGCCCAGTAAAGGAACCTTTCCTGTTAACTGCATTCTTGTGCCCAATTATGAGTCACTTCATCACAGTTTTTTATCATTTGCTCTTTTTGTAAACATTATTATCAAGTCTGACATCATTAACAATTTCTGTGTTCAAATGCTCTTTCAACTCCCAAAAGCAAAGAAATACAGGGACGTCATTAAGAGTTAAATATGGTCAAAACTATTTCAGCTCCAATAAAATAATCAGTGCGGCTGCTCAAGTGTTGCACCATTATGATAAAGAGGATAAATAGGAGGGCCCCATATTAATAGAGGCAGATGCCATCATATGGTAGGAATCAATGGTATGGTATCAACGTTTTGCAATGTGGTCTGGATTACTTGCTTAGAAAAGGTTCAGGTTCAAAGTTTAATATACAGTGAAATCTGAAGTCAGCCCAAGAGAATCACATCCTTGGTGACAAATAAACCTCAGTGTGCACTGTGAGTCTTTAGAAATTAAACCATGTCAACAGTGCACATTTTTAGAGCACGCGGCGGCTCCTGTCTGCTCAAATAACAAAGAACTGCACCATGTTTGAAATCCAGCAGAATAGATGCTTGGACTGAGATGTGCTGCACTCAAAAATCAACTCTGACATTTTGTGAGACTTTAACTTGTGGTAAACATTTCAGGTAGAAATATACTGCAAAAAAAAGAGAATAGCATGCCAAATTGTTTTCTCAAATCACAATAAAAAAAATAAAAAAAAAAAGGTCTATATTAGATCATCATCCCATATCTACTTGGTCCAAGGGAGTGTCACAATGAAACACATAGGGAGTTAAGCCAGCATTATAAAATAGCCATTTTAAAATGATTTTATGTTACAGTGATCCAGTCAAACCTACCAAAAAAACATAAATAAAACAACCTCATGGCTTTCTGTAATAGGTTATTTAAATTCCAGTCTACTTATCCCACGCCCTCCAAATCCCTCAGTTGTTAATGCAATATCTCTCTGATACGTCCCAAGTACACTACTGAAAACTGGCAGTTCAAAAGTAGAAGGTGAACAAAGTGGAGCATTTAGCAGTTGAAGAGTCAGTTACCTTTTTCAGGTGCTGGAAGACCAAATTAGGACTAAAACCAAAATTAATAATGGATTTGGTCACTAAAGACTTGCACTAGGATGACAATCTTTAAATATTCTTTGTGAAGTCAGCTGGGATAGGCTTCAGCACCCCCCGCGACCCTGAAAAGGATAAGCAGAAGCAAATGGATGGATGGATGGAATGGATATGAAAGTCTATAATAACATAATGGCCATGACAAATTTACATTGCGATTGTATGTGGCGAGTGTTTCATCATCCTATGCTGTTTCCCCACTGGTAAAGGAAAGGGAGGAACTGACATCAAATGGCTATAATATTTTGGTTTGATATTACCTACACACATAGACGTCTTATACTGCATTTAAAGCAAACCCATATACATAACACTTCAATCACATAATGAAACCACTGGTATAAACTTAAGCTGTAATGTGTATTACAGCTATTTTAAAACTTTGCAGATTTGGCAATACTAATCCCCCGTATCACTTACTAATTATGTTTACTTACATGTGCCTGTTACCAGTCTACAGTCTATTTGGCAGGGACGAGTGTGGGAGCTATGGCAGGTAATATTAACATCACCAGTGTCAGTCACATCATTCGGCCACGCAGTTTCAAAAACAACTGCGCTGAGGTTAAGCAGAAAGTTAGCCACATAATGAAACCTATTTCATTACTTTATGTTGTAACCCTAGGCTGGCAGAAAGTAGGAAGCACGGCATCACCTCCGTTGCTGACGATAACTAAAACCTACAGATAAACTAATTACCTGCAACAAGGGCAGGCACACTAGTTTGTCCCGTATCTGTCATGCTAAAGTCTGACTAACATCACACAGATCACAAGCTGCACGAAAGCTATATACAGCGTAAGAAGCATGAAGCATGTTTCTTATGCTGGCCTGTTAGCTTGCAAGGCTATGCTGACAGAAGCCAGGTGTAGTTACCGCAGGTGGTGACTTCCTGGAATCATACACCTTGATAGCATTAGCGTAGCATACCCTCCACGTACACTTTTCCAGGCAGGTGAGACGTAATAACTTACCATTCTGTGGGGTTTTTAACGTTTGTGTCACGTGACAAACGGACTGTACTCCCTCGTTGCCCACTCAGACGTACACCCGAACTAATGCCGAAAGTTCATTCCCGTGTGAGGTGCTCAACTACTGCGCTTGTAATAAGCGCAAACCCTTCCCCGACCGTTGCTTCTGCCAAAGCACTTCCACATCCGAGGAGCATGCGCACTCCGGCACGTCTAACGTGACGTTTATGATTTCGTCTCACTTCCGGAGGGTTCGAATGATCTTAAAGTGTATGAAGTGTAGTGTTACATCCTCACCGTGTGTAACTGCGGACACTGAGTCCCTGGTAAAGAAAAAAAGAGAGTCTCCGTAGCGGTAGGATTTGCCATCATCATCATTCATTAAACACCGAAAAACCAGGTTTCTCTTCAGCATTGAAGCCATGCTTACAAAAAGTCAGAGCTCTGCTGAGTCAAGCATTCCTTTAACTTCATTGATTAAAAAAAATAAATGAAATTTTATCTATTGAAGAACAAATACTCAAAGCCATAGACACATCATTATTTTAAGCTACTTTAAATGTCATTTATATTTATTTAGACTCTTTCACTTCAGCTAATCTAAATCTGAAATAACTTTAGTAATCGCTTCCTCCAGGTCATCAACGTGTCCATTAGACCTCATTACCCATTCTTATCAACTGCTCAAACTATTACAATTAGTAAATGCTTTAATCTTAAATATGATCATCTATCTCTATTAATAGGCTATGTGCAATTAAGGTGGCAATCATTAAACTATTACTTAAAAAGCAGTAACCTGACCCAGCTGTCTTATGTAATTACTGACCACTCTCCAGCATTCCTTTTATCTCAAAAATTCTTGAAAGAGTTAAACAGCTAACCGATCATCTGCAGAGGAATGGTCTATTAAAAGAGTTTCAGTCAGGTTTCAGAGTTCATCACAGCACAGAAACAGCTTTAGTGAAGGTTACAGATCCTTTCCTATATGGCCTCTGACAGTGGACTCTTACACACTAAGTTTAATTATCCAGTCTTTAAGTGATGACGGGATGAACCCTGCTTCTGGGTCAAAACTACTCTGCGTTTAATAAGGCTGTTGTGTTTTTAAAATGTTAAAATCTTTTTCTATTTATTCTGAACTTCAGCACCCCTAAAAAGCGGGGTGGCTTTTTAGGGACTTGTGCTCAGTTGGTAGAGCAGGTCAGATACTAACCGGAAGGTTGGTGGTTCGAGCCCAGGCTCCTCCTCTCAGTGATGCCGCAGTTTTCGTTTGAGTTTGGGACCTGAAGCGGAGTTTGGACCCCAAAACAGCTAATGATGTCAGACTTAAAGACCGGATTGAGTTCCACATGGTTCTGTGCTAGGACCAATTCTGTTTACATTATACAAGCTTTCAGTAGTATCATTTGAAGTCACAGTATAGATTTTCCTCGCTAGCAGATGACACAACATGGTGTCTAACCAGATACTTAGTATCTAAATATGATGGGACGCAGAGTCTTCAGCTTTTAGGCCTTCTTTTCTAAAGTATATAGTTAGTGCTCGATCTGGTAACTCTAAATCCTTCCTTATTTGGACCTAGACTGCTGCAGGCTTCCTGTGATGCACGGACTGTTTCTTCGTCTTCACTTACCTTTTTCACATGTGTAACTTGCTAACCTAGCCCTGTAGAGTCAGTGTTAAACACCTGGAATGCACAGAGTTGATTGGTTAAGTGGTATCATGTGGTATGGCTTAGCTTCCATCCAATTGGTCTGTGCATTTCTGCAGCCACTGAACCACTATCATAAAGACCAGAATAGCTGAACCAGTTAAAAATAGAAGTGCCCTCCCTGGTGTTAAATCATAAACTTCTGTTTTGGCTGTAGGTCTTGGTCCATATGGGACAGCCTGTGGGTCTGGATCTGGACCTTGGTCCACATAGTGGCCTCTGCTATAGAGGTTACACAGGTAGTCCAACTCCTCCAGGATGGTACATTAATATGTAAGGTTTTGCTGTGTCTCCCAGCATAGTCTCAAAGCATGAAGGAGATTGTTACAGAACCGCTCCTTTGTCACAGTAGGAACAGAATTAACAATTTTTGGAGAGTCTTTGAATTCAGCCCTCTGTAGGTTGAAAATGTTCATTTCCAGTGAACATTGTGGCATCTTTTTGTTCCCAACAGATCGCATATTACATATTATTATAGCTATATAGCACATTTTTTTTCTTATCAAGATCTAATATGTTTTCCAAGTTCCTTTAATTATGTGTTTGGGATATGATGCTGAAAAATGAAGACCTCTTGCCACTCATTTTCACTCCAGTTCTTGTGTAATGTTTCCCCTTCTTAAGAATGGCTTCCTGACAGGTTTTCTTTGCTTTGGCGAATCAGTGACCCCACCCCACCCTATATCTTGCTTTCAGATACTGTTCATCTACTGTAGATAGATACAGATTTTTTTAGACATGCTTTTGTCTTCCACTTGTCTAGTTTCCTCAGTCACTGCACACCATGCTAGGTGTTCAGGTTTTCAGCTAATACCTATTTTGCAGCTTAATAGTACAAAAATGCTGTTTTGTGCGAAGCTTATCTTTGGCAGATTTAACTAAAGCAATGGGAACTAATATTTCTGTTATGTGTAGAAACTATATTGATTTGTTAGGTCCCTTTTGATGCTTGAGTCAGGGGGGGAACAGAAAAAGTCAATGTTAACCTTTCAAAGAACTCCTCAAAGACTGCAACATTGTAAAAAATATAGTAGTTTAATAAATACAAGCATAGTGACAGAAATAAAAATGTAAGAACAAAACAAACAAAAAATATGAAATATATTTTTTAACAGTAATAATATCAAAATATAACTATTTATAAATACTAATTCATTCAGCGTCCCTCCCTTACAATTAAATCAATATCTTTTGTATCAGGAACAGGTGAAATACCTCATATGTTCACTTTCCTTTATATCACAATATGTTTTATCACTCAGAAACATTCAGAGAAATAAATAATCTATAAAGATATATATATATATATGTGTGTGTGTGTGTGTGTGTGTGTGTGTGTGTGTGTGTGTGTGTGTGTGTGTGTGTGTGTGTGTGTGTGTGTATATATATATATATATATATATTTAGCAAAATCTTTTTCAATAATGTTGTAAATAAACCTTCCAGTGATAAAGTTTACAGTTTCAAATATGTCATCTGATGTAAGTAGTATATGTCAGATATGTCATCCATTGGATGGTCATTATGTGGAATTTTAGTAGCCTCACGCAGGGGAATGAAAGGTTTTCAGAGCGGGTTACTGCTGAGGCTGGTTGAACTGACCCATGAAAAGAACAGCACCTAAACATAAAAGGGAGAACATTAGGGAGCCACTCTACCAATTAGCAGTCTGGTATTGTAAAATTTTATTCTAGTGAAAGGTTACCTGTGAGTTTGTGCTGGATAAGGAAAAGGAACGGTCGGTCTAGAATGATCTCCTCTACTGCCATACGAGAAAACAAGACAGCAGCTAACAGAATAATGAAAAAGAAAGGGGGGTCAGTGTTGGGTTTATGTGGGGACCTCATTTGGACCCCTCACATTATCTTCAAATAGTTCTCCTGATACATTTTTTGTTGAAAAGTATTTGTTACAATATGATTAATCACAAAAAATGATTAAAATATTTTCTCTGTCTATAAATGAATATCTATAAACATTAAGAACTCTGCTTCTTTTGCCTATTTTCAACATCCCCTTTTAGCTTACATCATATTATGTTCCATACTACCATAAAAAATCAATTATATCACCTGTGCCACAAATAAAAATATATAGACTTGAGAAATGAGGGTACCTGTTGATGCTGCTCCTTTGGTTCCCTCTTCATTCACCTCAATTTTCAGTTTTTGCAGGACCTTCGACACACACAGCCTTTGATCCACTAGAGGGAAAAACACAAAAAAAACCAAAAACAAATGAGTAAATAAAGAAAAAAACAATTACATAAAATATGTTTGTTTTTTTCATTATGTAGTTTTTTTTAAACCTTAAATTTTTTTTATATGCTTATTTATAATCTATCATTAAGGCTTAAAATGCTTCAATTTTAAATATGGACAGTCTTGACACACAGGCTTTTAAGGTGGTTGTAATGAATAGATAGATAGATAGATAGATAGATAGATAGATAGATAGATAGATAGATAGATAGATAGATAGATAGATAGATAGATAGATAGATAGATAGATAGATAGATAGATAGATAGATAGATAGATAGATAGATAGATAGATAGATAGATAGATAGATAGATAGATAGATATAAAAAAACTGAGTGATCATCTCTGAAAGACTGGTTTATTTCAAAAGCTCCAGTCAGGATTAAGAGTGTATCATAGTGCAGAAACAGCTTTAGTGATGGTCATGAACTATCTTCTGGACTCATCTCTTTGTTTGTCCTGCTGGACCTCATTAAAACACCATTCGTGTTAAACAGTTCAGTTGTTTGAATTCTATCTGTAACACACTCCGATTTGTTCATATAACAACACAATACACTCATGACTCCAAGTTTGTAAGGAATCTTGGAGACATTCCTGACTCCAAGATGATAGCACTGATAGCACTGTTCTATCTACCCGAACACTCACAGTGCTTTAGACAACTTCTCTCATTTATACCATTCATATGCTTAAGTGCTTTCTATCTAACATTCACACTTAATTATTCTCCAGTGGATGCATCGGAGAGCAGCTTGGGGTTAGTATCTTGCCTGAGGATATTTGGCATACAGACTGGGGTAGCTCGGGATCAAACCTCCAACTTTCTGATTGGTAGATGACCTGCTGCACCTCGGGAACTACAGTTACCCCCGAGAGGTGAACATTTAACAAAAAGGTTGACTTACAGGTGATGCGTGTGAAGTCTGCAGTAGCTGGGTTGAAGATGTCTCCTAGTCCCATGTTAACTAGCGCAGTCTTCAGATTCACCTCGGAGTCCAGAGTAAACCTTCAAAACACCAGTCTTTCAGTTTCTTGTGTTTTGTTTAGGCTGACAGCCTTGTGATAATCAATATGAATCAATATAATTTATTGTTAGCTCCAAAGATACACTCTGACCACTCTTACCTAGGCAAGGCCAGCTGCCTCCTGACATTCCTGAGCTCTGTCCTCCACTGTCGGATCTTCTGGCTGCTCAGATCTGCACTGAGCGTGCTCAGAGGAACTTCAGGCTCAAAGGGAGACACCAAGAGCATGCTCAGTAAGTCGCCCTCATATGGGACCTCAATCACATCGTAATCCACTCCATCAGCGGTTACAAACTCTCCTGTTAATTGAGGGGAAAAGAAAGGCCTTAATGAGTAAATACAGATAGAGACCTTAGTCATCTGTGGAACCGTTTGATAAACAAGTGCAACAACGTGGCCCACCGTAGTTGAAGCGGTTGGTGATTCTCATCATGTGGACTGGCACAGTGCTGCCATTAGCACAGTGGAACATCCTCTCCTGTGTCAGTTTTGGGTCAAAGGGAATTTTCCAGAGCCCCTGGAAGTGGAGCGCATTAAGGAGGATGAGGCGTGTCTGATCAGTCAGAGATCCAGACTGCAAGAATTCAGGGATAAGACCTGCAGAAGAGATGACCAAACGATTTCAAAGATGGACACAAAGATAGACATCAGCAGAAATCAAAGCTGATGGAGGTTTCAGACGGGTTTGAGTCTGCTATATGAATATACCTGCAGTGTGATCTGAGACCCATGCATTGATAACGCTGATGGCTTGGTCTGGCTTCGTGAAGTCCACCTGGTGAGGGTTGGTCTTGAAGGCCTTGGCCAAGGTCCGGTGATATCTCTTCTCCAGATTCATCTTCCTCTCCACCATCACCCCGTTGGCTATTTCTACCCCTTCCTCAGTGGACAGGCCCCGCTGCAGAAGCCACTGCTGCCGAAGCATCCCCCGCTCTGCGGGACGAGTTTTGTTTTTTTTTCATGGTTATGGTCTTGACATGCTCTAGTCTACCAAAGTCACAAAACTACCTTTTTTTAATCTTTCTTTAACTTAGTTACAAACTTTCTTTTGCAAACGCTACAGTATGTGTAAAAACAGTAAATAGTGCCATATTGTTGTCCTGATGCTAAAAACTTTATGGATATATTCTCATTATTTCCTGTAACCTGTTCCTGTTGCCGCAGTCCCACTTTGTTTTCTGGATCTAGATGTCACTCACCTTGCAGAGAAAAACCCATAGCTGTAGTTAAGGCCTTGCTGGTGTTTCCATTTGCACCAAGCTGAGCCATGGCCAGAACAGAGGCCACACCATATGGGGACAAGACCACATTCTTGTCTGTTGACTCCTGGGCCAACTGGTAGAAGACCTTCAGCCCAAAATCAGTCTGCTTATCCTGCAGAGAACTCAGTCCCACTCTGCTCAGAGCCAGCACCAGGAAAATATATACACAAAGCATTCTGGAAAAGAAAAAATAGAATTTCATCAAATATGAATAGTGGTGATTCAGTATGCAGCAGACACTCTGTATCTGACACCTGCAAGTATAACCTTTCTTCTCAAACAGCTTTTCTCGCAGTGATTGTACACTACATCACTAAAACTGATGCATTCTTTAGAAATAGGTATTGTATCCATTTAAAGAGGAGTGGGTTTTTGTTTAACCTTGTGTCTGTAGATCCTTTCTGATTCTTAGTAAGAAACTGCACTGGATTACACAGTGGTACAGAGAAAGGTTAGAGACCTGTCAAAAGTTGGCCATAAAATGATGTCTTAAAATTATGACTGTAAAAACTTGCATACAGAAAGGTTCAAGCAAAGAGTATGAAAATAAATAAAGACAGAAAGAAAACGTGTCAAACTAGCCACAACTGGTAGATGTAAAAAAAAAGAAGAAAGAAAAGAAGAAGAATATATTAGTCCACTTCTAACTGTGCTTCAGTCAAACACTGACTCAGGATAATGAGATTTAATAATAATAAACTTAATAATAATAATTCAGGATAGGATTTATAACAGATTCAGTTTGTTCTTAGGAACTGAATGCAAGTCAACATTATAGACATCTGTATTAAAAAAAGCTGTGCACATGTGATTGATGATGTAATTTATGGATGTGGACAAGATCAACTGAAAACTACTCAAGAGGCTAAATTACACTTTATTGTATTAAATAACAATTTCCCTTCTAATTCCTTGTAATGCTGTGTGTGCCTGTATGTATAAGCTAGTCTGAACTGTCAGGTTCAGGTCCTTACCTTGTAGTTGGCGTGTGTCCAGTGTAGTATTTCAAATCCCTGTTTGTTCAGGTTTGTTCTCTGCTGGTCCCTGAGTTTGAAATACTGACAGCGGTTTGCCTATTTATACTAAAAGACTGCCTCCCTCCTACGCACACACATAAACACACAAAGCGTTGGAGACGATGATGTCATCTGACACTGTCTGGACAGACTTCCTTTTCATGAACACACATGTCCACTCACCCTCCCTCTCACTTTTTTCCTTGTCTCTTTTTCCAAGTTATCATTGAGGATATGGAAAGTCACTTAACTCTTTCCCCACACGGACACACACACATTAGTCTGTTCTTCCTGCTCATGCTGGAACAGTTAGTCAGAGGTGAATGCACAGTAATGTTTCGTAATCACTGATTTTTTAAAATGTCTGGATATAATAAATATTGCTGGCTGAGAGGCAAGTGCTGCACTCTCGAATGCTCTGCATTTTTCTACAGGAAATATGGTGTGGAAGTAAATGTGGTATCTGTTATTTGTTTTTCTTTGGAAGGCTATTTTTGACTTGTTTTAGCGTGTCACAGGTTAAAAACATATATAATCCAGTGCTGCAGTGAGTGGTATACATGCTCATGTGCTTTCACTTTGGGTGGGGATGCATCAGAATTCCAAATTTAGTCACAACTTTTAACATTCCTTATCCCACTACTCACCAAGCATCTGGTAGACAGGACAGAGAGTTGCATTTTACACACTTTTTCCAAGTCTATCTACGGAAGCTTGTGGCAGCCTAACAAAATGTAATTGAAGCCATTTGTTATATAGAAGAAAGCAAAATCAAAGAGCTTCCTGGACCTGATTTTGTTATGGAGTGTTTCAATTTCCATTACTAAGAAACAAAGAAACAAAAAGGACAAGAAGATGTTAAAACACTGCAGATACCCAGGAGACACAGAAATTACCAAACTGCATCCCTTAATCATCAGAATAGTGTCAACAATTTTTCCTAAGAAGTAGGACCAAAACCATCTGTGGATTATCCAGAGTAACAGAAACATAAGAATCACCAAAAACACAAACTAAGTATAAAATACATAAATAAAAAAGGTGAACAGATGTTGTGCTGCTGGAACATCGTTTCTGTGAGGGGACCTTATATAACAAGCTGCATTCACACAAGCTGTTTCATCCTTGAGAGCTTTTCTAACATTCACTCACATTCTGATGGATGCACTGGGAGAACTCGGGATTAGGATCTTGTCGAAGTATAGTTGACATGCAAACTGAAGCATCCAGGGATCAAACCACCAACCTACTGATAAGTAGATGATGTACCTCTTGAGTTATACTCAGACTGAAAAGATGTGCAAATGTAATTTCATGAATACCTTATTAACAGAGAAAATCAGTTTAACACTAGGAAGGCCCAGGCTTCTACCTTTCTACCTTTAAAACCCGGAGAGCAGCCAAATGGCTGGTAGGCTTTTAGCTAAGCTTTAGCTTCAGGCAAGTGGAAGCTAAATTGGCTAGTCATTCATATGTAAATTGGGTTGTTACCTGGGAATTCTGGAGGGAGGGGAGTGGGGGTGTGTGGATGAGGGGGTGGGGGAGCTGCTAAAAGCGGTGAGCTTCCTTTTGTTTCATCTTGATGCATTCTCAATCATCCAGGGAAACAAATCTCCAAAAGTCACCAACTTGGAGTGTTTCAGTTTGCCATCTTAGGGAGAAATCAACACACATGGGTGTAGGTCCTTTGTTGCTGAGATTTATTGATAAAAACAGTACAAAAAATCAACCATTTGTACACATTTTTACAAATAATTATAAAAAGTGAGTGAGTACATTTCAACATTTTCAGCAATCACTCACAATCCTGGCACTGCCATGGTATCTGTAGTCTGCATTTACCACATGTGTATCTGTTGCAGTGAACACATCGCACAGTGGCATGATTGTTCTTGCAATTGTGTTTGACCTGACACATGGCTCTTTTTCCAGGGCTCGGTGTGGAGGGTTGTGTCAAAGGCAACTGTTCTTTTCTTGCCTTCTTCGCAGCTACATGAGAGTGAGCTAACTCCCTTGCAAGCTCCACCAGGAAGTCCACCCGTCTTTCCTTCGTCCCGGAGCATGCTTGATACAGCACATGTGCATTCAGTGCTGCCATGTCAATCATGTTATAAAACACGGCAACTGGCCAGCGCCGTGTTCCTCTGCGGACAGTGTACTCCCGAACCATCTGGTCCATCACATCCACGCCACACTTTGTTTTGTTGTAAAGGGTGACAGTGTTTGGCTTCCTTTTGGTAGTGTTATCAGTCTGAACCACGCCGTGCATGCTGCTAAGAATATAGACTGTCTTCTTCCGTTTGGCCGCATACGCCGTCAGCGTGGCAGCAGAGGTTGAAAACACCTAAGAAATAAGATAAATTGTTATTTCCATAGCACTTTTACACACAATGAAAGGGAGACAGGTCCCCACCTGTTCTTCACGCCACACTGTGCCATCTTTCGCTGTCTCAGTCCCCAAACAAGCTCTCTTTTTAGGTGGAGAAGCAGTCTCCTCATCTGCAGTGTGAACAAATTCAAATTGTGAGCAATGGGAAGGTCCAGTATCTCCTCCTTTTTCACATCGCTTTCACTTGCGCAAAAACTTCTTAGACGGAAAACCACCATCCTCGGCACAGTCAACAAGATTCGCAGGGAAATTCCTCAATCCACTAGACAGACAGATCGCAATGAATTCACCACTCAGGTATGTTGCAGGTCTTTTCTGGTTCTATGTTTATGTGTTTCATTGTGTGTAAAAGTGCTATGGAAATAACAATTTATCTTATTTCTTAGGTGTTTTCAACATCTGCTGCCACGCTGACGGCGTATGCGGCCAAACGGAAGAAGACAGTCTATATTCTTAGCAGCATGCACGGCGTGGTTCAGACTGATAACACTACCAAAAGGAAGCCAAACACTGTCACCCTTTACAACAAAACAAAGTGTGGCGTGGATGTGATGGACCAGATGGTTCGGGAGTACACTGTCCGCAGAGGAACACGGCGCTGGCCAGTTGCCGTGTTTTATAACATGATTGACATGGCAGCACTGAATGCACATGTGCTGTATCAAGCATGCTCCGGGACGAAGGAAAGACGGGTGGACTTCCTGGTGGAGCTTGCAAGGGAGTTAGCTCACTCTCATGTAGCTGCGAAGAAGGCAAGAAAAGAACAGTTGCCTTTGACACAACCCTCCACACCGAGCCCTGGAAAAAGAGCCATGTGTCAGGTCAAACACAATTGCAAGAACAATCATGCCACTGTGCGATGTGTTCACTGCAACAGATACACATGTGGTAAATGCAGACTACAGATACCATGGCAGTGCCAGGATTGTGAGTGATTGCTGAAAATGTTGAAATGTACTCACTCACTTTTTATAATTATTTGTAAAAATGTGTACAAATGGTTGATTTTTTGTACTGTTTTTATCAATAAATCTCAGCAACAAAGGACCTACACCCATGTGTGTTGATTTCTCCCTAAGATGGCAAACTGAAACACTCCAAGTTGGTGACTTTTGGAGATTTGTTTCCCTGGATGATTGAGAATGCATCAAGATGAAACAAAAGGAAGCTCACCGCTTTTAGCAGCTCCCCCACCCCCTCATCCACACACCCCCACTCCCCTCCCTCCAGAATTCCCAGGTAACAACCCAATTTACATATGAATGACTAGCCAATTTAGCTTCCACTTGCCTGAAGCTAAAGCTTAGCTAAAAGCCTACCAGCCATTTGGCTGCTCTCCGGGTTTTAAAGGTAGAAAAGCCAAATGGCTGGGCTCTGGGCCTTCCTAGTGTTAAACTAGTTCACCTTGTGTAAAACATTCAAAATAATTCCAAAGAAAAACACAAACCTAGGCTACAAATTTTAATGACAAGGTTTGGGAACCAGATCTTTCTTTATTCTAAGATAACTGAGTCTTTGACAAATGTTTATGGCCATTGACAGTGTCTGGCATTTTTTGCCCTGGCTTTTAAATAGATGTAGTTTTCTGTCTTCAAAATACTCAAAATTTGTTTATTAAGCCTGAGAAGTTCCCATTACTAATACCGTGGGAATGTGACACAGCCACAACAGTGAGAGAATAACAACAGTGAACAATGGGATGACAAGTCCGTTATCAAGCCTTTAGGATCACCACTGTTATTTTTACACATTATGCTGTTTTTGCTTTAGACAATGTTTCCTAAAATATAAAGATGCATCAGCACATCTGGTTACTGTAACTTGGCCCCACAACCCCTGAGGATTCAGTACATTCCATGTAAGGCTGTGACTGGAAATTTGGTTTGTACACCCACTCAGTTCTCTGTGAGAGAAAACAGGAACGAACTGTTGCCAAGGCAGCAAATAACACCACACACTGACTCTTAGTTTTGTTATTGCTTAGCTATTGATTTGTATTTATTCCCAGGTATTTTTGTCCTAGTTATTGGGTTTATTTGTTCCCTCTGTGGGGCTCGTCCCTCTGTATCACTTTTCTCTGGTTAATTTATTTATACATCCATGTTTCTCTATTTAGTTATAAGTCTTATTTCCTGTTTTATATCACCTTCTCATATTGGTAAATGGACTGGTTCTAATCAATCTGAGCGCTCGAAGCAATTTACACAACTCCACACAGTCTGGCTACACTGTCACTAATAACTCTGCGTGCTCTTTGGTTAGAATCCAGGTGACTTGAATAAACCTCATGGGTTTGAAAATAGAGTTAAAATTAAGAGGATAAACAGAAATTTCAGTTCAGTTGTATTTATATTGTGCTAGTTCACAACATTATTACTGTATATATAATTATAAATTTCAACAAAACCTAAAGGCTTAAAATTAACATTTGCACTAATTTTCAGCAATAATATGGTATATTACAGCTGATATATTGTTATAGTATAGCCTAAAAAAAGTGTGGTGACTGCTGCCTTTTGAGTAATACGGTGAGGGATGATCATGTTATGACTGATGTGTCAGAGTGTGGTTGTTCCTCTGTATCAGCCCATCACAGCTGCAGGGACATGTACAATAAGTCCTGAGTGTAACATTTCTGTAGAGACCTATCTCCACACATCAAAGCTGATGTGGTCCTTGTGTTGACTCATCTACTTTCTGTCTGTCTTGCTACATCATGCTCTCTTCTCTCCTGTTTTATGTTCATTAACTGCACCTTCTGTTTCAGGGTCTTCCTCTGTGTGCCACCTTTGCATCCAGCACACCTATATTTCTTCTCTGTGCAGGTACCTGGTTGTGTCTGGGGGACTTGCCAAGAGCGAGTTTTTCCTTGAGAAACAGTTTATCTGTGAATCTGTAGTGGAGACCAGGACATTCCAGCTATCATTCCTTATGCTGTCTGTTGTTTTTACCTTCACTGTAAATAAACACACTGTTAGTGAACCTACTGAGTCCAGTCTTCTCTAGTGTTCGTGATGAAAGCATTTTGGCAGCTACCAAAATGCATCCTGATTTTTCTTAAAAACAAGAAATAATGGACTGTAATTATTCTGCTGATCAGTTCTAATAGTTTGTGGTTTAAAAGTAATTAACAGGGTTCATAACAGTTTGGCCGATCTCAGATGAAAATAATTTGTCAAAACAATTCATCCATGTGTTTTATCTTAATTACTCCCCTTTTTATCCATTTCTTTCAGAAAACTATCAAAAAATGTCAAAACTTTGAAGCGCTCCATATTAACAGTAGGTACTTTTGTTGACTTGGAGGCCCCATTATTTCAGAAGTTTTGGTTAAAACTTAAAGTACATAAATATCTCTGAAGACAAAAGTCACTGATGAAGATACACTGTCTTACTTTCAAACTAGCCTCTCCTTTTCTAAATGTATTCTCTATGAAATAAGCAGAGAGGGGGCCAATCACATTTATACTGAAATTTACTAACATGGTTATCATACAAAACACTAGAGTAATGTGACAGTTACTTTTAGTGTATTGACTATCATGTTGAGCTGTATACGACACGGCTCTCAGCCATCCTACCAAAATGAGATAAAACTGAGGCACAGTTATCATATTCATATCCAGCAGTATTCCTCAATTATTTTAACATTTTACTGATATACAGGGACCAAGCCTACAAAAACAACAGAAAGTAATTTTGTTACATAAGTTCCTGCTGTATGTATGATGAAACAGTTTTATATAATCCCTGAAAGTGCAAAGCAGTCAATGAGAGACAGAAGAAATGGAAAACTCAAGTGTTTGTGGTTAGGTGAGTAAATGGGTGTGATTGTGGTGAACAGATAGAAGATCGCTTATGTTCAGAAAACGGGAATTTCCATCCATGAAATGTATTCGCTACTTCATATTCCACAATCAACTGTTTATTATATTCTAACAAAGTTGATGCGATTTGGATTGAAAGCAACTCCACGTAAAATCACAATGGGATCAGTGGATAGTGAAGCGCGTGGTGTACAGTCGTCCCAACTCTCTGCAGAATCAAACGACAGTTAGTCTGCTGTCTGCGGCAGGGGAGCAAACTTCCGGCGGCATGCGAGAATGTGTGACTTATTAGTGACCCGTCAGTAAGTGCGAGCTTCACCGGCCTGCTGACAAACCATGCAGGCAGGGGCGGGGCTTTGTGTTTATGGACACCAATCACACGCAAAGACAGACTAGGATCATACCATTACGTGAAACAAGGAAGGGGGAGGGGGCAGACGTTCCAAAGACACCAAGTTAGTGGTACAGGCCGGGTACACAGAGGAGATGAGCATCTGGCTGCATTTCAGTGCGATTGGAGACCGCAAAGCAGAATGCAGAATTTATAAACTTAGGAGCTGGATAAAGTTTTGGAGGATGAAAGGTTTCACATTTCTCCTTAAACCTCATGCTCTTCTCCCTAGCAGTAGTAAATGAATTAAAAAAAAATGATGTAGCACTTATCTATCTATACTATTAGGCGAGTTATGTAAACTGCTTTGAGTGCTCAGATAGATATAAGAAGGTGAAGGAAAACTAAGCACGAGAAACAAATAACTGTCAAAGCAGGCAACTTCTAAATATCTCGTGTTGCCACATGTATTTCCACGTGTGGGACTAATAAAGGTTATCTTATCTTATCTTATCTTATCTTATTGCCTTCCAGTAAGTTTTAATAACCTGACAGTCCCAGAAAATATAATAGTCTGCATTTGTGTTTCCACATCACAGTCATAGTGAGATTTTTGGTATGTTGTAATAAAGTAACTTATCAGGCTTTTCCAACCAAACTCCCTCCAGCTCACACAGCGTCTTTGAATGGCAGAGATGTAGAAATGTGTGCATGTAGCACAGAGTCATGGTTCACTGAGTCTCAATGAGTCTCACAGGCCGGAATGTGCTTGAAGACTTTTACAATTCTTAACTTGTTTGATCAGCTGCTCACCACAAACGAGCACACATTTGACTTTTAACAGTTTATCCCACATTCATACTACGTGAAGTCATCAAGCAATAAACAGGAAATGACAAGAGTTTGTTTTTACTTTCTAATGTCCAAGTTTGTTTTGTTTTCCAACTACAGGTTAAAAAACAAAAAAAAAACTGGAGAGTCGGGGCAATGAGCAGGACAATACAGGACTGTTAATTAAGACACTTTATTAACAAACATTAGCTTAAAAGGCTCGCTGTCACGATGCTGTCCTAGTTAAAGAGCAGCTCAGTAAAATATTTAAACAACCATTTTGACCAGCCACTTGGGGAGGGAACCTACACGGGGGAGTGCCCAAGGGTGCCACCAATTACTCACCCGTGCAGTCTCTCTGCAACTTAAACTCCTATTAAAAGCATGATTAAAGTACAACAGTTAACACTAAAACACCATAAAACACAAAGAACCAGTCTATGCCAGTCAACACAACCACAACAAAGCAACAACAAGGCTACAACAAGACAGCAGCAGTGCGTAGGCCTGTAACAAGAGAAAGAAAGCAGTGATCCCACCCTGCTATAAGCCAAATTCCAGACAATCTATAACAGTGGTCCCCAACCCCCCAGGCATCGGACCGGTACCGGTCCGTGAGTCGTTTGGTACCGGGCCGCGAGAGTTGAGGCTCAGGTGTGAAATGTCTGGTTTTCAGGGTTTTTATCGGTTTTCAGCATTATTTTGTTATCGTTTTTATCGTTTACTCGGTTTTCCTTGGTCTTTTCACTGTGTTATGAATAAATTTTCTGTTTTTCGGTACCGGTACTAGTTTTATTTTGTTGTATTTATCCGCGACACCTTAAAGGCCGGTCCGTGCAAACCAGCTTCTGGTTAACAGCTAAGGGAAGGGTGAATGTTCATGCTGCAATCAGACACCATGCGTGAACCTAACACCTCCTATCAAGTCTAACCCACTCATACCTGTTATTAATCTCTGTCTCTCTTCCACAGCATGTCTTTGTCCTGTCTTCCTTCTCTCACCCCAACCGGTGGCAGCAGATGGCCCGCCCCTCCCTGAGCCTGGTTCTGTTGGAGGTTTCTTCCTGTTAAAAGGGAGTTTTTCCTTCCCACTGTCACCAGTGTGCTTGCTCATAGGGGGTCACATGATTGTTGGGTTTTTCTCTGTATGTATTATTGTAGGGTCTACCAAATTGCCTTGAGGTGACTGTTGTTGGGATTTGGTGCTGTATAAATAAAACTGAATTGAAAAAAATGACTTCTCGTAGCCTCTTATAGTGTGAGATGCTTAGGTCAAAGATATATCCAAACAGAGATATAGCCTGACTGCTCTTGAATACTGGAATATTGTGGAGTACTGTACATGTGTACCAGCAGATAAAAAGTTTCCTCTACCTGTAGTGACTAAATCCATTATTTTGACACTGTGGTTTCTAATTGTTTGGTAGTAGTTTTAACGTTCACTCAATCAAAGTTCACCATGCCGATCTTTGTTTCCATTCATATTCATGAGTCATTTATTTCATTTGCATTGTCTGGTTTTCTTGCCATTTCCATTTATAAAACGCAACAGGTAACTTGATTAAGCACAGGAGAAAACCATTTCTCATCAGCAACACCTGAACAGAATTACCCATGACCTTAAATAACCCTGTACCCGCTTCTGCCATAACCAGTACATAAAATGAAAAACAACCCTCTAGTGGTGATAAAGATAGGGAAGCACTACCTCTGAGTGAACCTCTTTGCTCCACTGTTTGACAGTCAAAAGAGGCACGATCCCAAAGGTGTCAGACTGCTTACCCATAAAATGTTTTAGAGTCCATCACTCATGGGTTAAACAGAAAGAAAAACCTAAAAATGGCTAACCATGCACTGTTACAAAGGTTGTTATATGTCAGTATAATCATAAAAAGCAGTTTGTAGAATTACCCATAATGGTAATATATGTCCATATTTTTTTCTAGACATTTACCGTATTTTGTTCCTCAGGAGCCCTGGAAGCTGAAGGCTCTGCCTTCCATTCAACTTTTCCAACTTTGTTTTATTGATTTCAACCATGACATACAAAGTCAGCAACAGCAAAGTCGATTTTGATTTCAGAACAATTGTATGTCCATTACACCCTCCCAAATTCTCCCCCTTCCAGGTCCACCCTAGACAAGACACCGCAGAGATCCAGTCTCTGCACATAAAAAATACCTCAAGACCCATACACATAACAAGCATAACAAAAAAAGAAAAAACCCACCAACAACAAAACGAAAGGAAAAAACCCCCAAAAGAGAACAAAACAAAAGCTTTATAACGTAGCCTCACTCAGTTCACTTCAGTCTCAGGAAGTACAGTAATGGTGACAACCAGTAAAAGAAATGATTTCCAGGTTTTGTTAAATTTCCTAATAGAACTTCCATTCAACTTTTAAATACCCTTTGAGCCACAAGTAAACCAGCAGTCTTTGTCAAAGGGTGTGACACTGGCGACATGTTTTACCATCAAGCACAAAATTGCTGTACTCAAAGAGACCTTGTCTAATCTTGTCCTTGTCTAATCAACGCGATAACACTGATATGGCCGTTGTTAGCAAAAGTTAAAGTGCCACCTAGTGGCAACTGGAAATGTCACGTTTGGATTTTTAATGCACTGCTCCTCACATGTTGATCCCATCCACCTGAAATCTAGTGTGGGTACATATCAGACGCTTCATTGTGAAAATTGTGAGATTTCACTGAAAGGCATGCCGAGTTACCAGGGAGCAGGAAGTAGCTTTAGAGGGGCTTGGAAAGCTCAAAAACTCATGAATCTTAGCATACTCCTCTAATGTGCAGCTTTCCACTTCTGTAGCTGTTATGCACGAATCTTAACAGTGATTTTTGCACATCAGGTCATCTTGCATATTAAGCTCATGGCTCCTTTGCATTTTGTTTTCTTTCTGTCAACCCTTAACCTATCCGGCATTTGTGTGTGGCAGCAAAGAGAAATGCTTTTTCTTCTTGTACATATGACAATAAACGCTTTGAATATTGAATCTAAAGACCTTGATTATGCTAAACTGAGAAGCTTTTGGGGTTTCGTGAAACGGCGTGGTCATGACAGCATGCCGAGTTTCGATCATTCACCATGAAGCATGAAATGCTGTAGCTCATTGACTAGCCTCTATCAAGCTTGACAGGCATGGTGACAGTCCCACCCCGAACAGATTGATATGCTATTTGTCAGCAGTAGTTGTAGTGCCACCTAGTGGGAAAAGAAAATATGCAAATAGGTATAATTATCAATCTTAATGAAAATTTACTTTGCAGTTCCACACACGATATGCATCAGTGTGACATTTTGGTCAATTGTTATCCTCCATTGCCACCTAGTGGGCTTAGAAGGTGCTCAGCAGGGCTCGACCGCATCGGGGTGCAGCTCTCGCATGGCTGCCTGCAGTGCCCCACTTGATTACTTGCTGTTTCTCCCCGATGCTACTAAATAACAATATATTAAGTTTATATTAACTTGTAATACATTTCATTATGATATTGTGACTAATATAGACAACTTTTAAATAAATATTTTCTTTTCATATCAGGCGTGTATAGCCCTTCCATCCATTTTCTTCCATGTATCCTAACTAATGGTTGAAAACTCATTTAAAGCCGATCTTCAGCGAATTCAAGTTCTAGTTAGCTCTCTCCAGAAGTCGGTGACCAGGTTAGCGCCCCATCTCCGTACATCCCTGGCTCAGTTTGAATACGTCTTTATCATAAGTCCTCCTCATGTTTACTAGAGTTCCTCTTGACTCAGCGCTATGTTAAGGATTGACACATGTTTGGATCCGGCCGGTCTTCACAAAGTTTCGTTTTAAAATTTTCCGGGTAAGTCTACATCTTTAACGCAAAAATAGCACGGCTGCGGAGTAGGTGGCGCCGTGGCTTAGTTGGTTAAAGCGCCTGTCTAGTAAACAGGAGATCCTGGGTTCGAATCCCAGCGGTGCCTTTTTATGGAAACACATAATTTACTGCCAATTGTTGGAATAATTGTGAAGTACTTTTAATATCCGTATAACATAGACTATCGGACTGACATTTAATCAATGACTCAAATGGGCTCATAGTCTTTTTTCGTTTTAGATAGCGTAATATTTTTATTTCATAGATAACCATCTTTAGATTCCAAGAATAGAGTCAGTAAATTTACATTTTTCTATGAATAAAAGTAGTGAAAGGAAAGCACACGCTGCGAGCAGGGTTCGAACCTGCGCGGGAAGATCCCATTGGATTTCAAGTCCAACGCCTTAACCACTCGGCCATCGCAGCTAAGCCACTACATGGTGGGTATTGTTTTGATAAGTGAGTAAGTCGTATAAGTCGAATAAGTGGGAAAAAAGTGGGCATGTGTTTTGTTTTTCCTTTTCCAGAATTCTGAGAAAAATGTCAGAAGACTTTAGTATCACACATTAATCTCAGAATTCTGACTTTAATCTCAGAATTCTGGAAAAGAAAAAAAAAAGATGTGCCCACCCTCACTAGTTATGTTTCTGATTGAGGCAGTATCACTTATAATGGAGATGTCAGGAATAGACACGGTTGTGGCACTGATTCACTCTTTAGCACTATGGTCACCCCGGTGTGTTGGCCAGAACACCACTTAAGGCCAAGTTGTCCCAGAGTATAGAAGAAGGAGCTTGAGGTTTGGTTTGAGGCACTTTATTCTCAAAGCTCAGTTCCTGTGGCTGTAATCACACGGGTGTGTGTGTGATTTTTTATCATTCACGCACACATCACATCCCACAGGAATCAGTGCATCCCCACCGGACTAACACCGCTCGTCCGACACTAAAACTGCCCACCTTACTAACTGGATGATGTCACCAGACGGTGGGCTGGCTCAAACTGACAGAAGAAGAAGGATTTTCTCCTTCCAAATCGAGTTAAAACTGAGGTTATTGTACTCTGCCGTAGATGTGCCTTAAAAATGTGAAAGCTTAACTTTATCTTATCTTATATCTCAGAAATGTGGTATGAAACCAGATACTTGTCTTCCAGTAACATTGAGAGGAATCGAGGAGTTGTTATTGACTAGAATATGTCCTTCAAACCACAGATTAAAAAAAAATTCTGTGTAGTGTTTTGAAAAAAGTTTTTTAAAACTGCAATTTGAGTGTAAAGCAGGACTTGTGCTTGTAGTTTAGCAGGATTGGTTCTGGGGGTTGGTGGATCAGTTACATGTTGTAGTCATTGTGTCTGAAGTACAAGTAATTGTGTGTAAACAATTGGGGGAAACTGTAACAGGCTGTACTAAAAACTCCCTGAAAAGCCTTCAGTTAATCCAAAATGCTGCAGCAAGAGTCCCGACAGGGACTAGAAAGAGAGAGCAGATTTCTCCTGTATTGGCTTCCCTTTGTTGGCTTCCTGTTAAATCCAGAACCAAATTTAAAATCGTTCTTCTCACACACGAGGTCTTGAATAGCCCCATCTTATCTTAAAGGCCTCATATAGAGCACTTTGCACTCCATCCACATGTCAAAGGAAAAGTGTTTCGTTGTTGCTACCCTACTGTATGTGTTGTTAATTTCATTTACACATAAGCAGCTGAAACTGATTAACAACCCTGTCTGCTACTTCACTGACCAGACCAAGAACCCAGAACTTGAACTGACTTGATGCCATACTGTCATTACAAAGTGTTGCTTTAATCTTTTGAGCAGTATAGTATCTAAAACTTGTCACTTGTTTAAGACCGACAGGCAATTATTCATTGTCACATCTACACTTACAGCTTATTTAGAATAACCACCTAACCAAAGAAGCATATAGATCACGCTCCACAGAAAGGGCACAGCTACTTTAGAACAGAATATTTCTGCATTCAGGCGACTCACTACCACAGCACCCAGATCTCATGTGAAACACTTGGTTCTTACTTGGTGTAAAAAAATTTAACTTCTGGTTGCAGTGTGTGATTTTAAACCACACCCCTGAGAAACACACTATGGTCACAATGGCAACCAACACAAAGGTCCTTACTTTGAACGACTTCACTCACGTCTCAGTATCTTTATTGGACTAGAACTTTCATGCACACCCATAGCTGATTCATGTTGATGATTTTATATTTTAATGATTCAAGCTAAGCCACCATCCACAGATCATCTGTGTTTAAAGGTTATTTTTCTATATGATGCGTTCACAAGTAAACATAGAAGCTTGTCCGTTGATTTTAAAAAGATCTCATTTGAAAACGACGTACAGAGCTATTATTAAATTAGGTTTATATGCTGTCCAGTACAATGGATGCAATGTTTTACTTGTAAGATTCACTGCAAGGTAGAAAACTTATGTAACACTTTTTAGGGCATAGTGTGATAGCTCTGCATTCATCAAACCAGCAGGAAACTCAAGTCAGAGCTGAATCAGTTTAAAACAAGGATGTTACCTCAATTTTAACATTTTATACCTAATTCGGAATTATTATTATAATGTTGCTGCTGAGCATGTTTGCTATTTGCCTCATTTAATTTATCTTATTTCATAATTTATTCAAGAAATATCAGGAAAATGTTTTGTCTATGTGGGTCATAAAAGCCCAAACCCATTTTCACTGTCAGGAAAACGATGGGAGAGTCCCTGTTGAAACTTTAACAGGAACTTTCTTCCGTGTGTAAAAGGACAGTGACACCTGTATCACCTTGGGTTCTTATGGGTTTAGAACTAAGGAAACAAGGAAGTAGTCCGGGGACCAAGATATAAGAAAAGATAAAGATAATGTTCTGGACATTAACATAGTGCAGTAATATGAGAGAGAATCAGCTGCATCTACGATGACATTCAAGCTCCTGTATCATTTTGTGCATCGTCCTGTATCTTTATTGTTTAATCTCTTCTGTCCAATTCTTGTCATTGACATGAAATATGAGAGCTAGTATTCTGAATTGTTGAGATAAAGTCATTGCTAAGTTGATTGTTTCTGGGTGTGGCCATCATATTTTATTTTATACGTGTTTTATTACAAATTTCTCTTTGGTTTTTCCCTACTCTCAGATCTCTGATATGATACCACACAAATTCTCAAAAAAGATGATTAGATGATTCTTCATATCAGAAATGTCATTTAGGTTGTCATCTAATGTTGTGTCCACTCTTAATAATTTTAAGTGGAGCATGGGATTCAATTTTCCATAACTAAAACCAGCAGAACTTCGAGACTTATTTATGCAATCGTGCCAAAGGACTGTTTTTCTAGAGCTTTTAAAGTGAAGGGCCACCACCGCTACCTAAAAACCTTTGCAAAAACTTAATGAGCTTAATTGTGAAAGCAGAAAGAGTGTCTGTCTTCAAATCTGAACTGAGATGAGATGATGATGAGATGAGAGCCTTTATTTGTCAGTTGCAGGTCTTTTACCCACAACCGAGATGACAGACCTTGCCGACCATACATACAATACACAAACATCACATTGGGGAGACGGGTCAGGCTAGGTAGCGAGGAAAAAAACATTGAAATGTGTAACACTGAAGGATAATAGAGGAATGCACAGGTATCAACACACCATAGCACAATAAACACAGACAGCAACATGGGAAAGAGTTCCAGTGTGTACATCTGATCTGGGGCCGCTGCAATCTTCGACTGCGCCTCCAACTGACCCGATGTCCACATCAGAGGGGAGGTAAGCGTTGGAGGTGGCGTTGGATCCGGGGTAGGGAGGGTGATGCGTCAGTGAGGGCTTATCAGTATCAGTATATCTATGTGTGTGCGTGTCCATAGTTCAGCTGAGACAGTGTCCTTCGCCCTGCCAGGCTAAGTAAACAGTCTTCCAGCCAACCCAGGTGGCCTTGCATGGAATGGGAAGGAACAGACTCAACACAGTCGTTATCAGGGTGTTGATGTTCAGCTCCGGTCTTGCAGCTGGCGCCGAGAGGGGATCCGCATAAGTGATGGTATTTTTTACTTTAGTGCGAACAGCTCATATGAATTTCAAAGCAGTTCTACAGTCCAACACTGGTCTCTCAATCTCCCGTTGGAGAGCCGCGAGCTTCGCCATAGTTGCGTTCTGTGATGTTGTCATTTCTTGTGCTCAAGGAGCCGATTTCTGAGAACTCACGGCAGTGTGCCTCCCCGAGATGTCATCCAATTTTGCGCCCAGAGATGTTATTCCGAGTGAGCCCTTCCGAGATGTATCCAGTCTGCAGTCAGAGGTCTTATTCTGAGTATTCACAGCAGCCGTAGCCTCTCCAAGATCTTATCCGTGCTGCGCTCAATGAGCCCATTTTGAGAAACTCACGCCTCTCCCATCGTTTCAATCCCAGCGGGCAGCCTTGTGGGGGTTTGAACAGCCGGTTCCGCTTCCTTAATTCTTCGATAAGTCAGGGCCAAGCCAGCTCCGATCAGCCAGAACCCTGTTACCATGGTTCCGAATAGGTAGCACTCAGGCTCACCCCAGCCCAAACTTCTCGTTGAGAAAGGGGTGTCAATTGCAATCCATAATTCCTCTTTTAGGTTTTAGAGAACAGACTGTGAGAGAATGTAAGCAGGGAAGATAAGGGAGAGGAGAAAAAGTGTGTCCGCCAAAGAAGAAAAGCTGGGAGCTTGTTTCACAGAAGGCGTCTGAAAACTGAAGGTTTTGCTTCCTTATCTACTTTTAAATACCTGAGGAGCAACAAGTAATTCTGAAATCTGAGAGAGAAGTGCTCTTTTGGTTCTTTAAGAGTTCTTTAAGATATGATGATAATACATGCATGAACTAGTTTTTCAGTGTCACTCTGAGACAGGGTCGTTCTAGTTTTTCTGGTGTGAAACATTTCTAAGATACCTGAATGTAGAAGTAGTGTGTACTGTTCATGCTGATGCACAGATATAAAATGTAGGTATATCAGATAAAGAAAAGGAATAGGAAATGCTGATGTGAGGTTTCGTATTTGCTGCAGTATGAGCTGTCCTCACAACATGATTCCTTGAAGCTTACTGGTTGAGAGTCCATGCAGTAGTCGGTCCACATCGTGTTAACGGTCCATCCGTAAGTTGGTGGTAAAGAAGAACAAATATGTGAACGCAAGTGGCCTTCCTAGAATCACTGTCAATATACATTACAAGCTAAAAAGGTGTGTCCCTCTGATCAAAGTTTCATGTTTATTACACAATAAGCTTGATAATTTCTTAAGTTCTTTTTTATAATATGATGTTTGAGGAACATCCCCACCCTGCTCGTGAACTCCTGAGGTCAAAAGGCACACATGCACACACGTATCCAGTCACGCCTAACGGGACCACACCCTCTCCCTATCATTCACAGTTACTCATTTACTCATTTTGATACACAATATACAGCAGTTCAGCATCCACACCACCTACTCAATTTATCCATCCTGGTTTCCACCCAGCATGCCCCTGACTCATCCCCAGCCTATAAAAAGTCCTGTACTCTGTGTCTCTGTCTTCTTGCACTGGTATCTCAAAGTTAGCCATGGAAATATTAAAGTTTTTAATTTTCTTATTGTGGATGTGTGATTCCAGAGCAGGACAGTTACAGTACAGGTGAGTTCTTAATGCATAACAACTATATAATCAGTTAAGTTGCTAATTATTCATATAGCTGGATCCTTCTAATAAGTTATGACTTTATCGAGCATGAACGCGTTCTTTTCTGGTTGTTCTCAATAGCTGCCTTCTTTAATAATTGCTTTAAGTGATCAGTAAGCCTAGAAAAGCACTATGCCACTATGACTCTTATGTATAAAAATGTAAGGCTTAAATCACAAATATATGTCATTATTAGACCTTTTTTTTTGTTAAGAATTGGGAATTTATTTAGTTATTTATTTCTACCTTTAACTTGACTTTCAGTTTCTTTGGATAACTAGGCCTTCTTTGGAATATGGAATGAGTAAAGTGCTTCTTAAATGGACAAAACGACGAGTTTCCTACTTCACAAATGACTGTCACGGCCCATCCATGTTCATGTGCTCATGTGTTTTTTGTAATTTGGCGAATTGTATCGCAGTAGTTGCACTTAATTAATTAACTCTAATGATGTAAGCCACCACATGAATAACAGAGACACAGAGAATTCTGTTTGAAGCACATTTACTTTATGCACTTTGGCCTGTCTTCCACCATCAATGTGTTCCTTGGAGAGTCTTTTTTCTTCTTTTCAATGTCCTGCGCAGTTTTAACCAGACTCTAACCTGCATCTTTCTCTTGTTTGCAGTGCGCAGAATGAGCAGACAGAAGATGGTATGTTGGTTTTTTTTATCATCTACGACATGTTCAAGACATATAAAGTGCACTTATGGGTAACATACTATCACAGAGATGTGACATTACTGCAACGCTGTATCCAACACAGTCCCTGTGTTGGATTTGAACCTTAACTCTTTACAGCTCCTTATCTTAAGTAATGATAATAATGTCCGGCCTAAACGTACAGAAAAATAAACAGTTGTCTCTCATTGTCGAATCAGTTTAATGTCTGTTACTGGGATGTTAACTGTCAGTAACGATTAGGCATAGCTTGAAACCTGACACTAATAAACAGATGCTTGTTTGCATTTAAACACTTGAACTAGTCTATCATAGAGAATTCTTCATGAACATGTTTGGCCTTGTGTTCCGTCTGTAATGTGTTTCTACAGCCGTAGTGGTGACTTCATGCGACTTTAACCAAGACAGTGGCCCATTCTGCGATTTCATCCAGGATAGCACAGACAGCAGTGACTGGACCCGGCACAGAGGTCCAACTCCCACAACTGGCACTGGTCCCAGTGGAGACTACCCTGATGGAGGTTTGCATGCTTTATTAAAAACACGTTTATTCCGTACTATTGTCGTGATTGTACTGAATGGGATTAATTAAGAGTTCGAGGGTGTAAACAAATAAACATGTTTCGTCTGTGTCCTTCTTTCTGCAGAGGGATACTACATCTATCACGAGGGGGACAATGTGTCTAATGGACAGAAAGCTCGCTTGCTGAGCCCCCCCATCACCTCATCAGCCTCTGAGATCTGTGTTCAGTTCAACTACTACATGTACGGGATTGACAATGCCAATAATTTGAGAATTCTGGCAAAATTACCCAGTAGTGAGGCAGAGGTGTGGAAGAGGACTGGAATCCAGAGTCCAAACTGGTTGACCGGCTCTGTTACCGTATCGAAAGCGAGCAGCCAGAGCATTACCGTGAGTGTTACCAGATCACTTTAACAACTTTAAACAGCATCAACAGTAGCAACAGGAGCTTGGGACTTTAGCTATGAAGTGAAGTCATTCAGACACTAAACTCTCATCAGACATTAGTAAGTGACATTAATAAGGTGAAGGAAGCTGCTTTAAACAGCTTTGCAAATATAGAAATCCTTCTGTATTATTATCCTCTAATTTTATTAAGGAACTAATTTAAAGTTTCATTTTGTCGCTGATAATTGAGAACAATTTTTCTACATGCCAAATGAATACACGCAATAAGCAATATTTAGCATTACAAAACAGATAGTCGAAGGTAATAATAGTCAACACACGTAAAGATTATTTTACAGCTGCTTTTATGTCTTTGTAATTGCAACAACAGCTGTAAAACAACCATTCAAAATGCTGAACGAGACAAGAACAGACAGATATGTGCTGAGGCCCATGATAACGCTCTGCTCTTTAAAACATGTTCATAAAGTTTCGGACTGTCACACCCTCAACAGTATTCTGAAGGAGTTGCTTAACGTCTAGTGTATCATATTTGATACATACAGTTTTTGGCACTTCCACATCATCAGTGTGAATTTTCCCCCTGAAAAACCTAAATAAATTGCACAATACCTTTTTTAGCAATAAAAAAAAACAGATAAGCAAATACAAATTAAATGTCATATACAGAAATTGAAATGTGATTTATTTTTTAAAAACTTAAACAAAAGGAGGTTAAATAAACACTATTTTCAAAGAATTACAATTTTCTGGCAATGATTTCATGATTCAGGCTTTAAAGGGTTAAAGTAACAGCTGTGCTGTTTCTTACATTTTTTGCACAGTGCTTATCATGTAACAGCTTACCCAGTGCTGTTCAGAACCACACTGTCTGTTATACGCTTCACTTTTGGTGAAGTGAAAGCTCAGGAGGAGGAATTTGAAACGAGTCAGGAAACTCAATAATTAAAGATTGTTTGCAGGTTATTATGTAAAATCAATATATAACACACACAGTGTGTTCTAGCAGACACTTCTGGTCATGTATGTGTGTCGGTTACATCGCAGTATTTAACAACATGAAATCAAAGTACTTACATGCAGGACTAAGGTCGTAGCTTTATGGTCTGAACTATGATACCTTTGTGTCTCATTAGTCTGATACTTCTTCACCTTTTCTAAGAATCCTTTGGTGCCTCTTCTGTCTGTCACACTTCTCATCTCTCACCTCTTTCTTCTCTTGTTCATAAGAGGCCAAATCCTTAAAAACGTTTTGTTTTCATGACTAAATGAAAAAGCTTCAAATATTTAAGAGTCCAGCCACTACCACATGTCAAAGACATGTCCTGTAACCAGTTTTTACTGTCTCAGTTTCTTTATTTTTGAAACACATCCTTATGAGTACATTAAAGTGTAACGGCAGAATGCTGCTGGAATGACACACAGCGGCGGCTTCCTCTGTGTGTCTATTTCTGGAGGAGTGGAATGATTCTTATCATCTTTCACATTTTATTGTTTGGCCAACTCGTCCACTTTGTCACGTGTAGACATGATTTTCTGCTTCCTAAAAGTTAGCTGTAAAAATATTTTCAGGGCCCAAACATCAATGTGCTGAAAAACTGATGAAGCACACAAAGTTATTCATCACTGACACTTGTACTGTTTATGTTGAGGTTGAGCTGACATGAAAACTTTTTGTTCACTTGCCCGCCAGACTTTTATTGGGCAACTAATCTCACTTGCAAATGTTTCCTTCCATCTCTAAAAGCATCAGAGCAATTGTCATTTTGATCAGAAAATGATGTTTAGATAAACTGACTATAGCTTTAAAAATTACTGTTAAAATATGATTGTTATTTATTATAAATTAATTAAAATTACTAGCAAATGGTGCAGATGGCCCCGCCCCTCCCTGAGCCTGGTTCTGCCGGAGGTTAAAAGGGAGTTTTTCCTTCCCACTGTCACCAAAAGTGCTTGCTCATAGGGGTCATATGATTGTTGGGTTTTTCTCTGAATGTATTATTGTAGCCTTACAATATAAAAGCGCCTTGAGGCGACTGTTGTTGTGATTTGGCGCTGTATAAATAAACTGAATTGAATTGAATTGGATTACTTGGGTATCTGGAATAAAAGAAAATAAACCCTTAAGTCTTTTACACCCCCCCAGTTTGTTTCTGCTCCTACCGCTTAGATGGAAATCAAGGCTTTATTGAAGAAAAACTCTTTCTTTAAGTTACTGTGTATATTATGTATATAAATCTCTAGCTTTTTTTGTGTAGGGTGATATTTTCTTTGCATGTCTACAGATCGTCTTTGAGGCTCAGAGAGGCTTATCTTCTTCTTGTGATTCAGCTTTGGACAACATCGTCATCACTGAAGGAGCATGTCCCTGTGAGTTCACACACATGCACATAAAGACACAGACACACACACACACACACACACACACACACACACACACACACACACACACAATCACATTTTGAGCTGATATATAAATGTTTTGTTCACAGCTTGTATTTTTGGCTGTGATTTTGACACTTCCGGTGACCTCTGTGGATGGACAACTCAAACTGAGGATCCCAATATGTTTGGCTTCAGTCAGTGGACAGGAGAAACTGAAACTGAAGGCACTGGACCTGATGATGACTTTTCAAAACCTGGTCGTAAGTGATTTTTCTTTGTGAGGTCTAAATGGAAGTGAATGTTTTACCAAGACTGGCTCTATTTTCCTCTTGCAATATTTGCAAAACATAGAACGCTGCTTTCTGGCCTGATTAAGCACTAACTGACACTATTGTGGTACTGACAATAAATCAGAAATATAATAACAATTCTACTAATAATTTACAATTATTACTACTAGTAGTAGTAATATTATTTGCATTGTTATTATTATGCTTTTAACCCTTACACATGTAGTTGGATCCTATCTGTTGTTGGATTCCTTCGAGGCTATACCTGGAGTCAGTGCTCAGATCACAAGTCCTTTAACAACTCCCTCCTCCTCTGCATGTCTCGAGCTTACCTTCCATTACTACCTGTATGGCACTAGTACTACTATGCAGATCAGTGTCCACACGATCACCACAGGTAAAAGAAAAAAAGGGTGCACTATCATAATAGAAGAATGTTTGACCAAAAGCTAGAAAAGAGGAAAATCATTTTTTGAATTGTTTTTCTCTTTACCAGATGAAACCCTCGGACCTGCTCTCTTCACTGTAACGGGGAACCAGGGACAAGGCTGGAAGCCGGCAAACGTCCGCTTTCTGGGAAATAATGCTATTAAGGTAAATAGTAGAACACCACAAGTCTCTTTATGTGTGTATTCCTGTGTGTGCACAGGCTTCACATCATATGCACATTTATATGCATTTCAGTTTGCAATTGTGGGTACCTATGGAGAAACGCCTCAGACAGATATTGCTATCGATGCTGTTTGTATCATGACCTGCACAGGTGAGAGATCAACCCAAGACGTTTAATTTGCCTTCTTGCACATTCAGAACCTTCAGAAATATGGATCAGTTGTGTCGGTGTTTACATGAGAAACTATATCTGTTTCATTTATAGGTCAGCCTGTTACACCCAAACCACCAACTGCTGCTCCAACTACACCTAAAACAACAACACCCAAACCACCAACTGCTGCTCCAACTACACCTAAAACAACAACACCCAAACCACCAACTGCTGCTCCAACTACACCTAAAACAACAACACCCAAACCACCAACTGCTGCTCCAACTACACCTAAAACAACAACACCCAAACCACCAACTGCTGCTCCAACTACACCTAAAACAACAACACCCAAACCACCAACTCCTGAACAAACTACACCTAAAACAACAACACCCAAACCACCAACTCCTGAACAAACTACACCTAAAACAACAACACCCAAACCACCAACTCCTGAACAAACTACATCTAAACCACCAAGTAAGACTTGTTTTTATCAGATATTTCCATTAATACTTCATTCCAGAAGTCCAGAAGTTCTTTCATTCATGCTCCTTTTTATTTTCCATCTTATTCTTTCTATCCAGACCCCTGTCCTCCTAACGCAGAGTATATAGAGTGCGGTCCAGCTTGTATACCCACCTGTATGGAACCCTCCACCAATTGCTCCGGCTCCTGTATCAGTGGCTGCTTCTGCAAACCAGGCTTTGTTTTTAAGGGACGGCGTTGCATACCACTGGAGAGTTGTGGCTGTTTAGACGATGAGAATAACTATTATGAGGTCAGATGTCCTATTTACATATACTACATAAATTCCCGGTCAGTAAACACAGATATACAGTCAACCTCTGCCTATTCAGTATTTGTTGATTTTTCTGTGGAATGTAACTCTAAATTATTGGCAGAAAATTTGCCTATTTGTGGATTTTTTGATAAAGCATATCTAAAATATTCATTAGTTATTTTCATCAGGGTGATTTCATGTTTGAACTATTAAAACAGGCAGTTATAAGCGTTTTTAGAGGGCGTTCTTAAGTATTCCCAGAGTGATTGTGGTCCCTAACCACAATCGGGGGTCGACTGTAGTAACAAAATAGCAAGCATAAGTTATATTTCAGGTCCCTCTTCTGTGAAACCAGCCCTCAGTTTAGATTTGCAAAACAGACGCCCTCTCTGCTTTTAGGATTATGCTTACAATTTTTTGATAAAGCTCATACTTAGGGTAGAAGCAGGTGACCCTAAAATAGTTAGTTATACTGCAATAGGTCAAGGCTACTAAGGCGTTCGTATGATAGACTGAATGTCTCTTCTTTGCTTAACTCTTTTCACTTTTTGTGTTTATTTATAAAACACTTTTCATCTCATCATTACTTATCTGGCTGTGTTCCATAGTGTGTCTTTTTTCTTATTTGCCTTTATTTCTCTTTTTCTCAACTCCAACCAGTCACAGCGGATGGCTACTCCTCACTGTGCCTGGTTTGGCAGGGATTTCTTCCTGTCAAAAGGGAGTTTTTCCTTCTGACTGTTGTGAGAAATAAAATAAATCTAGAGGCCACTACTGTTGTTAAATAACTAAAAATGGAATGAATTGAATAATATGTAATTATACACCACGCTTTCTTAGTTTTGATTGTGTTAATTCTTTTCAGCCTGGTGAGATCGTATTTGGAGATGGCTGCTCAAAGCTGTGTCGCTGTGCAGGGAACTACACTTTGGAATGTGTTGATAACTCCTGTGACCCCACTGAAGAGTGTCGGGAAGTTAATGGTGTAGCAGGCTGTTATCCTAAAGGTAATAATGGTTGGCAACAAAAAATTTGTCTTGAAACTACAACATGCATCTTAAAATGTGTAATTTTAATAGATGAATATGCAATGGATGGTCTAGTCACATCTAAAGAGAAAAATATTTTAAAGTAGTCACGTCCACAACTACCACTCCACTGTTCAAAGATTGTTGATATAATACTCCAGAGGTTGATTCTGTTCATCTGGACGTAGCGTTTTTGTGGGAGAAATGTTTTGTCACTCATCCAAGTGACTTCTTCAGTCTCAGCTGACTGCAGGTTTCTCCAATCTCATAAACAGTACATTTGCATAATGACTGAAACCAGCCCGCAGAAGGAACAATGGGCTGGGAGGTCAGTTCCTTAATCTAAGGAGCCTGGAAAGAAAAAGCATCTGGACTTCTTTAAGTTGCTTGAAGACATTTCACCTCTCATCTGAGAAGCTTCTTCAGTTATAGCGTCAAATGGTGGAGAGTCCCAGATTTAAACCCTGTGGGAGTAACCCCACTGAGAGGGCCAAAGGACCCCTAATGATCCTCTAAATAATCGCATGTCAGATGGCCCAGGATGTGAGTGGGCGTTGAGGCGTCTGGGAAGGAAAAACAAAACTGGATTATAGATGGCAGACAGTTGGTGTCGTAAACCACCGCTTCTGTTCAAAGATGGTCGCTCACAGTGGACAAATGGCTTATTTTATTCCTCTTTCAAACCATCTGTCTTCTCTGTCCAAAATGTGAACATTGGCATCCTCGAAAGAGTGACCTTTGTCCTTTAGACGCAGTTGGACAGCCGAGTCTTGTCCTGTGGAGGTGGCTTTTCTATGTTGTGCCATACGTTTGTGAAGTGGCTGTTTGGTCTCTCCAATGTAGAGGTCTGGGCATTCCTCGCTACACTGTACAGCATACACCACATTGTTAAGTTTGTGTTTAGGAGTTTTGTCTTTAGGATGAACCAGTTTTGGTCTGAGTGTGTTGCTGGGTCTGAAAGAAGCTTCTCAGATGAGAGGTGAAATGTCTGTAAGCAACTTAAAGAAGTCCAGACGCTTTTCTTTCCAAGCTCCTTAGACTACGATGACCTGGATGACTGAGAACCTTCACAGTTAGTTCCTTGATCTTAATTATGCAAATTCTCATGACCATTGATCAACAACCACTGATCAATAACCATGAGTCCCATTCACAGAGAGTTGGGGAATGGCTGCAATCACAGCATTGTAAGATGGTGACAGATGTACCCTTAGGCCCCCTCCTCGATTCAGAGATGGTCTTTCCCTTTTCACGTAAATTTTCACGTTCCTCCCTGTCCAGGATGTTACATCCTCATCATTGAAAGAGTGTCACTGGCCTGTAGGTGTAAATAGACTGCAGAGTCCTGGCCTGACGAGGTGGCTCTTCTGTGTTGTAGCCAGAGGTTGTTTGGTTTCCCTGATGTATAAATCCTGACAATCCTACTGGCACTTAACAGCGTACACTATGTTACTCTATTTGTGTCGGGGGACCCGATCCTTGGGGTGGACCCATTTTTGGCGCAGCGTGTTTTGGGGTTTAAAAGCCACAGAGACCCGGTGTTTAGAAAAAATGCATCTAGACTGCTTCGATACTCCTGACATACTCCTGACATGTACGGGATAGCTATAGGTCACTATATAGTCAGCGGTTGTCCTTCTCTCCTGGAGCTTTCTTTAGGTGGCTTTTCTTTAGGTGGTAGTAGGAGGACGCAATGTGCAGACACTCAGAGGCGGAACGTAAACTGAAAAGGGTAACAAAACTAGGAATACAAAATACACTTACACAGATAGAAAACGCAGCTAGATAAGGGTAGATCGCAACGCGGACACAGAGAAACACAGGGCTTAAATACACGGAGGGAGGAATCAGGGAATGGGTAATAGGAGGGAAACACAGCTGAGGAAAACCAGGCCTAACGAGACAAAGGAAGCACAACCAGATGCATTTACATGGACTTTCAAAGTAACACAGGAAACATAACACAGACTGAACTTACAGACACAGACTCATAGGCAAGCACTACAGAGGGAACAGAGACGTGGAACCAGGGCAGACACAGACACTGACTGGACACGGGGATATAGCAGGCAGGGGAGACAGCAACTAAGGTTTACACAGAGACATAAACCATAAGACAGAACTCTAACAAAGAAAACAAAGACTAGAAATGATAAATAATATAATAAACTCAAAACCTTGGGTCAACGACCCAGGCATCCTAACATAGGCAGCCGTTGTCCTTCTCTCCTGGATCGGCTGGAGCTTTCTTTTGGCGCCTTACCAGCTTTGACAAAAGTCCAGCTGGGATAATCACATTTACTCAGGGCCTTCTTGATGTGATGTTCTTCTGCCTCCCTGGCCGCTGTGTCTGTGGGGATGGTGTTCGCTCTGTGTTGTAGCGTCCTGATTAGGGATGGGTATCATTTAGGTTTTATCCGATACCGGTGCCAAACCAGTACTTCTGAAACGGTGCCGGTGCTTAAACGGTGCTCGAACCAGTGCTTAAAGAATGGAGAACAAAATCTTTGTCCAAAAACCTCTCATGTTTTTATTTTTTGCAGTCTCTTTTTTTCTGCAAAATGATAACCAAGTTAGCCTTTTCTGTTGATACAACATGAAGGGAGTATCTGCCATCAAACAAGAAGACGGCCGCATGTAACACCGACAGTGTTTGCTAGTTCACCTTATGTGCATTAATTTAATAATGTGGTTAGCCTACTCAACGTGAATTACATACGAACAACAGTAAGCTACTCACCCAGAGAAGAATGGCTGCTGCCGCCACCATCATCATTTTTGCTACACTGGCAGGGCTAGGGCCAGGACTCTCCTCTTCGGGGATGTTGCTAACTCCGGGTCAATAACAGGCACCACATCCGCAGTAAATGTGCTTGGTGCGAGGTCTTGCAGCAAGCTATCAAATACAGTGCATTTCTCAGCTTTTAAAAAAACGCTATGCATCGCCAAGTGTTTCATCAGATTCAAGGTGTTACCTCCTTTGCACAGTATCACCTCAAAGCACTTGTTGCAGGCTGCTGAGTTTGCATCTTTTGCTGTGAAGTACAGCCAGACTTTTGACCGCTTCGCCTTGGGCATCCTCGGAAACGTAAAATGATTGGCTAGAATCTAAAGTGTATCACAGCTCAGGAAAAAAAAGCACCGAAATAAAGCACCGAAATGTGCGCTGCTTTTCGGTCTGGTTATCAGAATCAGAATCAGAATCAGAATACTTTATTGATCCCTGGGGGAAATTATTTTTTGTTACAGTGCTCCATTTTAAACCAACATTAAGACAAGACAGACAATACACTAACTAAGAATAGTACAATATATACATATATATACATACATACATACATACATAAGTCACTCATAAATAAATAGTTGGAAAAGAAACATGTGTAGTTGTAGCAGCAAACAGTGTGTTAAGTGGATGCGTTGTACAGGGAGATGGCCACAGGCAGGAATGATTTCCTGTGTCGTTCAGTGGTGCTTTTCGGTAATCTCAGTCTCTCACTGAACGAGCTCCTGTGACTGACCAGCATGTCATGGAGTGGGTGGGAGGTGTTATCCAACATTGTCTTTATCTTGGACAGCATCCGCCTCTCCGACACCACCTTGAGGGAGTCCAGCTCCATCCCCACAACATTGCTGGCCTTACGGATTAGTTTATTAAGTCTGTTGGCATCTGCGACCCTCAGCCTGCTCCCCCAGCATGCAACAGCATAGAGGATCGCACTGGCCACAACAGACTCATAGAAAATCCTCAGCATTTTCTGGCAGATGTTGAAGGACCTCAGTCGCCTCAAAAAATAGAGACGACTCTGGCCCTTCCTGTAAAGTGCTGTTGTGTTTGCAGCCCAGTCCAGTTTATTGTCAATGTGTACTCCAAGGTATTTATAGTCCTCCACAATGTCAACACTGACCCCCTGAATTGAAACAGGGGTCAAGTGTTTATGTCATACCGTTTATGTCAGAACCCATCCCTAATTGGGAGTGGACCTAAGGGGGCCGTGGACCCCCTAATGTTCCTCTCCATTATCACATGAGCCACGGTTAGAAAACAGGTGTGGGTCACAATCAGCACAGGTTTCGGGTGAATCCATTGTGAGACCTAGCCTCAACCTATCATGTGACTTACTGAGGTGAAATGACCCAGTATGTGAATGGGTGTTAAGGCGTCTGGGAAGGATCTCAAAACTGCATTATAGATGGCAGACAGTCGGTGTCGTAAACCTGTCCCTCTGTTGAAAGATGGTCATTCACAGTGGACAAATGGCTTATTTTATTCCTCTTTCAAACCATCTGTCTTCTCTGTCCAAAATGTGGACATTGGCATCCTCTTAGGGACACTCCCAATAGGGCTTAAAAGTCTGTGACTGTCCACCAGTTGCTCTTAGAACTGAAGAAGCTGAAGAGGTGAAATGTCTTAAAGAAAAGTCCAGACACTTTTCTTTCCAAGGTTCTTAGACTACGATGACCTGGATGGCTGAGAACCTTCACGGAAAAATCTGCCTTAAATTCTTGATTACATCAATACATTACATTCGTATCAAAATGCCAATATACCATTTATCTCTTGTTATTTTCTTTAGGTACATCCACGTGCGTTGCATCTGGCGATCCACACTACACCAGCTTTGACAAACGCAAATATGACTTCATGGGCAACTGCAGCTATCTGATGTCTAGTCCATGCAATGACACAACTGTGCCCTACTTTGAGGTCCATACTGACAATGAAAACCGGTATAACAGGCCGACCATCTCCTATGTGAATGCCGTACATGTATACGCACAGATGATAAAGATCTCCATTCTCAAAGGTGGCACTGTGCAGGTAAGAAATAAGAGAAGGAAGGAAAACAAATCACGCTATCACGTTATCAGGCACTACTGCATTACAAACAAACATCATTCTGTGGTACAAATCACTGCACATGCTCAGGAACACTTCTGAAAACCACTGCAATTGACCATGGAAAGAAACTTGCACTTACACTTACCACTTTGCACATGTTCAGGAGTTGAGTGATCACATTTGTTGATCACTCAACTGGCACTGGTTTCGCTAGCTACCAGTGCTAGCTAGCGAAACCTGGCTAGCACTGGTAGCTAGCCAGGTTTCGCTAGCTACCTGGTTTTGCTAGCCAGGTTTCGCTAGCTACCAGTGCCATCGGAATGACAATAGTTCAATAGTCTGATCTTGATCCTAACATTCAGGGACGTCGAGTTCCAAATAGGTTAGAGATAGGTCCTTCTCTCACCCCAACCAGTCGCAGCAGATGGCCGCCCCTCCCTGAGCCTGGTTCTGCCGCAGGTTTCTTCCTGTTAAAAGTCGCCTTTGTCGCCAAAGTGCTTGCTCATAGGGGGGTCATATGATTGTTGGGTTTGTTCTCTGTATGCATTATTATAGGGTCTACCTTCAAATATAAAGCACCTTGAGGTTACTGTTGTTGTGATTGGGCACTATATAAATAAAATTGAATTAAATTGAGTAGAACTGGAAACATCGGAAGACTTCGGCCGCCTTCCCTACTCTGAAGTCGCATCCTTGTCTGATGCCAGTATTAATCTTGAAGAAATCCATTGAGAAATCGTCTCTCCGGACGCAGCAGCAGGAGTTGGAGTAGAGACCACAAAAGGCATCTACAAACTTGCTGGGGGACTTCATATTGAAGTTAGATAGCCCTTAGAGTCAGCCGGTGGACGCTGTCAAAAGCCGTCTCAAAGTCGATGAAATTAATAGAAATCTTCTTTTGGTATTACGATGTTTGTTCAATGATCATGCGGAGGGTGAATATTTGGTTGACTCAGGACTGGCCACTCCGAAAGCCAGTCTGCTCTTCTCCCAGTCATTCGCCCACTGCACATCGTAGCAAACTCAAAAGAATGAGGAAAAACACTTTCCCGGGTACCAACAGCAATGTGATGCCCTGCCAGTTGTTACAGTCGCCCAAATCACCTTCCTTCCGAAGTTTGATGATGATGACTGTAATTGAGCATTTCAGGGAGGATCTCGTCCAGGCCAGCAGCCTTTCCACTCTTGAGGAATCGGATCGCTTTCTTGACTTCGGCGTGTGTTTGACTCAACGTTGGTCTTGCTCAGCTAGGGTGAGCGGGACTCGTCCATTTTTCTCTTGGATTTGGACGCAGCAGCCACCGCGAGCCCCAGTTAGATCTCGTACAATGCGACATAAGGTTCAGGTATCGTTCGGCTGCTTCTTGGGCTTCCATGCCTTTGGTTTCGATCCACTCTCACTTGTCACACCGGCAGCTGCATTTGACCTGTCCGACAAGGTCTTAGTATGCGGCCGTGGCCCTCTTATGCTGCTCTGCAGGAGCATGCGGGTCAAAGGCCAGCTGGTCCTGAACCAACTTCACCAAACAACTTTGAACTACAAGGCTTTTGACAGCGTCCACCGGTTGGGGACTGGCAACGGTGGAGTTGATGTAAAGAAAACAAACATATAATAAGATCCAGAAAGGCTTCCATACCACATCACCAAAAACAACTACACCCAAACCAAGAACTCCTGGGCCAATTACACCCAGACCCAAACAAACAATTCAAGGACCGGTTGTGATTTTGTTGCGTTAATGTAACACAGCTATAAATGTGCCCATGTGCCAATTGTTATTGAAATGGGTTAGAGTGGAATCAAGTTGAAAATAATCAATTATTATGTTGTTCTTCTTTTTTTTTTATGTCATAATCTGTTGCTCAGCCATCATTGGCATGATGAGGGAACGTTTCTTTTCAGTTACAGATAGTAATGTTGTGACATGAGTAATTCAAAAATGAAAATGTTGGCTAATAATTGACCAGATTTGATGTACTCTGCCTATTTTCCCATACAGGTTAATGGGACCAATGTCAATCTGCCACTGTCCCCGGCCCCTGGTATTTCTGTGTTCAAGTCAGGAAAACACTACACTGTCTCCATGAACTTTGGTGTGACGGTTCGCTATGATGGAAACTCCTTCATGGACATTAAAGTAATCGAAGAGTGAGTGAAGACCAAATTCATGGTTTCCTTATAAAGTGGTGTTTTAATCACAAGTTCACCAGTCCAGAAATCTACATCCATACTGATACAACTAAAACTATAACACATATTCATATACTGAACATGAATCCTTTATCTGTAAGGAGTAGTAAGGTGATAAAGGCAGAGATTAATGACACAGCTAGGATATTTTATTTAAACAATGTAGCAGGGGCAACACAAACAGCTCCCTCAAAATTTCAAGATAAAATCACACAAAACTTCTAATTTCCTGACTAGTTAATTCTATGCTGATGCTATCAAACGCATCAAATGTACATGTCTGATCTTTTAGTCTTACTAATGTGTGGGGTTTAGTCTACTGCTGAAAAGAAACTTGGCTGCAATTAAAACACGTTGTAGTTCTGGCTGACTTGTTAGTCTTTCTTGCATAAGACTCTAACACAATCATTTTCTGCAATCTGCAGCTATCAGAACAAGCTGTGTGGCCTGTGTGGCAACTATGATGGAGATACCAAAGATGACTTCCGCAAACCAGATGGAAGCTTAGCTGAAAATGCCAATGACTTTGGACACAGTTGGAACATGAATCCAGAGTGAGTATTGCAGAGATGCAAGTGTAAAGAAACATTTACCATTGACAAAAGACAAATGTTCTTAAGATGATGGTCTGTCTTGACAGATGTAATGAGAAACCCAACACTACGATCCCTGGGTGCAATGAAGAAGAACAGGAACTGTATGAAAGCTCTGGATATTGTGGCATTCTGCTGGACAAAAATGGACCTTTTGCTGTGTGCCATCCCAAAGTCAACCCCAATGTATGTTCATGTAGAGGATAGTGCACATATAATGAACAAATGTGGAACCAGTCCTTATTCTGAGCTTGTTGTATTTGTGTATGTGTGTGTGCATTCAGGGTGAAAATGTGATATTAGTAATAGTGGAATAATTTGAATATGTGGTTTTAGATGGTCACACAATATAAAGCATTGTAACAAAGTGATTGTTTGTTCTCAGAATTACTTCAGGGACTGTGTCTTTGACTTGTGTGAGCTGGATGGTGCCAAGCCCATTTTGTGTGAAGCCATTGAAGCCTATGTCAATGAATGCCAAGATCGTGGGGTCAACCTTGGACCATGGAGGAATGAAACCTTCTGCCGTGAGTATTGGAAGGACAAATGATTTAATTTAGTAGTAAAATATCTTTAGGTATATCATTAGGTAAAAATCAGCTTGGCTGAGTAGTTGGGAGAAAATAACACAAAGAAGTTTATGTCAGTTTTGACTTGTGGAAGAGTACTTCATACGGGCTTCCTACTCACTAAAGTTAACCGAGGGAGTGCTGCTTTAGCATACCTAGTTGGGCAGACAACATATGCCAAGAGGCTGCAGGAGACTGGGTTACCACCAAACTCAAACAATCTAGTTACACGGAAGACAACACAGCTGGAAGTGCCAAAGACGTATCTCTTTTCTTGTGAAAAGCTGTCATTTTATATTTTAACCAGCACATACTTTTGTTTCCTATCACTAACTTCAACCTCTTGTGGTCTGCTTAGCACTGAGCTGTCCCCCAAACAGCCACTACGAACCTTGTGCAGATCCTTGTCAGGAAACATGCTTTGGAAAACCCCCCTCCTGCTCTGGTCCCTGCTCTGAGTCCTGTGTGTGTGATCCCAGCTATGTCCTGAGTGCTGGCAAGTGCGTTAAGGAGAACATGTGTGGCTGCAACCACACGAACGGCCAGTATTATGAGGTATGGTGAAGTGGGTCTGATAGGCCGGCAGTGAATCATTTGGTCCTTTGTATTTCAAGTCAGGTCACTTGCAGTCTCTTTATGTCCTCTCTAAAACAACATTTTCATACATACATGCATAAAATGATCTACAAAGAATCATCTGTGCCTGCTATGCTTAATTGTCAATTTTGTTGTCTGTTTGTCAGCCTGGAGAGGAGTTTTTTGAGGAAGACTGCAAGCGAAAATGTTGGTGTGGTGCAGCTGGAATTACCTGTGAAGCCTCTGAATGCCCCCCAATGCATGAATGTAAACTTCAGGATGGAGAGCTGGGCTGCTATCCTACGAGTATGTTTGTAATGTTCACACCTAAAAAAACACAGCAAAGCTGTAGCCATTATATTCTAAGTAGGTTTCCAGATCTCATGGGTTGGACTGCCAACCTGAAAAGTTTTGCAACTGTGTTTGACGTGATGCTGTAGACTTTGTCAAAGTTCTCAAACTAGCATTTTCTATCCCTGCTCTAATATACATAATTAGATTGAGTAATGGAAGATAGAGAAGCACAAACCACAGGTGTCTTTTACTTTCAATAACAGTGAAATATTTATGTGTGTGTTGCTGTTATGTTTCTTTTGCTCTCTTCTGTACAGTTTGTCTATAACAACACTATAACATCACAGAGTTGCAGAAAATTTTTGTCTAGTCAGGAAAGGATATATTCCTTGCATCTATTTTAATGCCAGTACAAGTCCAAAGCAGCAGTGAACTGCACTGTTATTAGGTAATTGTTCTACAGTGGCTTCATCTGTGTTTCAGTCTGATGTTCCTGATGTTTTTCCCTCTCTCAGGTTTTCAGGATTGTGTAGTTTCTGGGGATCCACACTACAACACCTTTGACAAGAAGTACTACAGCTTCATGGGAACCTGTACTTACACACTGGCCAGAAGCTGTAGGAACAGCACAGGTACACACTATTTTGAGACATTTATTCATTAAGATGTTTGGGTTTCATTGCACCTGTTCTAGTCTTGCCACACCACACACACAAATGAAAGTTTAAATGAGCTAAATTTACTCATTTATTATTTTCATCGCAAAGCATCACAGATGTTGTTTTCATTCACGTTTGCTGCAAAGAGAAGACACTGAATGTCAGTGGTGGTTTGTATGTTAATGCCAATGTTCACCTTTAATATAAACACACAATATTCCTGATTGTCGTGGTCTTCCCTGTGCAGGCCCTTGGTTCTCTGTGGAGGCAAAGAATGAAGAGAGAGGAGTTGCAGGAGTGTCATACCTGAGGAAGCTATATGTGACAGTGGATGGAATTACTGTGACCCTGATGAAGAGCAGTAGAACACTGGTCAGTATGTGAATGAATTACTATCTCTTATATTTCCCATCTTTAAGTAAAATGTGTGCCAGCAGACATCCCACACAGTAGTTGTATCATCACCATGTATGTCTTATGTCTACACATAACTGACATTTTAGCAAAGAACTCAAATTATATCTTTAGTTACTTTGTTGTTAACAACATGTAAAAAAAACAAAACAGATTTTTCCCATTTTGTCAGTTGAATCTATGCCAAAGATAACACAGTGTGATAGGCATAAAGCAATGTCTTTCTTGCTTGTTAAAACTATACAAAGTCTGTTTTTGCCTGATATACTGCACATTGCACACTCTTTGTACTTTTATACTCCCTGACCTGTCCACCAATTAGACGTTTACACAGTCTGTTTAACATCTTTATATTCTTATGTTCTTAACATCTTTTTCTTCATCACTGAATCAGGTGAACGGAGTACGGGTGGCTCTGCCCCACTCCCCCTCTCCTCTCATGTCTATTAGTCTTGCTGGTCAGTTCATCACGCTTCAAACATCCTTTGGCTTGAGGGTGCGTTGGGATGGAAACCATTATGCCCAGATCTCAGTTCCCAGGTTAGTATAAATATTGGTTTGAACTATTTTGATATTGTAGAACTTCTTTTTATTTGCTTCACACATTCATACAATACACCTGACCACTGTCTCCATTGCTCCATCATTCTTTTTTTGATGACCACTTTCCTCCGATGCAACCATAACCTAACGATCTGAAGAAACTCTGATAGATAACGATCTAAACTGCTGAACATCACCAGTTGTTTTATGTATGTTGTGAAAACAAAGCAGTCCATTTGTGTGCATATTGTGGACTTATGCAACTTTTAATATATACTAACGATGCCCTGGTTTATTGTATCAGGGATCTTTGCATTCTCTTCATTTGTTTCTAGAATTACAATAAAAGGCCAAGCAACACCTTATTAAACATTGCAAATATTCTTAAGCTTGTCTTATTTTAATCCTACATATCCTACCTTGACTTTGTTCTACCAGCTCCTACTATGACCAAATGTGTGGCCTTTGTGGTGACTATGATGGGAACCCAGACAATGACTTCACTAAACCAGATGGCACTGTGGCAGGAAATAGTAATGACTTTGGGAACAGCTGGCAGACCAAAGACGATGAAGATGACTCGTGAGTTCCAACATATCTATCTTTCTGTCTTTTGGATTTCTTCTGGTTATGTCTTTCGTTACCTTGATGTCGGACTCTTTCTGACAAACTGAAGAGGATGTAACTGTGTTTTGTATTTGTGTTGACCAGATGTACCCCAGGAACAAAGCCTGATCCAGACTGTGACCCCAATTTGGAAGCTGAAGTTGTAAAACCAGAGAAATGTGGTAAAATTACAGACCCTACTGGACCCTTCCGGTAAGAATTCACAACCCCTCCACTTTTGGTTATCGACTTGGTTAAACTGATGGGATTCCTGGGATTTTACAACGTTTTTTTCCTGACCTTATAAAATCATGAAATAGATGGCAGCATGCCTGGTAATCACCCAACTGACCTGTAAAATATGAATAAATATTTTCAATACTATTACTGTAATGCTGTAATGAACCCTTCTGGCACTGGGATGCCAGTTTCGTTCTTTGTCCCTCATTCTCAAACGCAGCAGCAAGTTTTTACCAATGACTTGCCAGTTTATCTCTATCTATCGTTGCAAAACACCTGGAATACCAGGTTCTTTCTATAACCCTCCTTTGCAAATGCAACAGTGAGCTTTTGGCACCAGGATGCCAAGTTATTATTCCTCATTTGCAAATGCATCAACAAGGTTTTCTACCCAGGAGATTCCAGTTTCCCTTCCCCTCTATCCCTCCCTCGCACAATGCAGCAGCATGCTTCTTGGCACTAGGATGTCAGGCTTTCTTTCTCTATCCCTCCTTCACAAATGCAGGAGCAAGCTTTTAGCACCGGGTTGCCAGTTCCTCTTCTGTCCCTCCCTTTTTCACAAAAATGCAGCAGCATGTGTTTTGGCACAGGAATGCCAGGTTCTCTTTCTCTGTCCCTCCTTTGCAAATGCACCAGCAAGCCTTTGGGCCTGGGATTCTGGGTTACTTTCTCTGTTCCTCCTGTACAAATACAGCAGCAGGCTTTTAGCACTGGGATGCCATGTTTTCTTTCTCTTTTCCTCCTTTACAAATCCAGCAGAATTCCCTCCCTTTTTCACAAAATGCAGCAGCGTGTTTTTTGGAACCTGGAAGCCACTTTCTCTTCCCTCTTTCCCCAATAACTTGGATGCCAGGGTCCATGCATCTATCTATCTTTCCCAAAACATAACAATGCACATTCCTGACACCGTATTGCCAGTCTTTGTCTCCATATCGATCATTTTCAAACACAGCAGTAAAAGCTTTTACGAGCCGTCAAGCCATTGCCTGATGTCTTAAAATACAGACATGCATCCATCCAGCCTCCACACCAGTCGAGCCACGTTGCCACTCGATCAGGGGTTCTCCTCATTCATCTATTAAGGTCTTTCGTTGTCTGAAATCTGCTTTGTGGTCTTCTCCCACCATTCCTTCATAATTTTCCAAGCTCAACCACTCCACTCTCTGGAATCCTTGACCACCTTCTCTCTGCGCTTCTCTTTTGTCCTGCTTTCCTTCTTCCACCTCAGCCGGTAGCGGCAGATGGCTGTCCTTCCATGGGAATGGTTTTGCCAGAAGTTTCTTCCCGTTAAAAGGAGTTGTTCCTTCCCAATTCCCAAAGTGCGTGCTCATAGGGAGTCATATGATTGTTGGGTTTTCTCTGTAGGTATTATTGCAGGGTCTACCTTACATATAAAGCACCTTGAGGCAATTGTTGTTGTGATTTGGGGCTGTATAAATAAATTGAATTGAAAAATTGAATTATTCCTGCAGAGGTCTTTCACCTTCACAATGCACAGTTATTGCTGCTTCTAGGGGATGTCTTCTTTGGGGATCTGCCAGCCCAGGAGCCGCTGCCAGTCCACAGCGAGACCTTCCCCAAACCGCAGTTCAATTCATGTTTAAGCCATTCACCTTTATTCAATGGCCCCATCTAGTGAATTGTTGCTAAACTTATGCAACAATTGTTGACTGTTTCACCACCAATTGTAGCTTGTTTGTTTGTTCGAACTCAGATTTTCAGTATATATGAGCCTCTGCCTTTTCCTACCTAAGCTAAGTGAGTGCTTTTCTCTGTTACAGGGAGTGCATCAGTGTAGTTAATCCCACTCCATTCTTCCAAAGCTGTGTGTATGACATGTGTCAGTTCAATGGCCAGCAGCACGTGCTGTGTGACCAGCTCCAGGCCTACACTGACGCATGTCATAGTGCTGGAGCCAAAGTCTACCAATGGAGAACTCCAGACTTCTGCCGTAAGTTTGAATCTGAGATATACCAAATATATCTAAAAGATATATGATATATAAAACATAGTCACAGTGATATCACCCATTGGCTTGATAAGCCCCATTCTGAAGCATAAATGAATAAAGACTTGAATAATACCTTTTCATTTTGGAAAAATGAGCCTTCAGCATTTTCCCTTTTAAATGGGGTGCATGCCATAGCTTCTCCATTTGGAAGTTGTCTCCACCTGTAAATATAACCACGATATATTACATCCTGCTCACCAACATTATAATTGAACTTATAATCATATTTATAATTGTATAGGGAGGAGAGTTTAAGATACAGTGCACAATGCTGAAACCAATGTAAAATATTCAATGCAGTTAATATTATCCTTGCTTTCATTTATGACACTGAGTTAAATCAATATGAGATACGTAGGTGCCCTGTCTTTGAATCATCGTACTACCCACTCCCTTCTCTGTTGCTATTTGTCCACCATTGTTCCCTCTCATTATTGTTCATCCCTGTGTTTGTCCACACAGCTCTGACCTGTCCTCCCAATAGCTCCTACTCCCTTTGTGTGAGTTCATGTCCTGAGACATGTCTTGGTGTGGTGGGACCACCTGGCTGTGAGGAAGTGTGTGTGGAGGGTTGTGAGTGTAACCCTGGCTTCATTCTCAGTGATGACAAATGTGTGGAACTGAGAGACTGTGGTTGTGTGGACCCCAGTGGAACCTATCACCCTGTAAGTGGAAACAGCCTCCAAACAATTAAAACCATATTCCATTTACCTTTAAAATGTGCTAAGCTCATGCTAACATCATTTTCAGTTCTCTTTATAACTTCAACAGGAGAGACGCCAAGAGACACAAAGACCCTACAGTACAAAAGAAATTAAAACTCAACTAAATTAAGGGTGCATAGACTGCAGAGAACTGTTGGCACATAAATATTGGTTTTACAACAAAGATTTTTACTTTCAACTTATCAAGCACAGATTATATTTATTATACTGTATTTTACCTGAATTTAAAAGACACTGGTGTTATAGAATTTGTATTTATGTCATAGCATTTACATACTGGTGCCACCACAATTAGCAAGCCCAAAATCAATAAATAAATGAGTAAAGGTTGGCCTAATTAGTTAGTGGCATACAGAATCCCTGGTTTGCATCCAAATGTATATTTATCATTTTGATCTTTATATTCGTGTGATGTATAAGAGAGAATGTAAAAGGAGTCTGCAAAGAAAGGCGTCTGGACTTCTTTAAGTTGCTTGAAGACTTAAAGACTTAAAGAAGTCCAGACGCTTTTCTTTGCAAGCTCATATGACTACGATGACCTGGATGACTGAGAACCTTCACAGACATATAAGAGAGAATTACATGACAAAATTTTGATTGTTTTTTGCATTCTGTGTACATTTGTCAGGTGGGCGATGACTGGTACTTGGAGGGTTGTGAACAAAAGTGTATGTGTCACAGTGGAGGTCTGCTACAGTGTCATAACACCAGCTGTAACCCAACTACTGAGAGCTGCCAACTACAAGATGGAGAATATGAATGCCACCCTCTGGGTATGTTAATCACACAGCTTCACATAGAAATAGCTGCATGAATGCATGGATGCGGATTACAGTGTCAAGTGCTTTATCCGACTGGCCCTAGAAATGCAGTAAATAAATGCAGTCATTTTAGCAACAGGCGCTCCAAACCTCCACTGTCTCAACTGATGTTGTTAGTTTGGACTGAGTTTGTTAACACTGCATAATAACTTCCTACCTTTTTAGTTCCTGAAAGAGTATCTGCTCATTTTCCAGTAATCCTTTTTCTTTCTACCCAGACCTGTGTCCTCCTAACGCAGAGTATATAGAGTGTGGTCCAGCTTGCATTCCTACATGTATGGAACCCTCTACCAACTGTTCTGGCTCCTGCATCACTGGGTGTTTCTGCAAACCAGGCTTTGTCTTCAAAGGACGGCACTGCGTGCCACTGGACAAGTGTGGTTGTTTAGATGACAACAATAACTATTATGAGGTCAGATGTCCTAGTTAGTACTGTGTACAGTGTACATTTAAAGACATACAGTATACTTTCTCAGTACTGATTGTTTTCATTTTATCCAGCCTGGTGAGATAGTATTTGGAGATGGCTGCACAAAGCTGTGTCGCTGTGTAGGGAACTACACTTTGGAATGTGTTGATAACTCCTGTGACCCCACTGAAGAGTGTCGAGAGGTTAATGGTGTTGCAGGCTGTTATCCTAAAGGTAATAATGTTTGTTGACTTTATTGTTGTTGACTTGATTTAATGCAGTGTAATAAATTACATCTGCACAAAGAGCACCTTGTGTTGTGCTTTACAGTCAGTCGGTATAACTTGATAGTTGACAGTGTGGAAATTACAATTTTCTCATATATTATTCCTTTAGGTACATCCACATGCATAGCATCTGGCGATCCACACTACACCAGCTTTGACAAACGCAAATATGACTTCATGGGCAACTGCAGCTATCTGATGTCTAGTCCATGCAATGACACAACTGTGCCCTACTTTGAGGTCCATACTGACAATGAAAACCGGTATAACAGGCCGACCATCTCCTATGTGAATGCCGTACATGTATACGCACAGATGATAAAGATCTCCATTCTCAAAGGTGGCACTGTGCAGGTAAGACATGAGAGGAAGAAACAGGATGTTTTGCATGTGAAAACCAATCACGCTTTCACGTTATCAGGCACTACTGCATTACAAACAAACATCATTCTGTGGTACAAATCACTGCACATGCTCAGGAACACTTCTGAAAACCACTGCAATTGACCATGGAAAGAAACTTGCACTTACACTTAACACTTAGTTCCTCCTACGCCGAGCGACGCATCGGGCAGCTAACAATCTCCATCGATGACGGTCAGGGGCGAATGTTTCAGCTTCGTCCCAGGCGATGTCGACTGTTTTCAGATCATCCATAAACATTCGACGCCATGTGATATTTGGTCGGCCTTGCTTTCGCTGGTTCTGCCAAAGGCTTCTTCCTGTTAAAAGACGCCTCTGTCACCAAAGTGCTTGGTCAATGGGGCATATGATTGTTGTTTTTTTTCTCTGTATGTATTATTGTAGGGTCTATCTTAAAATATAAAGCACCTTGAGGTGACTGTTTTTGTGATTTGGGACTATATAAAAAACATTGAATTTAAATGAATTGAATTGGAGACGTCGGAGGACACCGGCAGCCTTCCCTACTTTGGAGTTTACATCTTGATCAGAGATCCCATAATTCGAGATGATGCTGCCCAGATATGTGAAATTTTCCAACTTATCAGCACGTTATTGGTTGATTATGACGGGAACATGGGCAGTTGTGTAGCCAACTCCGAGTACCTTGGTTTTCTTGGCGCTTATTCGTAATCCGACTTCCTCACCTCCCTCTGCAAAGCTGCAGTCCATTCTTGGAGGTCTTCCGTAGTCGAGCCCAGTAGGGGCCCAGTAGCCAATTCAAAGGAATAAGGCAAAGCACTTTCCCGGGTACCGACAGGAGCGTGATGCCCCGGCAGTTGTTACAGTCACCCAAATCGCCTTTCGGGAAGTTTGGTGATAACACCTTTTGCCCATTCATAGGGTACACGCGATGTTGTCCAGCAGGCATTTAGGGGTCTTCTAAGGGCGCCATCCAATCATCTGTCTGGACGCAGAACCGGGAGTTGGAGCAGAGACCACAAAAGGCGTATACAAACTGCTGGGGGACTCCATATTGACGTGGGATAGCCCATAGAGTCGGCCGGTGGACGTTGTCAAAAGCTTTCTTGAAGTCGTTGAAATTACCCATTCATAGGGTACATGCGATGTTGACCAGCAGGCATTTAGGGGACTTCTAAGGGCGGCATCCAACTGGGCTTTGTCGTCCTTCAGCATTGTGGGGAGGAACTCGTCCAGGCCAACATCGCTGTCTTGACTTCGGCGTTGCTAATTTTTCCGATATCGAAAGGAAGAAGATCCATGGAGGGTGCAAGTTCTTCGGCCTCGAACAAGTGGAGTGGCTCGGGCTGGTTTAAAGTATCGCAGAACTGTTTGGCTCAACGTTGGTCTTGCTCAGCGTCAGTGAGGAGGACTCGTCCATTTTGTCTCGGATTGGGACAGAGCGGCCACTGCGAGCCCCTGTTAGATCGTACAATGCGATTTAATATTCGGGTATCGTTCTGGTCGACTGTTTTCTTGTGCATTCATGCCTTTGGCTTCGATCCACTTTCGCTTGCCATGCCGGCAGCTGCGTTTAACATGTCGGGCATGACATTTACAGACATCATTGGCATGAGAAATGGTAAATGGCCTGTATTTATATAGCGCTTTACTAGTCCCTAAGGACCCCAAAGTGCTTTACATATCCAGTCATCCACCCATTCACACACACATTCACACACTGGTGATGGCAAGCTACATTGTAGCCACAGCCACCCTGGGGCGCACTGACAGAGGCGAGGCTGCCAGACACTGGCGCCACCGGGCCCTCTGACCACCACCAGTAGGCAACGGGTGAAGTGTCTTGCCCAAGGACACAACGACCGAGACTGTCCAAGCCAGGGCTCGAACCGGCAACCTTCCGATTACAAGGCGAACTCCCAACTCTTGAGCCACGATCGCCCACTAAAGGAACGTTTCTTTTCAGTTACAGATAGTAATGTTGTGACATGGGTAATTAAAAAATGAAAATGTTGGCCAGATTTGATGTACTCTGCCTATTTTCCCATACAGGTTAATGGGACCAATGTCAATCTGCCACTGTCTCCGTCCCCTGGTATTTCTGTGTTCAAGTCAGGAAAACACTACACTGTCTCCATGAACTTTGGTGTGACGGTTCGCTATGATGGAAACGCCTTCATGGACATCAAAGTAATCGAAGAGTGAGTGAAGACCAAATTCATGGTTTCCTTATAAAGTGGTGTTTTAATCACAAGTTCACCAGTCCAGAAATCTACATCCATACTGATACAACTAAAACTATATGTTATGCGCCACGGCGCGCGTGCACAAAAGGATCCAGATGCAGACTCCGCGCTAACAGAAAAGACACTTTATTGAAATAACGAAAGGCGACCCGGGAAAACTAGAGAGCAAAACAAGAAACTAAAAACCCGGGGAATAATGACACGAGGAAGCCAGGATCGGGACCATGGGAGGCTGCAATAGAAAGGGGAGATGATTACTAGGGAGCCGGAAAGTAGGGAAAACACATCAGGACTTAGTTAGAGTAGGGGGCTTACGATGGAACGGGACTGTGGGAGCTCGGGAGGGAAGTGTGGCAGTCCGTGAGCAGAAAGTCCGTGGAAATAGCGAATGGGCCAGATGATGCACCGAGTGATCCAGTTGAGCCGGAGGACAGGCAGGTGGCAGACGCCGAGTCGAAACCTGGACACAAGTAGGCAGATTAAACACAGTTCCAACCAGAAGGGAATGCACGCTTTCGTGGAAGTCTAGTTACCACTGTGGGGGGACTAACGGACTGGCGTGGAGCCTTCCATCAGTGCCGGGTTCAGTAGATCTCCGTGTAGTCACCGTGATGGAGAACAGATGTGCCGGTGATAGCCCGGGGGTGTGGCTACCCGAGCGTCACGCATTCCTCAGACACAGGACCACGGACCATGACACTATAACACATTTTCATATACTGAACATGACTCCTTTATCTGTAAGGAGTAGTAAGGTGATAAAGGCAGAGATTAATGACACAGCTAGGATATTTTATTTAAACAATTTAGCAGGGGCAACACAAACAGCTCCCTCAAAATTTCAAGATAAAATCACACAAAACTTCTAATTTCCTGACTAGTTAATTCTATGCTGATGCTATCAAACACATCAAATGTACATGTCTGATCTTTTAGTCTTACTAATGTGTGGGGTTTAGTCTACTGCTGAAAAGAAACTTGGCTGCAATTAAAACACGTTGTAGTTCTGGCTTACTTGTTAGTCTTTCTTGCATAAGACTCTAACACAATCATTTTCTGCAATCTGCAGCTATCAGAACAAGCTGTGTGGCCTGTGTGGCAACTATGATGGAGATACTAAAGATGACTTCCGCAAACCAGATGGAAGCTTAGCTGAAAATGCCAATGACTTTGGACACAGTTGGAACATGAATCCAGAGTGAGTATTGCAGAGATGCAAGTGTAAAGAAACATTTACCATTGACAAAAGACAAATGTTCTTAAGATGATGGTCTGTCTTGACAGATGTAATGAGAAACCCAACACTACGATCCCTGAGTGCAATGAAGAAGAACAGGAACTGTATGAAAGCTCTGGATATTGTGGCATTCTGCTGGACAAAAATGGACCTTTTGCTGTGTGCCATCCCAAAGTCAACCCCAATGTATGTTCATGTAGAGGATAGTGCACATATAATAAACAAATGTGGAACCAGTCCTTATTCTGAGCTTGTTGTATTTGTCTATGTGTGTGTGCATTCAGGGTGAAAATGTGATATTCGTAATAGTGGAATAATTTGAATATGTGGTTTTAGATGGTCACACAATATAAAGCATTGTAACAAAGTGATTGTTTGTTCTCAGAATTACTTCAGGGACTGTGTCTTTGACTTGTGTGAGCTGGATGGTGCCAAGCCCATTTTGTGTGAAGCCATTGAAGCCTATGTCAATGAATGCCAAGATCGTGGGGTCAACCTTGGACCATGGAGGAATGAAACCTTCTGCCGTGAGTATTGGAAGGACAAATGATTTAATTTAGTAGTAAAATATCTTTAGGTATATCATTAGGTAAAAATCAGCTTGGCTGAGTAGTTGGGAGATAATAACACAAGAGAGTTTTTGGTCAGTTTTGACTTGTGGAAGAGTACTTCATACGGGCTTCCTACTCACTAAAGTTAACTGAGGGAGTGCTGCTTTAGCATACCTAGTTGGGCAGACAACATATGCCAAGAGGCTGCAGGAGACTGGGTTACCACCAAACTCAAACAATCTAGTTACACGGAAGACAACACAGCTGGAAATGCCAAAGACGTATCTCTTTTCTTGTGAAAAGCTGTCATTTTATATTTTAACCAGCACATACTTTTGTTTCCTATCACTAACTTCAACCTCTTGTGGTCTGCTTAGCACTGAGCTGTCCCCCAAACAGCCACTACGAACCTTGTGCAGATCCTTGTCAGGAAACATGCTTTGGAAAACCCCCCTCCTGCTCTGGTCCCTGCTCTGAGTCCTGTGTGTGTGATCCCAGCTATGTCCTGAGTGCTGGCAAGTGCGTTAAGGAGAACATGTGTGGCTGCAACCACACGAACGGCCAGTATTATGAGGTATGGTGAAGTGGGTCTGATAGGCCGGCAGTGAATCATTTGGTCCTTTGTATTTCAAGTCAGGTCACTTGCAGTCTCTTTATGTCCTCTCTAAAACAACATTTTCATACATACATGCATAAAAGGATCTACAAAGAATCATCTGTGCCTGCTATGCTTAATTGTCAATTTTGTTGTCTGTTTGTCAGCCTGGAGAGGAGTTTTTTGAGGAAGACTGCAAGCGAAAATGTTGGTGTGGTGCAGCTGGAATTACCTGTGAAGCCTCTGAATGCCCCCCAATGCATGAATGTAAACTTCAGGATGGAGAGCTGGGCTGCTATCCTACGAGTATGTTTGTAATGTTCACACCTAAAAAAACACAGCAAAGCTGTAGCCATTATATTCTAAGTAGGTTTCCAGATCTCATGGGTTGGACTGCCAACCTGAAAAGTTTTGCAACTGTGTTTGACGTGATGCTGTAGACTTTGTCAAAGTTCTCAAACTAGCATTTTCTATCCCTGCTCTAATATACATAATTAGATTGAGTAATGGAAGATAGAGAAGCACAAACCACAGGCGTCTTGCTGTTATGTTTCTTTTGCTCTCTTCTGTACAGTTTGTCTATAACAACACGTGTTACATGCATTTCTTTATAATACAAAATCACAGAGTTGCAGAAAATTTTTGTCTAGTCAGGAAAGGATATATTCCTTGCATCTATTTTAATGCCAGTACAAGTCCAAAGCAGCAGTGAACTGCACTGTTATTAGGTAATTGTTCTACAGTGGCTTCATCTGTGTTTCAGTCTGATGTTCCTGATGTTTTTCCCTCTCTCAGGCTTTCAGGATTGTGTAGTTTCTGGGGATCCACACTACAACACCTTTGACAAGAAGTACTACAGCTTCATGGGAACCTGTACTTACACACTGGCCAGAAGCTGTAGGAACAGCACAGGTACACACTATTTTGAGACATTTATTCATTAAGATGTTTGGGTTTCATTGCACCTGTTCTAGTCTTGCCACACCACACGCACAAATGAAAGTTTAAATGAGCTAAATTTACTCATTTATTATTTTCATCGCAAAGCATGACATATATTGTTTTCATTCACGTTTGCTGCAAAGAGAAGACACTGAATGTCAGTGGTGGTTTGTATGTTAATGCCAATGTTCACCTTTAATATAAACACACAATATTCCTGATTGTCGTGGTCTTCCCTGTGCAGGCCCTTGGTTCTCTGTGGAGGCAAAGAATGAAGAGAGAGGAGTTGCAGGAGTGTCATACCTGAGGAAGCTATATGTGACAGTGGATGGAATTACTGTGACCCTGATGAAGAGCAGTAGAACACTGGTCAGTATATGAATGAATTACTATCTCTTATATTTCCCATCTTTAAGTAAAATGTGTGCCAGCAGACATCCCACACAGTAGTTGTATCATCACCATGTATGTCTTATGTCTACACATAACTGACATTTTAGCAAAGAACTCAAATTATATCTTTAGTTACTTTGTTGCTAACAGCATGTAAAAAAAACAAAACAGATTTTTCCCATTTTGTCAGTTGAATCTATGCCAAAGATAACACAGTGTGATAGGCATAAAGCAATGTCTTTCTTGCTTGTTAAAACTATACAAAGTCTGTTTTTGCCTGATATACTGCACATTGCACACTCTTTGTACTTTTATACTCCCTGACCTGTCCACCAATTAGACGTTTACACAGTCTGTTTAACATCTTTATATTCTTATATTCTTAACATCTTTTTCTTCATCACTGAATCAGGTGAACGGAGTACGGGTGGCTCTGCCCCACTCCCCCTCTCCTCTCATGTCTATTAGTCTTGCTGGTCAGTTCATCACGCTTCAAACATCCTTTGGCCTGAGGGTGCGTTGGGATGGAAACCATTATGCCCAGATCTCAGTTCCCAGGTTAGTATAAATATTGGTTTGAACTATTTTGATATTGTAGAACTTATTTTTATTTGCTTCACACATTCATACAATACACCTGACCACTGTCTCCATTGCTCTATCATTATTTTTTTGATGACCACTTTCCTCCGATGCAACCATAACCTAACGATCTGAAGAAACTCTGATAGATAACGATCTAAACTGCTGAACATCACCAGTTGTTTTATGTATGTTGTGAAAACAAAGCAGTCCATTTGTGTGCATATTGTGGACTTATGCAACTTTTAATATATACTAACGATGCCCTGGTTTATTGTATCAGGGATCTTTGCATTCTCTTCATTTGTTTCTAGAATTACAATAAAAGGCCAAGCAACACCTTATGAAACATTGCAAATATTCTTAAGCTTGTCTTATTTTAATCCTACATATCCTACCTTGACTTTGTCCTACCAGCTCCTACTATGACCAAATGTGTGGCCTTTGTGGTGACTATGATGGGAACCCAGACAATGACTTCACTAAACCAGATGGCACTGTGGCAGGAAATAGTAATGACTTTGGGAACAGCTGGCAGACCAAAGACGATGAAGATGACTCGTGAGTTCCAACATATCTATCTTTCTGTCTTTTGGATTTCTTCTGGTTATGTCTTTTGTTACCTTACTGTTGGACTCTTTCTGACAAACTGAAGAGGATGTAACTGTGTTTTGTATTTGTGTTGACCAGATGTACCCCAGGAACAAAGCCTGATCCAGACTGTGACCCCAACTTGGAAGCTGAAGTTGTAAAACCAGAGAAATGTGGTAAAATTACAGACCCTACTGGACCCTTCCGGTAAGAATTCACAACCCCTCCACTTTTGGTTATCGACTTGGTTAAACTGATGGGATTCCTGGGTTTTTACAACGTTTTTTTCCTGACCTTATAAAATCATGAAATAGATGGCAGCATGCCTGGTAATCACCCAACTGACCTGTAAAATATGAATAAATATTTTCAATACTATTACTGTAATGCTGTAATGAACCCTTCTGGCACTGGGATGCCAGTTTTGTTCTTTGTCCCTCATTCTCAAACGCAGCAGCAAGTTTTTACCAATGACTTGCCAGTTTATCTCTATCTATCGTTGCAAAAAACCTGGGATACCAGGTTCTTTCTATAACCCTCCTTTGCAAATACAACAGTGAGCTTTTGGCACCAGGATGCCAAGTTATTATTCCTCATTTGCAAATGCATCAACAAGGTTTTCTACCCAGGAGATTCCAGTTTCCCTTCCCCTCTATCCCTCCCTCGCACAATGCAGCAGCATGCTTCTTGGCACTAGAATGTCAGGCTTTCTTTCTCTATCCCTCCTTCACAAATGCAGGAGCAAGCTTTTAGCACCGGGTTGCCAGTTCCTCTTCTGTCCCTCCCTTTTTCACAAAAATGCAGCAGCATGTTTTTTGGCACAGGAATGCCAGGTTCTCTTTCTCTTTTCCTCCTTTACAAATCCAGCAGAATGCTTTTTGCAATGGTACTCCAGGTTCTATTTCTCTGTCTTTTTCAAATTTGCCAGCATACATCTGGCACCGGGATGCCAGTTCTTTTCCTTCATTTGCAGTAGCAAGCTTTTCTTCCCTCTATCTCTCCTGAGCAAAATGCAGCAGCGTGCTTTTTGGCACCTGGAAGCCAGTATCTCTTCCCACTTTCCCCAATAACTTGGATGCCAGGGTCCATGCATTTATCTATCTTTCACAAAATGTAACAGTGCACATTCCTGACACCGTATTGCCAGTCTTTGTCTCCATATCGATCATTTTCAAACACACCAGAATAGCTTTTACGAGCCGTCAAGCCATTGCCTCATGTCTTAAAATACAGACATGCATCCATCCAGCCTCCACACCAGTCGAGCCACGTTGCCACTCGATCAGGGGTTCTCCTCATTAAGCTATTAAGGTCTTTCGTTTTCTGAAATTTGCTTTGTGGTCTTCTCCCACCATTCCTTCGTAATTTTCCGAACTCAACCACTCCACTCTCTGGAATCCTTGACCATCTTCTCTCTGCGCTTCTCTTTTGTCCTGCTTTCCTTCTTCCACTTCAGCTGGTAGCGGCAGATGGCTGTCCTTCCATGGGAATGGTTTTGCCAGAAGTTTCTTCCCGTTAAAAGGAGTTGTTCCTTCCCAATTCCCAAAGTGCTTGCTCATAGGGAGTCATATGATTGTTGGGTTTTCTCTGTAGGTATTATTGCAGGGTCTACCTTACATATAAAACACCTTGAGGCGATTGTTGTTGTGATTTGGGGCTGTATAAATAAATTGAATTGAAAAATTGAATTATTCCTGCAGAGGTCTTTCACCTTCACAATGCACAGTTATTGCTGCTTCTAGGGGATGTCTTCTTTGGGGATCTGCCAGCCCAGGAGCCGCTGCCAGTCCACAGCGAGACCTTCCCCAAACCGCAGTTCAATTCATGTTTAAGCCATTCACCTTTATTCAATGGCCCCATCTAGTGAATTGTTGCTAAACTTATGCAACAATTGTTGACTGTTTCACCACCAATTGTAGCTTGTTTGTTTGTTCGAACTCAGATTTTCAGTATATATGAGCCTCTGCCTTTTCCTACCTAAGCTAAGTGAGTGCTTTTCTCTGTTACAGGGAGTGCATCAGTGTAGTTAATCCCACTCCATTCTTCCAAAGCTGTGTGTATGACATGTGTCAGTTCAATGGCCAGCAGCACGTGCTGTGTGACCAGCTCCAGGCCTACACTGACGCATGTCATAGTGCTGGAGCCAAAGTCTACCAATGGAGAACTCCAGACTTCTGCCGTAAGTTTGAATCTGAGATATACCAAATATATCTAAAAGATATATGATATATAAAACATAGTCACAGTGATATCACCCATTGGCTTGATAAGCCCCATTCTGAAGCATAAATGAATAAAGACTTGAATAATACCTTTTCATTTTGGAAAAATGAGCCTTCAGCATTTTCCCTTTTAAATGGGGTGCATGCCATAGCTTCTCCATTTGGAAGTTGTCTCCACCTGTAAATATAACCACGATATATTACATCCTGCTCACCAACATTATAATTGAACTTATAATCATATTTATAATTGTATAGGGAGGAGAGTTTAAGATACAGCGCACAATGCTGAAACCAATGTAAAATATTCAATGCAGTTAATATTATCCTTGCTTTCATTTATGACACTGAGTTAAATCAATATGAGATACGTAGGTGCCCTGTCTTTGAATCATCGTACTACCCACTCCCTTCTCTGTTGCTATTTGTCCACCATTGTTCCCTCTCATTATTGTTCATCCCTGTGTTTGTCCACACAGCTCTGACCTGTCCTCCCAATAGCTCCTACTCCCTTTGTGTGAGTTCATGTCCTGAGACATGTCTTGGTGTGGTGGGACCACCTGGCTGTGAGGAAGTGTGTGTGGAGGGTTGTGAGTGTAACCCTGGCTTCATTCTCAGTGATGACAAATGTGTGGAACTGAGAGACTGTGGTTGTGTGGACCCCAGTGGAACCTATCACCCTGTAAGTGGAAACAGCCTCCAAACAATTAAAACCATATTCCATTTACCTTTAAAATGTGCTAAGCTCATGCTAACATCATTTTCAGTTCTCTTTATAACTTCAACAGGAGAGACGCCAAGAGACACAAAGACCCTACAGTACAAAAGAAATTAAAACTCAACTAAATTAAGGGTGCATAGACTGCAGAGAACTGTTGGCACATAAATATTGGTTTTACAACAAAGATTTTTACTTTCAACTTATCAAGCACAGATTATATTTATTATACTGTATTATACCTGAATTTAAAAGACACTGGTGTTATAGAATTTGTATTTATGTCATAGCATTTACATACTGGTGCCACCACAATTAGCAAGCCCAAAATCAATAAATAAATGAGTAAAGGTTGGCCTAATTAGTTAGTGGCATACAGAATCCCTGGTTTGCATCCAAATGTATATTTATCATTTTGATCTTTATATTCGTGTGATGTATAAGAGAGAATGTAAAAGGAGTCTGCAAAGAAAGGCGTCTGGACTTCTTTAAGTTGCTTGAAGACTTAAAGACTTAAAGAAGTCCAGACGCTTTTCTTTGCAAGCTCCTTTGACTACGATGACCTGGATGACTGAGAACCTTCACAGACATCCATCCATCCATCCATCCATCTTCATCCGCTTTGTCCGGGGCCGGGTCGCGGGGGCAGCAGCCTAAGCAAAGAGGCCCAGACCTCCCTCTCCCCAGCCACCTCCTCCAGCTTATCCGGGGGAATACCAAGGTGTTCCCAGGCCAGCCGAGAGATATAATCTCTCCAGCGTGTCCTGGGTCTGCCCCGGGGCCTCCTCCCGGTGGGACATGCCTGGAACACCTCACCCAGGAGGCGCCCAGGGGGCATCCTTGTCAGATGCCCGAACCACCTCAGCTGGCTCCTTTCGATGTGGAGCAGCAGCTGCTCTACTCTGAGCCCCTCCTGGATGGCCGAACTTCTCACCCTATCTCTAAGGGAGAGGCCAGCCACCCTTCGGAGTAAGCTCATTTCTGCCGCTTGTATCCGCGATCTCGTTCTTTCGGTCACTACCCACAGCTCGTGGCCATAGGTGAGGGTAGGGACGTAGATCGACCGGTAAATTGAGAGCTTCGCTTTTACACTCAGCTCCCTCTTCACCACGACGGACCGGTGCAGCGTCCGCATTACTGCAGCTGCAGCCCCAATCCGTCTGTCGATCTCCGGCTCCCTTCTCCCATCACTCGCGAACAAGACCCCGAGATACTTGAACTCCTCCACTTGTGGCAGGAACTCATCCCCGACCCGGAGTGGGCACTCCACCCTTTTCCGGCTGAGAACCATGGCCTCAGATTTGGAGGTGCTGATCCTCATTCCCGCTGCTTCACACTCGGCTGCGAACCGTTCCAGTGCGAGCTGGAGGCCTTAACCCGATGAAGCCAACAGAACCACATCATCTGCAAAAATCAGAGATGAGATTCTGAGGCCACCAAAGCGAAAGCCCTCCGCCACTTGGCTGCGCCTAGAAATCCTGTCCATAAAAATTATGAACAGAACCGGAGACAAAGGGCAGCCCTGGCGAAGCCCATCACCCACCGGGAACGAGTCCGACTTATTGCCGGCAATGCGAACCAAGCTCTTGCAACGGTTGTATAGGGACCTTCACAGACATATAAGAGAGAATTACATGACAAAATTTTGATTGTTTTTTGCATTCTGTGTACATTTGTCAGGTGGGCGATGACTGGTACTTGGAGGGTTGTGAACAAAAGTGTATGTGTCACAGTGGAGGTCTGCTACAGTGTCATAACACCAGCTGTAACCCAACTACTGAGAGCTGCCAACTACAAGATGGAGAATATGAATGCCACCCTCTGGGTATGTTAATCACACAGCTTCACATAGAAATAGCTGCATGAATGCATGGATGTGGATTACAGTGTCAAGTGCTTTATCCGACTGGCCCTAGAAATGCAGTAAATAAATGCAGTCATTTTAGCAACAGGCGCTCCAAACCTCCACTGTCTCAACTGATGTTGTTAGTTTGGACTGAGTTTGTTAACACTGCATAATAACTTCCTACCTTTTTAGTTCCTGAAAGAGTATCTGCTCATTTTCCAGTAATCCTTTTTCTTTCTACCCAGACCTGTGTCCTCCTAACGCAGAGTATATAGAGTGTGGTCCAGCTTGCATTCCTACATGTATGGAACCCTCTACCAACTGTTCTGGCTCCTGCATCACTGGGTGTTTCTGCAAACCAGGCTTTGTCTTCAAAGGACGGCACTGCGTGCCACTGGACAAGTGTGGTTGTTTAGATGACAACAATAACTATTATGAGGTCAGATGTCCTAGTTAGTACTGTGTACAGTGTACATTTAAAGACATACAGTATACTTTCTCAGTACTGATTGTTTTCATTTTATCCAGCCTGGTGAGATAGTATTTGGAGATGGCTGCACAAAGCTGTGTCGCTGTGTAGGGAACTACACTTTGGAATGTGTTGATAACTCCTGTGACCCCACTGAAGAGTGTCGAGAGGTTAATGGTGTTGCAGGCTGTTATCCTAAAGGTAATAATGTTTGTTGACTTTATTGTTGTTGACTTGATTTAATGCAGTGTAATAAATTACATCTGCACAAAGAGCACCTTGTGTTGTGCTTTACAGTCAGTCGGTATAACTTGATAGTTGACAGTGTGGAAATTACAATTTTCTTTTTCTCATATATTATTCCTTTAGGTACATCCACATGCATTGCATCTGGCGATCCACACTACACCAGCTTTGACAAACGCAAATATGACTTCATGGGCAACTGCAGCTATCTGATGTCTAGTCCATGCAATGACACAACTGTGCCCTACTTTGAGGTCCATACTGACAATGAAAACCGGTATAACAGGCCGACCATCTCCTATGTGAATGCCGTACATGTATACGCACAGATGATAAAGATCTCCATTCTCAAAGGTGGCACTGTGCAGGTAAGACATGAGAGGAAGAAACAGGATGTTTTGCATGTGAAAACCAATCACGCTTTCACGTTATCAGGCACTACTGCATTACAAACAAACATCATTCTGTGGTACAAATCACTGCACATGCTCAGGAACACTTCTGAAAACCACTGCAATTGACCATGGAAAGAAACTTGCACTTACACTTAACACTTAGTTCCTCCTACACCGAGCGACGCATCGGGCAGCTAACAATCTCCATCGATGACGGTCAGGGGCGAATGTTTCAGCTTCGTCCCAGGCGATGTCGACTGTTTTCAGATCATCCATAAACATTCGACGCCATGTGATATTTGGTCGGCCTTGCTTTTGCTGGTTCTGCCAAAGGCTTCTTCCTGTTAAAAGACGCCTCTGTCACCAAAGTGCTTGGTCAATGGGGTCATATGATTGTTGTTTTTTTTCTCTGTATGTATTATTGTAAGGTCTATCTTAAAATATAAAGCACCTTGAGGTGACTGTTTTTGTGATTTGGGACTATATAAAAAACATTGAATTTAAATGAATTGAATTGGAGACGTCGGAGGACACCGGCAGCCTTCCCTACTTTGGAGTTTACATCTTGATCAGAGATCCCATAATTCGAGATGATGCTGCCCAGATATGTGAAATTTTTCAACTTATCAGCACGTTATTGGTTGATTATGACGGGAACATGGGCAGTTGTGTAGCCAACTCCGAGTACCTTGGTTTTCTTGGCGCTTATTCGTAATCCGACTTCCTCACCTGCCTCTGCAAAGCTGCAGTCCATTCTTGGAGGTCTTCCGTAGTCGAGCCCAGTAGGGGCCCAGTAGCCAATTCAAAGGAATAAGGCAAAGCACTTTCCCGGGTACCGACAGGAGCGTGATGCCCCGGCAGTTGTTACAGTCACCCAAATCGCCTTTCGGGAAGTTTGGTGATAACACCTTTTGCCCATTCATAGGGTACACGCGATGTTGTCCAGCAGGCGTTTAGGGGTCTTCTAAGGGCGCCATCCAATCATCTGTCTGGACGCAGAACCGGGAGTTGGAGCAGAGACCACAAAAGGCGTATACAAACTGCTGGGGGACTCCATATTGACGTGGGATAGCCCATAGAGTCGGCCGGTGGACGTTGTCAAAAGCTTTCTTGAAGTCGTTGAAATTACCCATTCATAGGGTACATGCGATGTTGACCAGCAGGCATTTAGGGGACTTCTAAGGGCGGCATCCAACTGGGCTTCGTCGTCCTTCAGCATTGTGGGGAGGAACTCGTCCAGGCCAACATCGCTGTCTTGACTTCGGCGTTGCTAATTTTTCCGATATCGAAAGGAAGAAGATCCATGGAGGGTGCAAGTTATTCGGCCTCGAACAAGTGGAGTGGCTCGGGCTGGTTTAAAGTATCGCAGAACTGTTTTGCTCAACGTTGGTCTTGCTCAGCGTCAGTGAGGAGGACTCGTCCATTTTGTCTCGGATTGGGACAGAGCGGCCACTGCGAGCCCCTGTTAGATCGTACAATGCGATTTAATATTCGGGTATCGTTCTGGTCGACTGTTTTCTTGTGCATTCATGCCTTTGGCTTCGATCCACTTTCGCTTGCCATGCCGGCAGCTGCGTTTAACATGTCGGGCATGACATTTACAGACATCATTGGCATGAGAAATGGTAAATGGCCTGTATTTATATAGCGCTTTACTAGTCCCTAAGGACCCCAAAGTGCTTTACATATCCAGTCATCCACCCATTCACACACACATTCACACACTGGTGATGGCAAGCTACATTGTAGCCACAGCCACCCTGGGGCGCACTGACAGAGGCGAGGCTGCCAGACACTGGCGCCACCGGGCCCTCTGACCACCACCAGTAGGCAACGGGTGAAGTGTCTTGCCCAAGGACACAACGACCGAGACTGTCCAAGCCGGGGCCCGAACCGGCAACCTTCCGATTACAAGGCGAACTCCCAACTCTTGAGCCACGCTCGCCCACTAAAGGAACGTTTCTTTTCAGTTACAGATAGTAATGTTGTGACATGGGTAATTAAAAAATGAAAATGTTGGCCAGATTTGATGTACTCTGCCTATTTTCCCATACAGGTTAATGGGACCAATGTCAATCTGCCACTGTCTCCGTCCCCTGGTATTTCTGTGTTCAAGTCAGGAAAACACTACACTGTCTCCATGAACTTTGGTGTGACGGTTCGCTATGATGGAAACGCCTTCATGGACATCAAAGTAATCGAAGAGTGAGTGAAGACCAAATTCATGGTTTCCTTATAAAGTGGTGTTTTAATCACAAGTTCACCAGTCCAGAAATCTACATCCATACTGATACAACTAAAACTATATGTCATGCGCCACGGCGCGCGTGCACAAAAGGATCCAGATGCAGACTCCGCGCTAACAGAAAAGACACTTTATTGAAATAACGAAAGGCGACCCGGGAAAACTAGAGAGCAAAACAAGAAACTAAAAACCCGGGGAATAATGACACGAGGAAGCCAGGATCGGGACCATGGGAGGCTGCAATAGAAAGGGGAGATGATTACTAGGGAGCCGGAAAGTAGGGAAAACACATCAGGACTGAGTTAGAGTAGGGGGCTTACGATGGAACGGGACTGTGGGAGCTCGGGAGGGAAGTGTGGCAGTCCGTGAGCAGAAAGTCCGTGGAAATAGCGAATGGGCCAGATGATGCACCGAGTGATCCAGTTGAGCCGGAGGACAGGCAGGTGGCAGACGCCGAGTCGAAACCTGGACACAAGTAGGCAGATTAAACACAGTTCCAACCAGAAGGGAATGCACGCTTTCGTGGAAGTCTAGTTACCACTGTGGGGGGACTAACGGACTGGCGTGGAGCCTTCCATCAGTGCCGGGTTCAGTAGATCTCCGTGTAGTCACCGTGATGGAGAACAGATGTGCCGGTGATAGCCCGGGGGTGTGGCTACCCGAGCGTCACGCATTCCTCAGACACAGGACCACGGACCATGACACTATAACACATTTTCATATACTGAACATGAATCCTTTATCTGTAAGGAGTAGTAAGGTGATAAAGGCAGAGATTAATGACACAGCTAGGATATTTTATTTAAACAATTTAGCAGGGGCAACACAAACAGCTCCCTCAAAATTTCAAGATAAAATCACACAAAACTTCTAATTTCCTGACTAGTTAATTCTATGCTGATGCTATCAAACACATCAAATGTACATGTCTGATCTTTTAGTCTTACTAATGTGTGGGGTTTAGTCTACTGCTGAAAAGAAACTTGGCTGCAATTAAAACACGTTGTAGTTCTGGCTTACTTGTTAGTCTTTCTTGCATAAGACTCTAACACAATCATTTTCTGCAATCTGCAGCTATCAGAACAAGCTGTGTGGCCTGTGTGGCAACTATGATGGAGATACTAAAGATGACTTCCGCAAACCAGATGGAAGCTTAGCTGAAAATGCCAATGACTTTGGACACAGTTGGAACATGAATCCAGAGTGAGTATTGCAGAGATGCAAGTGTAAAGAAACATTTACCATTGACAAAAGACAAATGTTCTTAAGATGATGGTCTGTCTTGACAGATGTAATGAGAAACCCAACACTACGATCCCTGGGTGCAATGAAGAAGAACAGGAACTGTATGAAAGCTCTGGATATTGTGGCATTCTGCTGGACAAAAATGGACCTTTTGCTGTGTGCCATCCCAAAGTCAACCCCAATGTATGTTCATGTAGAGGATAGTGCACATATAATAAACAAATGTGGAACCAGTCCTTATTCTGAGCTTGTTGTATTTGTCTATGTGTGTGTGCATTCAGGGTGAAAATGTGATATTCGTAATAGTGGAATAATTTGAATATGTGGTTTTAGATGGTCACACAATATAAAGCATTGTAACAAAGTGATTGTTTGTTCTCAGAATTACTTCAGGGACTGTGTCTTTGACTTGTGTGAGCTGGATGGTGCCAAGCCCATTTTGTGTGAAGCCATTGAAGCCTATGTCAATGAATGCCAAGATCGTGGGGTCAACCTTGGACCATGGAGGAATGAAACCTTCTGCCGTGAGTATTGGAAGGACAAATGATTTAATTTAGTAGTAAAATATCTTTAGGTATATCATTAGGTAAAAATCAGCTTGGCTGAGTAGTTGGGAGATAATAACACAAGAGAGTTTTTGGTCAGTTTTGACTTGTGGAAGAGTACTTCATACGGGCTTCCTACTCACTAAAGTTAACTGAGGGAGTGCTGCTTTAGCATACCTAGTTGGGCAGACAACATATACCAAGAGGCTGCAGGAGACTGGGTTACCACCAAACTCAAACAATCTAGTTCCACGGAAGACAACACAGCTGGAAGTGCCAAAGACGTATCTCTTTTCTTGTGAAAAGCTGTCATTTTATATTTTAACCAGCACATACTTTTGTTTCCTATCACTAACTTCAACCTCTTGTGGTCTGCTTAGCACTGAGCTGTCCCCCAAACAGCCACTACGAACCTTGTGCAGATCCTTGTCAGGAAACATGCTTTGGAAAACCCCCCTCCTGCTCTGGTCCCTGCTCTGAGTCCTGTGTGTGTGATCCCAGCTATGTCCTGAGTGCTGGCAAGTGCGTTAAGGAGAACATGTGTGGCTGCAACCACACGAACGGCCAGTATTATGAGGTATGGTGAAGTGGGTCTGATAGGCCGGCAGTGAATCATTTGGTCCTTTGTATTTCAAGTCAGGTCACTTGCAGTCTCTTTATGTCCTCTCTAAAACAACATTTTCATACATACATGCATAAAAGGATCTACAAAGAATCATCTGTGCCTGCTATGCTTAATTGTCAATTTTGTTGTCTGTTTGTCAGCCTGGAGAGGAGTTTTTTGAGGAAGACTGCAAGCGAAAATGTTGGTGTGGTGCAGCTGGAATTACCTGTGAAGCCTCTGAATGCCCCCCAATGCATGAATGTAAACTTCAGGATGGAGAGCTGGGCTGCTATCCTACGAGTATGTTTGTAATGTTCACGCCTAAAAAAACACAGCAAAGCTGTAGCCATTATATTCTAAGTAGGTTTCCAGATCTCTTGGGTTGGACTGCCAACCTGAAAAGTTTTGCAACTGTGTTTGATGTGATGCTGTAGACTTTGTCAAAGTTCTCAAACGAGCATTTTCTATCCCTGCTCTAATATACATAATTAGACTGAGCAATGGAAGATAGAGAAGCACAACCCACAGGCGTCTTTTACTTTCAATAACAGTGAAATATTTATATGTGTGTTGCTGTTATGTTTCTTTTGCTCTCTTCTGTACAGTTTGTCTATAACAACACGTGTTACATGCATTTCTTTATAATACAAAATCACAGAGTTGCAGAAAATTTTTGTCTAGTCAGGAAAGGATATATTCCTTGCATCTATTTTAATGCCAGTACAATTCCAAAGCAACAGTGAACTGCACTGTTATTAGGTAATTGTTCTACAGTGGCTTCATCTGTGTTTCAGTCTGATGTTCCTGATGTTTTTCCCTCTCTCAGGCTTTCAGGATTGTGTAGTTTCTGGGGATCCACACTACAACACCTTTGACAAGAAGTACTACAGCTTCATGGGAACCTGTACTTACACACTGGCCAGAAGCTGTAGGAACAGCACAGGTACACACTATTTTGAGACATTTATTCATTAAGATGTTTGGGTTTCATTGCACCTGTTCTAGTCTTGCCACACCACACGCACAAATTAAAGTTTAAATGAGCTAAATTTACTCATTTATTATTTTCATCGCAAAGCATGACAGATGTTGTTTTCATTCACGTTAGCTGCAAAGAGAAGACACTGAATGTCAGTGGTGGTTTGTATGTTAATGCCAATATTCACCTTTAATATAAACACACAATATTCCTGATTGTCGTGGTCTTCCCTGTGCAGGCCCTTGGTTCTCTGTGGAGGCAAAGAATGAAGAGAGAGGAGTTGCAGGAGTGTCATACCTGAGGAAGCTATATGTGACAGTGGATGGAATTACTGTGACCCTGATGAAGAGCAGTAGAACACTGGTCAGTATGTGAATGAATTACTATCTCTTATATTTCCCATCTTTAAGTAAAATGTGTGCCAGCAGACATCCCACACAGTAGTTGTATCATCACCATGTATGTCTTATGTCTACACATAACTGACATTTTAGCAAAGAACTCAAATTATATCTTTAGTTACTTTGTTGCTAACAGCATGTAAAAAAAACAAAACAGATTTTTCCCATTTTGTCAGTTGAATCTATGCCAAAGATAACACAGTGTGATAGGCATAAAGCAATGTCTGTCTTGCTTGTTAAAACTATACAAAGTCTGTTTTTGCCTGATATACTGCACATTGCACACTCTTTGTACTTTTATACTCCCTGACCTGTCCACCAATTAGACGTTTACACAGTCTGTTTAACATCTTTATATTCTTATATTCTTAACATCTTTTTCTTCATCACTGAATCAGGTGAACGGAGTACGGGTGGCTCTGCCCCACTCCCCCTCTCCTCTCATGTCTATTAGTCTTGCTGGTCAGTTCATCACGCTTCAAACATCCTTTGGCCTGAGGGTGCGTTGGGATGGAAACCATTATGCCCAGATCTCAGTTCCCAGGTTAGTATAAATATTGGTTTGAACTATTTTGATATTGTAGAACTTCTTTTTATTTGCTTCACACATTCATACAATACACCTGACCACTGTCTCCATTGCTCTATCATTATTTTTTTGATGACCACTTTCCTCCGATGCAACCATAACCTAACGATCTGAAGAAACTCTGATAGATAACGATCTAAACTGCTGAACATCACCAGTTGTTTTATGTATGTTGTGAAAACAAAGCAGTCCATTTGTGTGCATATTGTGGACTTATGCAACTTTTAATATATACTAACGATGCCCTGGTTTATTGTATCAGGGATCTTTGCATTCTCTTCATTTGTTTCTAGAATTACAATAAAAGGCCAAGCAACACCTTATGAAACATTGCAAATATTCTTAAGCTTGTCTTATTTTAATCCTACATATCCTGCCTTGACTTTGTCCTACCAGCTCCTACTATGACCAAATGTGTGGCCTTTGTGGTGACTATGATGGGAACCCAGACAATGACTTCACTAAACCAGATGGCACTGTGGCAGGAAATAGTAATGACTTTGGGAACAGCTGGCAGACCAAAGACGATGAAGATGACTCGTGAGTTCCAACATATCTATCTTTCTGTCTTTTGGATTTCTTCTGGTTATGTCTTTTGTTACCTTGCTGTCGGACTCTTTCTGACAAACTGAAGAGGATGTAACTGTGTTTTGTATTTGTGTTGACCAGATGTACCCCAGGAACAAAGCCTGATCCAGACTGTGACCCCAACTTGGAAGCTGAAGTTGTAAAACCAGAGAAATGTGGTAAAATTACAGACCCTACTGGACCCTTCCGGTAAGAATTCACAACCCCTCCACTTTTGGTTATCGACTTGGTTAAACTGATGGGATTCCTGGGTTTTTACAACGTTTTTTTCCTGACCTTATAAAATCATGAAATAGATGGCAGCATGCCTGGTAATCACCCAACTGACCTGTAAAATATGAATAAATATTTTCAATACTATTACTGTAATGCTGTAATGAACCCTTCTGGCACTGGGATGCCAGTTTTGTTCTTTGTCCCTCATTCTCAAACGCAGCAGCAAGTTTTTACCAATGACTTGCCAGTTTATCTCTATCTATCGTTGCAAAAAACCTGGGATACCAGGTTCTTTCTATAACCCTCCTTTGCAAATACAACAGTGAGCTTTTGGCACCAGGATGCCAAGTTATTATTCCTCATTTGCAAATGCATCAACAAGGTTTTCTACCCAGGAGATTCCAGTTTCCCTTCCCCTCTATCCCTCCCTCGCACAATGCAGCAGCATGCTTCTTGGCACTAGGATGTCAGGCTTTCTTTCTCTATCCCTCCTTCACAAATGCAGGAGCAAGCTTTTAGCACCGGGTTGCCAGTTCCTCTTCTGTCCCTCCCTTTTTCACAAAAATGCAGCAGCATGTTTTTTGGCACAGGAATGCCAGGTTCTCTTTCTCTTTTCCTCCTTTACAAATCCAGCAGAATGCTTTTTGCAATGGTACTCCAGGTTCTATTTCTCTGTCTTTTTCAAATTTGCCAGCATACATCTGGCACCGGGATGCCAGTTCTTTTCCTTCATTTGCAGTAGCAAGCTTTTCTTCCCTCTATCTCTCCTGAGCAAAATGCAGCAGCGTGCTTTTTGGCACCTGGAAGCCAGTATCTCTTCCCACTTTCCCCAATAACTTGGATGCCAGGGTCCATGCATTTATCTATCTTTCACAAAATGTAACAGTGCACATTCCTGACACCGTATTGCCAGTCTTTGTCTCCATATCGATCATTTTCAAACACACCAGAATAGCTTTTACGAGCCGTCAAGCCATTGCCTCATGTCTTAAAATACAGACATGCATCCATCCAGCCTCCACACCAGTCGAGCCACGTTGCCACTCGATCAGGGGTTCTCCTCATTAAGCTATTAAGGTCTTTCGTTTTCTGAAATTTGCTTTGTGGTCTTCTCCCACCATTCCTTCGTAATTTTCCGAACTCAACCACTCCACTCTCTGGAATCCTTGACCATCTTCTCTCTGCGCTTCTCTTTTGTCCTGCTTTCCTTCTTCCACTTCAGCCGGTAGCGGCAGATGGCTGTCCTTCCATGGGAATGGTTTTGCCAGAAGTTTCTTCCCGTTAAAAGGAGTTGTTCCTTCCCAATTCCCAAAGTGCGTGCTCATAGGGAGTCATATGATTGTTGGGTTTTCTCTGTAGGTATTATTGCAGGGTCTACCTTACATATAAAGCACCTTGAGGCAATTGTTGATGTGATTTGGGGCTGTATAAATAAATTGAATTGAAAAATTGAATTATTCCTGCAGAGGTCTTTCACCTTCACAATGCACAGTTATTGCTGCTTCTAGGGGATGTCTTCTTTGGGGATCTGCCAGCCCAGGAGCCGCTGCCAGTCCACAGCGAGACCTTCCCCAAACCGCAGTTCAATTCATGTTTAAGCCATTCACCTTTATTCAATGGCCCCATCTAGTGAATTGTTGCTAAACTTATGCAACAGTTGTTGACTGTTTCACCACCAAATGTAGCTTTTTTGTTTGTTCGAACTCAGATTTTCAGTATATATGAGCCTCTGCCTTTTCCTACCTAAGCTAAGTGAGTGCTTTTCTCTGTTACAGGGAGTGCATCAGTGTAGTTAATCCCACTCCATTCTTCCAAAGCTGTGTGTATGACATGTGTCAGTTCAATGGCCAGCAGCACGTGCTGTGTGACCAGCTCCAGGCCTACACTGACGCATGTCATAGTGCTGGAGCCAAAGTCTACCAATGGAGAACTCCAGACTTCTGCCGTAAGTTTGAATCTGAGATATACCAAATATATCTAAAAGATATATGATATATAAAACATAGTCACAGTGATATCACCCATTGGCTTGATAAGCCCCATTCTGAAGCATAAATGAATAAAGACTTGAATAATACCTTTTCATTTTGGAAAAATGAGCCTTCAGCATTTTCCCTTTTAAATGGGGTGCATGCCATAGCTTCTCCATTTGGAAGTTGTCTCCACCTGTAAATATAACCACGATATATTACATCCTGCTCACCAACATTATAATTGAACTTATAATCATATTTATAATTGTATAGGGAGGAGAGTTTAAGATACAGTGCACAATGCTGAAACCAATGTAAAATATTCAATGTAGTTAATATTATCCTTGCTTTCATTTATGACACTGAGTTAAATCAATATGAGATACGTAGGTGCCCTGTCTTTGAATCATCGTACTACCCACTCCCTTCTCTGTTGCTATTTGTCCACCATTGTTCCCTCTCATTATTGTTCATCCCTGTGTTTGTCCACACAGCTCTGACCTGTCCTCCCAATAGCTCCTACTCCCTTTGTGTGAGTTCATGTCCTGAGACATGTCTTGGTGTGGTGGGACCACCTGGCTGTGAGGAAGTGTGTGTGGAGGGTTGTGAGTGTAACCCTGGCTTCATTCTCAGTGATGACAAATGTGTGGAACTGAGAGACTGTGGTTGTGTGGACCCCAGTGGAACCTATCACCCTGTAAGTGGAAACAGCCTCCAAACAATTAAAACCATATTCCATTTACCTTTAAAATGTGCTAAGCTCATGCTAACATCATTTTCAGTTCTCTTTATAACTTCAACAGGAGAGACGCCAAGAGACACAAAGACCCTACAGTACAAAAGAAATTAAAACTCAACTAAATTAAGGGTGCATAGACTGCAGAGAACTGTTGGCACATAAATATTGGTTTTACAACAAAGATTTTTACTTTCAACTTATCAAGCACAGGTTATATTTATTATACTGTATTATACCTGAATTTAAAAGACACTGGTGTTATAGAATTTGTATTTATGTCATAGCATTTACATACTGGTGCCACCACAATTAGCAAGCCCAAAATCAATAAATAAATGAGTAAAGGTTGGCCTAATTAGTTAGTGGCATACAGAATCCCTGGTTTGCATCCAAATGTATATTTATCATTTTGATCTTTATATTCGTGTGATGTATAAGAGAGAATGTAAAAGGAGTCTGCAAAGAAAGGCGTCTGGACTTCTTTAAGTTGCTTGAAGACTTAAAGACTTAAAGAAGTCCAGACGCTTTTCTTTGCAAGCTCCTTTGACTACGATGACCTGGATGACTGAGAACCTTCACAGACATATAAGAGAGAATTACATGACAAAATTTTGATTGTTTTTTGCATTCTGTGTACATTTGTCAGGTGGGCGATGACTGGTACTTGGAGGGTTGTGAACAAAAGTGTATGTGTCACAGTGGAGGTCTGCTACAGTGTCATAACACCAGCTGTAACCCAACTACTGAGAGCTGCCAACTACAAGATGGAGAATATGAATGCCACCCTCTGGGTATGTTAATCACACAGCTTCACATAGAAATAGCTGCATGAATGCATGGATGTGGATTACAGTGTCAAGTGCTTTATCCGACTGGCCCTAGAAATGCAGTAAATAAATGCAGTCATTTTAGCAACAGGCGCTCCAAACCTCCACTGTCTCAACTGATGTTGTTAGTTTGGACTGAGTTTGTTAACACTGCATAATAACTTCCTACCTTTTTAGTTCCTGAAAGAGTATCTGCTCATTTTCCAGTAATCCTTTTTCTTTCTACCCAGACCTGTGTCCTCCTAACGCAGAGTATATAGAGTGCGGTCCAGCTTGCATTCCTACATGTATGGAACCCTCTACCAACTGTTCTGGCTCCTGCATCACTGGGTGTTTCTGCAAACCAGGCTTTGTCTTCAAAGGACGGCACTGCGTGCCACTGGACAAGTGTGGTTGTTTAGATGACAACAATAACTATTATGAGGTCAGATGTCCTAGTTAGTACTGTGTACAGTGTACATTTAAAGACATACAGTATACTTTCTCAGTACTGATTGTTTTCATTTTATCCAGCCTGGTGAGATAGTATTTGGAGATGGCTGCACAAAGCTGTGTCGCTGTGTAGGGAACTACACTTTGGAATGTGTTGATAACTCCTGTGACCCCACTGAAGAGTGTCGAGAGGTTAATGGTGTTGCAGGCTGTTATCCTAAAGGTAATAATGTTTGTTGACTTTATTGTTGTTGACTTGATTTAATGCAGTGTAATAAATTACATCTGCACAAAGAGCACCTTGTGTTGTGCTTTACAGTCAGTCGGTATAACTTGATAGTTGACAGTGTGGAAATTACAATTTTCTTTTTCTCATATATTATTCCTTTAGGTACATCCACATGCATTGCATCTGGCGATCCACACTACACCAGCTTTGACAAACGCAAATATGACTTCATGGGCAACTGCAGCTATCTGATGTCTAGTCCATGCAATGACACAACTGTGCCCTACTTTGAGGTCCATACTGACAATGAAAACCGGTATAACAGGCCGACCATCTCCTATGTGAATGCCGTACATGTATACGCACAGATGATAAAGATCTCCATTCTCAAAGGTGGCACTGTGCAGGTAAGACATGAGAGGAAGAAACAGGATGTTTTGCATGTGAAAACCAATCACGCTTTCACGTTATCAGGCACTACTGCATTACAAACAAACATCATTCTGTGGTACAAACCACTGCACATGCTCAGGAACACTTCTGAAAACCACTGCAATTGACCATGGAAAGAAACTTGCACTTACACTTAACACTTAGTTCCTCCTACGCCGAGCGACGCATCGGGCAGCTAACAATCTCCATCGATGACGGTCAGGGGCGAATGTTTCAGCTTCGTCCCAGGCGATGTCGACTGTTTTCAGATCATCCATAAACATTCGACGCCATGTGATATTTGGTCGGCCTTGCTTTCGCTGGTTCTGCCAAAGGCTTCTTCCTGTTAAAAGACGCCTCTGTCACCAAAGTGCTTGGTCAATGGGGTCATATGATTGTTGTTTTTTTTCTCTGTATGTATTATTGTAGGGTCTATCTTAAAATATAAAGCACCTTGAGGTGACTGTTTTTGTGATTTGGGACTATATAAAAAACATTGAATTTAAATGAATTGAATTGGAGACGTCGGAGGACACCGGCAGCCTTCCCTACTTTGGAGTTTACATCTTGATCAGAGATCCCATAATTCGAGATGATGCTGCCCAGATATGTGAAATTTTCCAACTTATCAGCACGTTATTGGTTGATTATGACGGGAACATGGGCAGTTGTGTAGCCAACTCCGAGTACCTTGGTTTTCTTGGCGCTTATTCGTAATCCGACTTCCTCACCTCCCTCTGCAAAGCTGCAGTCCATTCTTGGAGGTCTTCCGTAGTCGAGCCCAGTAGGGGCCCAGTAGCCAATTCAAAGGAATAAGGCAAAGCACTTTCCCGGGTACCGACAGGAGCGTGATGCCCCGGCAGTTGTTACAGTCACCCAAATCGCCTTTCGGGAAGTTTGGTGATAACACCTTTTGCCCATTCATAGGGTACACGCGATGTTGTCCAGCAGGCGTTTAGGGGTCTTCTAAGGGCGCCATCCAATCATCTGTCTGGACGCAGAACCGGGAGTTGGAGCAGAGACCACAAAAGGCGTATACAAACTGCTGGGGGACTCCATATTGACGTGGGATAGCCCATAGAGTCGGCCGGTGGACGTTGTCAAAAGCTTTCTTGAAGTCGTTGAAATTACCCATTCATAGGGTACATGCGATGTTGACCAGCAGGCATTTAGGGGACTTCTAAGGGCGGCATCCAACTGGGCTTTGTCGTCCTTCAGCATTGTGGGGAGGAACTCGTCCAGGCCAACATCGCTGTCTTGACTTCGGCGTTGCTAATTTTTCCGATATCGAAAGGAAGAAGATCCATGGAGGGTGCAAGTTCTTCGGCCTCGAACAAGTGGAGTGGCTCGGGCTGGTTTAAAGTATCGCAGAACTGTTTGGCTCAACGTTGGTCTTGCTCAGCGTCAGTGAGGAGGACTCGTCCATTTTGTCTCGGATTGGGACAGAGCGGCCACTGCGAGCCCCTGTTAGATCGTACAATGCGATTTAATATTCGGGTATCGTTCTGGTCGACTGTTTTCTTGTGCATTCATGCCTTTGGCTTCGATCCACTTTCGCTTGCCATGCCGGCAGCTGCGTTTAACATGTCGGGCATGACATTTACAGACATCATTGGCATGAGAAATGGTAAATGGCCTGTATTTATATAGCGCTTTACTAGTCCCTAAGGACCCCAAAGTGCTTTACATATCCAGTCATCCACCCATTCACACACACATTCACACACTGGTGATGGCAAGCTACATTGTAGCCACAGCCACCCTGGGGCGCACTGACAGAGGCGAGGCTGCCAGACACTGGCGCCACCGGGCCCTCTGACCACCACCAGTAGGCAACGGGTGAAGTGTCTTGCCCAAGGACACAACGACCGAGACTGTCCAAGCCAGGGCTCGAACCGGCAACCTTCCGATTACAAGGCGAACTCCCAACTCTTGAGCCACGATCGCCCACTAAAGGAACGTTTCTTTTCAGTTACAGATAGTAATGTTGTGACATGGGTAATTAAAAAATGAAAATGTTGGCCAGATTTGATGTACTCTGCCTATTTTCCCATACAGGTTAATGGGACCAATGTCAATCTGCCACTGTCTCCGTCCCCTGGTATTTCTGTGTTCAAGTCAGGAAAACACTACACTGTCTCCATGAACTTTGGTGTGACGGTTCGCTATGATGGAAACGCCTTCATGGACATCAAAGTAATCGAAGAGTGAGTGAAGACCAAATTCATGGTTTCCTTATAAAGTGGTGTTTTAATCACAAGTTCACCAGTCCAGAAATCTACATCCATACTGATACAACTAAAACTATATGTCATGCGCCGCGGCGCGCATGCACAAAAGGATCCAGATGCAGACTCCGCGCTAACAGAAAAGACACTTTATTGAAATAACGAAAGGCGACCCGGGAAAACTAGAGAGCAAAACAAGAAACTAAAAACCCGGGGAATAATGACACGAGGAAGCCAGGATCGGGACCATGGGAGGCTGCAATAGAAAGGGGAGATGATTACTAGGGAGCCGGAAAGTAGGGAAAACACATCAGGACTTAGTTAGAGTAGGGGGCTTACGATGGAACGGGACTGTGGGAGCTCGGGAGGGAAGTGTGGCAGTCCGTGAGCAGAAAGTCCGTGGAAATAGCGAATGGGCCAGATGATGCACCGAGTGATCCAGTTGAGCCGGAGGACAGGCAGGTGGCAGACGCCGAGTCGAAACCTGGACACAAGTAGGCAGATTAAACACAGTTCCAACCAGAAGGGAATGCACGCTTTCGTGGAAGTCTAGTTACCACTGTGGGGGGACTAACGGACTGGCGTGGAGCCTTCCATCAGTGCCGGGTTCAGTAGATCTCCGTGTAGTCACCGTGATGGAGAACAGATGTGCCGGTGATAGCCCGGGGGTGTGGCTACCCGAGCGTCACGCATTCCTCAGACACAGGACCACGGACCATGACACTATAACACATTTTCATATACTGAACATGACTCCTTTATCTGTAAGGAGTAGTAAGGTGATAAAGGCAGAGATTAATGACACAGCTAGGATATTTTATTTAAACAATTTAGCAGGGGCAACACAAACAGCTCCCTCAAAATTTCAAGATAAAATCACACAAAACTTCTAATTTCCTGACTAGTTAATTCTATGCTGATGCTATCAAACACATCAAATGTACATGTCTGATCTTTTAGTCTTACTAATGTGTGGGGTTTAGTCTACTGCTGAAAAGAAACTTGGCTGCAATTAAAACACGTTGTAGTTCTGGCTTACTTGTTAGTCTTTCTTGCATAAGACTCTAACACAATCATTTTCTGCAATCTGCAGCTATCAGAACAAGCTGTGTGGCCTGTGTGGCAACTATGATGGAGATACTAAAGATGACTTCCGCAAACCAGATGGAAGCTTAGCTGAAAATGCCAATGACTTTGGACACAGTTGGAACATGAATCCAGAGTGAGTATTGCAGAGATGCAAGTGTAAAGAAACATTTACCATTGACAAAAGACAAATGTTCTTAAGATGATGGTCTGTCTTGACAGATGTAATGAGAAACCCAACACTACGATCCCTGAGTGCAATGAAGAAGAACAGGAACTGTATGAAAGCTCTGGATATTGTGGCATTCTGCTGGACAAAAATGGACCTTTTGCTGTGTGCCATCCCAAAGTCAACCCCAATGTATGTTCATGTAGAGGATAGTGCACATATAATAAACAAATGTGGAACCAGTCCTTATTCTGAGCTTGTTGTATTTGTCTATGTGTGTGTGCATTCAGGGTGAAAATGTGATATTCGTAATAGTGGAATAATTTGAATATGTGGTTTTAGATGGTCACACAATATAAAGCATTGTAACAAAGTGATTGTTTGTTCTCAGAATTACTTCAGGGACTGTGTCTTTGACTTGTGTGAGCTGGATGGTGCCAAGCCCATTTTGTGTGAAGCCATTGAAGCCTATGTCAATGAATGCCAAGATCGTGGGGTCAACCTTGGACCATGGAGGAATGAAACCTTCTGCCGTGAGTATTGGAAGGACAAATGATTTAATTTAGTAGTAAAATATCTTTAGGTATATCATTAGGTAAAAATCAGCTTGGCTGAGTAGTTGGGAGATAATAACACAAGAGAGTTTTTGGTCAGTTTTGACTTGTGGAAGAGTACTTCATACGGGCTTCCTACTCACTAAAGTTAACTGAGGGAGTGCTGCTTTAGCATACCTAGTTGGGCAGACAACATATGCCAAGAGGCTGCAGGAGACTGGGTTACCACCAAACTCAAACAATCTAGTTACACGGAAGACAACACAGCTGGAAATGCCAAAGACGTATCTCTTTTCTTGTGAAAAGCTGTCATTTTATATTTTAACCAGCACATACTTTTGTTTCCTATCACTAACTTCAACCTCTTGTGGTCTGCTTAGCACTGAGCTGTCCCCCAAACAGCCACTACGAACCTTGTGCAGATCCTTGTCAGGAAACATGCTTTGGAAAACCCCCCTCCTGCTCTGGTCCCTGCTCTGAGTCCTGTGTGTGTGATCCCAGCTATGTCCTGAGTGCTGGCAAGTGCGTTAAGGAGAACATGTGTGGCTGCAACCACACGAACGGCCAGTATTATGAGGTATGGTGAAGTGGGTCTGATAGGCCGGCAGTGAATCATTTGGTCCTTTGTATTTCAAGTCAGGTCACTTGCAGTCTCTTTATGTCCTCTCTAAAACAACATTTTCATACATACATGCATAAAAGGATCTACAAAGAATCATCTGTGCCTGCTATGCTTAATTGTCAATTTTGTTGTCTGTTTGTCAGCCTGGAGAGGAGTTTTTTGAGGAAGACTGCAAGCGAAAATGTTGGTGTGGTGCAGCTGGAATTACCTGTGAAGCCTCTGAATGCCCCCCAATGCATGAATGTAAACTTCAGGATGGAGAGCTGGGCTGCTATCCTACGAGTATGTTTGTAATGTTCACACCTAAAAAAACACAGCAAAGCTGTAGCCATTATATTCTAAGTAGGTTTCCAGATCTCTTGGGTTGGACTGCCAACCTGAAAAGTTTTGCAACTGTGTTTGATGTGATGCTGTAGACTTTGTCAAAGTTCTCAAACGAGCATTTTCTATCCCTGCTCTAATATACATAATTAGACTGAGCAATGGAAGATAGAGAAGCACAACCCACAGGCGTCTTTTACTTTCAATAACAGTGAAATATTTATGTGTGTGTTGCTGTTATGTTTCTTTTGCTCTCTTCTGTACAGTTTGTCTATAACAACACGTGTTACATGCATTTCTTTATAATACAAAATCACAGAGTTGCAGAAAATTTTTGTCTAGTCAGGAAAGGATATATTCCTTGCATCTATTTTAATGCCAGTACAAGTCCAAAGCAGCAGTGAACTGCACTGTTATTAGGTAATTGTTCTACAGTGGCTTCATCTGTGTTTCAGTCTGATGTTCCTGATGTTTTTCCCCTCTCTCAGGCTTTCAGGATTGTGTAGTTTCTGGGGATCCACACTACAACACCTTTGACAAGAAGTACTACAGCTTCATGGGAACCTGTACTTACACACTGGCCAGAAGCTGTAGGAACAGCACAGGTACACACTATTTTGAGACATTTATTCATTAAGATGTTTGGGTTTCATTGCACCTGTTCTAGTCTTGCCACACCACACGCACAAATGAAAGTTTAAATGAGCTAAATTTACTCATTTATTATTTTCATCGCAAAGCATGACAGATGTTGTTTTCATTCACGTTTGCTGCAAAGAGAAGACACTGAATGTCAGTGGTGGTTTGTATGTTAATGCCAATATTCACCTTTAATATAAACACACAATATTCCTGATTGTCGTGGTCTTCCCTGTGCAGGCCCTTGGTTCTCTGTGGAGGCAAAGAATGAAGAGAGAGGAGTTGCAGGAGTGTCATACCTGAGGAAGCTATATGTGACAGTGGATGGAATTACTGTGACCCTGATGAAGAGCAGTAGAACACTGGTCAGTATATGAATGAATTACTATCTCTTGTATTTCCCATCTTTAAGTAAAATGTGTGCCAGCAGACATCCCACACAGAAGTTGTATCATCACCATGTATGTCTTATGTCTACACATAACTGACATTTTAGCAAAGAACTCAAATTATATCTTTAGTTACATTGTTGCTAACAACATGTAAAAAAAACAAAACAGATTTTTCCCATTTTGTCAGTTGAATCTATGCCAAAGATAACACAGTGTGATAGGCATAAAGCAATGTCTTTCTTGCTTGTTAAAACTATACAAAGTCTGTTTTTGCCTGATATACTGCACATTGCACACTCTTTGTACTTTTATACTCCCTGACCTGTCCACCAATTAGACGTTTACACAGTCTGTTTAACATCTTTATATTCTTATGTTCTTAACATCTTTTTCTTCATCACTGAATCAGGTGAACGGAGTACGGGTGGCTCTGCCCCACTCCCCCTCTCCTCTCATGTCTATTAGTCTTGCTGGTCAGTTCATCACGCTTCAAACATCCTTTGGCTTGAGGGTGCGTTGGGATGGAAACCATTATGCCCAGATCTCAGTTCCCAGGTTAGTATAAATATTGGTTTGAACTATTTTGATATTGTAGAACTTATTTTTATTTGCTTCACACATTCATACAATACACCTGACCACTGTCTCCATTGCTCCATCATTCTTTTTTTGATGACCACTTTCTTCTGATGCAACCATAACCTAACGATCTGAAGAAACTCTGATAGATAACGATCTAAACTGCTGAACATCACCAGTTGTTTTATGTATGTTGTGAAAACAAAGCAGTCCATTTGTGTGCATATTGTGGACTTATGCAACTTTTAATATATACTAACGATGCCCTGGTTTATTGTATCAGGGATCTTTGCATTCTCTTCATTTGTTTCTAGAATTACAATAAAAGGCCAAGCAACACCTTATTAAACATTGCAAATATTCTTAAGCTTGTCTTATTTTAATCCTACATATCCTGCCTTGACTTTGTCCTACCAGCTCCTACTATGACCAAATGTGTGGCCTTTGTGGTGACTATGATGGGAACCCAGACAATGACTTCACTAAACCTGATGGCACTGTGGCAGGAAATAGTAATGACTTTGGGAACAGCTGGCAGACCAAAGACGATGAAGATGACTCGTGAGTTCCAACATATCTATCTTTCTGTCTTTTGGATTTCTTCTGGTTATGTCTTTCGTTACCTTACTGTCGGACTCTTTCTGACAAACTGAAGAGGATGTAACTGTGTTTTGTATTTGTATTGACCAGATGTACCCCAGGAACAAAGCCTGATCCAGACTGTGACCCCAACTTGGAAGCTGAAGTTGTAAAACCAGAGAAATGTGGTAAAATTACAGACCCTACTGGACCCTTCCGGTAAGAATTCACAACCCCTCCACTTTTGGTTATCGACTTGGTTAAACTGATGGGATTCCTGGGTTTTTACAACGTTTTTTCCTGACCTTATAAAATCATGAACTAGATGGCAGCATGCCTGGTAATCACCCAACTGACCTGTAAAATATGAATAAATATTTTCAATACTATTACTGTAATGCTGTAATGAACCCGTCTGGCACTGGGATGCCAGTTTCGTTCTTTGTCCCTCATTCTCAAACGCAGCAGCAAGTTTTTACCAATGACTTGCCAGTTTATCTCTATCTATCGTTGCAAAAAACCTGGGATACCAGGTTCTTTCTATAACCCTCCTTTGCAAATGCCACAGTGAGCTTTTGGCACCAGGATGCCAAGTTATTATTCCTCATTTGCAAATGCATCAACAAGGTTTTCTACCCAGGAGATTCCAGTTTCCCTTCCCCTCTGTCCCTCCCTCGCAAAATGCAGCAGCATGCTTCTTGGCACTAGGATGTCAGGCTTTCTTTATCTACCCCTCCTTCTTAAATGCAGGAGCAAGCTTTTAGCACCGGGTTGCCAGTTCCTCTTCCCTCACTCCCCTTTTCACAAAAATGCAGCAGCATGTGTTTTGGCACTGGAATGTCAGGTTCTCTTTCTCTGTCCCTCGTTTGCATATGTACCAGCAAGCTTTTGGCCCCGGGATTCTGGGTTTCTTTTTCTGTTCCTCCTTTACAAATGCAGCAGCAGGCTTTTAGTACTGGGATGCCATGTTTTCTTTCTCTTTTCCTCCTTTACAAATCCAGCCGAATGCTTTTTGCAATGGTATTCCAGGTTCTATTTCTCTGTCCGTCTTTTTCAAATTCGCCAGCATACATCTGGCACCGGGATGCCAGGTTCTTTTCCTTCATTTGCAGTAGCAAGCTTTTCTTCCCTCTATCTCTCCTGAGCAAAATGCAGCAGCGTGCTTTTTGGAACCTGGAAGCCAGTTTCTCTTTCCTCTTTCCCCAATAACTTGGATGCCAGGGTCCATGCATCTATCTATCTTTCACAAAATGTAACAGTGCACATTCCTGACACCATATTGCCAGTCTTTTTCTCCATATCGATCATTTTCAAACACAGCAGTAAAAGCTTTTACGAGCCGTCAAGCCATTGCCTGATGTCTTAAAATACAGACATGCATCCATCCAGCCTCCACACCAGTCGAGCCACGTTGCCACTCGATCAGGGGTTCTCCTCATTCAACTATTAAGGTCTTTCGTTGTCTGAAATTTGCTTTGATGTCTTCTCCCACCATTCCTTCGTAATTTTCCGAACTCAACCACTCCACTCTCTGGAATCCTTGACCACCTTCTCTCTGCGCTTCTCTTTTGTCCTGCTTTCCTTCTTCCACCTCAACCTGTAGCGGCAGATGGCTGTCCTTCCATGGGAATGGTTTTGCCAGAGGTTTCTTCCTGTTAAAAGGAGTTGTTCCTTCCCACTGTCGCCAAAGTGCTTGCTCATAGGGAGTCATATGATTGTTGGGTTTTCTCTGTAGGTATTACTGCAGGGTCTACCTTACATATAAAGAACCTTGAGGCGATTGTTGTTGTGATTTGGGGCTGTATAAATAAATTGAAAAGAAAAATTGAATTATTACTGCAGAGGTCTTTCACCTTCACAATGCACAATTATTGCTGCTTCTAGGCGGCCAGTCCCCTCTGCGCCCTTCCCTAAAGCTCAGTTCAACTCATGTTTAAGCCATTCACCTTTTTCTAATAGAAACACTGTAAAATGTAAAATGAGGATGTGGGCTCAGCTAGTGAATTAGAGATAAAGTATCCAAACACTTCCCTTCCTGTTCTTATCTATATATAATCCCCCAGTTCTACTAGCTGTTTGTTCTTCCATTCATTCCCAACCCTCCCTCCCCTTTTTCAATTTCAATTCTTTCAGTGTTTCACTTCTCATTAGTACATGGGGATCTGCCAGCCCAGGAGCCACTGCCAGTCCCCAGCGAGGCCTTCCCCAAACCGCAGTTCAATTCATGTTTAAGCCATTCACCTTTATTCAATGGCCCCATCTAGTGAATTGTTGCTAAACTTATGCAACAGTTGTTGACTGTTTCACCACCAAATGTAGCTTTTTTGTTTGTTCGAACTCAGATTTTCAGTATATATGAGCCTCTGCCTTTTCCTACCTAAGCTAAGTGAGTGCTTTTCTCTGTTACAGGGAGTGCATCAGTGTAGTTAATCCCACTCCATTCTTCCAAAGCTGTGTGTATGACATGTGTCAGTTCAACGGCCAGCAGCACGTGCTGTGTGACCAGCTCCAGGCCTACACTGACGCATGTCATAGTGCTGGAGCCAAAGTCTACCAATGGAGAACTCCAGACTTCTGCCGTAAGTTTGAATCTGAGATATACCAAATATATCTAAATGATATATGATAGTTTAATAATAATATCAGCTGTTCTTTCTGAATATCATAAAGTATATATAAAACATAGTCACAGTGACATCACCCATTGGCTTGATAAGCCCCATTCTGAAGCATAAATGAATAAAGACTTGAATAATACCTTCTCATTTTGGAAAAATGAGCCTTCAGCATTTTCCCTTTTAAATGGGGTGCATGCCATAGCTTCTCCATTTGGAAGTTGTCTCCACCTGTAAATATAACCACGATATATTACATCCTGCTCACCAACATTATAATTGAACTTATAATCATATTTATAATTGTATAGGGAGGAGAGTTTAAGATACAGTGCACAATGCTGAAACCAATGTAAAATATTCAATGCAGTTAATATTGTCCTTGCTTTCATTTATGACACTGAGTTAAATCAATATGAGATACGTAGGTGCCCTGTCTTTGAATCATCCTACTACCCACTCCCTTCTCTGTTGCTATTTGTCCACCATTGTTCCCTCTCATTATTGTTCATCCCTGTGTTTGTCCACACAGCTCTGACCTGTCCTCCCAATAGCTCCTACTCCCTTTGTGTGAATTCATGTCCTGAGACATGTCTTGGTGTGGTGGGACCACCTGGCTGTGAGGAAGTGTGTGTAGAGGGTTGTGAGTGTAACCCTGGCTTCATTCTCAGTGATGACAAATGTGTGGAACTGAGAGACTGTGGTTGTGTGGACCCCAGTGGAACCTATCACCCTGTAAGTGGAAAGAGCCTCCAAACAATTAAAACCATATTCCATTTACCTTTAAAATGTGCTAAGCTCATGCTAACATCATTTTCAGTTCTCTTTATGACTTCAACAGGAGAGACGCCAAAAGACCCTACAGTAAAAAAGAAATTAAAACTCAACTAAATTAAGGGTGCATAGACTGCAGTGAACTGTTGGCACACAAATATTGGTTTTACAACAAAGATTTTTACTTTCAACTTATCAAGCACAGGTTATATTTATTATGCTGTATTTTGCCTGAATTTAAAAGACACTGGTGTTATAGAATTTGTATTTTTGTCACAGCATTTACATACTGGTGCCACCACAATTAGCAAGCCCAAAATCAATAAATAAATGAGTAAAGGTTGGCCTAATTAGTTAGTGGCATACAGAATCCCTGGTTTGCATCCAAATGTATATTTATCATTTAGATCTTTATATTCGTGTGATGTATAAGAGAGAATTACATGACAGAATTTTGATTGTTTTTTGTATTCTGTGTACATTTGTCAGGTGGGCGATGACTGGTACTTGGAGGGTTGTGAACAAAAGTGTATGTGTCACAGTGGAGGTCTGCTACAGTGTCATAACACCAGCTGTAACCCAACTACTGAGAGCTGCCAACTACAAGATGGAGAATATGAATGCCACCCTCTGGGTATGTTAATCACACAGCTTCACATAGAAATAGCTGCATGAATGCATGGATGTGGATTACAGTGTCAAGTGCTTTATCCGACTGGTCCTAGAAATGCAGTAAATAAATGCAGTCATTTTAGCAACAGGCGCTCCAAACCTCCACTGTCTCAACTGATGTTGTTTTTTTGGACTGAGTTTGTTAACACTGCATAATAACTTCCTACCTTTTTAGTTCCTGAAAGAGTATCTGCGCATTTTCCAGTAATCCTTTTTCTTTCTATCCAGACCTGTGTCCTCCTAACGCAGAGTATATAGAGTGTGGTCCAGCTTGCATTCCTACATGTATGGAACCCTCTACCAACTGTTCTGGCTCCTGCATCACTGGGTGTTTCTGCAAACCAGGCTTTGTCTTCAAAGGACGGCACTGCGTGCCGCTGGACAAGTGTGGTTGTTTAGATGACAACAATAACTATTATGAGGTCAGATGTCCTAGTTAGTACTGTGTACAGTGTACATTTAAAGACATACAGTATACTTTCTCAGTACTGATTGTTTTCATTTTATCCAGCCTGGTGAGATAGTATTTGGAGATGGCTGCACAAAGCTGTGTCACTGTGTAGGGAACTACACTTTGGAATGTGTTGATAACTCCTGTGACCCCACTGAAGAGTGTCGAGAGGTTAATGGTGTTGCAGGCTGTTATCCTAAAGGTAATAATGTTTGTTGACTTTATTGTTGTTGACTTGATTTAATGCAGTGTAATAAATTACATCTGCACAAGGAGCACCTTGTGTTGTGCTTTACAGTCAGTCGGTATAACTTGATAGTTGACAGTGTGGAAATTACAATTTTCTCATATATTATTCCTTTAGGTACATCCACATGCATAGCATCTGGCGATCCACACTACACCAGCTTTGACAAACGCAAATATGACTTCATGGGCAACTGCAGCTATCTGATGTCTAGTCCATGCAATGACACAACTGTGCCCTACTTTGAGGTCCATACTGACAATGAAAACCGGTATAACAGGCCGACCATCTCCTATGTGAATGCCGTACATGTATACGCACAGATGATAAAGATCTCCATTCTCAAAGGTGGCACTGTGCAGGTAAGACATGAGAAGAAGAAACAGGATGTTTTGCATGTGAAAACCAATCACGCTTTCACGTTATCAGGCACTACTGCATTACAAACAAACATCATTCTGTGGTACAAACCACTGCACATGCTCAGGAACACTTCTGAAAACCACTGCAATTGACCATGGAAAGAAACTTGCACTTACACTTAGCACTTAGTTCCTCCTACGCCGAGCGACGCATCGGGCAGCTAACAATCTCCATCGATGTCGGTCAGGGGCGAATGTTTCAGCTTCGTCCCAGGCGATGTCGACTGTTTTCAGATCATCCATAAACATTCGACGTCATGTGATATTTGGTCGGCCTTGCTTTCGCTGGTTCTGCCAAAGGCTTCTTCCTGTTAAAAGACGCCTCTGTCACCAAAGTGCTTGGTCAATGGGGTCATATGATTGTTGTTTTTTTTCTCTGTATGTATTATTGTAGGGTCTATCTTACAATATAAAGCACCTTGAGGTGACTGTTTTTGTGATTTGGGGCTATATAAAAAACATTGAATTTAAATGAATTGAATTGGAGATGTCGGAGGACACCGGCAGCCTTCCCTACTCTGGAGTTGACATCTTGATCAGAGATCCCGTCATTCGAGATGATGCTGCCCAGATATGTGAAATTTTCCAACTTATCAGCACGTTATTGGTTGATTATGACGGGAACATGGGCAGTTGTGTAGCCAACTCCGAGTACCTTGGTTTTCTTGGCGCTGATTCGTACTCCGACTTCCTCACCTGCCTCTACAAAGCTGCAGTCCATTCTTGGAGGTCTTCCGTAGTCGAGCCCAGTAGGGGCCCAGTAGCCAATTCAAAAGAATGAGGCAAAGCACTTTCCCGAGTACCGACAGCAGCGTGATGCCCCGGCAGTTGTTACAGTCACCCAAATCGCCTTTCGGGAAGTTTGGTGATAACACCTTTTTCCCATTCATAGGGTACACGCGATGTTGTCCAGCAGGCGTTTAGGGGTCTTCTAAGGGCGCCATCCAATCATCTGTCTGGACGCAGAACCGGGAGTTGGAGCAGAGACCACAAAAGGCGTCTACAAACTGCTGGGGGACTCCATATTGACGTGGGATAGCCCATAGAGTCGGCCGGTGGACGTTGTCAAAAGCTTTCTTGAAGTCATTGAAATTACCCATTCATAGGGTACATGCGATGTTGACCAGCAGGCATTTAGGGGACTTCTAAGGGCGGCATCCAACTGGGCTTCGTCATCCTTCAGCATTGTGGGGAGGAACTCGTCCAGGCCAGCATCGCTGTCTTGACTTCAGCGTTGATGATTTTTCCGATATCGACAGGAAGAAGATCCATGGAGGATGCAAGTTCTTTGGCCTCGAACAAGTGGAGTGGCTCGGGCTGGTTTAAAGTATCGCAGAACTGTTTGGCTCAACATTGGTCTTGCTCAGCTTCAGTGAGGAGGACTCGTCCATTTTGTCTCGGATTGGGACCAAGCGGCCACTGCGAGCCCCTGTTAGATCGTACAATGCGATTTAATATTCGGGTATCGTTCTGGTCGACTGTTTTCTTGGGCATCCATGCCTTTGGCTTCGATCCACTCTCGCTTGTCATACCGGCAGCTGCATTTGACATGTCGGGCAAGAGCTGAGTTGTTCAGACATCATTGGCATGATAAAGGAACGTTTCTTTTCAGTTACAGATAGTAATGTTGTGACATGAGTAATTCAAAAATGAAAATGTTGGCTAATAATTGACCAGATTTGATGTACTCTGCCTATTTTCCCATACAGGTTAATGGGACCAATGTCAATCTGCCACTGTCTCCGTCCCCTGGTATTTCTGTGTTCAAGTCAGGAAAACACTACACTGTCTCCATGAACTTTGGTGTGACGGTTCGCTATGATGGAAACTCCTTCATGGACATTAAAGTAATCGAAGAGTGAGTGAAGACCAAATTCATGGTTTCCTTATAAAGTGGTGTTTTAATCACAAGTTCACCAGTCCAGAAATCTACATCCATACTGATACAACTAAAACTATAACACATATTCATATACTGAACATGAATCCTTTATCTGTAAGGAGTAGTAAGGTGATAAAGGCAGAGATTAATGACACAGCTAGGATATTTTATTTAAACAATTTAGCAGGGGCAACACAAACAGCTCCCTCAAAATTTCAAGATAAAATCACACAAAACTTCTAATTTCCTGACTAGTTAATTCTATGCTGATGCTATCAAACACATCAAATGTACATGTCTGATCTTTTAGTCTTACTAATGTGTGGGGTTTAGTCTACTGCTGAAAAGAAACTTGGCTGCAATTAAAACACGTTGTAGTTCTGGCTTACTTGTTAGTCTTTCTTGCATAAGACTCTAACACAATCATTTTCTGCAATCTGCAGCTATCAGAACAAGCTGTGTGGCCTGTGTGGCAACTATGATGGAGATACCAAAGATGACTTCCGCAAACCAGATGGAAGCTTAGCTGAAAATGCCAATGACTTTGGACACAGTTGGAACATGAATCCAGAGTGAGTATTGCAGAGATGCAAGTGTAAAGAAACATTTACCATTGACAAAAGACAAATGTTCTTAAGATGATGGTCTGTCTTGACAGATGTAATGAGAAACCCAACACTACGATCCCTGGGTGCAATGAAGAAGAACAGGAACTGTATGAAAGCTCTGGATATTGTGGCATTCTGCTGGACAAAAATGGACCTTTTGCTGTGTGCCATCCCAAAGTCAACCCCAATGTATGTTCATGTAGAGGATAGTGCACATATAATAAACAAATGTGGAACCAGTCCTTATTCTGAGCTTGTTGTATTGGTCTATGTGTGTGTGCATTCAGGGTGAAAATGTGATATTCGTAATAGTGGAATAATTTGAATATGTGGTTTTAGATGGTCACACAATATAAAGCATTGTAACAAAGTGATTGTTTGTTCTCAGAATTACTTCAGGGACTGTGTCTTTGACTTGTGTGAGCTGGATGGTGCCAAGCCCATTTTGTGTGAAGCCATTGAAGCCTATGTCAATGAATGCCAAGATCGTGGGGTCAACCTTGGACCATGGAGGAATGAAACCTTCTGCCGTGAGTATTGGAAGGACAAATGATTTAATTTAGTAGTAAAATATCTTTAGGTATATCATTAGGTAAAAATCAGCTTGGCTGAGTAGTTGGGAGAAAATAACACAAAGAAGTTTATGTCAGTTTTGACTTGTGGAAGAGTACTTCATACGGGCTTCCTACTCACTAAAGTTAACTGAGGGAGTGCTGCTTTAGCATACCTAGTTGGGCAGACAACATATGCCAAGAGGCTGCAGGAGACTGGGTTACCACCAAACTCAAACAATCTAGTTACACGGAAGACAACACAGCTGGAAGTGCCAAAGACGTATCTCTTTTCTTGTGAAAAGCTGTCATTTTATATTTTAACCAGCACATACTTTTGTTTCCTATCACTAACTTCAACCTCTTGTGGTCTGCTTAGCACTGAGCTGTCCCCCAAACAGCCACTACGAACCTTGTGCAGATCCTTGTCAGGAAACATGCTTTGGAAAACCCCCCTCCTGCTCTGGTCCCTGCTCTGAGTCCTGTGTGTGTGATCCCAGCTATGTCCTGAGTGCTGGCAAGTGCGTTAAGGAGAACATGTGTGGCTGCAACCACACGAACGGCCAGTATTATGAGGTATGGTGAAGTGGGTCTGATAGGCCGGCAGTGAATCATTTGGCCCTTTGTATTTCAAGTCAGGTCACTTGCAGTCTCTTTATGTCCTCTCTAAAACAACATTTTCATACATACATGCATAAAAGGATCTACAAAGAATCATCTGTGCCTGCTATGCTTAATTGTCAATTTTGTTGTCTGTTTGTCAGCCTGGAGAGGAGTTTTTTGAGGAAGACTGCAAGCGAAAATGTTGGTGTGGTGCAGCTGGAATTACCTGTGAAGCCTCTGAATGCCCCCCAATGCATGAATGTAAACTTCAGGATGGAGAGCTGGGCTGCTATCCTACGAGTATGTTTGTAATGTTCACACCTAAAAAAAACACAGCAAAGCTGTAGCCATTATATTCTAAGTAGGTTTCCAGATCTCATGGGTTGGACTGCCAACCTGAAAAGTTTTGCAACTGTGTTTGATGTGATGCTGTAGACTTTGTCAAAGTTCTCAAACGAGCATTTTCTATCCCTGCTCTAATATACATAATTAGACTGAGCAATGGAAGATAGAGAAGCACAACCCACAGGCGTCTTTTACTTTCAATAACAGTGAAATATTTATGTGTGTGTTGCTGTTATGTTTCTTTTGCTCTCTTCTGTACAGTTTGTCTATAACAACACGTGTTACATGCAATTCTTTATAATACAAAATCACAGAATTGCAGAAAATTTTTGTCTAGTCAGGAAATGACATATTCTTTGCATCTTTTTTATCATCTGTGTTTCAGTCTGATGTTCCTGATGTTTTTCCCTCTCTCAGGCTTTCAGGATTGTGTAGTTTCTGGGGATCCACACTACAACACCTTTGACAAGAAGTACTACAGCTTCATGGGAACCTGTACTTACACACTGGCAAGAAGCTGTAGGAACAGCACAGGTACACACTATTTTGAGACATTTATTCATTAAGATGTTTGGGTTTCATTGCACCTGTTCTAGTCTTGCCACACCACACGCACAAATTAAAGTTTAAATGAGCTAAATTTACTCATTTATTATTTTCATCGCAAAGCATGACAGATGTTGTTTTCATTCACGTTTGCTGCAAAGAGAAGACACTGAATGTCAGTGGTGGTTTGTATGTTAATGCCAATATTCACCTTTAATATAAACACACAATATTCCTGATTGTCGTGGTCTTCCCTGTGCAGGCCCTTGGTTCTCTGTGGAGGCAAAGAATGAAGAGAGAGGAGTTGCAGGAGTGTCATACCTGAGGAAGCTATATGTGACAGTGGATGGAATTACTGTGACCCTGATGAAGAGCAGTAGAACACTGGTCAGTATGTGAATGAATTACTATCTCTTATATTTCCCATCTTTAAGTAAAATGTGTGCCAGCAGACATCCCACACAGTAGTTGTATCATCACCATGTATGTCTTATGTCTACACATAACTGACATTTTAGCAAAGAACTCAAATTATATCTTTAGTTACTTTGTTGCTAACAACATGTAAAAAAAACAAAACAGATTTTTCCCATTTTGTCAGTTGAATCTATGCCAAAGATAACACAGTGTGATAGGCATAAAGCAATGTCTTTCTTGCTTGTTAAAACTATACAAAGTCTGTTTTTGCCTGATATACTGCACATTGCACACTCTTTGTACTTTTATACTCCCTGACCTGTCCACCAATTAGACGTTTACACAGTCTGTTTAACATCTTTATATTCTTATGTTCTTAACATCTTTTTCTTCATCACTGAATCAGGTGAACGGAGTACGGGTGGCTCTGCCCCACTCCCCCTCTCCTCTCATGTCTATTAGTCTTGCTGGTCAGTTCATCACGCTTCAAACATCCTTTGGCTTGAGGGTGCGTTGGGATGGAAACCATTATGCCCAGATCTCAGTTCCCAGGTTAGTATAAATATTGGTTTGAACTATTTTGATATTGTAGAACTTCTTTTTATTTGCTTCACACATTCATACAATACACCTGACCACTGTCTCCATTGCTCCATCATTCTTTTTTTGATTACCACTTTCCTCCGATGCAACCATAACCTAACGATCTGAAGAAACTCTGATAGATAACGATCTAAACTGCTGAACATCACCAGTTGTTTTATGTATGTTGTGAAAACAAAGCAGTCCATTTGTGTGCATATTGTGGACTTATGCAACTTTTAATATATACTAACGATGCCCTGGTTTATTGTATCAGGGATCTTTGCATTCTCTTCATTTGTTTCTAGAATTACAATAAAAGGCCAAGCAACACCTTATTAAACATTGCAAATATTCTTAAGCTTGTCTTATTTTAATCCTACATATCCTGCCTTGACTTTGTCCTACCAGCTCCTACTATGACCAAATGTGTGGCCTTTGTGGTGACTATGATGGGAACCCAGACAATGACTTCACTAAACCAGATGGCACTGTGGCAGGAAATAGTAATGACTTTGGGAACAGCTGGCAGACCAAAGACGATGAAGATGACTCGTGAGTTCCAACATATCTATCTTTCTGTCTTTTGGATTTCTTCTGGTTATGTCTTTCGTTACCTTGCTGTCGGACTCTTTCTGACAAACTGAAGAGGATGTAACTGTGTTTTGTATTTTTGTGTTGACCAGATGTACCCCAGGAACAAAGCCTGATCCAGACTGTGACCCCAATTTGGAAGCTGAAGTTGTAAAACCAGAGAAATGTGGTAAAATTACAGACCCTACTGGACCCTTCCGGTAAGAATTCACAACCCCTCCACTTTTGGTTATCGACTTGGTTAAACTGATGGGATTCCTGGGATTTTACAACGTTTTTTTCCTGACCTTATAAAATCATGAAATAGATGGCAGCATGCCTGGTAATCACCCAACTGACCTGTAAAATATGAATAAATATTTTCAATACTATTACTGTAATGCTGTAATGAACCCTTCTGGCACTGGGATGCCAGTTTCGTTCTTTGTCCCTCATTCTCAAACGCAGCAGCAAGTTTTTACCAATGACTTGCCAGTTTATCTCTATCTATCGTTGCAAAAAACCTGGGATACCAGGTTCTTTCTATAACCCTCCTTTGCAAATGCAACAGTGAGCTTTTGGCACCAGGATGCCAAGTTATTATTCCTCATTTGCAAATGCATCAACAAGGTTTTCTACCCAGGAGATTCCAGTTTCCCTTCACCTCTATCCCTCCCTCGCACAATGCAGCAGCATGCTTCTTGGCACTAGGATGTCAGGCTTTCTTTCTCTATCCCTCCTTCACAAATGCAGGAGCAAGCTTTTAGCACCGGGTTGCCAGTTCCTCTTCTGTCCCTCCCTTTTTCACAAAAATGCAGCAGCATGTTTTTTGGCACAGGAATGCCAGGTTCTCTTTCTTTCTCTATCCCTCGTTCACAAATGCAGTAGCACGCTTTTAGCACCGGGTTGCCAGTTCCTCTTCCGTCCCTCCCCTTTTCACAAAAATACAGCAGCATGTTTTTTGGCACTGGAATGCCAGGTTCTCTTTCTCTGTCCCTCCTTTGCAAATATACCAGCAAGCTTTTGGGCCCGGGATTCCTGGTTCCTTTCTCTGTTCCTCCTTTACAAATGCAGCAGCAGGCTTTTAGCGCTGGGATGCCATGTTTTCTTTCTCTTTTCCTCCTTTACAAATCCAGCAACATGCTTTTAGCACTGGGATGCCATGTTTTCTTTCTCTTTTCCTCCTTTACAAAACCATGGAATACCATTGCAAAAAGTGAATACTTTTTGCAATGGTATTCCAGGTTCTATTTCTCTGTCCTTCTTTTTCAAATTCGCCTGCATACATCAGGTACCGGGATGCCAGGTTCTTTTCCTTCATTTGCAGTAGCAAGCTTTTCTTCCCTCTATCTCTCCTGAGCAAAATGCAGCAGCGTGCTTTTTGGCACCTGGAAGCCAGTTTCTCTTTCCTCTTTCCCCAATAACTTGGATGCCAGGGTCCATACATTTATCTATCTTTCACAAAATGTAACAGTGCACATTCCTGACACCGTATTGCCAGTCTTTGTCTCCATATCGATCATTTTCAAACACAGCAGTAAAAGCTTTTACGAGCCGTCAAGCCATTGCCTCATGTCTTAAAATACAAACATGCATCCATCCAGCCTCCACACCAGTCGAGCCACGTTGCCACTCGATCAGGGGTTCTCCTCATTCAGCTATTAAGGTCTTTCGTTTTCTGAAATCTGCTTTGTGGTCTTCTCCCACCATTCCTTCGTAATTTTCCGAACTCAACCACTCTACTCTCTGGAATCCTTGACCACCTTCTCTCTGCGCTTCTCTTTTGTCCTGCTTTCCTTCTTCCACCTCAGCCGGTAGCGGCAGATGGCTGTCCTTCCATGGGAATGGTTTTGCCAGAAGTTTCTTCCTGTTAAATGGAGTTGTTCCTTCCCACTGTCGCCAAAGTGCTTGCTCATAGTTAGTCATATGATTGTTGGGTTGTTTCTGTAGGTATTACTGCAGGGTCTACCTTACATATAAAGCGCCTTGAGGCGATTGTTGTTGTGATTTGGGGCTGTATAAATAAATTGAATTGAAAAATTGAATTATTACTGCAGAGGTCTTTCACCTTCACAATGCACAATTATTGCTGCTTCTAGGGGATGCCTTCTTTGGGGATCTGCCAGCCCGGGAGGCACCAGTCCCCTTTGCGCCCTTCCCTAAAGCTCAGTTCAACTCATGTTTAAGCCATTCACCTTTTTCTAATAGGAAAACTGTAAAATGTAAAATGACAATGTGGACTCAGTTAGTGAGTTAGAGATAAAGTATCCAAACACTTCCCTTCCTGTTCTTATCTATATATAATCCCCCAGTTCTACTAGCTGTTTGTTCTTCCATTCATTCCCAACCCTCCCTCCCCTTTTTCAATTTCAATTCTTTCACTGTTTCACTTCTCATTAGTACATGGGGATCTGCCAGCCCAGGAGCCGCCGCCAGTCCCCAGCGAGGCCTTCCCCAAACCGCAGTTCAATTCATGTTTAAGCCATTCACCTTTATTCACTGGCCCCAGCTAGTGAATTGTTGCTAAACTTATGCAACAATTGTTGACTGTTTCACCACCAAATGTAGCTTGTTTGTTTGTTCGAACTCAGATTTTCAGTATATATGAGCCTCTGCCTTTTCCTACCTAAGCTAAGTGAGTGCTTTTCTCTGTTACAGGGAGTGCATCAGTGTAGTTAATCCCACTCCATTCTTCCAAAGCTGTGTGTATGACATGTGTCAGTTCAACGGCCAGCAGCATGTGCTGTGTGACCAGCTCCAGGCCTACACTGACGCATGTCATAGTGCTGGAGCCAAAGTCTACCAATGGAGAACTCCAGACTTCTGCCGTAAGTTTGAATCTGAGATATACCAAATATATCTAAAAGATATATGATATATAAAACATAGTCACAGTGACATCACCCATTGGCTTGATAAACCCCATTCTGAAGCATAAATGAATAAAGACTTGAATAATACCTTTTCATTTTGGAAAAATGAGCCTTCAGCATTTTCCCTTTTAAATGGGGTGCATGCCATAGCTTCTCCATTTGGAAGTTGTCTCCACCTGTAAATATAACCACGATATATTACATCCTGCTCACCAACATTATAATTGAACTTATAATCATATTTATAATTGTATAGGGAGGAGAGTTTAAGATACAGTGCACAATGCTGAAACCAATGTAAAATATTCAATGCAGTTAATATTATCCTTGCTTTCATTTATGACACTGAGTTAAATCAATATGAGATACGTAGGTGCCCTGTCTTTGAATCATCCTACTCCCACTCCCTTCTCTGTTGCTATTTGTCCACCATTGTTCCCTCTCATTATTGTTCATCCCTGTGTTTGTCCACACAGCTCTGACCTGTCCTCCCAATAGCTCCTACTCCCTTTGTGTGAATTCATGTCCTGAGACATGTCTTGGTGTGGTGGGACCACCTGGCTGTGAGGAAGTGTGTGTGGAGGGTTGTGAGTGTAACCCTGGCTTCATTCTCAGTGATGACAAATGTGTGGAACTGAGAGACTGTGGTTGTGTGGACCCCAGTGGAACCTATCACCCTGTAAGTGGAAACAGCCTCCAAACAATTAAAACCATATTCCATTTACCTTTAAAATGTGCTAAGCTCATGCTAACATCATTTTCAGTTCTCTTTATGACTTCAACAGGAGAGACGCCAAGAGACACAAAGACCCTACAGTAAAAAAGAAATTAAAACTCAACTAAATTAAGGGTGCATAGACTGCAGTGAACTGTTGGCACACAAATATTGGTTTTACAACAAAGATTTTTACTTTCAACTTATCAAGCACAGGTTATATTTATTATGCTGTATTTTGCCTGAATTTAAAAGACACTGGTGTTATAGAATTTGTATTTATGTCACAGCATTTACATACGGGTGCCACCACAATTAGCAAGCCCAAAATCAATAAATAAATGAGTAAAGGTTGGCCTAATTAGTTAGTGGCATACAGAATCCCTGGTTTGCATCCACATGTATATTTATATACATTTTGATACATTTATATTTATATATTTATTTATCATTTTTGATCTTTCCCACAAATTTCCCACGTGTGGGACTAATAAAGGTTATCTTATCTTATCTTTATATTCGTGTGATGTATAAGAGAGAATTACATGACAAAATTTTGATTGTTTTTTGTATTCTGTGTACATTTTTCAGGTGGGCGATCACTGGTACTTGGAGGGTTGTGAACAAAAGTGTATGTGTCACAGTGGAGGTCTGCTACAGTGTCATAACACCAGCTGTAACCCAACTACTGAGAGCTGCCAACTACAAGATGGAGAATATGAATGCCACCCTATTGGTATATTAATCACACCGCTTCACATACATCTAAAGATTATTATTTCATTTAACACATCTGACATCTCAGTGCATTATCCATTTTATATAGTTCCACTGAAATCTGCATTTGTTTTGCTCATCATGGTAAATGATAAAGTAACTCCCTGCCTTCTTTGTTCAGGAAATGGTATCTGCTCAGTTTCTGGTGATCCTCACTACATAACCTTTGATAAACGTACTCACCATTACATGGGTTCATGCTCCTACACCTTGACCAAACTCTGCAATGTCTCCTCTGGCTTGCCACATTTCACGGTCCATACCCAGAATGAGCACAGAGGAAGTAATAAGAAGGTTTCCTATGTGAGGGCTGTGGTGATCAATGTGAATGGTATCACTGTCATCCTTGGCAAGGGACACACGGTCCAGGTAGGCAGAGGGTTCTTCCAGTCACTCATACAATAAACAGTATCTCTGTTTGCTATCTTAGTGCTTTTACCCATTTTATTTACTACCAACTGAATAATTTTAAGGCCAATATGTACAGCCTAGGCCTATTGGAACAAGAACCACTTGTAAGATTTTCTTTAAATCTCTTCATAATCAGATTTAAGATTTTTATAATCTGCAGCAGTCAAAATAAAACACAATTTTTAAAAAATTAAACTAGTTCTCCACCAAATTTAAATCAACAGAATGCAAGTATAACAAAGCTATATTTATAGCAGCCTCTTTACTGAATGTGTTTTCCTAACATGTGTTTTAATAACAGATTCAGCCTCGTCTCAGTAGAAGGTGGAAACTGTCCCCTGCTGCATTTGTATATAAAGATGGTTGATTTAAAGGAAAAGTCTACTGTAGAGGAACAAAGAACAAGTACACATAATAAGCTGTGTTTTTCTGGCAATAATATTGTGATCTCTGGCTGTTGTCAGGTCAATGGCACTGCGGTTGTTCCACCTGTTACCTCCATCAGGGGAGTTAAGATCTACTTGAGTGGAAAGTTTGTTGTCTTAGAAACATCTTTTAATCTGAGGGTGCGTTTTGATGGAAACCATCATGCTGATGTCACTTTGCCAACTTCCTACAATGGCCTACTCTGTGGGATGTGTGGTAAGAGCCAGTGCAATTATTTGCTGTTGTTCCTTACTAAGTGAATAAAACACAGGATTTGACTAATTAAAATAGAGTGATTTTGAATATCTGTTGTCTCCACAGGAAATTTCAATGGGAACCCTAACGATGACAACTTGAAACCAGATAACACACCAGCTGCTAACACCAATGAGCTAGGAGACAGCTGGCAGGTTGCTGACTCAGACCCCGAGTGAGTCACATTACAGAAAACAGAATATAAGACCTTTAATTTTATCTATTTGTAGATTTTCATTTCTTCATCATTATGTCAATACAAGAATTGTTGATCCTACTTTATTCCTAAGTTCCTTTTATTTCATTGTCATTCGGCTTTGACTGCTACGTCTGCATTAAATATCGCTATTAAACTTTTCAAGTTCTTCCCAGAAATTGTCCTGTACATGTCACCAGTCTCCTGCTAATCTTAGCCTTAGAATTACCAAGCACAAACATGTTGACTCCATTGCAATGAATTCTCCCATTTCCTCTCAGCTGTACTGATGGTACAGAAGAAGAAGATTGTGATGTAAAGGTGGAGGAAGAGGCCACGAAGCCTACCAGCTGTGGCATGATCACTGATCCCAACGGTATGAAAAACACATATGTGTGTGCACGCACTCTCTCTCTCTCTCACTAAGATACACACACACACGCACACATAAAAGAATGTTATCATTACAACTAATAGTCTAATATCATCTACCCATCCATCCATCCATCCATCCATCCATCTATGGTCCTGGGGGCAGTAGTTTAAGGAGACAAGCCCAGACTTTCCTCATCCTAGTCAGCTCTTCTGACATTAATAAGTTATATTTCCAGCGATCTCTCACTCCAACAAGTCCTGGAACTGACCCGCCTCCTTCAATCACAGAATACCTTAACTCAAATGTGTCCAGGTGGCATCCTAGTCAATGCCCGAACCACCTAATTGGCTCCTTTGAATGTGGAGGAGCTGCCACTCTACTCCAAGCTCTTCACCCTATCTTGGAGCCCAGCCACCCTTCGAAGGAAGCTCATTTCCGCCGCTTATGTACATAACCTCATTTTTTTCGGTCGCTACCCAGAGCTCTGAACCGTAGGTCAGGGAAGGATCATAGATTACCCAGATGCTATCCCAATCCGTCTGTCAAATCAATTAAATTTTATTTGTACAGCCACAAATCACAATAACAGTTGCCTCAAGGCACTTTATATTGAAAGGTAGACCCTACAATAATACATATGCACAAGATCCCAAGACCCCTGAACTCATCCCTGACCTGGAGTGAGTGCTCCACCTTTATCTGGCTGAGAACCGTGGTCTTGGACTTGGAGGTTCTCGCTTTACACTCAGCTGCGAAACGTTCCAGTGGAAGCTGGAGCTCACCATGTGATGAACAACAAAATCTGCAAAAGGCAAAGATGGAATCCTGATGCCACCAAATGGACAGCCTTCATTACTTGGCTGTGCCGAGATATTCTTACATAAAAACTATGAACAGAATCAGTGAGAAAGGCCGCCCCTGGCAGCCTACCACTGATTTTCCCAGGGAGGGTGAGAAATGTGATCCCTTATAGTTGGTGCACAGACTCTGCTTCCATTACAGAAGACCTGACTGTAGGATTGAGGATTGTTTGCCATTTTAATGGACTCACCAAACTCCTCCTTTTTCATCTACTGCCTTTCACTCCATTTGGCCCGCAGGTACCTGTTGGATGCCTGTAAATACTAAATAGACTGATTCTTATATGATGCTTTGTATTGTCACAAGCACGTGACTAGAACACACAAACTCCTCCACTGAAACAATATGCTGGTTTACAGAGTGTACTTAATCTTATTAAGCACTGACATTTGATGACTTCAGCACCCTTGTAGACAAAACATGGCTCTCAGCACAAGCCAGGAACTGTGGAAGCGATGCTTGGGAAATGATATGACGTATACATGCAGTAAAACAACCAATTGGTTTGGTGATGTGAAATATAGATATGTGCTGTTAGCTGAAGTAAGCCCTTCATGCCTTTTTCCCACTTTGTATATGTCTCACATATATTAAACAATCTTTACATTTACCTTAAAACTTTTGGGCTGGCCTCTCTGATATATATCACTGTTAGGCTAGACAATGTGGTGAAAATCATCCCCAAGCAGTCGCTTCAACTACACTTTGTTCTATCTTTGATCTTAACCTCAGGAATCTTTAAGCCCTGCCACTCTGTTGTATCCCCTGAGCCATACTTTGAGAGTTGTGTATTCGACATGTGTGCCACTGGAGGTGAGACCGTGGCTCTGTGCCAGGCCATAGAGACCTACGCCGACATGTGTGCTGCTGCAGGAGTCCCCATCGAATGGAGGACGAACACCTTCTGTCGTGAGTCCTGTTTTTCTTTGTGTGTGTATAGAGAAAAAATAGGATCTTAAGTAATACTTTTTCCATTGCTACCAAACGTATTACTAAAGTAATAATAACAATATTAGATGTTTCCCTGAGAAATCAGTGCCTTCATTTTGAGCGTGACAAAATGATCAGTTTAAATATAAAAAGTTGAGTATAAAGTAAGAAAATCCCCATGATTTGTCCAATACACCCAGGTCATCTTCCACTTTCTTTACTACTAGTTACATTATAGTACGTAGTTTATATTTCCATTTAAAACTGCAGTGTCTGCTGTCTAACAGAGGTTACATACGCTTGATTTTTAGGTGCTAAGGAATAATGCTTATATGCCGCTTTATGGGAAACACAAAGGTTTATTGGTCCACAGAAACATATAGTGGACATTCCAGACCCTCCCAGATTTCAAGAAAATTTACCAATATTTGTTTGTTTGTTTTTTTCAGAAAAATATCCTGGTGAAAATAGTGCAGTTTAAACTATATACTCTCATTTGTTTCACTTTCACTAGGTTACATCTCTCACAAGGTTTAGATAATTCCACTGCGAGCACCAAAACTGTCCCTCTTCTGAGTTAGGGGCCAACAATGGTTCAAAAAGAAATGCTGTACACAAACTTTATGAGTTTTGCTGTAACATGTTTCCTGTAGACAAATACAACCTTCTTTTTGTTTATAGCTATGTAACAACTGTTGTGCATTTTTACAAACAACCCTAAAAATTGCTTGACTCCCTCCAGCTCTGAAGTGCCCCCCAGGCAGTCATTACACCTCATGTGGCCCTGCATGTCCTCAGCCGAGCTGTCAGAACCCTGCAGGACACGGCGGCTCTTGCGATCTTCCCTGTGTGGAGGGCTGCATCTGTGACACTGGCCTCATCCTCAGCGGAGACAAATGTGTCCCAATCAGCCAGTGTGGATGCACTGATGGTGATGGGAAATACAGGCCGGTGGGTGTGCAGTGGGAGATTTTCCTTTTTGCAAGAAATTGTGTTTTATGTAAGGGTGCATTAAACTTTTTTGGTATATGTTTAGGTTGGAGACACTTGGTTCACAAAGGCTGACTGCTCAGAGCAATGCAAGTGTGCTGGAAACAACAACATCAGCTGTGAGTCTTGGCAGTGCAGCCCTGCACAGGAGTGCAAAGTGGTGGAAGGAGTACTAGGCTGTCATTCTACAGGTAAACTGAACGAAGGGCTGGATAATTACATGTTCACGTCACCTAAAGCTGTGTCAGTGTATGTTTTTGCCCTTTTACCGAGTCTCATATCCGACCTCAGGTAAAGGAGTGTGTCATGTAGCTGGAGATCCGCACTACTACACTTTTGATGGTGTGATGCATACGTTCATGGGAACTTGCACATATACTCTGGTGGAGGTATGGGAGCAGTTTAACTTACTTTGTACACAACAGATATTCCTGTGGCGCTGTTTTGTCTTTGAAAACAAAATATACACTATTTTAAAGGTGTGCAACGCCACCCAAGTCACTCCTTTCAACATAGTGGCTAAGAATGAGGAACGTGGTCAACCAGAGGCATCATATGTTCGCTCTGTGAAAGTCACCCTGTACCCTGGCACTGTTATTGAACTGCAAAAGGGCCGCAGAGTTCTGGTATGTGACATAGTTTATGATTTTACAGACATTCAAATATAGAGGAACTACGCCATACTGAAACAATCAGCAGCTGACATGATTTCACTTTTCTGTGCTCAGGTGAACGGACAGCGGGTGAAAACCCCAGTTTCCGTTGACTTGGCTGGAGCTAAAGTGATAACCAGTGGAGCCTATAGTCTGCTGGACACAAACTTTGGTCTACAGGTGAAATTTGACGGAGTCCATCACGTTGAGATCACTGTTCCAGGAGAATATTTTGATAAGGTATCAGAAATTAAGACCATGTTTTCTAGTGTCTGCATCACAACTCTTTCAATGTCAAGTCACATGAGGAAATTAAAAATTACAAATTGTGTATGCTAGTCATGGCTGCTTGTAGTAGCTGCTCTGCTGTATATTACAGAAACATTGCAATAACCTTGTTCCACTGGCCTCTTCTCCAGGTGTGTGGCATGTGTGGAAACTACAACCAGAACCCCTCTGATGACAACCTAATGCCCAACAAGAAACCAGCCAAGGATGACATTGAACTGGGAAACAGCTGGAAATCAAATGGAGACAGTGATCCTGGGTCAGTGGGTAACAACCAGTGAACAACTTTTAGTGTTGTTATGCGGATATTAGTTGTAACTCTATCCGGTCTTTAAGTGATGACATGTTGAATCCTGCTTCCAGGTCCAAACTACTCTGCGTTTAATAAGGCTGTTGTGTTTTTAACATGTTTTAATGCTTTGTATCTTGTTCTATTTAATCTGAACAAGCCCCTAAAAACAGTCGGCTTCTCTTGTTTTTCTTTTCTGTTTTTTTACCACTGTTCATTTTAAAGCTCAGTTTTTAAAACCTTACATGTAACTACAGCCCAGCCCATGCAGCAGTACATTAATGACTAACCTCGTATTGTGGATGGATTATCTCAGTTGTTCTCCTGACTGAAGTTTGGTCCGTTTACAGCATCCTGCCATGCGATTGCATTTTTCCCTAACCATCTGGAACCCTCATGTTAACTTTTATCGAGTGGAAAAAGCGATATATAAACATGTAGCACATGATTATATACCAGCTAGCCTACAAACGCCACTGCTGTTTAGTTTTCTGTCTTCATTTATGCTGGAAATGATAGCAGAGCTGTACATTTTGGAAATCCCTCATTCAAACATGCTATATTACATATAGATGGAAACTAGCGAGCTAACTGCTTGCTAACTTCTAACTCCATTACATTTCATAAATTCGGTTTCCATGGATTCCTGGACATTAAACTTAATTGTTCCACCTGGTAAAGCAGCAACGCTGATCATTTTATTAAAGATGAAAGAATTTAGACAGTTTTTAACTCTCAGTGATGCTGCAGTGATCGTTTGACTTTGGGACCTGCAGCGGAGTTTGGACGTCAGACTTAAAGATAGTAGTGGTCTCCAGATTCACCAAACACGCAAAACACCCCTGGTTCCAGATAGTGGTTACTCTAATGAATCAAATGTATGCTGTCCATGTTGGCGAAATTACACCCTGATCCAAATGTTCTTCTGTTCAGTTGTCAGCCAGACACCCGTCCAGACATCCACCCAAAGTGTAGCAAAGAAGAAGAGATGCTGTATGAGGCTCAGTGTGGTGGGGTCATTCTCTCCAATAACTTCAAGCCGTGCCACGCTCTAGTGCCCCCTGAGGCTTTCCTGGCTAACTGCGTCTATGACATGTGCGAGTATGACGGCATGCAGACTACGCTCTGTGACAACGTGGAGGCATATGCCCAGGCCTGTCAGAGTGCCGGTGTCACCATCAGCTGGAGAAACAGCAGCTTTTGCCGTGAGTTACAGTAACAAAGATTCACATAAAGATTTGAATTTATTGTTTGTCTTACCTCATTCTCGTCCCTCTCTGCAGCCCTGCCCTGTCTTCCTAACAGCCACTACTCAGACTGCACAGCCCCCTGCCCTCCCACGTGCTCTGACCTCTTCCCTGTCTTCTGCCATCTGCCTCCAACTACTTGTCTCGAGGGCTGCCAGTGCAATGCTGGTTACGTCCTCAGTGACGGCAAGTGTGTTACTCTGGACCAGTGTGGCTGTCTGGACTCAAACAGGGAGTACCATGATGTGAGTACAGTACTGCCCGTACTGTTGCTAGATGATGGACTCAGTGGGATGTTCCATAATAGAAAATCCTGAGCTCAAAAGTACACAGAGGCTATGAGGATTTAATATTAGCATATTGAAAACCCTTTATTCTAAGTCCAGGTATAACCAGTCCCATGCATGTCTGTGTGTGCGCCCACAGGTAGGAGATTTGTGGCTAACAGATAAATGCACTGAGTCGTGTACCTGTAACCCTGGTGGTGAAGTCAGATGTGAGGACCACAGCTGTAATTCGAATTCACTGTGTGACCTGGACAAGAATGGAAACCGCTACTGCAGACCCACCGGTGAGTTTGAGAGACTTCAAACCTTAATAAACAAGCAAAGTAACAAAAATGACTGTGGTTTTTGACCATGAATCCTCCCATTTCCCACCATCGTTAGAGTTCAATCAGTGCAGCATCTGTGGGGATCCTCACTACCTAACATTCGATGGCTTCAAGCATCACTTCCAAGGTGTCGACACCTATGAACTTGCTCTGGGTCACAACCTGTCGAGCTCCCTGACGCCCCTGGTGGTGAGAGGAAAGAACGTTAGACGTGGAATGAACAAGAGGGTGTCGTTCCTGGAGGAGATGGACATCAATGTTTACGGTGTCAATGTTAAATTCCTGCAGAAGAAGACTGTCCTGGTCAGCTGACACTTTGTTAAAAAAGAGCAGGTTTTCATGCATTTCTAATGGTAAAAATGATGTAACGCAATCCTACCTGATCTCCTGTAGGTCAACGGGGAGTATGTAACACCTCCTCTCACACCAGTTGATGGTTTGACCATCACAAGGAACTCCAGGCAGATCCAGCTCACCACTGACTTTGGACTCACTGTACGCTTTGATGGCAACAGTCGAGGAGGTAAAAGAAGAAGACAGTTCTGTCTGAGAACGTCTTAGGCTTTTGTACAAATCTGTTCACGTTCCTCTTATGTCTCTCTGTTTGTGTATCAGAAATCATACTTCCTGGTACCTATAAGAATTCTGTTAGAGGACTGTGTGGGAACTATGATGGCATCACCAGAAATGAATACATGAAGCCAGATGGGACAGTAGTCAGGGATCTTAAAGAATTTGGAGATAGTTGGAAGGTCAATGATCGACCTGCCAACAGACTTAGGATCTTGGACCGTCCTATCCGTGCACTGAGGTACGATTACAACCAGGCTCACTGCTTCTACAGATTTCTGTCACTATTTAACAGAGAATATTGTTGTTAAAGAAAACTGCCTTATGTTATAAAATAAAGATAATTATTGCTGCCCGACAATAATTAGCAGAGCTTGGCCCAAGTCTGTCTGCCTGTTAAGTGCTTGATAAAAGAAAATCTTCAAACGGAATAGGCTCGTTTCATGTTACAGTTTTTGTGGAAACTAAACTTCATGTTACACACGGCTGTTACACAACAGTTTCTCTGTCTCCAGACAAGAAGCAGAGACTGATCCAGACTCAGGGTTCGAGGTGTCAGACTGCTCTCAGTCACAGCTCAGCGACTACAACAGCCCGACGAAGTGTGGGGCGCTGTCTGATTCCAGTGGGCCATTTGCTGCCTGCCACGCCACCGTGTCACCCCAAATCTACCAGGAGTAAGTAGTCTGCACTTAAGTGGGGATATGTATGAAGCTGTCTTCTGGACACATTTCAGTACAATGTTAACTTGAGCATAATCGATATAATTCATCTGAAAAACGCAACGTCTAGATGAACAGAATCAGCCTTTTGGGATTTACGTACCTGGATGATTGAGCGTGCATCAAGACATATTCAATATAACACATGACAGCAGCTGTATGAACCAACGTGCATGTGTGAGCTTTTTGCTTGTGCTCATGTTTGTCCTTTCAGTGACTGTCTGTTTGACCTGTGTGCTGAGGGAGGCAGTGAAGCTATGCGCTGTGCCAGTTATGAAGCATATGCAGCAGCTTGTCAACAGGCTGGAGTTACATTAGGATTGTGGAGGCAGCAGCTGGACTGCGGTAAGAAATGCTGCCCTTCATTCACATCATGTGGGAAGACAAACAGTTCAGAGTCCATCTCCTCACTCCACTTGTTGTGTGTTTTTGTTTGTATTCATAATTTGAAGTAAAAAAAAAAACAAACTGCATTCCAAAACTGTCAGAAAACGCAGATTGTAATGTGCTGTCCTCACTGAGACAGATATGTGGTAATGCAGTTTGTATTCATCTTATATAGTTTACAGTTTCTTATTTCTTCTTTATAGTTTCTTATATAGATACTCTTGCACATTATCAAATCTCCTGTAAACGTGAGGCATTGAACTAAGACACATTTGCAAAACAAAGAATTACATTCTGTCGAACGGTTTGCTGTAAATAACATCACGTTTCTCTTTCCCAGTCCTCTCTTGCACCGCCAACAGCACTTACTCCCCCTGCATGTCATCTTGCCCCGCCTCCTGCGCCAACCTGGCAGCACCCTCGGAGTGTGAAGTCACTTCGTGTGTCGAAGGCTGCCAGTGTGCCGCCGGCTTTGTTATGAGTGAGGGGACTTGTGTGCCATATGCACAGTGTGGCTGCACCTTCCTAAACAGATACTACCCTGTAAGTGGCCTTCAGTTACACGAGTGACTGTGTATCTATGTGACCACGTGACGATGTGCGCTCATATCTCTCCATCCTGCAGCTCAAAGAGAAGTTTGTGACCGAGGACTGCTCTCAGTCTTGTGAGTGTAGCAGTACCGGTGCTGTGTGTGAGCCGAAGACCTGCCAGGACGCTTACGTGTGCACCATCTACAACTTCAAACGTGACTGCTACAAAGGTACGTGTTCATGCAAGTGTTTGAGCACTGTGTATTTTGAATCATACAATCATACAGCAGGGCTGTGTGGGAGAGTCTGGGTGCTGAACTGGTCTGTGTGCAGTCCAGGCTGATAACATAAAAGCAAAAATACAACAAAGAAAATCCAGGACCATGGAGCATCTCTAATCCCACAGTAAACAGGAATGGGACAACATTCACTCCACTAACTGGTCCCAGTTCACAGCTGTTTATGGACAGCTGTTAAAAAACTGATGTTTTTTCACAATTACCTCGTTTTTTCCTAAAACTTTATAGATTCTCAGTTTAATTCCGTGATTATGTGTTTCCTGTTGTGAATAAAATATCTTACAAATTAACTGAGAAATGAACTAAATTAAACTGTCAACAACAACACCTATTTTTGTCTTCTTGCAGCAAGTCCCTGCCTCAATTACCCCTGTTTGAACGAAGGCACATGTCAGGACTCAGGCAACAACACGTACACCTGTCTGTGTGCAGAAGGCTTTGAAGGCACAAACTGTGAGATGGAAGTGATGCCACCCACCGGTGGAGGACTTGGTACGACTGAAACATGACTTCATTCTTTAAAGCTGTCACATTTCCTCGTGAACTTTCCTGTTTCTATACTACTCTTTGTGTCTGCGATGTCTTTGTGTGTCTTTGTGGATGCAAGACTAAACACAGAAACATTTTAGTATCTAACACTGAAAAACTAACGTTCAGCTAGATGTCTCATACTTCACTGTTTATCATCATAAGATCTGTTTGCACTAGGATCAGCTGATATCAGAGGTATTAGCCAACACGGCGTTCTGGACTAAAGTAGAATTATAATGTCCATGGTTGATATAACCCAGAAAAGTGACAATATAATGTCGAGATAAGAGGTATCATATAAAATATTGACTTAATATCTCCTCCAAGCTCAGTTTCAAATTCATGTAAGGACCCTGCACTCACTGTGATTGGTCAAATGAATTATTTCACTGAGAGTGGAGGACATGTGGTTAACGGTTAAAGACTTTGTTTCTCATTTTTGTGTGTTTCAGAAACTAAGTGGATTATCCTGATTGCGGTTCTGGTCCCAGTTGCTGTCATTATCATCACCGTGACTACCATTGTTCTTGTTTGCAAAAAGAAAACCATGTGAGTGTTAACAGATCATCTTAACAAAAATATGCGCTTGAATAAGTATGTCTGTGTCCACTGTATGAACACAAATACATGTCTTAAAAATATATCTGGGCCAATATTTTTTGTTTTTTCCAAATACCGTTATAAAACTTCAAATAAATAAATAACTGTATGCATGCACACATTAAAGTCTCTAACCTCCGTTTTTCTCTTTTCAGGAAAAAGAAGAAGAAGGAGACAAATATCAGCATGGAATCAACAAGTAAGGATCAGGAAAAAGATTAAATGAGCTTTAAAAAAAATCCCCAAAACGCAATAAAGCTGCTCTACCACAATAAACATCTAGTTAGTGTAACACTTGCTACTGTTAGTAGTTGTTGTTGTTGTTTCCATAATGTCACTATAAGCATCAAATTGAAAGGGTGTGTAGCAGTCAAGCTCCTGCTCATCAAATCCACATGACCATCAGAGTGACCAGTTTGCTGGGCTGGAACATTCAGGTGTATATTAACACTACACCACCAGGCAAGGATGTGCCAGCAAATCCACTCAAAGGTCTGACAGTAAAAAGCACAACGAAAGAGCAAAATATAAAAATCTCAGACTCTGTGTGCCTCGCTCAGCATGTTATGGGTAAAAATCCACGACAGCGTCCTTCGAATAAGAATAAGTGTCGCTTGTTCGGAAGCTTTTTCTCTCTTAAAAAAAGGAGCATGGCAGCCCACCTTAGGTCTGCAAAGACTTCTCTTCCTGTCAAACTGTCAACAATAGTAGAGGAGGGATGTGCTGGTCGCAAGTGTGAGTAATTCCACAGATTAGAAGTAGGTGGGTTTCTGCTTCTCGAGTCCAATTAAAGTCAAAAACACAAAAATCACAGGAGAAGAGCAAAGGTCTACGCCAGCTGTTTTATTAAACAGAGAAGCTCAGCAAAACAGAAGGAAAGGCAAAGCTCCCCTAGGGTGTTCGCTGTTAGCGCATGCAGGTTGGGACCAACCCCAACGGACAGACAGCAGGAAAAAGCCCAGAGGACTTTCCCAGATCCCCTTCTACAGGAACCCACCTCCCTGCTGTGGAGTAACTTTCCCACGCGCCCAAAAACAGCAGGTGCAGGGTCAAGTACGGGCCAGGACTCTGGCTGAGGGCCCAGCACAAAGGGGCACCCTTAAATTAACCCTTTGCTTTGCCTTCTGACAATAGGTCACAACATGGTCAAAGGTCACACATTACTACAGCAAACAGCGTACTTTTTGTGATAATCTTATGATGTACATGTGAATAATACTTGGCCTAACTACATCAAATATATGGGTTAAATACTTTACATAATAATAAACACTCCATCGTAGGTTAATAGTGTGTTTCAGTATCTCTGTTACCATGTTACTATTTTCTAAGAGCTGCATGAAAAATGTTTATTGTGTGTGTGTGTGTGTGTGTGTGTGTGTGTGTGTGTGTGTGTGTGTGCCTAATATTCTACGTGAAAGCTATCTAGTACAGATAGATATACAGTGTATAGAGTTATATAGGTATACATGTCATACAAAAATCCACCTCAGAGGGTGATGAAGGGGCAACATGAACTCCTCTGTATACCAGAGTCAAATGTGATGTCATCTCTCTGACAACTAAAGCTTTGTGTATAAATACTCGTATGTATATAATGTGTGTGTATTTTACTTATTTTTCAGCTCTAATATGTCTCCCATGTCTTCTGTTTTAGGTGTTTCATACACAAACATTGATAACCAGAAAAAGGAGAAAGTCACTGCTTTTTGATGACAAACTTCAATGAAACTATTTTTTCTCTATGTAACCACTTGTCATGTCAAAGAAGAGTAAAAATGAAGATAAGACTTGCTTATTTGTTTATTTGTTGCTTTTTTAAGTTATGCTTGAACATGTCATTTGAAGTGAATGTTTAATTAAATAAATAGTTATATGTGTATGTGCTTCTTGTAGTGTCTGCCCACAGTTTTTCAGAGTAATAAGTTCCACCCTGTCTTTACTTCAGAGTGTGCCCATTACTAACCTGCTGTCTAATAACCAGCCAGTAGATGTAGAGAGAGACAGCAAAGCGAAACACCACTGTCCCCTCTGCACCAAAGCTCATGGAAAAAACGACTGAAAGTAGAAAACCATTCTGTATTCAGGCAAATCAAACATTTTTTTATTCTTTTGGGAAAACATGAACTCCAGACAATCTGATGGAGTCACTAAAATCATATATTAAAACAAGAATAGGACAACATTCCTCTCAAAGAAACCTGTTCTGAAATATTTGCAGACTGTTGAACGAATAGGAAACGCTGCACATTAGTACGCACTGCCATATCTCCTCTTTTTTGATAAATGTTGCTGTTATCAAATTTCAAATTATTTTTCCCAAAAAATCCATTTTAAATACTGGAAGTTCTGTTGTGAATAATAAATGTTTTTACAAAACTGGCCCGCTCTGTTTGTATTTACCAAACGTTTTCAGAGCATTTGTAAGAGAGGTGGCACATTTCTGGAAAAAGTCTTTGGACAGATACAATCAAGTTTAACTTGTATCCAAATGATGGGAAGATAAAAATATAGAGAAGGAAAGGAACACCAAAGCACATCATCATCTGTGAAACACCGTGGAACGTGAAGTGTGCCGGGCTACAATCACTGTGGAGAGTCAGCAAAGTGCTATAACACACTGCAAATGGGGGAAAAATGTATACTATTACCGCGCAAGCAGTAGCTGGTAGTCGGGCCACATGCGTGTCCTTGTGCAGTTGAACATAATCAACAAAGTCCGCTTGTAGTTGAAAACAAACAGGTAAACATTTATTTCCAGTCTTGAAATACAGTGATCCGTTTGAATGTTCCTGTACACGGTAAGAAAACTGTTTGACTCCACAGCTAGTTAAAGCCCCGTTACTCCACACTCGTGCACGGTTACCATGTATTAAAGGAACAGTACGTCAAAATTAAATAAGGAAAGAAAATACAATTTAATTGTAAATATTACGCTAAACAAAATTATATAGTAAAAACTGAAATTCCCTATTATCTTACACTTATCCAAACTAATTCAAATTATTAACAAATATACATTCTGTGCAATCTGAGTAAACTAAGAGATGATTAGACCTTTATCTTACACAGTATACTGTAAATGCAAGCTACATGTTTTTAAAGGCAAAACACAGGAAATTGTTCACGAGCCCAGCAAGTCAACTGTCCTCTACTCAACAGAGTTATCAAAGAACAATGCAGAAAACCCAGGAACTGAAGGCAGGGCAATAAAAGCCTGCCAGAGCATGTCACGGGCATCTGATGATGTAAATGAGCTCTAGATTTTAGGGTCACTGACTGCAAAGGATTTTATTCATATATTTAAAAAACAAACTCCTATATTTACAAGTTTAGCCTCTAAAACGTGGGAGAACATCTAACTAATGACCAGCTGGTCAACTCTACTAAAAATACACGTCTGAAAGTATGAATAGAGAATATTTTGCAGAGGTTTTATACATATTTTTATTCACAGCTTTATACAGTGTAGAACAACTGATGACACTATGAAATCCCAAATTTATTAAGAAAGTGAGCTCAAACTTACAGTCAGTCATAAAAAAGAAGAATCTAGATCGATCTATGCACGCACGCACAAACGCACAGACTTCATAGTTTCTCACACGGTACAAAATACTAAATAATCAGGAAGTTGTCACGGTCCGCTGTGACGGACCGAGTGGAGAATGCGTGTAATGGACCCAGGTGCGTACACAAGTGAACAGACGGGAGTGAGCTTTAACAGAAGGCGAGCCTTTATTATGGCTGAAAACAAGGTGTGCAAATACAGCAGGGATGGCGTGGCTAAACAAAAACCTAAACTGGGAACAAACTATGGTGAGGCTATGGCTTGGAAGACAACAGACCAGGCATGGAAACACGGAGGGTGGGAACACAGACGACGCGACACAGACTGTAAGAAACACAGAGACTAAATACACATGAGGGATGATCAGGGGAAGTGGCCACACATTGGAACGCAGCTGACACACATGAACTTAACGACAGGACAGGAGGAGTGAGCTGAATACACAGACAGTGAATGCAGGCCTTCAAAGTACAGTGGGGCAAAAAAGTATTTAGTCAGCCACCGATTGTGCAAGTTCCCCCACTTAAAATGATGACAGAGGTCAGTAATTTGCACCAGAGGTACACTTCAACTGTGAGAGACAGAATGTGAAAAAAAAAATCCATGAATCCACATGGTAGGATTTGTAAAGAATTTATTCGTAAATTAGGGTGGAAAATAAGTATTTGGTCAATAACAAAAATACAACTCAACACTTTGTAACATAACCTTTGTTGGCAATAACAGAGGTCAAACGTTTACTATAGGTCTTTACCAGGTTTGCACACACAGTAGCTGGTATTTTGGCCCATTCCTCCATGCAGATCTTCTCGAGAGCAGTGATGTTTTGGGGCTGTCGCCGAGCAACACGGACTTTCAACTCCCGCCACAGATTTTCTATGGGGTTGAGGTCTGGAGACTGGCTAGGCCACTCCAGGACTTTCAAATGCTTCTTACGGAGCCACTCCTTTGTTGCCCGGGCGGTGTGTTTTGGATCATTGTCATGTTGGAAGACCCAGCCTCGTTTCATCTTCAAAGTTCTCACTGATGGAAGGAGGTTTTGGCTCAAAATCTCACGATACATGGCCCCATTCATTCTGTCCTTAACACGGATCAGTCGTCCTGTCCCCTTGGCAGAAAAACAGCCCCATAGCATGATGTTTCCACCCCCATGCTTCACAGTAGGTATGGTGTTCTTGGGATGCAACTCAGTATTCTTCGTCCTCCAAACACGACGAGTTGAGTTTATACCAAAAAGTTCTACTTTGGTTTCACCTGACCACATGACATTCTCCCAATCCTCTGCTGTATCATCCATGTGCTCTCTGGCAAACTTCAGACGGGCCTGGACATGCACTGGCTTCAGCAGCGGAACACGTCTGGCACTGCGGGATTTGATTCCCTGCCGTTGTAGTGTGTTACTGATGGTGACCTTTGTTACTTTGGTCCCAGCTCTCTGCAGGTCATTCACCAGGTCCCCCCGTGTGGTTCTGGGATCTTTGCTCACCGTTCTCATGATCATTTTGACCCCACGGGATGAGATCTTGCGTGGAGCCCCAGATCGAGGGAGATTATCAGTGGTCTTGTATGTCTTCCATTTTCTGATGATTGCTCCCACAGTTGATTTTTTTCACACCAAGCTGCTTGCCTATTGTAGATTCACTCTTCCCAGTCTGGTGCAGGTCTACAATACTTTTCCTGGTGTCCTTCAAAAGCTCTTTGGTCTTGGCCATGGCGGAGTTTGGAGTCTGACTGAGGCTGTGGACAGGTGTCTTTTATACAGATGATGAGTTCAAACAGGTGCCATTCATACAGGTAACGAGTGGGGGACAGAAAAGCGTCTTACAGAAGACGTTACAGGTCTGTGAGAGCCAGAGATTTTCCTTGTTTGAGGTGACCAAATACTTATTTTCCACCCTAATTTACGAATAAATTCTTTACAAATCCTACCATGTGGATTCATGGATTTTTTTTTCACATTCTGTCTCTCACAGTTGAAGTGTACCTCTGGTGCAAATTACTGACCTCTGTCATCATTTTAAGTGGGGGAACTTGCACAATCGGTGGCTGACTAAATACTTTTTTGCCCCACTGTAAAACAGGAAACATGAGACATGAACCGGGGAGACGTAGTACAGGGGGAGGTGACATAACTGACAGCATGAACTTGACAGTACAAGACACACAGACATAAACACACGAAGGGCAAGGGAGACGTAATGCAAGGGTAACATAATTACAAAAAGGACTGGACTACCTTAAAGAACCTAAGCAAACAATAAACATCAAAATAGGTCAAGCATAACACACTGGGTCACACGACCCAGGACCATGACAGAAGTACTGTGTAGCACCCACAGTGTGGTTGATGCCACTTGCTGCACTAGAGAACCAGGAACGTATATTTCCAAACTGGGTTACGTTGTTAGAAAGGTCGCTCAATACTTTTAACAAAAGCAAAAACCCAGCAGCTGTGCACAGACTCACTAAGATTACAGTCTCAGCTGCACATATTCAGGATGTTGTGTCCTATGTACACTGTGCTGAACACAACTGTTCTAATGAGAATGAGAACTTTGATGGCCCATGATGCCCTAACCCTAATACATTCACAAAGTATTACATCATCTGACCCTGACAGTCACTGCACATACCTGTAACTGTTACGTCCGTTTTTTAATTGTAAGCCTATTTTTGCATTTAACTCTACTAAACTGTGCACAATGTTTAGGCAGATGCTCAGATTCTAAGACATTGGTACCACCAGTGCAATGACTCCAAACATGCACTCGCACATGCAATCATCTTCAGTCTCAATAAAAACGAGTTACAGTGGGATGCAAACGTTTGGCAGCCTTGTTAATAGTCCTTATTTTCCTGTATAAATCGTTGTTTAATAAAAAATGTCAGTTAAATATATCATACACACACACAGTGATATTTGAGAAGTGAAATGAAGTTTATTGGATTTACAGAAAGTGTGCAATAATTATTGTAACAACCAACGATTTATACAGGAAAATAATGACTATTAACAAGGCTGCCAAACGTTTGCATCCCACTGTACGTCCTCTTTAAACTGTCAGCCTCCTACAGTATCGCTCGTTTTCTACTGCACAGAAAAAGCAGTTTTAATAAAATCAGTGTTAGCAAAAATTATATTCACAACTAAAGTGCAGATTTTATAATTGTTAATGTTTTTTATGTAAAAACAAATCAAGCAGCTGTTTCTAAGCCGCATCGGGCCCATTTTTGGTCCACGTTCACAAAGTTGAGTGCGCTGCCCGCCAGCTCAGCTGCTGGGATATTTACTCTGGTTATCCTCGTCTTTTTATGATCTGGAACATGCAAGTCTAATAAATCAAAAACAAGAAGGAAATGAAGGAGGGGGCAAATATCACAGCAGGAAGGTCTGAAATATTAGACAGTGCTGCTAGAAGTTAAATCAAAAGATAAACTGAAAGTAAGTAAGTAACTACTGCAAGGGCTCGACACACTCTGACTGGATCCTACTATAAAACAAAACTTTTAGCCCATCAGTCTCTGTGCAAACCATAGAGGCTGACATAAGAATAGTTTAAGACATAAATCCTTTAAGTTTGAGGCAAGAAGCCAAGAACCAGCTGTAAACCTTTGACATGTTAAATAGAATGAGTAATTACATTTTTATTGTTACATATAAAGGCCACATGGCACAGTATGCAAAACAAAACAAAAAACATTTCTTTACAAAAACGTAAAAAGTAAAAAGTTTTGTTATCACATCCACATTTTGAGACATGAACATACTGGAGCTTACTTTGTGCTATTGAGCCTGACTCAATGATGCTAAAAGGAAACTCGAGCGAAACCAACAGATTCAAGCATAAACAGAGACGTGTATGAACAGTTATACACAGTTAAACAGGTTTAGCAAAAACAAACATTTTTAAAAGGTCTTTAAAGGAAATAAAAATGTTGATGTGATGGAGGGAATTTGTCATCAGGGAGAAGCGTAACAAACAGAAGTATCCCTCCACTGACCTGAGCTCACATCAGAATCTCATCAGCACCAGTCCTCTGACTCATCTTTCATTCCTCATTCACTGACTCCATCTTTACCATTTATTATAGTAGGACTGCTGCTTCTTCTTCATGAAGACAAAGATCTGACGGCTGCTCTGTGTTGAAGCACAGCCACAGAACAGTGATGCTTTTGTCATAAGCTCCCACAGTCCAGATCACCTGAACGGAGAAACAGAGTGAGAAGAAGTTTAAAATGCTCCTAGGAAATGTACCAACATTAGACCAGTTTGCAGTAGATTTACATTTGTGTACATTTTGATAGATGGACATTTTTCACCACTATCCATTTGATGGCAAATAATCGAAATACAAATTTCATTCCAATTAATTTTAGGGGGTCTAAAGTTACTTAGAATCAAACCGCTCCTTCCAGTCAGCTTGGACAAAGGTTACTAACACTTTCGGCTGTCGTGTTGCTTTAGTCCCATGATAGCTTGTTGTATTGTTTTTCTACAGCCAGAAGCTGAATGTTAACCATGAACATTAAGTAACATGAAACGTATTTCACTCCAGCTTCCTAAGTTTTGTCTTATTTTTACAACATTAAGAGCCAGTCCATTTTGATTGTGCAACTACAGAAGGCGGTTAATGTTTCACCTCAATAAAACAGGTAATGTTGAACAGTACATGCACCAAAGTTTCCTACCTTTTGTGTACATCTTTGATTCATTCCAGCACTAGCACCTTACACTCTCTCTTGGCTATTTTTACCAGTGAAACAAAGCTGGGGTCGGGGGGCAGGTGAGGGGCTCGATTAACAGTTCCTGCAGGAGAGGTTGTTGTCTGGAGCTCTGCCATAGCGCCTGACCTGGACCCAGAACAAAGATATCACAGACATCATTGTGGACTGCAATATGAAAGATTGTCTTAAATGCGTCTCCAATCTTGCATAACTACTACAATGTCTCTAAAAAGTGTATCGTCTATTATGTGAATCTTTTATACAAACATATTTGGCTTAAATCTGACATAACTCAAAGGAATTTCCATCCATCTTCTTCTTCTGGAAACAACCTAAGCAGAGAAGTCTCCAGCCACCTCCCACAGCTTATTCAGGGGGACGCCAAGTCGTTTCCATGGCAGCAGAGAGATATAGTCTTACCAGTTTGTCTTCTCCTCCAGGTGGGACACCTTGGAACACCTGACCTGAGAGGAGCCAATGAGGCAACCTATAGATGCCCAAAACAATGACCCGGTTCATTTCCAGAAGCAATAGCTCGACTCTGAGCACTTCTTGAATGACTGAACTTCTCACCATCTCAAGGTCATTTCTTCCCTTTTTACAGTTTTCAATTAATTCAACTTAACTTTACTCATTTAATAAAAACTTTTTTTCCCAGTCGCCCACACCCCAGTGGAAGTATCTCAGTGCCCCACAGTTTGAGAAGCAGTCTTGTACAATGACCCTCCATACCTGAGATTTACTGACCAAAATGGCTGGTGGTGGGGGAAGCTCTTTAACCGGCTCAGGCTTCGTCCTTCGAAGGTGTTTTTCAAAGGTGACTGAGGCTCCGTGGGCGGTGCGGGCACAGAAGCTGTAAACTTCATATGCTGGCTCAGCTACCGCGTTATCATAGACATGTGGAAGATGGAAAGCCATTACTTACATTTTTTGTCAAGCAAAACTGTGCCAAATAAAAACAATACAGCAGTATGAGCGGTGTAGTAATTCCTGGTTTAAAGTTCTTCAAGGATCAAACATTAAACGGAGCATAAACAGGATTTACTGGGCTGGGTTTGTGCACTGTTAATATTAAGACAATGTCAATACATTTAACAACTTATTTCCTTTGGTACCTCAAAAATCCCAGTTTTGAGAATCTGGAAGGCCACAGTGAAGGACAGCATGGAACCTTTCTTACACTGGCCCAGGTTGTTGAGTGGAGACTGGCACACAACCGCTCCCACACTGGGATCCTGCTCACTTCCTCCTAGATGGATGCATGGACAGTGAGGAGCAGGTAACAAACATAAGCAGGGGGAAGAATGAGAATTTAGACTGGATTAGGTATCCGATAGAGGATTGGAGCAGAGAATATTTATCCAATGCAAGAATCTAAGGCTACGTTCACACTGCAGGTCTTAATGCTCAAATCTGATTTTTTTTTATCAAATCCAATTGTTTTGGCTGCTTGTTCACAATACAAATAAAATGTGACAGCAAACGCGCTCTAGGGTGAACCCTCAAAGCGGCCCGCATGTGCAAAAGCAGACGTCACACACAACGCGCTCTGTTTACGGAAGTAAAAATGGTGGCTACGGATCTAGTAGGTGTTGTTGCAGCAGTCTATCAATTTCTCTCCATGCTAATCAAGTCCAAAACCTCAGTTTCTGTCCATTGACTCGCTGCAGATTCAGGAGAGGGAGCAAATAATTATTTCCCACACACTAGGAACTGTCTGTAGGATTTGATACTCACCCTCTGAATTCCAGATCAGACGAACAGCAAGGAAATCTTGCAAATTGTTGAGCAGCGTATATTTCACCCAGAAGTGTTGTTGAGGCCTGACGGTCCTTGGGCAGGACGCCATCATCACCAACTCCGGACGATTTAAGTGAACACTGGGTATCGAGTAACAAGTAGAGATGCATCTGGAGAGAGCATGATAAGTATTATATTTCTATTATTAGAACATATAGCAGGAATTCTTCTTATAAGAGAAAACAAATAGCACAACAAGACTACAATTTCAATTCTATACAATTATAAACAGAAAAAAATCATTTAATGTTCTTATATGGAGAGTGTTTTGGTTTCTTCTTTAATACATTTTGTATTTCACACATAAAGGCATACAAAATGACACAATGTGCTTATCCCTGTCAGGGTCACGGGGGGCAGGAGCCTAGCTCGGCTACCACAGGGCGAGAGACAGGGTACACCCCGGACAGGTCGACCAGTCTATTGCAAGACTGATACATAGAGACAGACAACCATTCCCACTCACAGTCGTACTTATGGGCAATTTAGAATTATAAGTTAACTTAATCCCACTAAACTTTGGTCTTTGGACTGTGGGAGGAAGAGAACCCACGCAAACTCCACACAGAAAGGCCCCAGGCGCTGGAACTGAACTCAGGATCCTCTTGCAGTGCTTATCGCAGTGTTACGCCTGCTTGCGTTTGTTGAGCAATTGCTGTCCTTCTACAGCAATGCATAGTGGTCAAAGGTCTAATGTAGTGCAGCCACATACATGATCCATAGTTGCTACAGTCTGCGCTAAGGGTGCAAACACGCACTCAGTTGTTATTTAAAATAGATGTTAAACTACAAATTCTGGAAGTCATATAAATATCATCTCTTAAATTGTTTAAAAAAATTTTTTTATTTTGCCACAGTTGGTGAAATTAATCAATTTATTTTTATACTAATTTTCTCTAAATCCTGTTATATGTTTGTGTTCAGTCAAATAACATAATAGTGCTGTAGATCCAAAAATATAGGATTATAGATCTCTCTCTCTCTCTCTCTCTCTCTCTCTCTCTCTCTCTCTCTCTCTCTCTCTCTCTCTCTCTCCATATACATATATATATATATATATATATGTATATGTATATTAAAGGTTATTTGTATTTAGAAGCCTGCAGCCTTTTGATGATCCTTTGGTGCCCTCTAGTGACTCATGTGAAATAGTGATCAACTGGGAAATTAATGTTATTTCTGTTAAATAAACTTGTACGATCTTTATTTGTAGACCACACTAAGCAAAAGATAAATAAAAACTCAAAGGGAACTTTAAGTCTGTTTGCCATCCTTTACTGGATGCAAGCAGCAGCTGTAATTACTTTAAAATACACAGCAGTCGTTTCATATACACAGTACATGCAGACTCCAGGATTGTTATGTACTGCTACAGAAATACCTCAACAAGAAGACAAATAGTTACCTCATGGCAGGATGTACTGGACTGTGCCACTGTAGGACAGCCAACAATGGGACTTCCAAACCCTATGAAAAGACAACAACATTATTTAATAATTAAAACCTCCTCTTCGACCCCTCTACCTCTCACATTGGACTCTCCGGGAGGCTTCAGACTGAAAGCCCCATAGAGGGCAGAGAAGTGACAAGGTGATGAGAGGCATTATGAGGTATGGTCTTTCCATGTGATTTCCATGCATCCTCATTAAATTTTCAGTTTTTACAGGTGGGATAAGGTCCCTAGGCTAGATGCCCCATGCTAACCAAGCCTACCTCGGATATGGGCAAGAGAAAAGGGAAACCATACCATCGCCAGGATTAACAAGGTCCCTGTCAGGTGTTGAGGAGCCAGGATACTGATGAAAAGTGTACCGAAACAAGAAGGCTCAAGTCGGCAAGAGATGAGAACAGGGCACTGTTGGAGTACTAATATGCAAGTAACCCCAGGAGAAGAGGTTACATGAGCGGGATGTGGGACCTCTGGTATCTCCAGCATCCAGATTGTCAGCAAAACAACTACTAACTCAGTGTTCCAACATTTGGAGGAAGGAACTGCTGTCACAGCTAGAGACTGACGAGGTACAACACACAAGCTACGGCAAGGGGGAGCCAGGAAGACAAGTTGGGGGGAGATATCATCATCACCCCCACCCGAGCTTGGGTACCAAGCCCAGGTACGATGGAAGAAGGAGCGCTGAGTGTGAGAGAAACTGACCTGAAAGGTAGGATCATGGTGAAGCTTTAAATTTGGACCCTCCGTATTCGGTTACCAAGATTACGTGAAGCACTCTCTGAAGGTCTACTAGATGATGTGAATGCAGCACTACGGACAGTTCCTACTGTAACCATCACTGAGACTAATCAATACCCTTCAGTACCCTGGAGAAGGAGACTGGAGGTCAAGATCAAGGTAGCGTGGAGGGAAGTTATCGGTATTGAAGTAGAAAGAAATACAGCAAGCATGATAACCTGCCTCAGTACCACATGGAAGCTCCTGTCAGGCATCATATCGGAGGCTGAACTGAACAATACATGAGCGGCGCACAGAAAGGAATCAGCAGGAATACTAGAGGAGTGAATCCCCAGCTACTGGTAGACAGAGCAGGCGCCTGAGACTGCAAGAGTTTGAATAATACAGGCTAAGGGAAGCATGTATAAAGTAAACAGAAAAGGCAGAGTGCCTTTAATTCCTATGGCATGTTCTAACCTCTGTAATACAAACGGTGGTGACCAGTAATGAAAGCAGCACTGTGATGTGGCAGATTTCTTTTCTGATGTATTAATCATACATTTTTATCGTGTCACATTAGTAATAGTAATAGCAAGAGCACTCCTGTCACTTAGTTGTATGCATGTGCACTACAAATGGGCCTTATGCTCTACACACACACACTTGACGCAGTGAGGCCAGTGTTAGTTCATGGGAGAGGTTAAACAGATAGTGAGCCTCCTGTTTATCAGGGACGTAAATCCTTGGGTGACGGCCAAGCAGAAAACAAAGTCATAATTCTGTCTGTGAGGGAGAATTATGACTCTGCGGTCCTACCTACCTATGTCATGTTTGGTGACAGGGTGTGTACCACACTCAACATGGACCAGAGGAAGCAAAGGAAAGAGTTGTCTCAGGAGATTAGAAAGAAAATCATAGACAAGCATGTTAAAGGTAAAGGCTATAAGACCATCTCCAAGCAGCTAGATGTTCCTGTGACTACAGCTGCACATATTATTCAGAAATTTAAGATCCATGGGACTGTAGCCAACCTCCCTGGACGTGGCCGTAGGAGGAAAATTGATGACAGATCAAAGAGACGGATAATCCGAATGGTAACAAAAGAGCCCAGAAAGACTTCTAAAGAGATCCAAGGTGAACTTCATGCTCAGTGAACATCAGTGTCAGATCGCACCATCCGTCGCTGTTTGAACCAAAGTGGGCTACATGGGAGACAACCAAGGAGGACACCATTGTTGAAAACAAATCATCAAAAAGCCGGACTGGAATTTTCCAAACTACATGTTGACAAGCCACAAAGCTTCTGGGAAGATGTCCTGTGGACAGATGAGACCAAAATTTTACTTTTTGCCAAAACACATCAGCTCTATGTTCACTGACAGAAAAATGAAGGAGGAGGAGGCTCGGTTATGTTCTGGGGCGTCCTCTGGGGTTGAATCTGTGCAGGGTACATTGAAATCTGAAGATTGTCAAGGTATCCTAGAGAGAAATGTGCTGGCCAGTGTCAGACAGCTTGGTCTCAGTCGCAGGTCATGGGTCTTGCAACAGGACAATGACCCAAAAACACACAGAAACACCCAAGAATGGCTGAGAGGAAAACACTGGACTATTCTAAAGTGGCCTTCTATGAGCCCTGACCTCAATCCTGTTGAGCATCTTTGGATGAAACATGCCGTGTGGAAAAGGTGCCCTTCAAACTGGAAACAACTGGAGCAGTTTGATCAGGAGAAGTGGGCCAAAATACCTACTGAGAGGTGCAGAAGTCTCATTGACAGTTACAGGAATCGCTTGACTGCAGTGTTTGCCTCAAAAGGTTGTGCAACAAAATATTAAGTTGTGGGCACCATCGTTTTTGTCCAGGTCTGTTTCATGCATTTAGTTTTTTTTAAATAATTCTGTTCAAGCATGGTTAAAAAGCAATGTGTGACTTTCAATGGTTAACATTCATAGAATTTGTATTTACTTATACTTTTGTTTTACAGTTATTTCTGTGACCATTGTGAGTTTTTCGCTCATTGACTGAAGGGTACCAAGAATTTTGTCCACGTCTGTAAATCATATATAAATCACGGTTTATGCAAGCAAATTGTTAGTACAATCACTTCCTTTATTTCTACCGTGTGTGGACTCAGTGGAGACCTTCAAAAAGCAGCTAAAGACGTGTTTATTTCAAAAAGCTTTTAATTGGAACAGGGTTTTATGATATATGTGTTTTTACCTTGTAAAGCACTTTGTGACACGTGTCTGTGAAAGGTAATATATAAATAAACTTTACTTCCTTACTATTTATTGTAATCATTTGGCAGCTTTAACTTTGCACTAAAACTTGTTTTCACAAAATCGCACTGGTTTTAAAAAAGTAACGACACACTCTCCAGTGTGCCTTCTCACCTTGCTGGATTGCTGTTCTTCTTTCTCTTGTAGCTGCAGCTGAAAAATGAAGGTCTGCTCCTCCAGGGCACTAAGCATACAAGGTAAATGTGATGATTTGTTGTCTATCCGACAGAATGAAGCCATGCTGATCTCTGCTGACTGGTGGCTTTAATAGAAAGTATAAAGCGTTATGCTCATTAGGAGGCTAAAGAACACAGAAAACAACTTGCCAATTACTTCCCTGCTTACAAAGCATTTGCACACCGAGTGCATATGTACTTACCAGACATTGTCGACTACGAGCACTGAGCCATCAGGCATCATGGGAAGGTAAGACGAGTTATAGTTTGGAAGAATCTTGACATCTTTGACACACATTCTGTCCTGTGAGCTGCAGTTCATCACTGAGGAAAAAGTAACCCACTAATCATTAGCTGTTTATGAGCTTATTGTACTTCTAGGTACAATTGCATCATTTTGGTGTTTTGCTAACTTGACGCAGTTTTCTGGACCATTCAAATTCCCAATTTTTGCTAAATTTAACAGAATAGTATTGTATATTGTGTATATTCATTTTGTTTGAAGTTTAAAATGCAGTAAAAATCAGATGAAGGTAGCGTGACAGACGTTTACTTTGATTACACAAAAATGAGGCAGGACTACGTGATGGATAATTCTAAGGAGCTCGGAAAGCAACCAGCTGGGCTTCTTTAAGTTTCTTGAAGACGTTTCACCTCATACTTAAGCTCTAAAATCAAATAGTGGCGAGTCACAAGTAATTACACCCTATTTAAACCCCAGTGGGCTGCCCCCTACTGTTGCATTTAAACCGTATTTAAACGTGTTTGGGTTTATGTTAGGACTACTCCTGGCAACGAATTTCTTACTTGACTAACTATGTGGGGGGGGGAATGAGACACTTGCTTAAAACTAAGAAACACTCAAATATTCATTTGAGAACTGTATGATGAAAAAATGTCAATTCCATAATAACAAAAGGGATTTGAAACCACGTATCACACTGTTTAGTAATGAATCATGGCGCTTAACTGTGTGGCATCTGACATGGTTAATGATCAACATTAAACATTACACGTAGCTGCTTTAGTTTAAGGGTCGTGATATAGCGGCTGCTGTTTCACTTAATACTGAGACAGGTAGCTGTCGTTTAGGAGAGATCCAGATTTGGGAAAATACAATTAAAAAAATAATAAAAGTCCACGTTTTGTGTCTGTGTGTGCATGAGCTGCTGTTCTACCCTTGAGGACGGTCAGATGTTTTCCAGAAACAGTCATATGTCGACACTGGACACTGGGAGGTGGAAGAACATCCAGGGTAGTGCTGACTAGGAAAGAGGAAACCATGGTGTTTGTTTACTATCAAACTGGACAATGGAATTATAATTTATATGTAATCCAATGGGACAGATACTGGTTTCCTAGTCTTATGACCTCATTAGTTGTAGGTTTTAGACTACAATCCTTTTTAACTCTTGTGACACACAGAGCTCATTCAGTATGTTGAGATGGCGTGTTTACCTTGTGCCTTGAAGGTGCTAAGATCTTGTCTGAAGGTGCATGTTGGACTCCTAAACTGCAGCAGAGTCAGGTAGCCAAGCTCCCTTAATTCTGCATTTTCCTCCATCTGCTTCCACACAGTGACTACAATCTGTCATCACAGAGAGGCATTCAACTACAGGTTCCACCTCTAGAGTTCATCATACAGGGTACTATGCAAAAGTCTTAAGCCACCTTTAATTTCTTACACTTTGTTAGGAAAACTGGAAATAATAATAATGGATTGCATTTATACAGCGCTTTTCGGGGCCCCAAAGCACTTTACAATGCCACTATTCATTCACTCTCACATTCACACACTGGTGGAGGCAGCTACGGTTGTAGCCACAGCTGCCCTGGGGCAGACTGACAGAAGCCAGGCTGCCATATCGCGCCATCGGCCCCTCTGGCCAACACCAGTAGGCGGTGGGTGAAGTGTCTTGCCCAAGGACACAACGACCGAGACTGTCCGAGCCGGGGCTCGGCAACATTCCGGTTACAAGACGAACTGCCAACTCTTTGAGCCACGATCGCCCTTATACATAAATACATAAAGTTTTACTGAAACTCAAGTTGTCTGCAGCGTTTCCTGACTGCCAGTGCCAGCCTTGTCCCTGAGACGCTGCGAAGGGCGAACTGAACCTCCAGCCTCCCGGGGATCCGGCAGCTTATGCGCCACAGCAGACGCAGCTGCAGCAGGAGGCAGAGGGCCAGCAGCTGCTGGAGCGTCGTCATCCTCGGCTCCTAACGTGTTCGAGTCAGGGGTCACCAATGTGGAGGTAAACACAGACGAGACGAGAGCTCTCACACGCCAACGTTTCTCACTCTAACGTTATTCTTGAACAAACAACAACTGCAAACATCGTACCACAAAACTCAGCAACACACTTCCTGCGTGTGAGTGGAGTCCACCACAGTGGAAATAAGGCAAAAACAAGAGTTTGTAGATAAGATAAGCTTTCTTGTCATTTCTGTCTTCACAAAGATTTTTCCGGGCTTCTTGAAGGGCTTTCCAGAGGTCTAATAGGGTTGTTGGCTGCTGCTGTTCTCTGTAAAGATGATGCGGGCTCCGAGGAGGCCGATCCATGATGTACTCCATTGTGTGTTTTTCTCTTCAGGTACGCTTTTACTCCTCTTTTTTACTTTAGTTTGGTTTTAAAACTTTTGTCATCTAGTTTTTGTTTTTAGTTTAGTTTTGGTTGATTGTAATAACATTTCTACTCAGTAGTGTGCGAGCCTGACAATATCAGGCAGAACTGATCCAGGGTATCACTGAGCTGGATCGTCTCAGGTGCATAGTCTCAGATTGACCGAAACAATGTCTAGATTGAGGTCAGGCATGTGTGGGGGCTGGTCAATAGTATCAGTTCCTTCATCATACTCTTGTCACATGAGACCATGTGACCATTCTGGTGCAACACAAGAAACCCAGGACCTGCTACACCAGCGTATCATCTGACAGTGGCTCCAAAGATTTCACTCTGACACCTAACGGCCATCAAGCTGCCGTTGCCTAGCTTGCAGAGGGATGTGCATCCCTCCATGGATGAGGTTGCCCATTCCCTAACCTACAAACAAACCAGTCATGCTGAGCATTATTACAGGCAGCATAACATCCCCCATGACTTCTCCATTACTTTCACATTTGCCACATCCACTCAGGGTGAACCTGTTAAGAGGTAAATGAATTGGTTTTTATCAGCACCTCCAAGTCTGAGGCCATGTACCTCAGCTGGCAAAGGGCGGAGAGCCCACGCCGGGTCAGCGACAAGTTCCTGGTTGAGGTTGTTCAGGAGTTGGGTGCCTCCTGGGTGAGGTGTTCCAGGCATGTCCTACCAGGTGGAGGCCTCGGGGCAGACACAGGACATGTTGGAGAGATTATATGTCTCTACAGGCCTGCGAACGCTTTAGTGTTCCACGGGATAGGCTAGAGGAGGAGGCAGGAGGTCTGGGCTTCTCTGCTTAGGCTGTTGCCCCCGTGACCCGGTCGCAGATTTGTGGAAGAAAATGAAAGGATAGATGGAGTGGTCTTGTTATTGGCCCTCTAGTAGGCCTGTAGTTAATGTAATTAACACCAAAGCAACTGAAACCGATTAAAAATCCCCTCTGCAACTTAACTGACCAGATTAATATACCAAGGGTTGAATTTATTTAATGCTTTACTTTGATTAAAAAGTGTTCCTGTAATTAGTTTGAGTGTATAAAGAAATCAGGGATGAGTCAAGACTTTTGAACAGTTTTGTACCATTTAGGAATAATAAGCACAGTACAAACAAACACTAACAAATATAAACACTAGAACCTATACATGTTTACGTTTTTTTACACCATTTAAATTCCTTTTACTGAAGGCATCAGAACTATGAATGAACACATGTGGAATTCTGTAATAACAAAAAAGTGTGAAATAACTCAGGACATGTTTGATATTTCAGATTCTTCCAAACAGCCTTTGCTTTGAGTCCTGCTTTGCTCCCTCTTGGCGTTCTCTCCATGAGCTTCATGAGGTCGTCTCCTGAAACGGTTTCCAACAGTCTTGAAGGAGTTCCCAGAGATGCTGAGCACTTGTTGGTCCTTTGCCTTCACTCTGAGCTCCATCTCATCCCAAACCATCCACACTGGGTTTAGGTCAGGTGACTGTGGAGGCCAGGACCCATCAGACCAAAGCACAGATGTCCTCTGGTCTAATGTCCACTCCTTGTGTTTCTCAGCAGCTGTTTGACCATAAAGGCCTGATCCACACAGTCTCCTCTGAACATGTAGAGATGTGTCTGCTACTGGAGCTCTGTGTGCATCTATCTGGGCTCTGATCTGAGCTGCTGTTAACTTGTGATTTCTGAGGCTGGTGACTCGGATGAATGTAGAGGGGACTCCTGCTCTTCCTTTCCTGGGGCGTCCTCATGTGAGACAGTTTCATCGTGGTCTTGATGGTTTTTGTGACAGCACTTGGGGACACATTCAAAGTTTTAGCAGTTTTACAGCCTGACTGAGCTTCAGTTCTGAAAGTAATGATGGGCTGTTGTTTCTCTCAGCTGATTGGTTCTTGCCATAATATGAATTCTAACAGTCGTCAAATATGGCTGCCAGCTGTGCACCAACCTGACTGCTGCACAACACACCTGATGGTCCCAACCTCATTAAGAAGGCAAGAAATTCAGTAAATGAGCCCTGACAGGCTCACCTGTGAGGGGAAACACGTCAGGTGACGACAGCATGAAGCTCACTGAGAGAAGGCCGAGGGTTTGCAGCGCTGTCAATCTATCTACATCTATACACACACACACACACACACACACACACACACTACGTGTACATGCATACAGGTGTGTCCAACCTTGGCTTTACGTGTACTGACTGGCAGCTTGTCCAAAGAGACAGTGAGACAGAAGATAAGCTGGTCTTCCAACACCCAAGCAGACTGCAGGAGATCAACATAAGACAATTTTTGTTTAAATAAATAAAATAATATGGACTGAGTTAAACAATCAGTCACAACAGTACGATATCTAACAGCTGCCATCACAGGTAAAACTCTTAAAACAAACACTTTGGTAAATAAAAAATGAAACCTGTGCTCGCTTAATGCTAGTTTAGCTTTAATTGTGGTGGAAAATAATGTATGCGTTTCAGTTTTCTGTTTGCAGATATTTATGTATAGACATTTACAACAGCTGATAAATTAAAATTTAAAGAATAGTTTTACAATCATTTGTTGTATGTGTTTGTTTTTTCCTGAACAGTTTGTTGTAGCAACTCTTTTAACTCTGCATGTTATGGTAATTCAACTGTGCAGGTGCCCTGCTGCCACTGGTGCATGGATGTACGGCTCCTGAATGACTGGCTGCAGCCTTATATATAAAGCCTGGAGCGCTTCACACACTTCTCCTAACAGCTGAGGAAGTGGAGTGGGTGAGCTGCCGTTACTTTGAACACATCGTTTTCTCCTGTTTTTGGACAGGAGGTCAGACTCTGTCTTTATTTTGGTTCCTTTCCTCTGTGAGGTCGTGTATGTTGGCATCCATCAGACCTTAGCTTTGTTTTATTTACTATTTTGGCCTCAGGTCACCCTGAAGTGTTGACACTCCTGTTCTGTTGTTTTTGCCTCATTACTTTGTAAATAAATGCCATGTAATGACCAGTGATTGTTTCCTGTGGCTGCGTGGGTGTTGGTGGGGAGCAAGTGCCTCATCCATGCCATCTCCTGGCCCGCAGACGGGTTGTAACAACAGGGACTAGACAGGAGAGTGCTGAGAGTGTTTTTGTACTTACGTAGTTTGTTTTTCTAAAAGTAACCTTTTACTTTCACTCCTCACATTTTCAAAAACAGACTCATTACTTTGCATTCAAGAGGAGTTATTATTTGTTACTGCGAGCCTCCAAACATCAAACTGATTTATGTGTAAACAGTAACACATCCATGGCAGTCCTGTTGTGTAATCGTCAGCAGAGGATGATGCATAAAAGAGCTGAAGTGTGTCAAAGTCAGGGGTTAAAACTGGGCTTCATGAGCTGCAGGGCTTCAGCATCTAGTCAGCCCCACAGAAGGTGAGTGAACATAAAGGGAGTAATGTGTTACTGAAGGTTATTTCAAATGCAGCATTTCTGCAAACACACAAATTGTTTTTGCGCAGTTTGTGTAACAATGTGTTGACAGGGAGAGAAAAGAAAGAGCTAACTTCACTCAGACAGACAGGACGTGGCAGGAAGAAGAGAGCTTACATTTAAAGGTAAGGATGCTCGTGGGATTTTTTAAAACGAGATACTTTGTTTGTACATGTGACTTTTTTTTTAATTTTGAAACATGCTGCAAATCAAACTAAGGCATGAAAACCCTCTGCAGGTTAGTTTTCTGCACTGGGACGACTTAAAGTAAAGCACAGTGGCTGTGGGTTTATGGCCACAGTTAGGTTAAATCACATGTAGCAGAGAGTCACATGAATTTGATGAGCTTAGATCCACTGATGAACTCCACCTTGATACTGGTTTTATAGCATCTAGTATAAAGACAGTATAAATTGTGGAGGATGAAACATCTGCTCACATCTGGTTGAATCCAGGTGTGTCCATCCACAGACAGCAGCAGGTCAGCTGATCACAGCCTGCACAGTAAGAACACCTACTGGAGCTCTCAGGAGAAATGAGTGTGAGTTTGATTCAGTTCCCCACACTGAGCCGTGACAACCAGTTTTAGGTTCCCCACCTGCTGAACCCACTTTAACCTCTGACTGTGCACACTTCCTGTTTACAGGCAAAGTCCCCTCCACAATGGAGGCAACAGCAAATAGATTTGATTTTCCTTTTTCTTCAGACTCTAGCTGAGTATAATTAGAATCAAAAATAGACTAAAGTTTGTGTTCCCCTCTGTTATTCTATCATTGTGTTCACATAGCACAGGGTTCAGCGTCCTCCTTTACTTCGAGCACATTTAGAGCCTTTACTTTTTTTTATTCAAGTAAATAAGTAGAATCAGTACTGTAACTTTTACTGGAGTATTTTTACTAGTAGTATCTGCACTTCTACTCGAGTACAGACAATCTAAACCACCCTGTTTTTTGTTTTGTTTTTTATCTAATTAGGACATATGTGTAGGTTACTTAAAAACCAATTTTTTTCCTGTCTCGTTGTAGGTAACATGCGACAATGAGTGATGACAGTTCTGCAGAAACATTAGATGTGTGTAAATCTATGGACTTCCTCTTCTTCAGTACTGGCTTATTTTACCTTGGCTTGTTCTGTCTCGCTGTGCATCGCTGCACTACTGGGTGAGCACTTATGACTGAGGAGTTGGTGACACTGTGTGAAGGTCTGCTTGTCCCCCCGTCTTCTTCCGCTCTGTTCTGCGGTCCTACACTCTACATCCTCGCTGTCTTCACTGCAGCTGCTCATGCGGTCACACTGCTCAGCCGGTGTCTGCCTCCAGCTCTCCGCGGCGCACACGCTCGCCAGAGCGCACAAAGAACCCCCCAGGTCCTTCCGAGACAGAGCACCATCGTCCCTGTCCGTTAAGCCCCGAAACCGCAACACCAGCAGAAACTGGAGAGTCTCCCCGAGGTAGACGTTCTTTCGCTGAGGAAGCGTTGTGTAGTTTGCTGCGTCTGATAAACTCGATATTTGGGCGACAGGAAAATACAAACAAAACTTGTATTGCGACTCCATCGTGGCGGTGGCTAACTCTGCCTCTGCATTTCACCGCGCCTGAACAGGAGCTTACTGAAAGCGCCCACCGATGTGTGCATCCTGCTTCCTTTCACTAATAGCGACAAAACAACAGGACGATTAATCGATGTAGAGAAGACGAATCAGACCAATGCAATCAAAAGTCAGTGACGAAAACCAGAAAAACGAAGGCATGCTGTACCAGGATGCAGTTTACATAAATAACATTTATAATAAGATCATTTTACGTCACCTTGCAGTGACTTCCTACTAAAGCTTAACTCTAAGCCCATGCAGCCCTAACTGACAGCTGCCACACGATATTGCCAACAATATTTGCTCATCTGCAAACACACACATGAACCTGAGTGAGATCCCATTCTTAATCAGCTCACCTGGGAACCTTGCTTTCCACAAGGTGCAGGTCTGTGTTTATGGGAAATCTGACCATTTGTGAGGTCAGACACTGATGTTGAACCGGACGCCCGAATCACAATCTCTGCTCTAGTTAATTCCTCAGGTGTTCTGTCAGGTGTTCATTCACACCAAACTGTCTGATCCATGAACAGGGAGGGGTCGTACCCATCACTGGGAGCATGAAGCTGAAGTCCATGAAGCTCTCTGCACACTGTTCTTAAGGTAATATTACAGCCACAGTCTTGGAGGTTTGCTGGCAGCCTCTTTCATTCCCAATCACGTCCACTTCATTATAACTGTGTCAGTTGGCGATATCCTCCTAAGACCCAGCAATTAACTTTTGTCCTCCTTTGGGGACACGAGTCTGATACTTCTACATCATGCACCATATATATGACTCCTGCTGTACTGTCAGGGGGCATCCTGGCTTTTGTGTGGGCTGGGCAAACAGAACACATCAGCTTCCATATTTTATGGCCATGAGAGATTAAGTGATACTTCTGTTTTTTGTAGATTCTATTGCTTAAACTCAAATTGTTCCTTCTTTAATTTGAGCATCTTAACTTAGATCTAGATTTCTCAAATGCGTAGTAATTACAGGCTTTCCAAAACAAAACTTTTATTCTGTGTTCTTTTAAGTCGGCAGAACTTACTACCTCATAACCGATTGGAACAGTGTCTATACTTCAGGAAGTAGAGGGCAGAATGAGGCAGAAAGGATTTTACTCAGAGCTGTCGAAAAGGAATCAGTCAAAGGATGAAGTGGAGGAAGGCCAGACATCAGAGAGGGAAGGTGAAAGCTAAAAGGAGTTGATGCACCTCATCCAAAATAAGAACTGTTAAATGTAGGGCTGTGAAGTTTTTAGGCACAACAGTATCAAACAACGTGGCCCACAACCACGTGATTCTCTGACTACATCAAACAGAAAATAGGCAACACTTTGAAATAAATATTAGCAAGTCCATTAAGGCAACAAATGAGAACAAATGTCCTCAACAAGGCTGCCAAGGAAAGATGTTTCCCTTCACAGGCGATTTCCTGTCTGAGAAACCAAACCTCATAACTTCAGAGCTTATACATCTTGTCCAGAATAGACTGTGGGTGTCATCATTTTGCCCGTTCTCAGGCTCCTCAAACGCTGGCACGTCCTTTAATCTTTTTGTTTGCCCTGTCTGTCCTGCATCTCTGACAACTTCCACAGTTCTGAATAAAATATTTTCAGCTTCACTCAGCTTCACATTCTGTGATCAAACAAGCTGATGTCCACTTCAAGGAACAGAATATTACAAAAAAAAATGTTTCTGTGAAATTAAATTAAATTATCTAAAAAAAATCTAAATATCAAAACATGTCTCGGGAGGAGTGTTATGAACTCCTTGGCCTGCTGTATGATCTGATTCGAGACAGTTTATACCTCAGTATATTTCTGAGTGCTAACTATAATGTACAAAGCAGCCTGCTAACTAAACTCACTAGCTTTAGCTGATAACTGAGCAGTCCAACCTGTCGATCAAATATGGTTGTTTCACAGAATAGTTATAAAATGGACATGGTTTCACGTATCTACTAATTCTACGTCATTTAAACCTGCAGTGTTTCTAATGCTGGCAGGGCATCCTCGGGTTGCATGAACACTGCATAGAAGTCTACGGGAAATGATTGTGTAGGTCTGTGAGCTCAGTAAAAAGATTTTTAAAGACATTTTTCATTGAATAAAATGTGGAGTCTATGAAGATGTTCAATATGTTCAACTTGAATATGATCTAACGATGTACACAAGCTTGAATAACAAGTTTTAATTCTTAAATTTAAAGATGAAACAATTGTGAAAATAGTCACAAATATGGAGGCTGATATTTGCACAGATGCAACGGCAGCTGTAAACTTACAGTTTGCTTTGCACTCACTGCATTTTCTGTTTCATGATTATAAATGTAACAATTTACACATAAAGTTCTTTGATCTTTTTACTCAGGACATTTTAATGCAGCACAGAACAACCACCGTATCACACAGCTGCTGTCAAATGTTACAAACAAGGAGGCAAAAAGACGTAGGAGAGTTAAAGATTTTTTTAATTATTTAGTACAAGAAAACAAACACAACAGATGCACACAAAGAGCGTGATCTACTACAAATTTCCGACAGAATACAGTTTCAAGTAAGATCATAGCCACATATACTGCAGCTGCTCGGCCTGCTCAGTAACATCTGGAGCAACATGAGGAGTTCTCTGTGAAATGTCCTGTCAGGGCTGTGGGAGTGGCTGAATAGAGATCGTTGGCGAAGTGGGCATGACAGAAGGTAAATCACACCACCTACCACTGCTTCTTACTCTGACCTGTACCGCTCTTGTCCACTATGTACAACATGGAACTTTAATACTGAAAACGAGCTACAAAATGAGTCACATTACAGTATTTGCGAAAATTCAAATAAAGCTTTATCCTAGATCGGGAAGCAAAGTTTGACTTTCTGGTACCTTCTAGTACCAGAAGCTGTTTTTAATTAAAAGGAAGAAAACACACACACACGTGTTTAAACACCAATAAAAAGTATGAGCAGACAGAGGTGACAACACAGTTACTGTCCTGAATTTAAGAAACAGGTTTAACTTTGTTATTTATTTATGTGAAAATGTTTCACCTCATTTTATTTTTACTTGTTTACATTTTTCAACTTGTTTGCCATCTTCCATATTTATATTGGAATTAAGTGTGTAATAAAGAAATTTCCTCAGCATTAATAAAGTCTTTTTATTTCTTTATTACACTGTGCTGGTTACATGACACGACTGTGGTATCCTATAGAAGGGTGCTCGAAAAGCACAAAAACATTATGATGGAGTTTTCAGCGTATTAACTGTTTGTCGTCCATGTTGGCAAGAATTGATTGGCATTCGTCAGCGATTGAGTACCGACATGTATGCTGTGTGTAAATATGACTTATCACCACTAACCTTCAGAGAGTGACAAAATGTACCTGGATATAATAGTCACAGTTATCTAATAACCAAAATATAAGGGACACTTATGTTACAGCATGTAGTAGCACTCTATGATAAAAAAAATCCATATTGTGTAATTTTTTGAATGTTCAGCTGTTACTGGTGTAAAACACGAACAAGCAGAATAGGAAGCGATATTCTTCGAAATCTAAATGAAAGCTGGCAGGTGCAAAAGACAGAAAGGTCTCTTTCAGTGAAGTCAACACGACGTGACTTGGAAACCAGGAAAACCACGGGAAAGGAAACCATTTACTTCAGTTACGCTGCTGTGACATAGAAGCAGCTTCTGTCATTCCAAACGTCTGCGTAGGCTTGACCTCCAGAGACCTTTCTGGATGTGACATCGAGCACATTTTAATTAGCGCGACTGAAACAATGTTGTTGAGACCCCAGACAGGACTATGACACTCCTGAAGCAAGAGTTTCACTGTTAATGATGGCTTATTTATGAATGAAGAGAAAGTCAGAGTTTTAGAGTAAACTAAAATAAATCACTGGTTTCCTGAGTGAAGGGAAATAAACACCTTATGTCCCTTTGATTTTAAGACGTTGTTCAGTATTGACTCTCTTTAAACACACTGACTGTAAGAGATGAATAATATCCTTTCATCAGAGGAGGTAGCCACTCAAACACAGTATGCCTGAATCTCCCTTACAGGCCACTGCTGAGGTGACCAGATGTGCGCTGTGTAGGGTGGCCGACTCTGGACGGAGAACAAGACAATCGAATGTTTGACACTGGGCAATAAATTCAATACTTTCAACAATGAACGAACATGTACGATCTAGGAAACAACCTGTTGTAAGGAGGTTCATTTAAAAACAAAGTGGCGCATGCATATTTCCTGTATATGCATGCAGTCACGTCTGACGCTGTCTGTCACCTGTGCTACCTCGCATGCAGGGATGACCCTCACTAAGGCAGGGCCAACACTGTCAGTGAACCCACTCTGTGACACTTCTTATGCAATCAAAGAAACGTTGTTTTCAGTCTGTGTTAGATTGTACGGACAGCAGTTGGTGAAGAACACAACTGAAACAGTCGTCTAGCTTTAGCACTTTACCTGCTAAAACTCCTAATATGGTCTGTGACTCTACTTTCCTTCCACAGGCACGTCCTCAGAAAGGAGGGAAAGGTAAGCATGCTGGCCCTGCACTTGCCCAATGTAGCTTTGGACCTCACTATGGAAGAGCAGCTCAATGACAAAATGAAACTGGGACTGCTGGGAGTCACTGGAAACAACAGCGAGCCATAAGCTTTCTGCCCGACAGGTGCAGACGTGGTTAATGTTGCTGAAAGTGTGGATCTGAAACAATATAGCAATCTTAGTCTAAAGCTAAAAGATGTATTTTCCTAAATGTAAACAAACTGTGGCAGAAAACTGAAACTCATAATCCAGAAATAGCTTTTAGAGTCCAGACTCACCACTCGACAGCACAAACAAGCCTGTGGTGTTTCAGGAGACACGCCCACAGGCACTTATTTTGAAGCACTACCTTAATTTCACTGGGAAAAAAATCATTACACAAACCTGATGTAAATCAAAACATTTAAAATCCTGCCTAAAAGTGAATTTTTAAAAATTCATCTGGAAGATGTACCTGCACCACCACAGCTGCTATCTGCGGACTTCTCCTATAGATGAGATTTGCTGTCTCTGAGCCGCGTTTAAAGGCAAGCTTATGTAAAAAACAGTCTGTATGTTAAAATACAAAAAAAGATTTGAGCAAGGAAGCGATCATTTGTCTGATGAAATCAATAACAGCTGTTAATGCAACAACAAACCTAAAATGTCTTGGTTTTCTGCAGTGCTCTGTCCAGCGAGACTGTCTTCATGTTTTTATTTTCACAAACTCCCGCCTGTGTCGGATCAGCCACAAGACCCGAGCGGTGTACCCCTCCTCTGTAACCTTGGGACAGCTTGTAACTTTCATTTAATTTAAGCATCAACACAATAAGAAAATGCAGTTCCAATAATAAAATAGACTGTCACTGGGAGTAATTGCCAAAGATGAAAACATACCAAACCAGAGAGTGTGTTCAGGAAAAGAAAGAAAACTGGAAGTGCTGCAGAGAAGCTTGTTTCTTTCTCACATGTAAACTAAATTTGGCTCAGGCGTCTCTGGTCCGTTTCCCCTCACAAATCAAAGGTAACATGTAACTCACCTTAAACTATCTCAATCTTTCTTTTTCTCGCACTCCTTTTAAAGTCTGGTTACTCTTCATTATACGGCTTCCATCCCAGTCTCTTTCTCTTTCCATCTCAGCTTCTCCCATCATCATTTTCTCTCCTGTCCTAGATGAATCATGTCTTACAAAAGCACCACCAGCTGCTAGCTGTCCCTGCTGTCCCAGCTGGGGTTGGACAGCCCGTGGGAACTGTTTACTATCCAGCAAATCTTTGTATTGGATCTCGGGCCTAATCATCCTCAGACAGGCCGTCCTGGTAGCATTGTCGAGACCCGGCTGGAGCTCGTATCCAAGAATCTTTACTACTCCGCTCTGAAAGGGTCGGATATTTTTGTCTCGTATCCGGTACGCTTCTACGGGCTTTCCACCATCCTTCAGACAAACCCGGCCCAGGATTTCCCGCCGCATCCTGAGAAGAGCTACTTCTTGCTCCATCTGGGCACGACCAAACTTGTCGATATCCTCCCAGAACGTGCGGTTGAAGGCTTTGTATAGGTACCAATCTAAGGCGTTCCACTGGCGTAGCTTCTCCCGCTGATGATCCGTTAGCGACAGATTGGGCAACATCTTGCCTTGTGAGCGTCCAGCTCTAGCACCGACGCCAGCCGCTACGGCAGCTTTGCCGACCCAGCTTCCGCTCATTACGCTGTTGCTGCTGGGCTTTTGCTGCCGAGCGTTAAGGCTAAATGAGACTACAGCATCCAGTGGCCAGCAGAGGGCATGTCTCAGCAGGATCATAGACTGGTCAAAGTACTCGGACACAAGAATCAGTCTGAATGTCTGGCGGATCATGGCCTCACCATGCTGAGCTAATTCCACTGAGAAATTAGCATTATTGTCCATGCCAAAATCAAACCACAGCAGGTTGCGGGCATAGTGGTTGTTGCGAAGACGAGGGTCATAGTATTTATTTGGGTCGTCGACAAAGTCGCCCAGCCCTTTTGCCTTCCGAAAGGCAGGAGCTACTTCTTTGTAATAAGCAAAAGAGGACTCCGCCAGCGCGACAGGATCCCTGATGATAGAAAAGTAGAATGTGTCTGCAGGCATCACTTTCTCCACCTGGAAGACAAAAATTGAAACAGTTACAAATAACGATACTACTGCAGTAGCATCACGTATTGTCTCTGACATCAGCAACGGTTCAACTATCCATTGTTTTAATTATGAAACCAACAGAAGCTCCTCTGATGTCATTCTACCGCTGAGCATGCTCAATCTGGACAGAGGGTTTGGCTTGCTGATACGGGTATTTACAGGTATTTACACTAGCAGTCTGGTGATTAGCCAGAATGACAAATAGTGCTAATGCACAGCCCGGCAGAGTTAGGCTAACCAATCCCACTGGGACCTTCTAGTGCTGGTTGAAGGGTTCAGTTTCCTAAGAGTCTGAAGGTTTGGATGGGCTGGCAGTCCTCCTACAGTCATACAGGCGGTTAGGTTAAGTCAGACTAAGCATGGAGTTTAGTGTCTGTAGTGTTTTTAGTCCAATTTGAGCAAATTTCTAAATGAACATCACTTTAGCCCACAAAACGACCTTTGTGTATTATTTTTGTGTATTTTGTTCATTAGTTGTTGTTGATTATCTTCTGCCAATTTTTATTATATGGCTGAGGCTACTGATGTCACATCTGTATATGAGTTTGTACACTTTCATTTTCTATATATAAACTATAAAATGAGTCTCTTTAAGATGTCCAGCCATGTTGGAAATTTGAACAGTGGAGGATTATACAGATGGCTGTATGATTATCAAACCATTTTCAGTCATTACTGTCAGCCTTCTATTTTACCCACCATTCTCTTCGTGTGAACGACTTACCTCTGGCTTATTAAACCTCATGTGATTGCCCATGATGTGAAACTCCGTGGCTCGGGGACCTCGATAACCTTTGACTCTGTGAGCATTGAAGGGTAGTGGGTACCCCAGCTGGTAGCCCAGTGGAAGGGCAAAGCGAAGGTTGCGTTCCTCTCCAAAGCGGTACAGCATGTTGAGCACTGTGCTGCTTGCTGTCTTGTGTGTCTTGAGGAACATGATGTGAGTGTGGGGCTGACAGGAGCCCAGAGACGGCCCCTGGGCATCAGGGGATGAAAAGATGGAGTGAGCAGCTGGTTGGGCACTGCTGTTGGATGAGTGGGAAGAGAGGAGCAAACTGTAAATAATTATTGTTCAGAACATCTCTGGGATTTTACCACAACTCAAATCTACTCACCATATGATAGTATTGACATTTCTACAATCAATGCAAATCAATTCTTGGTCTTACTTGTACTACAAAATCAGTAGGTTTTCACCCCACATCAGAAATCATGTTTAAAGCAAACAGCTTAGCAGCATCACACTGTCTCAACCGATAGAACTGATGTAGCTGTTCACAGGAAATGTAAAAGAAAGGCAAGGCAAGTTTATTTGTATAGCACAATTCAACAACAAGGTGATTCAAGAAAGGACAACAAACAGAAACAGTTCAGTTGCTGAGTACACTTTGAACCTAACTCCTTACTTCATGCAAAGTTAAAATGTCTTAAAGAAGTATAAACGTATGAGCTTTGAATTTATTAGTTGCTGTGAACTGATTTTATAACTGAGTTTTATTCCTGTCTGGATGGTTTCCTTCTAAGCAGATGTTACATAAACACAGACACATCACAGCCAAAATGTTCAAAGCTATACTGTGGTAGCACGGGGATTTCATTTCACACAGGCACAAATACTCCAAGAAAGCAGCAGCAATCATTTCTTCATCATTAATAGCAAACTGAATGAGAAGCATGTGATTGGGTAGCATTTGTCCTGCAGCTGTGGCTTAATGGTTGGGTAATAGTGGGACAGCAAGGACAACAGTATTTCACAACATTCAGGGCCCTGTTCTGTGGAACCAGGGTTCAGGAGACAGACAGTATCTCTACTTTGAAGACTAGGCTTACAGATACAGCCACTTTAAAAACGGCTGTCTCATCCCTGACAGGACCGTGGGTGGGCGCGTGACGGATTTCTGACCAATTGCCAGCTGATGGGTGGCTGTAATGATACCCTCACCTGGAAGATGCAACCATGGGTGGTAACGTCCCAAAAGCAGCATTTAGGAAAACCGGTGGTAATATCTTGTGTATCCACCAGGGGGCGCAGTGTGGAGGCTTGTTATCCTCCTGAGACCCAGTAATTCATTTTTGTGCACTGTAGTACACATTTAGTTTTTGCTTGTAGCTCTTATAGTCTACTTGCCACTCTTCTAAGTCCTGATGTTTCTTAGAGAGGACAACAGTACCTTTAAAATGATATCACATGTGTGGGGGTGTGGCCTTGCCAATTGTCTTTTACCCACCTTTTCAAAATGGTTGGCATGCCTACCAGCATATTTTATGGAAGAAAGAAAGGTAAACTTGATATTTACATTTAAAATGTTTTTTAATTTTCAAAAATAAACATCTAGTAAATAATTTGAGGGGTTTTTAAGAATTAAGCTTATTTAGTTTCACAGAGAACATGACTAATCTATTAATGTGTACTCTAGTGCACGTCGGGACTTTGTACTTATATTTATTTCACTTTTTCCTAGTAGACAACTCTTTGACAAAGGCAGAGAGAATTCTCAACAGAATAATTGAGCGAGATTCAAACAGAGATTTTTCAGAAGATGAGAGTCATGTGAGCCAGATAGGAGAGGGTGAGAACCCAGGAGGAGCCACACAAAGATTATCGAGATGCAGTGGCAGATGTAATAGAGAAAAACACAGGGCCACCTGAAATCTGTCGTCCTATCTGGTCCAAAACCAACATGTAGGAGAATCTGGAATTTTGATTTGAGTTAAAAATAAAATATGGGTAAAATGCAGGAATGATTTCCAGTATAGTAAAAAATAAGAGTCGCATTTATAGCTGAATCCATGACACCTGATTGTTTCTACACGATCACGTCTTTGCTGAAAGTTATCAATGATCTCAATGTGCAAAAAGAACTCCCAGTATCTGGAGTTCAAGCTCCTCTTGGCTGAGAAACCAGGGACAAACATGTGAACAAGACCTGAATAATACCAGTAATGAAGAGTTCTCTCCAAAAATCAAGAAAAGGAGGCCCCAATCAGATGAGAGTGTAGCAAAATATGGTTCCCTCCACTTGCCTGAGATGGTTAACAGTCCAAGGCATTTCAGTTGTAGAATGGTTGGGTGCAACAGTAAAACATATGTGAGATGTGGGAAGTGCCAAATGTTCCTTTGTGTCTCCAAATAAAAATAAAAAAAATCACAGTACTTCCTCAGATATCATACATGAATTGATTTTTGTGAAATAGAAAGCCCAGTGCAATCACTTGTTCCTGAACCAATGGCTTACAGCTAGTGAAGTGTCAGTGACTTCTAAGTTGGTCCCTGATCTACATTTTTATGATATTGTTATATAAATAAGTTTTAATATCCTGCTTACAAAAATTTCAGTGGAGCATTTAATTTTCTTAAATAGCTCTTGAATGTTGTTAGTTTCACATTCGTGATCAATGAACTCCCCTTGTGCACTGTAGTGCACATGTTGTAAAATTTAAATAAAATTGGTTAAAAACAATTTTGTTTTTGTAATGTGTTTTTTTTACCATCCCAACACTTGATTTATCTGAAAAAAATCAAAATCAAAATATTTTTTTCCCCTGGGTCTCACCATGTACATGTGAAACTCGAAATATTAGAATATAGTGCAAAAAAATTTTCAGTAATTCTACTTAAAAGGTGAAACTAATGTAGACTCATTACATGCAGAGCGAGATATTTCAAGACTTTACTTGTTATAATTATGATGATCATGGCTTACACTTATGAAAACCCTGGATAGTATAATCATACATATGTACTCAGTACTTGTCTCGGGCCCCTTTTGCATGAATTACTGCCTCAGTGCGGCGTGGCACGTCAGCAGTGACGTGTTATAGAAGACCAGGATGCTTCAATAGCAGCCTTCGGCTCTTCTGCATTGTTTGGTCTCATGTGTCTCATCTTTCTCTTGGCAAAGCCCGTTCAGGTCACGTGAGTTTGCTGGCCAATCAAGCACAATTATCCCATGGTCATTGAACAAGGTTTTACTAAACCGTCATGACTTTGTTTCTGAGAGTGTCTCATGACAATGACGTAAGCCCGTGCGACGTCCGTGGCAGCAACAGATGTTTGCAGATCAATAATGGACGACCATGCAGCGTTTAAAGCGTGAAAGTAATCACATTACTTTGAGTTTGATTCTGTAAAAAGTGACAAAAACATCAGCGTTTGCTGCACACTCTGCGCGGAAAGAAAACTTCTTTCTACACCGAAACATTAAACTTCAACTCTGAGCGAGCAGCGAGCACGCTGCCACGGGAATGTGACGTTCACAGAGAAACCCCCGGATCCTCCCACTGACAGGACCACTGTGGGCAAACCTCCACCCGCCCCACTCCTGCTAAACAGGTGACAATAGATTTAAGAGCTGCTGAGTCTTTGATTTTATTTATTTTCTGCTGTGTTTTACTCGCATCTATTTGAAAGAGTGAAAACACAAAACATTATTTTATTTGATGTGCTGGAATATGCAGAAAATAGATTTAAATGTTAAACATTCTTCCAGTCAGAGAATGTCGCATATTATTAAATTTTTGCTTCATGCATGAAGTTAAAAGATTAAAACTAACAAAACAAGTTTTTCATTTGATTACATTTTATATGATGGATTATGCAGAAAAAGTAGAACTGGGCTGAAAGGTCTGTTGCTCTATTACATATTCAGGTTGTTTATCATGGTTTTAAAATGTAACTAAGTAACTAATTACTTTTGAAAATAAGTAATCAGTAAAGTAACAGGATTGCTTTCTTGGAAAAGTAATCAGTAATTAGTAACTAATTACTTTTTCAACTAACTTGACCAACACTGCTCGCCATTCTTCCTCCAGACTTTAGGACCTTGGTTTCCAAATGAGATGCAAAATTTGCTCCCACCAGAAACTGGACTTTGTGCCACAGATTAACAGAGCAGTTCTTTTATTCTTTAGCCAGGTGATTCTGTTTGTTGTTCAGGATCAGCTTGACATGAGGAATAGAGCATTTGAAGCTCAACTCCAGGATCCGTCTGTGTGTTGCACTAACTCCAGCCTCAGTCACTCCTTGTGAAGGTCTCTCACACTGTTGAACGGCCTTTTCCTAACAATCCTGTCCAGGCTGAGGTCATCCCTGCTGCTTGTGCACCGTTTTCTTCCACAGAACTTTCTATTAATGTGCTTTGATGCAGCACTTTGAGAACATCCAACCTCTTTTGCAATTACCTTTTGAGGTGTTCCCTCTTTATGGAGGCTGTAGTGATGGTTTTCTGCACAACTGTCAGGTCAGTAGTCTTCCCCATGAACCAGACTGAGAGACCATTTAAAGGCTCTTTGCAGGTGTTTTGGATTAATTAGCTGATGAGAGCGTGACACTTTGAACCTACGATATTGAACTTTTTCAAAATATTCAAATTTGCTGAGCTTTTGAATTTGAAGTTTTCATAAGCTGTAAGCCATAATCATCAAAATTATAACAAATAAAGGCTTGAAATATCTCGCTTTGCATGTAATGAACCCAGAGCAGCATCTAGCGGTGTGGCTGTTATTTTACTATTACTGTATTATAGTATATATATTGCTATATGCAATACTGTTGAGCATGTATTTGCCTATGTAGAGCTTACAGCGAGGGGGTTTTCAACCACTGCAAACGTACTCCCATGCTGTAGTCCTCCACAATACCAACTGCATGTTGCTCGACATGGATGATGCTGTATGTTAGTTAATGCCAACTGGTTGACAAGTCAACAGGTACTAGCGCGATAATAGTTGACCAGGAATGAGACAAGTACAAAGACATTACACACTCGTTTATGCTGAGTTAGTATGAAACGTAGAGAGAGCTGTTTATGACCACAAACCAGTGATCTCTGTTTCACTTTCGGTCTGTACAACTTCACTTTTCTTCACAGATGGACGAAAAAAGGACATCCAATGGTTGTACCAGCTCTACCACATATTTGTGACACTGTTACCATGTGACAAAAACCCACTCTATAGGAACACGGGCAGCCCACAGTTGTCCATGAACTGCCAACATAATTTCCTCATAATAGAGAGAAAGAAAACTAAATCTGACGCAAAAATGTAAACTCCAATGCAGTTCAAATTGAAAAAGCAAAACCATACCTCTTGTTGAAGATGATTCCCAGCAGCTGGGTGGCAAAAGCAATGGCCACAAAGAATAGCAGCGCTTTCCACATCCAAACTGGACCCAGCCGACCACAAACCAGCGATCGCAACATCCTGTGAGGAGGAGAGAAGGATGGATGAATGGAATGATGCACATAGTTGTGAGCCCAAAGCAGTCAGTGGAAGAGGAAGATACAGAAAAAGAAGGGGAAAAGTGTGTGGAAAGAGAGTAATACGGATGGATGGATGGATGGATGGATGGATGGATGGATGGATGGATGGATGGATGGATGGTAGTCGGACGATTGGATGGATGGATGGATGGATGGATGGATGGTAGTCGGACGATTGGATAGATGGATGGATGGATGGATGGATGGATGGATGGATGGATGGATGGATGGATGGATGGATGGTAGTCGGACGATTGGATGGATGGATGGTAGTCGGACGATTGGATGGATGGATGGATGGATGGATGGATGGATGGATGGATGGATGGATGGATGGATGGATGGATGGTAGTCAGACGATTGGATGGATGGATGGATGGATGGATGGATGGATGGATGGATGGATGGATGGATGGATGGAAGGATGGATGGATGGTAGTCGGACAATTGGATGGATGGATGGATGGATGGATGGATGGATGGATGGATGGATGGATGGTAGTCGGACAATTGGATGGATGGATGGATGGATGGATGGATGGATGGATGGATGGATGGATGGATGGATGGATGGATGGATGGAAGAATCAAACACAGTAAGATAATGTCATTAAAGTGACAGGATAGGGTTTGAAGAGGAGAAAAGGCATGAAGAGACGGGGACAGCTGGATGAGTCATAAAACAAAAACGACTGAAGTATCTTCGGGAAGGAAACCAGTCTGAAAATAGATCTTGTATTCCTTAGATTCCTTAGATACTGATGTCCGGTTCATTCTTATAACAGAAGATGAATAAACTCAAAGCATACCTTTAACCAAAATTTAAATACTAATCAGTTAAAGGTTCAAGTTAATTTTACATAGCACCATGGACTTTTCCTTGGCTAGGAAAGGCTACCACTCGCCATTGAACAGAGTTTTTTATAATGTGGCACAAACAAGGCATGAATGTGATTGGTTTGAAAAAGTTGGGGAGGGGTCACAGTTTAAACCTGGCCTCCCTACTGGTCTTTGTTCTGGTGTCTGGCTCATGTTTCCCCTTACACTTTGTGCAGGGGGCTTGTCTCTGTAATGAGAAGAAAGACGACTCCTCTCTACTTTACCATGGCAACCGCCTCTCTTCTCGAGTCAGTCCACTGGAGAGTGAAACTCTTGACACCTTGAAATTTTTGTACCGTGCTGCACCATCTCCAATGAATTCATTCCCCAAAAATTCCTAAGGGGGGACGGGGGGGTCCTCCCTGTTTATGCTGTGTTTTAGTTAGTATCCGTGTACCAGTCTGCCTCTGATACCAGTGTCTTGATTTTTCCTGTGGGTTTATATGTATGGGTGTGGCATTTTCTTACAACACTCTATTCTATGATACATATTTGTGTAGTAATGTTAGAACAAATTATGAGGTAATTGTGAAACCTAAAATAATGGGGTGTATATGTAATAAAGATTTTTAAAAATGTGTTCAAATGTGTATCTGTTCATTGTAAACATGTATGTATTAATGTCTGTAACTGTAACTTTAACCTCAGCCAAACGTCTCCGAAAACGTCGGAGCGCTTTTGCAAATATGTGGTGTCTTGATAAACCGAGCAGATATTTGAAGTTTACACAGCTACAGTATCGCCTGAAAATGTGTTAAAGGTTTATTTTGTGACCCAGAAATAATAAGAGTAATATTAAAACTAAGTAGCTGCTGCCATTGTTGGAAACTGGAATTGGCTGAGTTGTGCTATGAATTCTGGGAAAGGTTGGTCCACGAAGGATACACCCATCCTTCAAATCTGGGGAGAAGGAGGACACATTTTTCTGAGTCTTCGAATTTAGACATTTGTCACGTCGCTGTAACGTAATCAGCCAACAAATGTGGCCTGCGAAGGATGCAGCCCCTGAATTTGTACACAGCTACGATACTGGACACAGCTTCTTCTTCTTCGGGGTTTAACGGCAGCTGGCATCCTTGTACATGCAGTGCTGCCATCTTCTGTTTCAGTCCGTTATTACACTCTTAAATCCTGCTACTTATTCCTGCGTCTTTTGGGATCTTACAAAGCTTCAAATGACGCGTCGAATATTAAATCAGTCGTCAACGATTTTGATAGTCGACGTAATCGTGACTGGTCGACTAATCGTGGCAGCCCTAATGTCTATTGATGTCTATGGTGTTTCCATAGTTGGCACTACTAATTATTAAAAGGGTTTGCCCATCTTAAACAGTAAGTGTGACAATACTTTCCATTATCAAGCATTTAAATAAAAACCCAACACCACTAGAAAAGGGATAAAAATATACATCAATAAAAGTCTTTTTTTTAACATATTCATGCATATGTAACAAGTTCTATGTAAAAGAGCCTGTAGTGAGCTGTCAAATGAAATAGTACTTTCAGACAGTCTGTTTTTCAGTGACATTGATTGCTGTCACACAATCACACTGGAACAGATCAATGTAACAGGATTTGTGATAGATGTGTGTTCATTGGTTTGGAATCACACACAGGTGTCATCAGAGCGTGAACACAACTGGCATGGTCTTTTTGTGTTTGATAACAAAGGAACACTCACAGGAAGTGGCTGTTATGTCATACAATTGCACGTATATTAAACCTAATTTAACCTAATGCATTTTAGTAAAATGCTTATTGGTAATAAGCTGCTACATATTGCCAAAACAACCTTGCAACTCTGTTGAAAGGAAGCGTATTTCCTCACTTTTGGTTTTTATCATACTGATAAAGAGCTGATACACTTATCAAAGCCTCCCACGGGTCTTTAAAGCTGAGAGGGGCTCAGTGTAAAGACCATAACATATGATTCACATCAATTCAATTTTATTTTTATAGCACCAAATCACAACAACGGTCCCCTCAAGGCGCTTTATATTGTAAGGTAGACACTACTAAAACAATCATATGATACCTATGAGCAAGCACTGTGCTGGCGACAGTGGGAAGGAAAAACTCCCTTTAACAGGAAGAAACCTCCGGCAGAACCAGGCTCATATTCATATCTATCCAGCTTAACAGTGATGCCTCGTTCCATCCAGCTGGGCGAACAGAAAAAGAAAGAGACCATTCGCACTATTACAGCAATATTGTTTTCAGAGGATAAAGGCAACTTTGTCGACTTTGCCACATTAGCTTTGTACTGTTAATACGTGCATAGAATTTATGCTTCTATTACAATTTTGTAAAAACATCTTTATTAACTTTATTTTTTTTATTTAACCCTAAAAAATTAATTAAAAAAAACCTCTACAGTTAAAAATGTCTTATACTGATGTATATTACTATTTCAATCGACCCAGTTACGTTACTGGCTAATGGGACACTGGAAAAGTTTGGGGAAAAACTTCTTCAGTGGACTTGGAGACGTTGATGACTAGAATAATCTTCTGACACTCTCCTAATATGTGATGGACTAGTTCTCTATGATTATTTGACATTTAAACCCAGACGGATTCATAACTTTGCAGTCAGGCACGTTACAGTGTGGTATGTCATATGACAGCTGAAATCACACTTCCTCTAAATAGATTTGTGCATTTCACTGTTCACTTTGATCAGATCTGATCACACTGCCTCTCCGTCTGATTGTCACTTCTGCAGACCAATGTGAGATTAATATTAGGGCAGCAGCCACCACCCTGTTCACCACATATTACAAGTCTGAAATGCCCAAGCGGAGTTGGAGGGAGAGGCTGTATATATGTATATGGTTCCCGAACTTGTGACCATGTTAAGACTTGGCGTGTGAAGAATCCCTACACCCACACCTTCGCCCATGTCTGCAAAATCGCAGCCTAGCGCCGCCCATTGTACACCACAGTCTCTCCATCCTAATAACCCCGTTATGGTTTTGCTATCAGCATCTTGTTCTGTGCCCACTTGTTCCATTCTCACATCTATTGCTAGCTATTTCAAGTTACCTGGCTCTCCGTCTGAAAATCATAGCTGTGTCCCCAGGCCGGTATCGGTGACGCTGTTATTGTGCAGCTGCAGAGAGCTCGGAGCATCTCGGAGGCTTCAGCTGCGGCAGATCCACTGCTCGGGCCGTGGACCCGGATCAGCCCCGCGGAGGGACACGGGCCGGAATACGTCCCTGTTGGGCTGAAAGCCCGTCTAGTTCCGAGGACGTAAAACGAAATTTTCTTTCTTCCAGCTGTAAACCTTCCTGCCTATTGTGCTGATAATGAGAATACAGTAGAGTCAAGAAAAGAACAGAGGATGTGGCGTACTTCCGGGAAACATCAAAATAAAAGCATTCATGTGTCTGGACCGTGAACAAGCCGTGAAGGGTATTAGCGTTAGTCGACGTGGGTGCCGAGCAGTGGGTCGGGGGGTCTGGGTCCGTTCATAAAACTCACTGTACCCCGTCCGATGAACTATACACATACTCAGTCTACAGGTTTGAATTTGACATGTCGCCTGTAAAAGTGGCTCCGCGTTGTATCCGGCTGCTCTTGCTGTCGCACACCGTGCTTTTATTAAGTGCGTTATTCCGCTTCGGTTTAATTTATTGACGTCAGCTTGGCGAAGGGGGTTCGCCATATGTGACGTCACACGGTGACGCTGTTAGAAAGGCATCCGCAGAAAAAGAAAGATTCGTTCCCATCGCTTTTCCTTGACCTCCAGGGAAACAAATCCAAGTCCAGGAAAGGTGGTAAGAGAACTGATAAGGAGTTAGGAAAATGCTCTGAAAATCCGAAAGACCCTGCGCTTGTCTCATTATCAGTGTGATGCCGGATATCCGCCATATTTAAACTACTACGTTCTACTCCTTTAATCGAATCTCGGCAGTATTTGGACCTTTATTACAAAGGTTGGAAATTTGACGAAAACGGAAAAATTAGGCCAGATTTACTAACGCAAGGGGGAGTAAAAATACATGGCCTTGTGACATGTATTTGTAAAGAGGAGAATATTTAAATGAGTCACTACAAAATCTGTGCCACACAGTTTATTGCAAATTGCATAATATCTAAAGCCCCAAAAATCATGTCTTATGCCTGCTGCTGTTGTGATAGCTACATCTTTTTGTTTGTTTGTTGCTTAAAGACAGGAGATAGATGGTGATGTGGATGTTGCAAAGCTGTGCCAAAACCGTGTCTCAGTAAAACTTTGCACTCAAGCTTATAGGCGAGCCCCACGTATTGCTCTTCAATAATTCTGGGATTTTCATGTAAAACTACAAAAACAACCACAACTCAGATTCTCTTTCTCAGCAGTGTGCACACAATACATCTTATTTTCTCGTATTAACCTGCTGTGATCTAGTGGAACTCCTTTCCTCCACGGTTAGGATTTGTGTGACTGCAGTAAATTCCATCCATCAAAAGTTTATCAAAAGAAGTAAAAGTTTATGATGTCCCTAAAAGGACCCATCTCATCTTCAAGAACTCATTGTACTGTATCTCCTCTTTAGAGTACTTTGCTCTAAGACTGCTGGCTTACTTGTGGTTCCCAGGTAGACGTAGTAATGGGAGGCAGAGCCTGCTCTTCTGTAGAAGCCTGTTTCTGCTGGCACTTAACTGTACAATCGAATGTGCCTTAAAGCAACTGTTTATGTGGTTTGGTGATTGAATTGAATAAAGTCTGCAATGTGACAAAGAGCATTACCAATAATGCAAACTAACTGTACAGAACCTCAGACAGACTGTTATCAGTAAATATATATCAGAATTTTTATCTTCTAAATCTGCCTTCTTAATAGGAGACCGCGACTCAACTAAAAGTTGTTTTTATTCCTGTTGTGTAATGTTCAGAGTGCAGCTGTGCATTTAACAGGCTGTTGCTAAAACTAAAAATATAGGGTTGAAGAAACATTGGGACGAATGTGTAAAATGTATCATCCTGATCCATGCTCTGGTAAGAAAATCCCAGAAAGATGATTCAGTGTTTTCAGAAACGTTTCATCACAACAGTCCTCAAATGTCTGGGATATACCTCATCATAACTTCTTGGAGGTTTCCCTGAGAGAATAAGCAATCTTATAGCTGGTGGCTGCCCACTACACCTAATCTTAAGGTCAGCATAAAGTTATTTTCCCTGTAGGAATCAGTAAAAGCTACCTTAGTCTACAATTTGGGGCTTAATGTTGAAAAAGATCTAATACCTTTTGACACAAAATTCCACTAATCACTGTCACACTTTCCTGATTTGGTCTCACTGCCATTACTGAATATTAAAAGTAATAAATGACAGGTTTGGTGATATTTTCATAAACTATTCATTTACCACATCAATAAACACCATGACGGCGCAAAATGTTTTTTCTAACATGGCAACCTTTAAAAAGTGAAAGGAGACAGAAAGACAGGTGGGAAAGAATAAAACTTAATGAACTTTTTGATGCCATTTTACACACAGTACTGGTGCAGAATCTAGAAAATGTGGGGAAATACTGGCATCATATACAGTACTTACTTCTGAAGAAATTATGATGGGACCCTGAAATCAGTGGCGTGTCTAATTTTTGTTGGGGGGGCCAGGTAGGGGCACAGATTTGGAGAAGGGTGGCAGATGTAATTGGCAGATAATGTTAAAAACAATTCCACCAACCCTTCACCATAATTCAATAACCCTGTAAACCTAATAACCGAATGCGCTTTTAACTCTTATTAGAATGAGATTTTAACCACTACGGTGCAAAGTTTTTAGATACTGCGTTGATAAAGTACAAGAGATACAATCAGTCAGTGTTTATTCAGCATTCAAGGACATCAATAGTTGCATAGTATTTTTACTGACATGTAGTGCACATATGTTTTGGGCAAAAACATTTTTGAATATTAAAATACGAACATTTGTAACAAACAATTGATAAATTAGCCAATGCCAATGCAAAACTTTATCTGCCTGTTAAAAAAAGAAGATAATCTTCTCACAAACTGGTGATTTATTTTGAAACAGGAAAAAAGTGGAGAAACAAATGAAAAGACTAACATTTGAATAAAACCTGAAAGCAAGTAAATACTTTCTCTGCTGCCTTATGGTAGACTTTGATAATATTGATAAAGAACAACACTGGCTGATGATGAAATACAGTCAGCTGGCATGGTGACACTGCCAGTATTAACCTGCAGGGCTGGACTGGGACAGAAAATCGGGCATTTTGACTACAGACCGGCCCCCCAGGTATTAAAGCCATAAAGCCTTTGAATGAAAACAAACCCTGTTGTGACAGTGATGTACAGTCTTGTTGGTATATGTATGATTTCTATACATTTTACGTCAGATAAAAACGTTGGTTGTAAGATTTAGATAATTAATTAATAAAAACTAGATATTTTAAATGAGAATAAGAAAGTATGTCTTTGTGCCCCCCTCTCCCTGTTAATGCCCTACCTGGCCCCCTGGCAACACTTTGCTAGACCCGCCCCTGCACAGTTACCAGCTGTCAGCTACATAAAAAAGGATCCTGGTGTTATTTGTCTCTCAGAAACAGTTCATAACTTCCCTTCAACTCATTCATGTCACCTAAAAGGTAAACCTGTTTCTCCATCACCTGTTCAGCTCTGATGGTTCAGTAAGGACGTCTCCTGGTTTCATCCTCATGTTTCCCTCTCACCACATATCCAAACCGATATCATGACCAGCAGCTTTACAGCTGTGGCTCCAGCAAACATCAGCTGATACTAGAAATTAATATTAAATAAATTCTAACAACAGCTGATCAAGCTTAAACGTGCTGCTGTTGTTTAGCGCGACATCCGCTGGTTTCCTCTTTCTGGCGCAAAGTGGGCGATAAACAAGAGAGAAAAGCCGATCAGCTGATCATTGATCAGTTTCATGATTGAAGTAGAAACAGGAGAGGGAGGGTGAGAGAATGAGAGAAGAAGAAACAGCTGTGCAGCGTAACGACAGAATGACTCCAGCTTTGTGTGGTTTTTTTTTTCATTGTAGCTGAAGTCCGGGACAAACTGTGTTCCTTTTCAGCTCAACACGAAACGCGTAATATTTTCTCTGAATACGAGACGATTCCGTTTTTTACAGGACGGTTGGCAACTCTACTAACTAACCTTATGAATAAAGTTCACTATCAGTAACATCATAGCACCCACCCAGCTGTATAAACTCCGTCATGCTAGCTAGTACGCAGTACGAGTTATTGTAACTGACTGTAAAAAGTCAGCATAATGAAAATAAACTCCACCTAAACTTGGTTTATATCTGACCCAGATAGACTGCAGGTCATAACTTCTTACCTGAAGTTCAGTTCACCTGACACTCCGGCCGCTGCTACCTCGGGTCTCTGCTCCTCCTGCCTCCCCTTTCCCTCATCCACCTGTTGCCTCTGTGGAAGCTCCGCCATAGCCACCACCAAACAACTGACTTATTTTTACACATCTGCCAGCATCTGGCCAATCCACCACCGTTCATTGTTTGTACCGTTAAGGGAAGAAAGACAACAAAAAAGCATTGACACCAGGCGGTGGGCCGATGGCCAGTCCAGCTATGGAGAGTTATCAACCTCTGTCTCTCTTCCACAGCATGTCTTTATCCTGTCTTCCTTCTCTCACCCCAACCAATCACAGCAGATGGCCCCGCCCCTCCCTGAGCCTGGTTCTGCTGGAGGTTTCTTCCTGTTAAAAGGGAGTTTTTCCTTCCCACTGTCGCCAAAGTGCTGCTCATAGGGGGTCATATGATTGTTGGGGTTTTCTCTGTATCTATTATTATAGGGTATACTGTACAATATAAAGCACCTTGAGGTGACTGTTGTTGTAAATTTGGCATTGTATGAATAAAGTTGAATTGAATTAATCTGTAGTGGAATACATTTAAAAACATCCAACATAAAGACAGGGGCTGTTATTGTCCCTGAATCTTCTCATGCTTTCCTGCCTGTTATCTCTCTCTGTCTCTCTGTCACAAAGGTAGTGGTTGCCCCATGATCGGAAGGTCAGGGGTTTCAATCCACTGAACGGCTACCCTGAGGTACCCCTGAGCCAGGTACCGTCCCTACACACTGCTGCCTGGGTGCTGCACTGGTGGCTGCCCACTGCTTCACTGGGTGAATGGGTTAAATGCAGAGGAGTAATTTCCCTACAGGGACTAACACATACACATTAGGTATATCACATTAGCCACCTGAAGGCATGAAGAAGGCTAAAACCGCTTGGTTAAGGGAAGAGATGCGAAAGATGGGTCTATATGGTTCTCTGTGGATTATTTGATGCTTATTCACTGCCCTGGGTCGACAAACTCCTGGTTGGATTAAGTACTGCTCGTCTTTATACAACACACCAAGGACTACTTGTAGATTGCCTTGTCTCCAGAATCCACACAGATATATATTTTGGAATATCACGTTTAATGGGAGCAACTTTTCTAATGTGCACCTCGAAAAATTACACAGTGTAGTAACCAAACGTGATATTCAAAAAGATATATCTGGACAATGATTTTGTTTTTTGTTCAACTAAACCAGGGGTCGGCAACCTGCGGCTCCGGAGCCACATGCGGCTCTTTAGTCTTTATACTGCGGCTCCGTGGTTTGGGGAAATAAATTGTAAAAGTATTTAGCTGAAGTGTATTTTATTTATGTTAGTTTTTTTTTTAACTTGTAGTTCTAAATTGGAAGATTATCGTGATCTTGAAATATCTTGAAAAAAATAAAATCCCCACATCCCCACGGCTTGCCCTGGCAAACCGTGACAATGCCTAATTTGTGGATTGTCGATCTTCAGATCCTCATACGTATTTGAGCAGCTTTTCTCCACCATGAACTATGTTAAAAACAAAAACCGCTCACGCCTCACAGACAACAGCTTACAGTCCTGCGTAAAGATGAAAGTGACTTCGTACAGCCCCGGTCTCCAGACGCTGTGCGCAGAGGTTCAGGAGCAAAAGTCCCATGTCAAACATATCACGGCAGACCCAACGATGTTTGCATGAACAGAATGGCTGTCGCCATCCTCCATCTTTAAAATGTATTACCCTTCCAGGACCTGAAGTTAAGTAAAGCGCCAGGGTTCTTATCAGTGTTTTCCGTATTGGACCTTATCACTGTTTAGTTTTCACATTTCCTGTTTTATTGTGTTAGCCTCGGACTGTGTGTATGTTCCACTTCCTGTGTCATTAGTTAGATTTAGTCCAGCTGTGTGTACTCACCTGTTTCTTGCCATCATGAGCCGGTGTATCTAAACCCTCAGTTTCTCTCAGTTCCTCGTCTTATCATCGTCTAATCCACAGGTGTGTTTCCAGGTCTACTTCAGTCAGCCAGTCTTTCAGTTTCAGATAGCTTCTGTCCGTCCAGCCTCACTAATAAATACCATCCACACCTTCAATCTGCCTGCGAGTCCTGCATTTGGGTCCACTCGCCCTCTCTCTACAGTGTGACGCCTGACAACTTGACATCGACCAATCAGCTGAAAGGAAGAAAAATCTTGTCAAAATTTGTATGTGCAAGTTGAAACTCACACGCATGTGAGGGAACTTGAACAGGAAGCTTCACACATATTTTTTTTGCCTTCTATCCGTAAACAGACATTAACCAAACAACTTGTAACTTGTTTAATTATCTTTTACAAATACAAATCTTTTTTAGGCACACATTTTAGATATTTTGATTTACAAGGTTACAAAACTCACTTCACAACTAGACAGTCTGATTTACAAGTACAAAATATTTATGACCATAATTTGAGCCTCTGAATCAATCTGCAGTCCTAATCCCGAGACCCCTTTGCACAGTGTTCAGAAGAGTTGTTCCTTATATTTCTTAAAATGTTTCTTAAAGGCACATTTATATTCCTTCAGCCTCCTCTCATTTTGCATATAAAATAAAATACATCTAATTTTCTTTGATGTACTTGCTGTGTAACTCTTGTCCTCCATACATCACAGACCGCTAATCACACTTTTATCAGTTAATATCTAATATAGCGTTCCATGTTCTTCCTCCTGCAGCAACTGTGTTATAAACAATGAAACGCAAAATGCAGTTACAACGAAGATTCACACAATCTGCTCAACTGTTTATGCTGCTCTCTATAAAACAGGAAGTGATGTGTGACCTAATACAACAGACTTCACACAAGAGGGAGAAACGCTGAGGGAAGAATTTGGAACAAATAACTGGATTAAGTTCACAAAGAGAACCAATACAGGAAATAACCTAAACATTATAAAAAACCATCCCTTGATAAATAACCAAAACAGTCCAAAACACTGAAAACAACTGACCGAGGACCATGACAGTGTGTATTTGGGGATTTGTTTGCATTCATTTACACACACTCCATTTTCCCAAGACTTCAGGATGGACACATAGTTGAAAAACTAGATGAAGTTCCCATCGATCCAACCATTCTCTTCCGCTTATCCTTTTTCAGGGTCATGGGTGCTGGAGCCTATCCCAGCTGTCTTAGGGTGAGAGGCAGGGTACACCCTGGACAGGTCGCCAGTCTGTCGCAGGTCAATGAAATTCCCCAAATCCGAAAAGCAAATCCAGAATCTAAAAGTGTGTATTTATTTAGGAGTTTAAATGTAATTAATTCCCAATTAAAAAACAAGTTAACTTTGCAGAAACTCACCACTGCTCACACTGTGGGGACAGGAAGCCGTCCTGGTTCTAAATTTAGAAGCAAAGCCTCTTATCAGTTCACTGGTGCCTTTGTTAAGGAGCACAACACCTGCTGCTCCTGACCAGAGTCTACTCCACTTTAATCTACATGGCCCAGTTCAGAGAGTCGTAACAAAAACGAGCACAAGAAAACATGCACTGCGATATCTGCTTTTGTTCTATTAAACACAAAAACAGCTGCAAAGAGGAACTGATGAAGTCACTGTGTTTAGAATAAGTAACGGTGTGCTTAGTGGTTGCGTTAATGTTTTGTCCCAGCATGGTTTTCTAATAATGACGACAAGTACAGTAATACTCATCATTACATTATCAGAAAAAAGAGAAAACAAACTGTGTCAGTTTATTTTTATAAAGCTTTTATAAGTTTTATAAAGCCTTATGAAGGGAATCGTTTTACAACATCAGTGTTACATCCCTGAATTAATGTGACATCATGTGCACCAAACTGCACCGTTTATGCTTTTGTAAAATGACTTTTCCTGTGAAAAACTAAGAATGCTCCATGATTCAGTGCCACCTTTTACACCTTTAGTAAGAAGGTACAGGCGTGAGGCAGGTTAATGCTTCACTGCTGTGAAGCTGTAATAAACCTGTCACAAATCTTTCTCTCTAATAATTTTGTCTTAACTTCAGATTCAAGTTTTATGTTTCATTAAAGGGAAATCAGACTGCCTCGTTTTATTGCCACCTCCAGGTTAACACCCTGATGTTGCGCAGTTTACAACGTCGCTGTTTGGATGTTTTAAAAGCAAAATACACTCACGGTGCGGTTCAGCAGGTCTTCCTCGTATAGCGGTGTCCGGTTAGTGAAGAAAACAAAGGGCGTCCTTGTTGCACTGCTCCTGTTGGCTCAGCAGACGGCTGAGAAAGACCTCTGAAGTTACCGTGTCATGTGGTTCCTCTGCGCCACACAAACACCATCACGGACACGTCACTTACCCACTTTCCCGTTTTTAACTTTAGCTCCTGAATAAAAAAGTTTTAAATTCGGTATTGGGGGAAACAGTAATGAATACATGTGAGCTGGAAAATGTCTCAACACGTTTATTATAATATACAACCCTGAATTATACTGATTCAATTCAAGTTTATTTTATTTATATAGCGCCAAATCACAACCACAGTCGCCTGAAGGCGCTTTATTACTGATGACCCAAAGACAATTCAGTCCACTGATGAGCAGAATGCGCATCAGGCAGCTACGTGAAGTTCACCACAATTAAAAAATGAAGCTTGGAGAAAAAATAGATCCCGGGGTCAAATACGTGATGAAACAGGCTTTTGTGTAGCTACCATTCACTGCGCGTTGTTAGTTAGTTTATGTCACACTGGTTACAAACTATACTGCAGCTAAAGTATGTTGATAGTCATGTTTCACCTTTAACAACAGCATCTCTGTTCTCGCACTTTCATTCCAGACGCATTTGTCTGTCCTGCTTTGTGTTTCTTTGCTTTTTGCGCTGTCCACGGCACGTGCTGCAGAGACATCTTGTGGTCATCTTGTGAACGTTTAATGGGTTGTGATTGTTATTTTAGAAATTCAGAGCTTTGAATTCGTTTTAGAATAGTAACATCACAAGTTTAAGTTAGATAAAAGACTCTTGACAGCTTACAGGAAACAGAATCTGCATATACTGCACTATTTCAAATTGCTGACTGAATCCTCCACATTGCTGCTGTCTTTCCAATTTGAATACAGCATTTGTTTTTCGTACATGGCTTAATTTTTAGCTAGATCAAATCGTTGACTATTTCAGAATCAGAATCAATGAAACGTACAACAGACACCAAGCAATCATATAAAGTGTAGAAATAGAGATATAAACATAAACATTAAAGTATTAACACTAATGTTTCTGGGATATTACAGGTGTGAGTGCACAGGTGCACAAATATACTTTGTGGCGTACAAAAAGTGACAGAGTGTCTGGTTCAGTGTGTGGGTCTGACCCAAGTAGATGCATTAGTTTGATAGAGGGAGGTAGGAACAACCTCCTGTGTCATTCCCTCAGACTGCAAGGTTGAAGAAATCGCTCTTCAGTGTGTTACGGAGAGGGTGGGAGTCATTGTCCGTGACCGGCAGCTGTCATGAAACGGCCCAAATGCAGGCTCGTAGGTGGGGGGAGCCTGCATCTGTGAGACAGACACGCAAAATTAAAAAGGAAACCATGAGAACAGACATGAAAACTTGACTAGACGTGACACATGGAGCACAAAGGAGGCACAATAACAAACCCCAAGATCTAAAACTCATTAAAGAAAACCAGAAACTAAATTCAAGATCCAAAATTATTTATTTGTCACATGCATCGTTATACGAGTACAACATGGGCTCCGTAGGCTGCAGCGCCCCTGAGAAGGACAAATGGATGGATGGGTTTTTAAATAAATCTAACACCAGAAGTTTGTTCTGACTGATAGATCCACCGCCCATTTCCCAATAGGAAGGGATCTAAGCAGCTTCTAAAGAAAAATGTGTGGACTTCTTGAAGTTTTTCAAGAAACTTTTCTTTCCAGGCTCTTTAGACTTCGATGACCTGGATGACTGAGAACCTTCACAGACATAATATGAAGGGATATTGATTCATCTATTTTGGGGAGCTGTTACGGTTCAGCGTGGGGGACTCAAGCGCAGGAAGCCAGAATCAGCTGTACACAAGAATTTATTTACAGAATCCACCAGGTGTATAAACAGGAAGTGCAGGGCAGTGCTATATACAACAAGGTGAGGGACGGCGCTCCAGGGAAATCCAAAGGGGTAGTCACTCGTTCTCCAATTCTCCACACACACACATGACCACAGGTCCACTCTCCACTCTCCACACACTGATTCACACGGGAAGGTATCCAGGAGTCCTGTAGACGAGGAAACGAGAATTAATTACAACGTTCACAATGTTAACTGAGCTGTAACTTTGACTCTCACTGACGGGTGGCAGACAACGATCCAGCGAAGACCAGCAGACTCCTTCTGGCTTAAATGCCGATCGCCTTGATGGGCATCAGGTGTGTTCCCCTTCCGTGGGCGTGAACCCACAGTGAGTTCTTCCCCGGCGACAGAGAGGAGGAGAGAGAGAAAGGTAGAAATGGCCGATCAACGTCCTGCTGACCCCCCAGGCCGTGACAGGAGCGTCCTATATATAACTTGGGAGTTCTGAGAAACTGTGCACACTTGATGGTGTTTTTCATTTAGACTTGATTAGGTTTAAATTTCTTTTTTATTATACATTTCATTTGTTGATATTCTAAAAATCTTTTCTTGTTGAACCCGTACTGTAGAACTAATCTGTCGAACAGAATAAAGTCTGTTCCTTCTAAAATATGTTCCAAGTATTTGATTCCTTTACGACTTCAATCTGTGAAGTTTATCATATTATTGTTTTGTAATATGTCCGGATTGTTCCAGATAGGTGTACGTTTGCATGGGATTCATGAAGACTGTTATTTTTAGAAACTCCCACCATGCTGTCAGAGAGGAGCTGATGTTGATGCTTTTAAAGCATTCATGTCGTTTGATGTTTGAGCTGATAAATGGTCAGAAATCTCCAGATTATTGCACAGTGCCTGTTCTACAAGGCTCATCTTAGTGGGCGTGTTTTAACCATCCAGAGATGAACTGAAGCCTGTTGGTTAAAAAGTAGTGTTGAAAGTTAGGCGGCTCTAGTCCTCCTTTATCCTTGGCCCTTTGTAGCATTTTTCAGCTGATACGTACAGGTTTATATTTCCTTTTTTTTTTTCTTTTTTTTTTTTTTTGCACCACTTTTTGATCGTTAGATACGACATGTCGCATACGCAGATGCACATTTCTGAAGTTCAGATAAATGCCACGACTCACTGACCATTCACTCTGAGCAAAGGTTACTGTAGCTGTCAAGGACGAGGTGCCAATTAAAGTTTGGTAGCGCAGAGAGCTGCTTAGAACATAACCCTTTAAATTTTCTTTTTATTTACTTCGACTGCCAAGAGAACAATTTGTAGCAGTTTGCCACCTATGTTGTTGAACATCAAAGGCACAACTGTGATTCCATGTAACTGTAAAACAATCAAAATGTGTCAGTAGCAGTATTTACTCCCTCACACCTGTGTAGTTTATGTTTAACTAGCAGCTTTCTTCCAAGAACCACAGACGAGGTCTGCTCAGCGTTCTCACTTCCTCAATCAGTAATTTTAATAAATGCCTGAGTTCCTGTTATTGTAAATCTGATTCCTTCTCACTGGCCAATTCTCTTTCTCAGCTCCTCTCAGTAAACTTGTCGTTATCGCTGCCGTAACAGGAGACTATAAATATGACTTCTGGTTTCATTGTCACTATTGAGACTTTATGGCGACTCTCATCCCACATCACTTCCCAGATCCTACCTGGCCGGTGACCAGTGTTCACTTTGTGTGTGGATTGTGCTGTCTCCGGGTCTCTGAGGTTATCAGTTGTGTTATGCTCGGACTTCTAACAAAAAGATCATCACATAAAAACAAAAACAACAGGATGTTAATGAACAGGGAGGGGAAGCTTTAGTGTCAGGCCAGTTGCATGATGAGTACGTCAGTAGAAGGGCTGGTACACTTTCCTCCATCAGTCATCAGCCACATCTCAGAAAGCTATTTCTCTGACCTTTGTGGCTGCGTGTAGTCGCCAAAGTGTGAAGCATTTTCTCTGTTGAGTTTATTCTCAGTATTGACATCAGAACACATCCCCCCACTTAAGGAAACAATGGGCACGCAGTGACTCTGGTCACACGGCTAAGAGCTGGCCGGAGGAGAGGCCTCCATAGGCCGACTCTGTAGAGAAGATGTGTACATAATGCTTTTCATAAGCTGCTTACATTTGTTATATTTTCAGTAGGGAACTCGACTGGGGTTTAACTTGTATACTGTTTTTTTGTTTTTTTTGTTTTTTTTGGCCTGTCCCGTTTGGCTCTTTTGCCATCAGAATTATTGTCTAAAGGCAAAGAAAGATGCCCAACCGATTTACTTTACCAAACTGACCATCCCAGCCTTGCCGTAATGGTCCATTTGATTCACCTTTTATTGTTTATTTTATTTTCACTTACTGAATACGGGACAGACTTGACTGGGGGAAAGAAGGGGAGAAAGAAAGAGGGAAAGAGAAACAGCTGAGAAGAGGGACGGGGGAGAAGGGCAAAAAACAAAAACCAACAGAATGAGCAGAAAAAAAAATGCATATATCAATCACCTGGTTTATATTTCCAAAGGAATTTAGAAATGTACGAATCCAGAGATCTGAACCAGGCAGCTGATGGTTCACTCGGGATCACATAAAATAATCAAACCACCATTTTTCTTGAAGCAATCCTTCCCATGAGTGATAGGGACAGAGACTTCCCTCGAGTCAGATTGTCTTCTACTTTCATTAAAAGTGGCATGTTGGTTAATTCAGTTAAATCTGCAAGCCTAGGAGAGTTAGCTCTTCTGTGTTGTGCCACTGGCTCAGCAAAAGGTTGTTTAGTTTCCCTGGAGTGTAAATCTTTGCAATCTTCCTGGCACTTCACAACGGTCCTGGTGATATGTTAAATAAGGAATTGTTGTGGAATTTGGTGATATAAATTAGACTTGTTTTGCGGTAAATCTTTTAGAACCTACCATCATATTAAACACTACAGCCAAAGAAACAAAAAAGTGCTCACAGATTATCCTAACAAAGGAAAATTAACTCAAAAAAGCCTTTTAAACAATCTTGTGTTTTTGGATTACAAATGAATTAATTTACGAGATGCACTGTAGGTACTGTGCATTGCCCAAGAATGTAAGTGTGCACATTGTTTTCATGATCAATAATATAAATTATTGATCATTTTGAAGTAGATGTTCTTGCTGATGTTCAGTTTTACATGAATGTCTGCAAGAACTTTTCCCATCCTTTTGTTCAACCACTTGGAGTCACCAAAAGCTTATATTTTACACTGCATGATTTACACTGAGATGTACGCTTCATTGCCCAAGTGTACAAATAACTAACTAATATGTAAACCGTTTCACCATAACGTAGGAATGCTACTGTGTTTAGTAACGACTGTGTCGTCCATGTGGCCTCGGTCTCCACATCAACCAATTATTCTGATTGATTGACTGAGTATTTGCAGATATGTCCTTACAGCCTTTATTATAAAGAAGATGTGATTGTGAGCTTCTGATAAAGCTTCAAAGCCAGAAAGTATAATCCTAGAAAAAGTGAAAAAATGCTGTTCTTCTTTTTATTTTTAATGCATTTTGTTATTAATAGTTGTCCTACATTGTCACTGTAATACATCGAAATGACAAACACATCTGTACCATAGCTACAAAAATAAAAGCACTTATTGGTCAGGAATCGTCGCGTATCCACCACTAACTAAAGTAGTGATTTAGCAAACGCCTCCTTGCCTGAGACCCTCTGAGTATTTATACTTTTTCATTTGAAGGCTTGTGAAGTACTCTGCTCTCTGCTCTACTGATGTGTTATTATAGGGCTGATCCACCTCTGTGTGTCTTTAAATATTACATTATTATACTACTTTAAAACATAAGGGAAATGATCTGATGCCAATTTAAAACTGTACAGTTGTATGATGAAGAATAAAATGTGTAGCCTTCCAATAAAGACATGGTTGATATTCCAGGTCCTAATGCTGGATGAAGTGTTCAGATTTTTAAAGTAGCATTCTCAGCTGAACCTTCCGATTGCTTTGATTCTAAATGTTGATTTTAAACTTAATTTGGTCCTCGCAAAGAAACAGCCACAGCGGCATGCTTTTCACAAGTAAAAATACAGTTTCTTTACACATTCAAGCATTTCAGTTTGAACAAGAGGAAGTTACAGCAAAACTAGAGCCTTTGTGTCTAAGGTCTGTTGTTTTTAGAGATCACACACATAGACAACCACACCACAGGAAGCCACAGACATGAACACAATTTCAACTTCTCATAAAGATCTGTCTGTTAAAGTTGTGCAGTCAAAGCAAAAGCAGACGGTTCAAGGTTCTTTATTTGTCACATGCATAGTTATACAAGTACAACACACAGTGAAATGTAGCCTGACACGCTCCTCGACATGTGCAAAAAAATGGGGGGGGGGGGGGGGGGGGGGTGTAGAGGAAGAACATTAATAATATATATATATATATATATAGTATATACACTGGGTGAATGTGCAGTAGTAGCAGCAAGCAGGTGAATTCTGTACATTAATATGAATAGACATCTGACTATTTTACAGGATAGACAATATAAACATATTTAAATTTAAAGGAATTTGAAATGTACATTGTGCCTTGGTTTAGTGTCTGGAAGAGTCCTGACTCAGTCAATTATAGATGATGTGAGAGGGCGGGTGTGTGTGTTTAGGGCACGGATGGCTTGGGGATAGAAGCTCCTCTTGAGTCTCTCTGTCCTTGCCCGGATGATGAGGAACCTTCTACCAGATTGCAGAAGTTGGAACAGTTTGTTGCCAGGATGGGACGGGTCCTTCAGTATCTGCGCTGCTCTAGTCCGGCATCTCCTGGTGTAGGTGTCCTGAAGCGGGGGGAGAGCAATCCTGCAGCAGCGTTCTGCTGTACGGATCACTCTCTGGAGAGCTTTTTGGTCCTTCACACAGCTGTTCCCGAACCACGATGTCATGTTCTGTGTGAGGATGCTCTCCACAGCGCCTGTATAGAAAATCCTGAGGATCTTTGGAGAGACCCTGAACTTCCTCAGTTGTCGTAGGTGATACAGGCGCTGCCTAGCCTTTTTGGTCTGGACCTGAATGTGGGCAGCCCATGTCAGGTCTGAGGAGATGTGGACACCAAGATACTTGAAGGACTGCACCCTCTCCACTGGAGCTCCATTGATGATAATGGGCTTGTAGTCTCTGTGCTGACCCCTTCTGAAGTCCACCACCAGCTCCTTGGTCTTGCTGACGTTCAGCTGGAGGTGGTTGTCCTGGCACCACGATGCCAGATTCTTCACTTCATCCATGTAGGCCGCCTCATTGTTGTTGGAGATGGCACCCAACACCACTGTGTCATCAGCAAACTTCACAATGGTGTTGGAGCCATGGGTGGCCACACAGTCAGAAACACCAAAGCTGTTCCTGCCCTTCAATTACAGAGCACACTGTTTTATTCACTTCAGCAAACAATTGTAATTACAAGAAAAACGCTGTGTAAATTCTTAAGTTGAATACTTTGTATGATGCTGAGGTATAATGACCTTTGAAGACACCGTCTGTATGAAGAAACATGCTGCAGGCACTGCTCAGGTGTGGCTTTGGCCCATTCTCCCACACATTCAAATCCTGAAGGTCCCGTGGCCCGTGCTATAACTCCCCATAGATTTGGATTCAGGGCAGCTGATTGGCTGGTACCAGTTTAGAGTTTCCTTGGCCGTGTGTTTGGCATCATTGTCTTGCTGAAACATGCACTCTTTGTTCATCCTCCTGGTAGATTTTTGTCAGGAATGTCTCAGTACATTATTCCATTCATGCAAATTCAGCTCCCAGAGTCCTCAGTGGAAGCTTCGGTAGTTTAGACATTCTTCTGTAACCAATGTCATCGTTATGTTTCGCAGCAATACGATTGCAACAGTCCTTAGACGCTCACTGGTTTTATATATCATGAAATGTCCATTGTGTGGCACATTGGTAATGACACAACGTTTTATTGGCCATCAATTAGGCCTGAACCAGCTGATAATAATCAGTACTAAGTGACAGGATTGCTTTCTAATTACTGACAGATTTCAGCTGATGTCATGACTTTCCATGTGATTTCCCTTTCTTCATGTGTTCGGTACTTTTTCCCCGCATCTTTTCTTATTGTTACACATCGATGGTTTGATTTCTTTAGATTTATCGCATAACTGCTGCATCTATTTCATGCATCATGCATTCATACATTTAGTCCAAAATGTGTTTATAGAAAGATTATTTGACTTTAAATTCACTTTATCACAATTCCAAGGCTGCTCAGCACCTAAGAAGCCACTGCTTTACAATGAAAAGCCAAGATAAAGTTTCCAACTTCCCAACAATCTTACTTTAGTGAGAACTCCCCAGTAAACTGATGGAACAAAATGTTTGGCCATAAAGGCTGAAATAAGCAAACTTGAAGCCTAAGAGGTCCAATTTTGATATTCCTTTGAAACTCCCACGATGAGGAACCTAATGAGGAGGATGATTGAAGGTTGTTATCATCATGTCCTCATCCAATCAGAATGCAAAATAAAACAGCCACCAGGTTGTTGTTTGTTTGTTTTTTTTAGTTTTGTGACCTTTTCAAAGTGGGCAGACAACAATAAAGAGACAGGAGATAACAGCAGGGGACTTTTCATTTAGCGACTTGACACAGAGAATACAAGAATATCATTTCATTTATTCATTATACATGTTTTGGAGCTGCAATATGCTGGTGTACAGACAAGCTCTGTTTCAGAGATGGGCTTTTAACCAGACGCATTATCTACAGTTTCCAACAGCATTGCTTTCTGGTAAAAGAGTCCAGGTGCTGAACTTGCAAGATAAAGTTACAACATTCGATTTGTTGTGTCCAGTGTCCTGACTTTTTTGGAAACAGGTTTAGAAATGATGAAAGAATACAATCAAGTCTTGGCCCCTGTGCTATCCAACATAACAGAACATAGTAATAAATAATATGGTCTTCAGATGATGCACATACAATTTCAGGTGAACAACAAAATCAGACGTATTACATCGTATAATTATTTATTTAACAAAACGAAGCCAACACACAGAAGCAGTGTGTGAAAAATTAAATACAATATTACTGCTTCAGCGGGAGTCACGTAGCCGCTAGCTGCTAATAATCAGATAATCTGTTTATGTGCTTCTTATATAAATTTTTTAGTGCTGTCAGTGTTAATCTCTTTAAAATGATGTTAACGCCATGACCGCATTAATGCGGCAAATCTCAGTTAGCGAGTTAAGGTGGATCTCCCCGTGCGTGGGGCTGCACGGCATCAACGTGTTGACGAGCTAACCACGCTAACGCATTGATGCCATGCAGCTCTATGCACGGGGCGATCCACTTTAACTCGCTGAGATTTGCCGCATTAATGCGGACAGCACTAAAAAAATTTGGAACAGAATAAATGGACCCTTGCAGAGCAATAGCAATTCATGTTTACGTAGTTCAAACGTGTATAATAAAAGATATTATCTTCTACTTTTTTATAATAGAATATTATTTTATTGCATCTCCATGAGCTTTGTGCATTACATTGTTTGTTTTTAGAATCTGTTATTGCATGGTAAAAAAACCCCAAAAAAAAAACCTTTATGACCATTGTGAAGACATAGTATATACAAGATTATGCAAGATGTGTTGTTGTGGAGAAACCACCGTACACTTCCCTGTGATGGCTTAGTATTGTGCAAGCATAATACGTGCCTTGGTGGTTGATGAAACAGTGTCTCTGGCTGCACTGTGCTGTGCTGCAGGTTTGATATTAAAACTAAAATTAATGCCAGTGAGTTAAGAACCTTTTGGAAGGACCCTCATTTAAAGAACACCTCATAAATAAGACGTTAAAGGTTGAGTAGCAATATAGAGAAAAGCAAAAGTCATTTCACAGTCTGCTTGTATTTCATCAAATGTGATGGAAAGAGCACAAAGGAGAAAAACAGAACTCGTGCTGGTGATGATGTTGGTGAGAACATAAACCAAAGACAGACAGATACAGACAACTGAGGAAAACATGCCCAGAATGCACCTTTCAGGATAACAGTGACCCATGGAGCTAAGTGGGACTAAGAGATCCTCCAACATCTTTCAGCTATTGTGAGCACTCAGCTATCTCTGCCCTGAACTCAGATTGTACAGGGGGAACATCTTTTGAACAGTGCCTATCACCATGTTCTTCCTGAAGGTATCTGTGGTGAAATAATACGCAATGGGGTTAAGCACTGTGTTTAGACAAGCCACCACCAGGCTGTAGCGGTATGCAGCCAACATGGGGTGCATACCGCTACAAGTTCTAGAGGTTATAGGCTCTCTGTGCAGGGAGAGGACAACTAGGGTAGCATGGTATGGAGAGAAACTGAATAGGAAAATAAGCAGACTTGTAGCAATCATCCTCCGGATCTTTCTGCTGTTCAGCAGATTTGTCTGAGCCACAGTGCTTTTTTGAACAGTATGAACCAATATCCAGGAGCATACTAGCATAATTGCTAAAGGGAGCCCAAACCCCAGAAATAAAGTGGAAAAAACTACTGCTGGTTGTGTGGCATAAACCGGTGGGTTATCAAAGCAATGTTTAGTAACATTTAAAGAAACATTTTCACGCTTGAGGATGTAGATTGGCACACTTGGACCAAAGGACAGTATCCAGACTCCAAGACAAATCAACCATGACTTCTGTCTTGCTCTCTGAATTCTTGTAGACATAGGAAAGCTGACAGCGACACAGCGGTCAAAGCAAATACAAGCGAGGAATAAGATGCTCCCATACATGTTGGCCTTCAGGATCAAGCCAAGGCAATCACACAACACCAGAGGAATGCCTTCTAATCCAAGGTGGTAGTAGATTCTCACTGGCAATGTGAGGATGAGTAAAAAGTCCGCCACGGTCAGGTTGGTCATGTAGACAACTGTTGGGGATCTGGATTTGATTTGACAAAAAAAAAATACCAGAGCTATAACATTCAAAGTAAGACCCACGATGAAGATGAAGGAGTACAAGCACACGTGGATGATGTCGAAGTGGTTCGTACTGTCATTGGTGCAGGTAGTGGTGTTGCTGATGGACATCGTGACCTGTGAGAAGGCAGAAAAAATAATGCATGAAAAAAACAGGTTTGTTGCAGGTTTAAGTATCAAAGAACAATTCATGTTCAGCTCAGATGTCGTCAATCAAATAACTGTAACTTATGTCATGTCAACATAAAGCTTCTTTGATTACTACGGCAGCAATGTTACAAACTACTATCTCAGCTGGGAAACAGTCAAAGAAGCACACGCTGATCAGAACCATAAGTGAAGCAGCTCACTGAAGTGACTACACACAGTCACACACAGTTCTGAATTGGTGTAAGAAAGACAAACTGTCAGACTCCAACCTGATTCACCAAATCGAAACTGGACTTAAAACGAATCACAGTGAAGCTGGAATTACTGAAGCCGTCGTCAGGCCTAAGTCTTTGCAATATGTTAGTGATTAAAACAGACCTCGCCCTCGCACAGCTTCATACCACTGAAGGGACACTACAAGGATGATTGAGCTCTATCATTGGCTATTTGCTGGGTGGGCTGAAATCACATTCAGGTTACCCACAGAAGAGGCTCCGCAGTCAAAGCTTCTAGTACCAGTATTAGTAGCTCAGGAAGATAGGGTGGCAGAGGAGCCAATCACTGGCTTCAATGTGATTGAACACATGTTAGAGAGGGGAATAGAGCCGCCTCGTGCTGTGAAGGAGGATGTTAGCACAGTATTCTCCACTGACTGTAAGAAAGCGGAAGTCTTTTTAAAGGTGAGTTTGTTAGGAGCAACTCAGGCGGACCCCAGCAGCAGATCACAGTACGCATTTAGCTAGAGTGTAAATGACTTATCTACAGTGACAGAGTAACAATAACAGTTCTGGGATTGCAGGGATAACTGGCGGAGGACTTGAACGGTCTATGGGAAGAAAAGGGAGCAGAGATTACTGAGTGGACACTAGACTTGTAGTCAAGACCGCCTAAACCAAGACAATACCAAGACCACAAGGTATCGAGACCAAAACCAAGACCAAGACAAAGTCGAGACAAGACCAAGGCCACGTAAAAGTGGTCTCGAGACTGGTATCGAGACCAAGACAGGTCTTAAGACATCCAACTCTAGTGGACACGGAGAGAGGAAGACGAGGGTTGTGTGAGGTAATAGAGTTGGAGAGCTTATTTGTCACGAGTTTGGTAGAAGGCTCGGGCAGTGGTAGTGAGGAGCTGGGGGCTGAGGCGAGAAGAGTGCGTGCTGGTGGCACAGGCAGATGGGCGTGGCCAGTTCCCCTTCTCCAGCACAGCAGCAGAAGGTAAGACAGCTATTGAGGGAGGAGATTGACATGTTTGCACCCAATGGTTTTTCTTACAGCACCTCCTTCTCAAAACTCCACCTCTCCTCTCCTGCCTGCTCACCCTCTCAGCCTCTCTGCATGACTCCGAGGAATTTGGACTCAGTGTATCCCTCTCATTTGAGTAAATTATGGTTGTGGAGAGATTACTCGAAAATGATGCATGGACTAATTCTCCTGTCTTCCTTCCCCCAGACCATATCTGTTCCTCGAGTCACAGTCCACTGGCTTCACTTAAACCCTCACCACCATATGGCCCAAGTGTGTTCATGTGTTTAACTGAGAACATGCAACTCAGTCCTGCTCTCTTGCCTGTTCTCGTCTAGGCCTTGCACTTGCACTTAGTCTGCATGCCTCCAGTTTAACCATTCATAACAGAACAGCACATCATGCTGCGTGTACGCACAGGAAATAAAAATCTGGAGTCTGGCAAAGCTGTTTCCACAGGGTGCAATCGTGGAAAAATAATCCCCCTCTGTGGAGTTTTTGCTACATAATCTGTAAAAGCTGTACTCAAAAGGCATTGTAGCTCCAACAGTACATACACAGTATAAACTTATTGCTTCACTAACACGTTATCAGGAAAGATAGCACTTTAAATGGCATATGTCCTTAAGTAGTTTGGGAGGACGAATGTAAAACAGTCTATCTACTCAAATATGTACGTGAGAAAAGAAATGAATGGACATGATGAAAAATTAGTCGTCCTATGTATTCTTTTGTTACAAGATCCCAAATCCACCATAAGAGCCTATTGCAGAGTACTTAAAAGTACTTCTAATGTTACCTTTCATAATTACACATCATACAAGTGCTCTGGGTTTACAGCTCATTCACTGTAACATTTCCATTTGGTTATAGCAAATAGCTGAAAAGTCATTGGCTACCTGGAAGATTTTAGCTGAGAGCTTGTAAATGAAAATCCACGTTTGGCCAAATGTTGCGCTTTACTTTAGTTTACTGGGTTTTTGTTTTTTTGACAATTTGTAAAACATTTCACACCATGAAGACATGCAAAGGTACAACAGTATCTCTGTTTCTAAACATTATTTGTGTATGTTTGAAATAACATGAAATAGTCAGTGCATTTTCAAACCAGTACATTTCTTTCAGTTTCATGTCGTTCACACAGACTAAGGTAAGGACAGGAAGATACACAAATAACATTCCCCACAATTTTCTGGTTTGGTTTTACCCTCTGTAGAGCTGAGTGACAAGTACTAAAATAGTGTTAAATAGTATAAAATAGTGTTTAAAGGTAATTTGTAAATGCGCTGATAGTGTGAGTTTTACCTGTTTGATGATTAAATTTATAAAGATCCAGTGGAAGCAGAAGAAGAGCACTTCTGTGGTGAGCTGATATCTTTGCCACAAGGCAGCTTCCTGTGCTGACATCGGTCAGCTTCTCTCTGCTCAGTTTTCACACGTGTGTGTGGTACGAATACTTTCTTTACATTTTCTGTACGTGTTATGGAAATGTATCCACACACAGTCTGTAGTTTGCTCTCATATCGTTATTGTTTGTGTAAACATAAACAAAATTAATTATGTTACAAATGTTATTGGGTCATCTCCAAGCAGATCTAAAAATCTTTGTATTAAAATAAAAATGACTATTTTCTAAATTCAAAGTCATGTGACAAAACAGACGAGGCTCGTTGTCTTTTTTAAGTTTTAGTTATTATTGACTGGCTTACATGAATAATGCTGAGCTTGATTTACTTCTAGCTTGATGTTAAATTTACATCATATTTATATCTTAGAAGAGAGATCCCTCTAGAGGCGAGCAAATCACCCGGGTTCTGTTCATCTGGATGTTGGAGGAAACATCAGTGGAACAAACCTTTCTTCAGTCACAGCTGACAGGATGTTACCCCAACCTTCCCCAAACCCCAACTAACAGTGACCCTGAGAGGTCAAGTGGACTGCAACTTAAGAAAACAACAGCAAATAGAAAAAAGCTGCAAAATAACACAAAACACAACGGAAATAGGAAAAAACACAAAACAAGCCCCAAAACTGGCATCGTTTTGGGGCTACATAGTTCTACAGTGGCAGAACTATGTAGATGTAAATGTGACTGAAGGAGCAGAACAAGTGTCAGGCTTAAAGAGTGTTTCAGTATTAGACATGCTGTGGCATATTAACATATTAATCTGTAGAGTTTAATTCGGCTCTCTCGTGTTTGTCAAATATTTTCACTATGTAAAAAGAAATTTTTTAATTCAAGTTTCTTTTGTTGTTTCTCTTTTTCTGCTGTTTTTTTAAAATCGTCAAACACGTGACCTTTCATCAGAGTCGGATATCAACCACACACAAAACTGCATGTCAGGATCCAGACTGGCTGGTCCTCCTCCTCCTATCAACCCTCCCACATATCTGACTTCCTGAGTGGGCCGTAGTTCTTCCCACAGTTCTTCAAATCAGTGAGGAAGAGCGCGACGGTGCGAACGACTGAGTCTGCAGACAGTTTATGTAGGAGGCTCGTCGCACACCCTCCTGTACACGCTGAGTCTGCAGAGTTCTGCTTTTCACCAAGTGTCCACATTTTCAAGTTTACAGATAAAATGTTCATGTTTGTGTTTTAGCTCTCATGGGTCCTCAGATGCAGCTAAAGGTGGGGCTTTAACAAATCACCCCTTCAAAGGAGTTCTCTTTAACTCATCGATCCTTGCTTCTTTGATATCGAGCCCTCTAAAGGTCAACAGCACTAAATGTTTAAAAAAGAAAATGTATTTTCTCATCACGAGCCCTAAATCAGCTGAGTCACATGTCACAGATGCACCTCCATGCATTTGTGTTGATAACACACTGATAACAAGCTGTGGGTCTGTGTGAGGGTACGTCGATGATTTTGATCTTTTCAGAGAAGAATTTGTCTTTGGGCTGTGGAAATGACTTTAACCAGACACGAGCAGATACATGTAGCTTCAGGCTCACCTGTTTGTTTAGCTGTATGTCCGAGACTAACTTCACATGTGGGACAGAAAAGTTTGTTTCTTCGTCTTTAATCCATTACATCGTTTCAAAACCCAGCTCGTTTTGAATAGTCTTTATTAGATGACGCATTAATGATTACAGACAACGGAGTTTGGATTTCTTTGGAAGTTCAGGATTGGTTATAAACTTGCTGACCAACAGTGATAAAGAAACAATGGAGATTTCTTTGTGAACAAATGTTCTGTAGACACCAGTTTGATATTTGAGGCTTTAATAGTGGAACAATAAACATTTCCTGTCACTGACCTCATTTGTGTCGTGTGCTGATGTCAGTGGTTCCACCACAACTTTGCAGCTACATGTTGAAAAGTCCATACAAGTTTTATTATGAGTTCATTTAACATTAACCAGAGAATGTTTTTTCTCAGTCCACTGTGAAAGGTAAGCGAATTAAGGCAGAAATGTAGAAAATCCCACAGCAATTCACAGAAAACTACATTCAGTGTCACAGTGGTGTATGTGGACGTTTGTCTTCCTGCCAGAAGTTCTTAACTTTGGCTTGAATGATCCGAGTCGAGCTCCTAGTATTCAGTAAAGTCCCTTCAATTCACAAGTTGGAGTCACTTGTTCCTGAGAACTCTGAATGGAAGTCCGTGTCCTGGTATGATCACGTCGGCAGTACGTAAGGCCTCCTGGCGGCTGACCTCGTGTACTGCAGCGTTCATACTTAGATCCCACCAGCTGTTCTCGTCTGAGCAGCACTCAAACAGATCTCCTGCGATCAGCACGGTGCCTGCTGAGGTCCCCTTCACCTGCACGCTGATATCTTGTCCTGTGTGGCCTGGAGTGGGAACTATAGACACCTGTGGATGAAACAAGACTATTTAAAAACACTACATACATTTAGAAAAACCAACGAGATCACCAACTCTGTCACAGGACTCAAATTTTGAGATTATTGTTGAAATTATTTAATAGTTTTTCTTTATTTTTACTACTTTCTACATTGTAGATACAAACTGAAGACGTCACCTATATGAAGCAAGATATATGGGATTATGTAGTAAAGACAAAAGTGATAAATATGTTTTATATTTTAGATTCCACCCTTTGCTTTGTTGGCAGCGCTGCAAACCCTCGGCCTTCTCTCAGTGAGCTTCATGCTGTCGTCACCTGACATGTTTCCCCTCACAGGTGAGCCTGTCAGGGCTCATTTGCTGAATTTCTTGCCTTCTTAATGAGGTTGGGACCATCAGGTGTGTTGTGCAGCAGTCAGGTTGGTGCACAGCTGGCAGCAATATTTGACAACTGTCAGAATTCATATTATGGCAAGAACCAATCAGCTGAGAGAAACAACAGCCCATCATTACTTTCAGAACTGAAGGTCAGTCAGGCTGTAAAACTGCTAAAACTTTGAATGTGTCCCCAAGTGCTGTCACAAAAACCATCAAGACCACGATGAAACTGTCTCACATGAGGACGCCCCAGGAAAGGAAGAGCAGGAGTCCCCTCTACATTCATCCGAGTCACCAGCCTCAGAAATCACAAGTTAACAGCAGCTCAGATCAGAGCCCAGATAGATGCACACAGAGCTCCAGTAGCAGACACATCTCTACATGTTCAGAGGAGACTGTGTGGATCAGGCCTTTATGGTCAAACAGCTGCTGAGAAACACAAGGAGTGGACATTAGACCAGAGGACATCTGTGCTTTGGTCTGATGGGTCCTGGCCTCCACAGTCACCTGACCTAAACCCAGTGTGGATGGTTTGGGATGAGATGGAGCTCAGAGTGAAGGCAAAGGACCAACAAGTGCTCAGCATCTCTGGGAACTCCTTCAAGACTGTTGGAAACCGTTTCAGGAGACGACCTCATGAAGCTCATGGAGAGAACGCCAAGAGGGAGCAAAGCAGGACTCAAAGCAAAGGCTGTTTGGAAGAATCTGAAATATCAAACATGTCCTGAGTTATTTCACACTTTTCTTGTTTACTACAGAATTTCATGTGTTCATTCATAGTTCTGATGCCTTCAGCGAGAATTAATGTAATCCGAATGAGAATACTTTATTAATCCCTAAGGTAATTATGTAAATGTAAATAGTGTAATAGTTCATTACTGCGTAAATAGTAATGACAACTGGTACACACACACACACACACACACACACACACACACACACACAGTCCGTGTTTGCATCGCGGTGGTTTCAGTGTGTTGTATTCCAGCTAAATGAAGATCAAAATAAGAAATAAATCTCTCGGTTCAACCTTTAAATTTCAGTGTGTGTTGTGACAAAAATGAAAAACTCACATGTTCATCAACGGTGTAAGTCTGTCCCTCTGCCAGCTCGCTGGGACTGTATCTGTCCCCTTCACTGACGTCATATCCTACAATCATCTTTGCAGTTGGGAAAAGACTCAGATTTCCAATGTGGTCTGAGTGTCCGTGGGTGCCCACGACCAACTCAATGTTTTCTGGGTCCAAACCTCTCTTTTTTAAGGTCGTCAGAAGGAAGTCCCGGTCCCACGGCCCCCCAGTGTCGACCAGGATATTCTTCAGTCCCGTTATCAGAGTGATGGTCCCGTCGGCTCTGAAGTTCCCGTCAGTCTCCGGACAACAATATCCGGGTTTCAGGACGGACACGGAATACGCCTGACCGCAGAAATCCAACTCCGTCTCTGACAGAGGGACTTTCTTAAGGGAACAACATCCACCAGAGGTTACCTCCATCACTGCAGTTACGGAAGTGGTGTGGAGCGTTTCTTCTTCTTCCTGAAAAAGCGGAATAAACAGAGAAGTCTGCTGCCCTCTAATGGTTGTTATCTGTTACTGCGGGTTTAAACCGACGACTGAAAGCATCTTTTATATAGTCATTGGGTTGGAGCAAAGCACGAAGGAGTATTAGGGCTTTATTCAGAAAAATATATTATTGATCAGTTTGAGAATAAAGCTGAAATAATACTCTGGACTTTACTCTCTTTATTATTAAAAAAAAGTCTGTGGTGATTATCGGCCTCTGCAAAACGCCTTCTGTAGATGAGTTAATGAGATCATACTTCAGAGTCAGTTTTAGTCATAGGAAATGATTTCTCTTTCAGCACAAACACAGTGTGGTGATAAGAATAAAGACAATGAAGAGATGGAAGCAAAAGCAGGAAATGAAATGGCTGGAAATAAGACAGATGCCAGCATACAGATAGTTACACCCTCGTGAAAAAAGACGATGTATGTTGTTTCACAAGACACAGTAAGACAGCTGGTCAAGTGGTCTGTGTAGGTTCACCATCATCTAGGTCATGGGAATCTAGAGTTTAGAAATAAGAGCAACTGGACTTCTTAAGTTTCCTGAAGACGTGTCACTTCATATCCGAGAAGCCTGGAACTGAAGAAGCTTCTGGATGAGACACTGGGAATGTCTGAGGCCCCAGTCTGCCAGTTCTTCGACTTCCACCTCAAGCAAAGCTTCAGTTGCATTACAAGGGAAGCTGAAGCTCATGGTTCTCCTCCAATTTTCTCAAACTTAACAGTAATAAAACTGAAGTTTTATTACGTCCTGGATTGATTACTGTAATTCCCTCCTGTTTGGTCTTCCTGAAAGGTCCCTTCATAAACTCCAACTTCTTCAAAGTTCTGCAGCTCGGGTCATAACTTGCACTCCGTGAAGAGCTCATATTACCCCAGCTCTTCAGCAGCTTCACTGGTTGCCCATAGAAGCCAGGATAAATTTTAAAATCTTATTTCTCACGTACAAGTGTCTCCATAAATCTGCTCCTTCATATTTGTGTGACCTGCTCCACTGTTTCCCGCCCTCTCAGATCCTCATCTGCTATTCATCTTACTGTTCCGTCCGCGGGTCTCATCACTGTGGGTCACAGAGCTTTCAGTGAGCTTTCAGTCGCTCGGCTCTGGAACTCTCTTCCTCCAGCCATAAGAAATATTGACTCCCTTTCTGTGTTTAAGTCACAGCTCAAAACACATCTGTTCAAACTGGTTTATTCACTTTAATGCTGATTTGATCTGTTGTCAAGTTCTGTTTTGCAATTTTAACTTATTTTATGTATTTTATGACTATTGTTCCTTTTATTAATTTTGTTCTTTGTAAGGTGACTTTGGGTTTCTCGTAGATCTCTTAGGACTGTCCTGGCTGACATGTGTCTGCAACGTTGAGGTTGGGGTGGCCTCTAGATGGGCAAACTGAAGTGATGGTTCCCCTGATTAAGAAGGGGCCTGTAGGATGTGGCTCCAACTATTGAGGGATTATACTCCCCAATAAAGTCTATCCCAGGGTAATGAAGAGAGAGTTTATCTGTTAGTTGAACCTTGGATTCAGGAGGACACATGTGGTTTTCATCCTGGTCATTGAAACACTGGACCAGCTTGTTATCCTCTCAAGGATATTCGGGGGGGTGTGGGAGGTTGCCCAACCAGTCTACACGTGTTTTTAAGGAGAAGGCATCTAACCAGGTATCTCAGGGTATCCTCTGGGTGCTTTTGGAGTATGAGGTGTCTGGCCATTCAATCCCTGTACAACCATAAAGCTTGGTTTGTATTGCCAGCAGTAAGTTCAACTAGCTTCCAGTAGGTGTTGGACTGTGTCTTTGTTACCCTTTATCAGCAGTTTTAGTCATAGCTTTTATGGACAGAATAGCTAAGTGTAGACAGATGATGGAGCAAACTAACCAAAAAACAAGTTAAACATAAAGGAAATCGCACAGAAAGAACAATATAGTGTCCACAGCTCCACCACAGAGTAACACAGTGAAACATTAGGTCCCTGTTAGTATACAAATTAATGATGAATTAATATATTGATTGACTCTGTCTTACAGAAACATAAAGGTTATGATTATGTTAGTTTAAGCACCACCCCGACCCATACTAACTATCTGAATACTTGCCGCACAGGCTGAAGCGAGGAAATGGCAGCAATCACCCCCTGTAGCATAGCAACCAAAGACACAGACAGTGTTTCAATTCGTTTCAAAGCCTGACGCTTGTCTACCCTGGAAAACTCAAACACGGTTTTATTTGTGTTCACTTGGCCCATACTCTGAGCTTCTATCTGATCTCTCTGACTTTTTGTCTTATTTCATGTTTTCTAAAAGGAAACTCATCTGTTACTATGCTAAATAAGTGAAGCTCATCTATTTGTTAATTCTAGCTTCCTTTCCATATGAAAGTGGAGATCATAACGGATCTCAGAACACCAAAAGCCCTCAGAGAGAAAGACGACTACACTTTGTAATGAGACTAAATACAGCTTTCAGCAACAATAGCTAACTGCAGCCACAAGATGGTAGTAATGGAAAGGCTGGATGCACATATTAACAGACAGGAGCTTTATGATCAAATCTGTTTCAGCTGCTCCTGACCTCACTTTTTTCTTTGACTTTCACTCAGTATTTTAGAGTATTCATTTGTTTCAATAGCTTTCTTTTCAAAAACCAAGACATAATTTTCGTAAGGCTTAATAAAGTTTTCTGATTCTGAAAGGACAGAGATTGGTCTAAATCTTAAATTATGTTTTAGATTTGACAAACTGCTTCCCTTGCTTGTCCTAATGGAATCCCACTGGTAAGACTGCTTTCTTCCATTTGCGCAACATCTCTAAAATTAGAAATATCCTGTCTCAGAGTGACACTGAAAAACTAGTTCATGCATTTATTACTTCCAGGCTGGACGACTGTAATTCATTATTATCAGGAAGTCCTAAAAACTCCCTGAAAAGCCTTCAGTTAATCCAAAATGCTGCAGCAAGAGTGCTGAGAGGGACTAGAAAGAGTGTGTGTATTTTGCCCATAATGGCTTCTCTTCATTGGCTCCCTGTTAGGTCCAGAATCAAATGTATAATCATTCTCATCACACACAATGTCTTCAAGCCCCTGCTGCTTTACTTGTGGTTTAACTACATAGAGTATTTAAAAGTAGAATGGGAGGCAGAGCCTTCAGCTCAGACACAGACACCGTCTCTACTATTAGAATTGCACTTAAAAATTTCCTTATTAAAAAATGCATAGTTAGGGCTGGATAAGATGACCCTGAATCCTGTCTTGGTTATACTACAAAAGGTTTAGTCTTTCTTCTTCACGTACTTTTTTCACTCACTGTGTGTTTATACACCACTCTGCATTTATTTATTAGTTGATCTCTGGCTTTCTCTCCTCATCCCCAAACGATCGTGCCAGATGGCCAACCTGATGTCTCAGTCTGATTCTGTCAGAGATTTCTTCCTGTTCTTCCCACTGTCACCAAGCGTCAGGCTTAGTTCTTGTGAACTATGGCTATAGAAATTGAATTGAAATAGTAATCGACCTAAAACCATGATAAGTGTGATTTACTTTAATTCCACTGTAATAATGCGGTGAATTTGATTGCTATCCGATCCCTTACAGTTAGTTACAGCTCCATCGTTTGTAAAAGACACTTTTTCAGCTTCTAGAAATGTTGTTTTTATCTTTTAGGTGGTACCTGTGTAACTGATATATATGTAAGAAATTAACTAAACACGTACTGTAATGTTACATGATGGAGTCGAGCACTTTATGACAGCACACTGTTAGCGGAACACTTGTGATGTCATTTGAACCGGTGGGATCTTGTTTCTGTTACACATTAACGGCGACGTCACATCTTGACAATGGCGGAAGAAGCCGTTGTTGTTGAGGGTTTGTCTTTCATGGATCCTTTCAAAGGGCTTCTGTTGACATATTTTATGCCAGAATCATGCTACGACGAGTTCTTCCTCAAGTTCAACTTTCTAGACGGTAAGAGGCTCGTCGTAGTTTGACAAGCGCAGTTTATTCCCGGAAAGTGTAACTCTGAGGGTCTGATGACAGGACACGAGCGACGTTTCCACGTTAGGTGTAAATAAAGTGAGAGTCATGTGGTGTCGGGACGCTTAGTTCAAATGTAACGATATTTGAATACAGCTGCATGCAAACAATGAGGGAGCTCGTTTGAACCAGCAGTCTGCTACAAAGTAACGACACGAATGTACCTGAACACGGGTTCGACACGACTGGCAACACCGTGTCAGTTCCACTCTGTTACTCCAACTACGAACTACAAAGTCAGGAAAACAGCAAACAGGAAAAAGTTATTGGAGGAATATTTGTGTTTTTATTCTCTCAATTTATTTCAAAAAGTTCATTTTAAAAAATCAGGTGAAGGAAATGTCTTTAAAGTTGATTCACAGATTTAAGTCACGATGTCATTTACTGTAGAAACGTCGTTTTGTTAGCTCTGATTATTCTACCTTTTCTCTTATTAATCACATGCTGATTTTTGCCAAGTTCATTATTCACAAATGTAGGTTTACAAGCAGATGGCTTCATTTTCGTGAGATTATAAAAGAATTGTAGCAAATGTCTCCGTGATTTCTTTTTCACAAAATCGAAACGCTGGCAGTTCCAATCTCTGTAATGTTGAAGTAAACTTAGTGTAATCCTGTTTGCCGTGTGTTCTGTTTCACTGGAGTTGGAAGTGAATCTTATTGAGAGAGGAAAATGTATTTACGACACAGACTGTGGTACAGAGTTATTATAATTTAATATTTAAATTCGTTTTTGTTCTTGTTCACTTTGGTGGCCTCAGGATCTGATCTTTGGTTTTTGCGGGCGATGCGGTTCTTTTAGCTTCTTGGGATCATGACCTCCAGCTTGCACTGGAGCTGTCTGTGGAGAAGAGAATTAGCGCCTCCATGTCAAAGACCATGGTTCCCAGACAGAAAAGGGTGGCGAGCCCACTCTGAATCTGGGATAGGTTACTGCCTGAAATACAGAAGTTCTCGGGGTCGTGTTCCTGAGCGAGGGGAACGCCGGATTGGGGCGGTATCTGGAGCGATGCGGACGCAGTTTGTTGAGGTAAAGAGAGAGCTGAGTATGAGAGCAAGGCTGTCGATTTAGCGGTCTATATTCCTACCTCACCTGTGGAACAAGCTCTGAGTAGTGACTAAAGAGGTTACGGCTACAAGTGCCAAGAGATGAGTTTCATTCAAAGAGCGGCCGGGCTCTCCCTTACAGAAATGGTGAGCTTGGTCATTGAAGAGGGACAGAGTAGAGCCATAGCTCCTCCACATTGAAAGGAGCCAGCGGAGGCATCCACTAGGATGAATCCTGGACACCAGCTAGGTGACGTGTTCCAGCCATGTCCTACCTCCTGCCTGGCCTCAGTCAGACTTGCAACCTGAGCCCAGATACACAGCAGAAAAATTACTCTATCATTTCCTTCAGGATTAATAAAGTATTTCTGATTCTGATGGATGCTTTGAACCGAGTTGAGTTGTTTCCTTTTCGGTTAGTTTCCAAAATAGTTTTTCTGGTTTTAGTTTAGGCTTTATTACTAAATATGAAATTAAAGATGCCTAAATGTTTGTTCACTAATAGGTTCAGTTAACTTTAATATCCCTGCTGTAGAAACAAAGGCCTGTTTGTTTGGTTTGTTTTGCAACTTTACGATTTTTATTCAAAATCAGTTTAACAGTGCAGTGATTTTTTTTTCTTCACTTAACTGTTTTCCTTTACTGCAAATAAAAAAATAATAAATAAAATAATAATAAATAATGAATGTATTGCTGCAGACATTGCATTCCAAAGGTCCTGATAATCATTCAGCCTGTGTTTTCTTCCAGTGCCATGTCTGAAGATTGTACTGAGCAAAGGCCTGGGGATCGGCATCATACTGGGATCAGTGATGGGTAAAATGCTTCCTCCACCTCTCTTTGTACCTGCTGTTATCTGAATTGCTGCCTTAGTCAATCAAGAGATAGAATATATTATTTGGCTTATTTGTTTTTAATTATAAATAAACATCAATTTCATTTAATTTTAGTGAAAAAATTAATTATAGTCATATATCCTATGTAGTATAGGCCCATATTTGCCTCAAGGTGCTTTATATCATGAGGTAAAGGAAGGTTGGAGATTGGCCTATAATTAGCTAAGACTGCTGGGTCTAGAGATGCTTTTTGAGTAAAGGTTTATCTACAGCCAGCTTGTGAGAAGACGTCAGGAACAGTAAGATGAATAGCAGATGAGGATCTGAGAGGGAAACAGTGGAGCAGCTCACACAAATATGAAGGAGCAGATTTATGGAGACACTTGTACGTAAGAAGTAAGATGTTAAAATTTATCCTGGCTTCTATGGGCGACCAGTGAAGCTGCTGAAGAGCTGGGCTAATATGAGCTCTTAACGGAGTGCAAGTTATGACCCGAGCTGCAGAACTTTGAAGAAGTTGGAGTTTATGAAGGGACCTTTCAGACCAATAATAAATAAAATAATTAATAAGCAATTGGAGTTAAAAAGAAATCATGGGATCACTTTATGGACCAAAATGTAACAGCTGAACACAGTCGTGGCTTCTTTCTGCAACAGAAATCAAATCTTCTCCCGTATCTGTAGCAGAAGTTCCCATGAATGTGGGAATTTATGGTTGCTTTGCTTTCAGTCTTCTGTCCAGTTCAAACCAGCTCGATGGGGTTTCAGTCTGGAGGCTGTGATGGACACTCCGTGTTTCCAAGCTCTCCATCTTGTTCTTTTTTTTCAGACCTGCATGTATAAGTGTTGTGATCTTCTGTCTCTCTTTCATTGTTAATCGCCTTTTCCTCACATCACTCTACTTTCTGCAGTACAGCACTGTTCAGCTGATGCTGACGAGGCTTTGGTACCACAGTGTGTCCAGCACTGCTTACTGCAGACAGAGGGGGCTGGAGCTGTAGGAGCAGCAGCTTCTGCACTGCTGCAGAGCAGCTTCAAACTGTTAGCCCATGTTGTCCCTGAAAAAGGGCTTTTTGTATCATTGTGAATGAGCATTATGTTGTTTAACCTCTGACAGTTCAACACTTTGTACCATTTCAAGCTCTTGACTGGTAGTGTATACACTGTATTGTTTGCTTCAGTAAATCGCTGCACCCATCTTCCACCTATTTTCCTTGAAAATATAAAGAGGCGAGGGGCGGTGCAGGACTTCTGTACGGTACTGTGTGTTAAATTATTTTATAACTTTTTCCCCAATTGTTTTTTAACAGTGAAGCTTCCTCAGATCTTAAAGCTTCTTGGAGCGAAGAGCGCTGAGGGGCTGAGCTTCAAGTCTGTGCTGCTGGAGCTGTTGGCGATCACAGGGACAATGGCTTACAGTGTTGCCAACAACTTCCCTTTCAGGTTGGACCATGTTTGGTTGAAGTAGAAATGGACACAAGGTGCTCTGAATTCTGCATGTTATTGTAATCAGTGTTTATTAAGGGTCCAGGTTTTCTTTATGCCGTATGTCACTGCAGTTCCTGGGGTGAGGCTCTTTTCCTCATGCTGCAAACAGTCACCATTGGCTTCCTCATTCAGCATTATGGAAAAAGAACCAGCACAGGTAAGACTTCATGCAAACTGAACTGTTACCAGAACTGCTTCGGTCGTTGTAGAATTTTGTGAAGCTTATAGTCGCCTCGAGCATGTATTCATGTGGCGTATAACTGTGACCAATGGTTTGACTTCTCCCCTTGATGTTATTAAATACCAAAATATACATGAAAAAGACATTTTACATCTCACAGCTAGTCTTAACTGAACGGATACCTTTTTGTTTGTTTGTTTTTGTGGCGGAAACGTGCTTCCACATGAGACGAATCATTCAGTTTAACATTGTTACATCGACATGTTGCTTCCCTTGCAGGTCTCCTATTCATGGTTATATACTTTATCCTGCTGGTCCTGCTGCTGTCTCCAGTGACTCCTATGTCAGTGGTTACCTCCTTGCAGGCCTTCAACATGCCGGCGATCATCATTGGGAGGGTAGGCCTGCACACGTCACACGCGTGGTTTTAAATCATCTGTAGCTTTTTTCAGACGTTGTCTTTTCAGGCATTCCTGTAACACAGTACAGTGCATCCAGACAGACTGACAGTACTCAGAGTGATTAGCTTGTAATACATTTTCAAGACCTCATTGTGTGTATGATATGTCAGCTAACACGTGTCATCAGATGAATCCATCTTTACAGTTACACCGACAGTGTCCACTAACAACATGCAGATAGAAGAACGTGTCAGCCTCCACAAACAAACGCTCGAGCTTGAGTAACACGTGATAATCTGTCCGGTTCTCTCAGCTCATCCAGGCATCCACCAACTACGCTAACGGTCACACCGGCCAGCTCTCCGCCGTGTCTGTTTTCCTGCTGTTCGCTGGGTCCCTCGCACGCATCTTTACCTCAGTACAGGTGAGACGATTAAAATACAATGCACACCTCCGTGTCTTTGCCCTGGTTTGAGCAGTTTTTACGGGGACCATTCCTCATCAGAGCGTTAGCTCTTTATTGAACTAAGATCTCATTATAGAGGACATGGTTCACATTCTGCAAAAAGTAAATTATTGAGCTTTATGCTGTCTTTTTACAGGAAACTGGAGACTCACTGATGGCGCTCACCTACGTCATATCCTCAACCTGTAACGGCATTATTACTCTGCAGGTTCTTTACTACTGGAACAGTTCACCTCAGAAGAAAAAAGAGGATTAGACAAATAACCGTCACTAAACGTGGATAACAGAGAGCCATCTACATGTTCGTTAGACACTATGTGTGTCTTTAAACTTGGAAGACCAAACTTACACATGAAATGTTTGTACAAAGCCTTTGGGACACATGGTATTATAGATGTGCACCTGACTGACGTACAGGTGAAATTGTAACAAGCCAGGCTGATCATTCAGCTTTTATGATGAACAGCTTTGGTGGTGGGGTTAAATTATGGGTCGAGCTGCTGCTCTAGTCCTCTCCCTCCCTGCACTGTCCTTACATTCCTTTTGATGCAGTTTCCCTGATTGTGGTTCACACTGGTTTTAATCATCACAGGGTTAAATCTGTAGGCCCTGTGGAGGAAACACAACGAGTAACCATTGCACATTTGTTTATCATATATATTCCACTGACTTGTATTGTAACAGCAGCGAGCGACACAACATATCCTTATATTGAATTTCTCTTCAGCTGAAATAAAATATTGTGATTCTAAGTTGGAGGTTTACAGTTTTTCTTTTCTGCATCATCACATAAAGAGTGTGTGTGTGTGTGTGTGTGCGTGCGTGTGCGCGTGTGTGTGCGCGCGCGCGCGTGTGTGTGTGTTCCTGTCTAGCTATCTTTGTGAGGACCGAAATCTGCATTCTACTATAGTTGTGAGAACCAACAGGCACTTGTGAGGACGCACTCACCGGTCCTCACAAGTGTGAAGCCATTTTGAGGCTCAAAATGTGGTTTTAGTGTCAGGGTTACAATTAGGTTATGGTCAGGTTTAGAGTAAGGGTGAGGCATTCATTTTTAATGGTTAAGATTAGGGTAAGGGGCTAGGGAAACCATTATGTCAATGAAGGTCCTCACTAAGATAGCTGAACGGGCTTGTGTGTGTGTGTGTGTGTGTGTGTGTGTGTACATATTTTTTTCCTGTTTTCTTATAAGTTCAGTGAAGTGATGCAGAAACCAGAGACTGAGAGCTGAACGTGTGCATATTTACTCGCCGGTTAACTTTGAAGAACGTCCACGTCCTGCAAAGAGTTTGTGGATCTCAGGTTTTTGGGTCTTTACCTTACAAAATAAAGAGTTGTTGTTGTTGTGATTTGTTGTCATTTAAATAAAACTAAATTGAATCTTGAATGTAAACACTGAATCACACTTTAAAGCTCTGTTGGTAACCACCACCTGATGCTCACACACAACACTCACACAAACAGAGAATGACTGCAGCTCTTTGTAAAGACTTTTAAGTCACTCTTGGCATATCCATGGCAACCACTTTTTGAAGCCTCATTGCTTGTTGCTAGGTGAGGAGATGTACTGGACCAGAAAATCCTTCCATTGACACTCCCTCCACCTCCTCCTCCTCCTCCCACACTACTCTTTCTCCCCCTTCTATCCAATTCCTATCCTCGCATGGTCCCATGGACCTCAGCAAAAACACCAACGTGTGTGCTTCAACGTCTCCCACTTAGAACAAATGGTCAACGATTGTTCCCGTGCTACTTCTGTTGTCATGTCACATGGTTTGCTGTTCTTGGTTTTTATATTTTTATAGCTACTCCCTAAAAGATCCCTGTTTTACATTTTAAGAATCAAGAGTGTTGTGGGAAAGTGTTAAAGGTCCACATCCTAGGAGGGTCCATACCGCCTTCCAAGAGATGGATGGATATAGAGATGTGTGTCACCCTAAAATATGTCATGTTGAAGGGCTGAGAAGCTATAGGTTTTTGCAGTCTCTTATATGTGCTCTATGTTGTTATGCCCCTCCTGTTGTTGGTCTCGGTGCGCTCATCTTTTCTCCCTTTCCTCAGGATCCTATCCCCTCCCCTCAGTGACCGATTAGCCAGTGCGTGATTCCCTCCCATTTCCATGAGAAAGGCGCTGCTCGGTGAAAGGGTTAAGCCTGTGGACTAAGTCCTAAAAAGCAACCCTAATTTTCTGCTCGGTGGGGGAGTGAGGAAAGCGGGGAGTGGGAACAAAGACGCCCAGGGGAGGAGCGGGGACTCTGGGTTTACTATATGCACCTGCGACTTGAAAAGCCACGGACAATGTGCTTCTGAAACGGCCAATTACGAACGGGCCATCCACTCGCTTTTTCTGTGGAAAGACGTGGGGGAGGAGGAAAGACGAGTCTAAAGGAAGGAAGAGACTAAGGAAAGTGAATTTTTAAAGAGGGTAAAGATAAGAAAGTAAATAATCGAGCTCTAAATAATTCTGGGGACAATAGAGGACACCCTGTCCTGCCTTCCCAGCCCCCAAAATTCATCCTCCCATATCACATGATCCCCTGTGTTCTCCCGCTTTAAGTTCATTTTTGTCCCAAGTGTTATCCTGCCTCGGGCAGAGCTAATGGCTCCACCCGGTAGGAGGAAAAGTGTCTCTGGAATGCTGAGAAACACAATTTAAACTTGTTCAATTCAGCTTTAAAGTCAAAGATTCTCTTTTTTTGATGCAAAGCAAAAATTTACGACTGATAAACTCAGAACATTGTGACAACAGGAAAAAAAGGTTTTCCTGTTTTTCTTTTTTTGCATATTTGTAACAGTTTTCAGATCTTCAAACAAATTTTCATATTAGGCAACAATAACCCAAGTAAAACAAAAGTCCTGTCCTTCTGTTGAAGGACAATTTCATTTATTAAGAGGAACAAAGTTACCAAACCTGCGGTCCAAAGTGAAAAAGGAATTGTCCATTTTTAAATCATAAATTAACACGCAGGCCTGATTACTGCCAGAACTGATGAACAACAAATCACTTAAACCGGGCTAAGTGAAGTTGGGTTAAGTGAAGGTTAAGACATCTCAAAGCAACACTTTATGTTGTGATCTAAAGAAACTCACTAACGGATCAGAAACAAAATCATCGATATCATGTCCAAGTCTCCAGCGGACCACGGTGACAACTATTATCAACGAACTTAGCAGAGCGGCTGTCTTCCCGGGAGTGACCGGCCTACCAAATGACTCCAAGCCTGTGTCGCTGACGTGTCCAGGAGGCGATAAAAGAACCAGAACTACATGAAAAGAACCTCAGGCCTCACTTACCTCAGCTAAGTGTTCATGATTCAACAGGGAGAAATAGACTGGGACAAAATGGCATTCATAGATTTCAGAGTGAAAAAGAGCTAAAAAGTCTCGGGGAAAATCACAGGAGTCTGATACAGAAATGTAACTCTGTCCCATCCATCAGGGATGTGTTAGTGTTTGTTGGTGTCAACTTTGGGAGCCGACACGTTTCATAAAAATGAAACCTTACCAACAGTCGAACATGGCTGCAGCGTGACGGTCTGGGGCTGCTCTGGTGCTTCAGGATCGATGACTTGCTGGAACCACGAATTTGCAAATTGATGGAACAATGAGTCCTGCTCTCTACCAGAAAATCCCAACGGAGGATGTCGGATGTCAGTTTGTGCCCTGAAGCATGAAATGATGTTCGGCCTTCAGGGTTTCAGGTTATGGAGCAGAATGATGATCTAAAACACACCAGTCCCCTTTAAAAAGGGGAAAAGTGAAGAAAACAATGGTTTTGGAGCGGCCTGGACAAAGTGCTGACTTAAATCCTGACCGCCGTTCGTACTCAAAACCCTCCATTAAGGCTTATAGTGGGGTACACTCATACTGCATTCATAATGCAAATATTATAATTCAATAAAAGTTCAAGTGTCAAAGCAGGTAAATACTAGGCCGACATTAAAATGGTGAAAAATCAAATTGTATTAAAACAATGTCAGAATCATCAGTCTGTGTAAATGTGGCTCATGATTGTTCTCTTGAGTAGTTTTAAGGGGAAATCGTTTCCAGAATTACTTGTATTCACTATATAATTGTAGTATTCTAACCCACAACCTACCCACCTAATCCAGCCCAGCACTGTGCAAATGGATGAATGATTACAATATAAACTAAGAAGCCGGCGAGAGCATGAAGGCTGGATTAGTGAGTTATTGGATTGGAGACAAAGTGAGCTGCTGTAATTTCATTTTCATGAAACGTGTTGGCATATACCTAATTTATTAATGTTGTTATGAAAGCCACAAATCTTTTCCATCAAAAAGGAATCAGACTCTTAGTCTAAGAGCTTCATATACATACTGTTTGCATAAATGCTGCCTACGGTAACTTACACATGACACTGGGCAGGTTAAACCCCGAATGCTGGACATAGTTCAGCTATGATGACTAGAACAGAATTATATCACAGTACGTGACTGACATGTCCCGCTTATGTTTGAAGATCACACTTTGAATCCAACCAGGACTAAACTTAAAAAAGAAATTAGCATTATCTCAACGTTTGTTACTGCAAAAAGTTTAGAAACAAGAATAAAGGTTTTCTGAGGTTTAATCAGGAACACGCATCCATTCTCTTTAAAAGTTATAAAAATACAACTGACAGTTCATTTAAAAACAACTCTGGTCTTTTTCCAATCCAGCGTCCTTGTATGGAGACATTTGAAAGACCAACTGAAAATCTAGCAGTTCACATAAAAATCCTTTCAATTATTTAAAAGCATAGAAAAAGAAATACTACACCTGCCTAGCGCAAGAGGACATGAATATAAATTCAGCATGCTCAGTTCAGATCGATGCATCGAAACATGAAAATGTCCTAAAACTAAATTATAGCAAATAAAACACCTGCACACAGTGAACACAGTCAGATCTTAGAGCCGAAAGTGTGATTCTGACTGAGGCTGCTTGTATTACTGCATGTAGGAGGTACTACTGCACAAAGCCAGTCCTTTTCCTCGTAGACACGGTGGTGATTGTCCAACAGAAGTTTGTTTCATTTCATTCAAATGTAACTGAAGAGTAGAAGTCCAGATCTAACACAAGGCTACTAAACCAAAGCCACATGGCAAAGAGTTAGATTTTAAAAAGCTCTGTTATTCAAGTTGTGCATTTCATTCTCGAGTTTCCTGCTGACGCGTCACAGCAGCACTAACGAATGGCCAGCAGCTCAGGTGATGTGGCTATCACATGATTTCAGATGGCAGAAAGTGACAGTCGCCATTCGAAGACGTGGCCACGGGAACCAGTCCAACCAGCACTAACTGTGCTGGAACCATAATGAAAGCCAGTATCGCAAGTATTTAGGGTGGTTCTAAAACACAAGTTCTATAATACACAAAACACTAGAAAATATTACATGTTATGTACAACAGACACCCCGGCTTCACTCCAGACATTCAGTGAGAGACGTCTGTGGCAGGGTGGTGGGTGGAGTCTCAGCGCTGCGTGTGTGGCCTGGATGCGTCGTGGCACCAAAGAGTACATTCGGATACTTGTCGTACTGCAGACACATCATCAAAAACTTCACAACTTCTTTATGCTGACATTCTGAAGTACTCCACACCCGATTCCATCTCCTCTCTAGCTGCTCGTGAACCGTTCGTCAGTCCTAGATGTGTGTGAGAGGAACAGTTCCAGTGAGGTAGTGCTGCTGCACACTGGTGTAGCCCCTCTGTGCTGTCGAAGGGTCGCTGGCATCTCCTCCCGGTCCAGGAATGTACATGCTGATCATGTCTCTGAGGTCACCCTGCAAAGCCCCCCGATGGTGGTTTGGTGTTCCCGTGGGAGGAGAGTGGGACACCGGTTCTGATTTCACCATGGACATAGTGACAGGGCTGGGCTGCTGTGGACTGCTGCTGTATGACATGGGGCTGTGGGGTGAAGACGGCATTACAAGTTAAACAACATCAAAACAACGTAATTATTTTGGAATAAAAACGTCAGGATGTACTGCTGAACTACAATTCTGTCCTGTCTTTGTCCACCATAAAAACCAGTGTGCACCGAGCTAGTTACAGCACTTTATCATCAAACACACTCCTGCATTACTGGAAACTCTGCAATAGTTATTTGAATCCGGTGTAGTAATTATATCCAGTTAACTTTTAAGCACCAGATATTTTCAGTTCTGTGTAACATAGATAATAATGCCGCAGAGCGAAATACAGAATTACTTCTCTTACACTGAGAATTTATACATACATATTTTTATCTTGCACTGGGGATTTTGTTGCTATCATCACGTATAAAAATTCCCAATATGTTAACAAACCACAGCGTGAACTCTACAACAGACATGAGTGAGCGCACAGCAGACTATGTTTGATTTTGTAGGAAAACTGCGGGATGACTGGTCTATGTGTCACAGCTGTTTTCTTTCAGTACATCTGCTTTTCTATCTGAATCCTCTATCATAGTTAAATGCGTATTAATGTACACTGATGCAAACTTGTCTTGATTTTCGACACTAAAATGCATTCATTAAATACATGTAGAGAGATATTTTCAGTGTTGGAAGAGACTGGATGGATTATAAAGTTGATACGTGTTCCTGATAAATCTTCAAAATACTGTCTGAGAAAATTTTTAAAATTTGGATTCGACTTGTGTTTAAAAGCTTAAAGGAAAAATCTCAAGCTTCAATGATTCCACTGCTGTATTAAAAATGCAGTGACAGATACAGCTGCAGACCAGTCAGCAGAACCAATCAAACTGGGAACTACTGCAATAAATTGCAGCATCATCCATCCTTACACCTGAAAATTTATCAAGTGTTCAGACTTTGTTTAGGGTCATGAGATCTGTGCTAGGAGGCAAAATCTCCCCTAACACAGGACAATGGTTTGGACGGGGGTCTGTGGGCAGGGGACCACACACGGAGCAAGCCTGCTTGCCAACAAGTTATACTGATAAAGACTGCAGGCAGAGGAATGCAGACAAACCTCGTTGCTCAATCATATGTAGACTTCTTTGTGATTCGGTGGGAATGGATGCAACATATGTGCCTCATTTGAATAAACTCAGCATGATGAGTCCTGTGGCAGTTTGAGAACATCCAGCATTACTTATTTCTGGTATCTTAATTTTCATTCAGTAAAAAAGACATTTCTCAGACTCGTTTTTTAAAATCAGAATCAGGATACTTTATAAATCCCCAAGGAAATTATGTAAAACAATATAACAGTGAGGGGATTTTCAGCACAGAGAAATAAATTCACCGAGTGAAAGTCCAAGGAACCATGAAGTCGCACTAACGAAGGATTGCACGCTCCGTTTCCACCAGATTTGAACACCTTTGACCTGAGTTTGGAGAACTCAATGAAGAAGTAACCTACAGTTTAAACGCTGCTGCTCAGTATCGTATCTGCGCGCTTTGCCATCTTTAACGAGCGCTGGGAACATGCGCGGTTGTTGTTTTGCAGAAACGCAGACACACACTCACCTGTATGAGTTGGCCCCGTTCATGTACGTCTGCGGCGCCGTCATTGCAGGTGGGTACTGGAGAGCTGACAGCTCATACCGGTGGAGCTGCTGTGTGTAGCCCAGTGCCTCGCCCTGCATGCCGGCGTATCCTCCGGTGGGGCCCCAGCCATAGCTCTCCATCCTGGGGCTCCCACCTTGGCTCTGTGCCGCTGCCACCAGCAGGTTTCCCGCTGTCAGTGGGTACTTGCCTACCTGAGTGTCTTTTTTGAGTAAAGGCTTTGTCTTGCGTCGTGGCTTGTACTTGTAGTCAGGGTACTCCTTCATATGGACCGCACGGAGCCGCTTGGCCTCGTCAATGAAAGGCCGCTTCTCAGCATCGTTCAGAAGTTTCCACTCGGCCCCCAGCCGCTTGCTGATTTCAGAGTTGTGCATTTTCGGGTTTTCTTGTGCCATCTTGCGCCTCTGCCCCCTGGACCAGACCATGAAAGCGTTCATGGGCCGCTTGACTTTATCCATGGGGTCGGCTCCAGGTGCGCATGCCGTTTTAGAGCTCGGGTGAGAGTTTCCATTGCTGCCCATGCTCCCGGTCATGGTGCCGGTGACCGGTGACATTCCCTGGGAGGTCTGATGAGAAGGGGGCTGGCCAGTCGGCTTCAGCTCGTGTTCCATCATGCTGTACATGCTGGGAAAAGTAGGAAAGTTGAGTTACAAATAAACGATCGAGCACTCAGGAGCCTTCGTCGCCGTCAATCTGGCGACTTTTGGCCAGGTTTAGTTACACGTTTCCCCGGGGCTTACGCACGACACACCCGTGAGACTGCAGCGGACAACCTGCCCCCCCTTTCTTAAATTAAAAGTCTCTCGAGGCAGTCATTAAACTAGCACTGAGATACACTTTCACAGTAAAGTTTTGCGGTTTCAGTGCAGTGAAAGAGTTTACGGAAAACCACTTGTTGTCAGACAGCCAGCTCACACACTGAACTCATCTGTCTGTTCACTCCCAAAGTTCTCCTATTCTCGTGCAGTCAGGCATGAACCAATGGGAATGGCAAAAAGCTTCATTCTGTGCGTGTGCATTTGCAAATGAAAGGGCTCCGGGGGTGCGTGAGACACTTGTTGATGACGGAGTTGGTGAGAGGAAGCATTCCAGTAAGACAAGACGATCTTAATAATCCCCGGGCAACTGTAAACTATATACTGAAAACGAGGTTTTAGCAAAGTTGTCTGTGGAGGCAGCCACGCAGGCTGTCACGCGTCTCCGGGCTTAAAATATGGTTCGAAAGATCCGCAAATATAAATGTATCTATAATCATGGAAGTTGAAATAGTACAAACAACAAAAACTAAAAGAGTAAACAGGGTGTTTATAACCAGTTCGATTTCATTTATAAAGCACAACAACAACAGTGTTTGAAACTGCGGGGTAACCGTCCCACAATATCACAAAGAAACCCCCAACGATGAGAGCTCCTCTGTGGGCAACACGGGGGACACAACTCCCTCTAACTGTTAGCCAGGGCCAGGCTGAGAGAGGAGCGCATGCTGCCGCTGGTTGGTTAGGGAGGTGCAAGAGAAAAACCATCAATAATTTCATTTCAACAGAGACATATTGTGTCGCACAGCCTGTCGGGACTGTTTCACACACGCAGCTCTGGTTCCAGAGTTTTTAAAAGAGCAAGAGACTTTCAACTTAGCATTTCAAACCTAAAAGTTTTTCTAGAAAGAGTAAATTATTTGTACACAGTAACAGAATTATGTAAAAATAGCTCCTGAAAACTAACCATGTTATTGAGTAATAGCACAAACCATGGGTGTGCAATGGCTTTGTAAAACTTGTAGCTGGTAAAATCTGACTGAGGCTTATCTTCCAGTTTACATCCAACAGAAGTTTGAGCTGCAGCTTTAGAAAGCTTCATGCCAAAAGCGAAAGAAATCAGTTTAGCTTGAGGAAAAGATATGTTGGTGTTCATAACTCAGGAGGTGGATATGAAAAGTTCCAACTGTCAAGAACTGGAGTGGAAGTGTGATCGAGAAACTCAAAGAGAGCCAGAACAAGCCTTACAGGAAGTAAAAGACTAGTGAGAGATGCATCCAAAGATCCCAGAACAACTGCCGACACACAAGTGACCCCAGTAGGACAGTCACAATTGTTATTTCAAGGAAGACAGTTACTTGCACCCTGCACAGGAAGCAGAGCAATGGAAACTGTGCAGACACCTTCAAGTCAGACTGAGATACGCTAAAGACAACCTGGAGAAAGACTATGCACACTGGAAGCCCGTCCTTTGGTCAGAGAGAACTAGCCATAGAGACGCTGCTTATGTTTGGAGAAAGAACACAATCCCCACAGTGACACACAATGACGAGAGTACTAATCTGCAGGGATGCTTCGGAGCGTCTGGAACTGTGAATGTCGTCAAAGTGGAAGGAATCGGGAAAATCTGGAACCCTGAAGCAGTCGGCAGCAAAGCTGGGTCTGGGTCGCTGCTTTATCTTCCAACATGACAACAACACCAAACACACATCCCTCATGGTGAACCACCTTCAGAACAACAAGTAAAAAAGCTCTGACTTGAATTCCATTGAAAGTCCTTGACAGTTTAATTTGGAGGAGCTTGAAAGTCGCTAAGAATGTACTGGGATTACTTTGGAGATGTGCGAGTCTTGTTGAACCACAGCAAACGACTGCAGCAATGTCGACAACCCTGGTAGTTTTGTAAAATGATTTTATCACCGTGAAGTGAAGTTGCTTGAAAAAGCTGAATTAAAAGTGTTTGTTCTGTTGGTACGTAACCAAATCATGTGTTAACATCAGTTATCAGAGTGTCCTTAAAGCCAACACTGATGAGACAATCATAACGAGAAGCTTCAGATGAGAGTTTGGGTCGAATTTAGTTCCAAGAACTTCAACGTTATTTATACCAAATCACAACAACGTGTTTTATATTGGAAGGTAAAGACCTCCACAATGTAGCCAGCTCTGATTAGTACTCACAATCAGAGCCTTAAAGAATGATAATAGAGTACGATGTGGCTGTTTCGATTACTTTAATTATGCCGTACTATCTCCTGCTGACTTTGTGAACATGTCAGAGAATCAGAGACTCTTTTAATGTTAAAGAGCTTGGACCGTGACATTTCCATTATATCTCCTCATTCAGCAGACCCACGAAATAATGATGAGATTCAAATGTTTTGGAACGCATCAAAGTCCAAACAGCTTGATGGAAAGGAGGGGAAATCTGAATGAACAGAAATAAAGTTGGATAAAATACGCTGGGGTTTGGAGGTCAGAGAAGTGGGTAAAGGCTATAGATTTATAGGGGGAGAAATAACCAATGAAAACAGGGAAGGCCAGAAAATGAAGGTGAAAAGAAAGGAGGAGGGATGCAATGATGAAGGGATGGATGATGAAGGGGTGGGTGATGGGTTGGTGCAGGAGGGTGGATTTGGATGACAGGGCTTGAATAGACCTCTATTCTTCCCTACGCTGGCTTCTCTTATCATGCAAAACAGGCCCGTTCAGCCTCCCAGCCATCCGTCACACAAAGAAAGACCATGGCAGCCTTTTTACAAGCCTCACACTCACATAATCCACCCACCCCATCCCACCATCTCTCAACCCTGCGATCCAACACCCAACAGGGAGCGAGTTGGTACCCACAGTGTGCATGTGGCATTTGGGGGATGGGCACAGGGTACATTCACCACAAACAGCGCCTTTGGAAAAGGGACCACCTAACCTGAGAAGCAGGCCACAAAGTTGAGCTGTGCACCATGTTTTGAGGCTGTGCAGACACGATTATAGAACCACGGGAAGCTGGAATAAGGCTGCCCGTCCATCCCAGGGCTAACATTTCTCTATCTTACGTCTGTGCCTGTGAGCTGGAAATTAGTCTGTGGATAAACTGTCAGTGTCGCTCCTCCAGCAGGCTGGGAGAGAAAGAAAATGCAAATCCACAAGAGTGTGCATGTGTGCTACAGAGAGTACAGGGCTGATTATGTTAGCAAGGCTGAATCGACGTCTCCCTCTAGTGGACGGAGACGTTATCGTTCATACATTTGTTGGCCTCCTGCAGGACATGCTGATGGTGCTGCTTCTCAGACAGCTTCTATTTGCTCAGCAGGAAAAACACTGTATGCGTCTCTATTTCATCATTTTATATTCCAGCTTTATTACAAATGCACACATGTATCTTTACCTTATCGTAGACATGCCTTATGCCGTTACATGTTTAGTACTTTATTATGAAGAATTGCACTCTATGCAAGAGTCCGTCAACCAGCCGCAGCCTCAGTAAACTGGTACGGTCTGTAGCTGCTGCACCCACGGTGGGTGAGTCAACCTCAACACCGTTTCACACAAACACCAAATATTTGAATAAGAGCAAATTCAGTCCTATGACGCTCCTGTTGTCTCAGGGCTGTCTCTTTTTAATGAAGATTCAGATCTTAATGAGCTCTCTTTAATTGGGAGAAAGAAAAAAAAGACAACGGGAAAATAAATGATGGGAAATGCAACAGAGACACTGACATGTTCTCCTCTGATGGGACACAAACGTGTCTGAAGATGTGAATATTATAAGAGTTCCAGCTCTAACATTGACTGCTCCACTCCATCGCCCACGTCACTGAGTGAGCTTTGCCACAAAAGTAGACACCACACAGGATTTGGCCAACAGAGGGCTGCTTTACAGCTTTAAAGAAAAGGAAAAGAAAAGGATGTTTTTATTGTTTTTCTTTTAAAGACCAATAAAATAAATACTATACAGTATCCAATGTAGAAAACCTGATACACTGTCTCAAAAAAAAAAAAAAAAGAGAGAGGGGAAACAATCCATACATTTGGGGGAAAAATAAAAAATATTAGCACTGATAGCACACACCTCATAATACGAGAGCTCAGAAACTTTTGGTGGAGTGGAAAGCAAGATAAAAATCTCTATATACTTTTATATTTGTAGTTTGGTCCAGATGACACTCCCCATTCATCTATAAGATTTGGATGAGGTAGGTTACAAAACATGACCACAACCATTTGAAATCTTATATTCCCTGTAAAAAAAAACAAAAACAAAAACAAAACAAAACAAAACAAAAAAAAAAAAAAAAAAAAAACCTCCAATCTCAACTAACTGGAGACGGGGAAAAAAATAAAAACCAAAAAGCCGCTTGGATCTGGGTCAGGAGGCCAAATCGCTACAACTCACCGTTTCTGCCTGCAAGCACTCCTCATCTGAACTCTACTGTACAAATGGCTGAACAGGGTTACGGCCGCAATGGGAAAGGAGGAAAAGCAGAGAAGCACAGCAGTAAAGAGGATCAAATTTGTCAGCCACTGTACAGCTCATTTTATTGATCATGTCCTGTTTACTTCCAGAACCCAAAACCTGCTGTAAACATGACCGTGGGCGTGCGTTGTGCAAATACACTGAAGATTGTTTAAATACTGAGCTAGTCAATCACACCGCTGTTCATTCAGAACACCGTCGAGTCCAGACTGCTCGGGTCAGCCGACCGACGCTGCAACAGCCAAACCTCACACAAGCTGCAAATCAACAGTGTCTCTTTGCCAACAATCAGCAAGTATAATGTCATCACTGGACTTTAAATGTGCTTTTGGAAACAGTTCTGGCGTGAAGCAGAGTATTTAACCGCTGGGAAAATTTCAGGGTCGATAAAAGACAATGGCAAATGGAGCGGGTCAGCAAGTCATTCTTCCAAAATCATGTCAAATGCTGAGTAAATTCAGGGTGGAATTTAGAAAAAGGAAGTTTTTAGTATTCGTATTGTAGGAAACAAGCTTTTACTTCTAAAACAATCGGATATGGGTGGACAAACAGAAGCGGGGAGTCTTCTAGATAAGATCGGCCACGTTCATGGGCATCTCCTCCACGGTGGTGTTGTAGAATGTCTCAATGTCCCTCAGTGTTCGCTTGTCATCCTCGGTTATCATGTTAATGGCTACTCCCTTTCTGCCGAAACGACCTCCCCGACCGATCCTGTCAAAAACAAAAAGGGATCACCGTCACTGCAGATATCATCTCTTTGGGTTTGCTGCTCATGCTCACGTTGGACAAAGAGTTGACGTGAACATTTCATTTGCCTGTTGTGCATAGCTGCCAATCATGTCTGCAAACCGTTTATGTCCTCACCTGTGGATGTAGTTTTCCCTGTTGGTTGGCAGGTCGTAGTTGATGACAAGGGAAACCTGCTGAACATCAATACCTCTGGCCTGAGAAGAAACAAACACCTTTACTTACATGGCACAACTCAATTTTGGATCTAACAGCGAGCCAAAGCAGGAGAAGGATGGTCTCTGAAAATGTACTGCTCCCCCCTTCCCCTGGAGTTTCTCTGCATCACTCTGAGACAGGATATTTTAGAGATGGTAAGCAGCCTTACATATTTGTTTAATATGTGCATTGAAGGACATGTCCTGGTCAAACAGGAGGCCGAGGTCATGCCATCCAAGAGGAATCTGGCTGTCAGGGCCGAGCACAATAACCTCAGTTTGATCTTTATGGCCATCTATCAATTAAAATTGGGCCGTAAACTGGATGTTTCTTTGCACTCATGTCCTGAATAAGAGCTAACCCCACATACAAACTGGTGGTGGGTCCAGTTTCTATGACCCACCACAGCTTTACCCAGAACTCTCACAGGTGAGCTACAGGAATAAATGTAATCTGCCAATTAGTTGTGAGTCAGGGATTTCAACCCAGCTACAGTGGAGGGCAGATCTCTGCTCTACCAAGGAACTTTCAGTCCTTTACCAACACTGCAGCTGGCAGGAGAGGGAACCTTGGACTGCAAACAGCACTAATAAGAAGCAGTTACATACCAACAGGTCAGTGGTAATAAGGACTCGACTGGAGCCCGAGCGGAACTCCCTCATGATCAGGTCTCTCTCCTTCTGGTCCATGTCACCGTGCTGAAAAGACAGAATGAAGTCTTACAACATGCACTGAAAGTTTCCACACTTGTACCAAATGTGTCAGTCACACAAAGAGGTTCGTACCAGAGCAGAAACTGTGAAGTCTCTGGCATGCATCTTCTCAGTAAGCCAGTCCACTTTTCTCCTTGTGTTGATGAAGATCACAGCTTGTGTGATGGTCAAGGTTTCGTACAAGTCGCACAAGGTATCCAGCTTCCATTCCTGAGGACCACCAGGTCAGACTGTTAGCACAGCAAGCTCAGCATGAACACCCTGATTACAGGGAAAGCGAGTGCACGTTTTTCACCTCTTTTTCCACATTTATGTAAAACTGGCGGATGCCCTCAAGTGTCAGCTCCTCCTTCTTCACGAGGATTCTGATAGGCTCACGCATAAACTTCTTTGTGACCTCCAAAACATCAGCTGGCATGGTGGCAGACAGTAGGACAACCTTAAAAAGATTTACAGAGATATCCGTCAGCTACAAGCAGAGTTCATATTTCAAGCAAGGATCTTTGGCTCGGCCGTTACGGCGCTGACACCAAAGTTCTAACCTGGATGTTGCTCGACAGCTTCTGGAAGATCTCGTAGATCTGATCCTTGAATCCTCGACTAAGCATCTCATCAGCCTCGTCCAACACGAACATTTTGATGTATTTAGAAGCTGCAAAAAGGGAACCACCATGTTACACATACGGGCACATAACACAGCCATACGTTTGCACACCGATACAACTGATTCATGTTGGATTTAGGAATCACGTGCCACTAATGAGGTTTCGGTAATGAAGCGTCTTCAGGTGTAAAGGTGCCGTATTCAGAAGTAATGAATGTATGATCATGCCTCTGGACCTCTGTTGTCATGAAAGCTCGAGCCAGCAGAACGCCGACCACAGCTACACCACAGCAGGGGATTACAGTGTCAGCTGACACGCATGGGTTTCATCATTATACAGCATTATACAATAACTGACCTCCGAGGTGATCAAAGTCACCAGAGACTCGTGTTAATTTCTTTCTTTGTGGTCACACATTTCAAACTAAGCCTGATTTAACTCCTTCTCAGGAAGACTTACAAAGGTTTTTGCGAGTTAGCATGTCAAAGACGCGTCCGGGAGTTCCCACCACGATGTGTGGGGCTTCAGCCTGCAGTTTCTGGACCTCACTGCGGATGTTGGTCCCTCCAATGCAGGCATAGCAGCTGGCTCCCATGTAGTCGCCCAGGGCAAGGACCACTTTCTGAATCTGAAAGAAAGTCAAAGACCAGACGTTAAGCCATGCAAAAGGCTACATGAGAGATCCTTAAGAAACAATAGCACAATATGTCACTAGTGTAAGAGGGCGGGTGTGGAAGCCTACCTGCTGAGCCAGCTCCCTAGTGGGAGCCAGGACCAGAGCCTGAGTGCCTTTCAGCTCCACATCAATCTGCTGAAGGATGGAAATGGCAAAGGTGGCAGTCTTCCCAGTGCCAGATTGGGCCTGAGCAATCACATCGTAACCTGAAATTAAAACATGTGCAATTTAGTATCCAGGGAATTCTTGGGGTTGTTAACTGCTAAGTGTTAGAAACACATCATTACATATTGAAGCACGCTTACCCTTGATACAAGGCATAATGGCCCTTTGCTGGATAGCTGAAGGTTTCTCAAAACCATAGGCATAAATTCCCCTGAGCAGGGTCTCACGTAGACTCATCTCATCAAAACTATCCACAATCTGGTTCCAATTGCTCTGGAAAGGTTAGAAAGAGCACAGGTTTATTGTCAGTTCATTACATGCTGTGCTGTGAAGAACGTCACAGTGTTGGTGAGAGTTTCATAGGAGACTTACCTCAATGATCCCATCTGGCTCCATGCCTTCAGGGCCATTGTCTCTGTGAATGACAGAAACTCAGTTATCTTTCCTCTCAAGCTGCACTTGTAAATGACCTTAATGCACTAAATCCTCTCTGCCCACGAATAATGAGAATAAAAAGAATCTTCTGTGGCACAAAAATATCCCCCTTTAAGTAAACGTGCTGATATAATCATTACCAGGCTCGCCGTTATATCATTCTTCCCAAACTTGGCATGAAAAAAGAAGCCTTCGCCCCTTGTGCTGTGACGCGCGGCCTTGTGGAGAGGCCGCCATTTTTGCTACATACAATCAAGATGGTCGTTTCTCCATTCAGGGAGGAAAAGACAGGGGCGGGTGGACGCTTCACGGAGGAAACAGAGCCACAGCCACGTCGAATGTGGCAAAGTAGTCGACAAACGCCGACATCTTTGTGTTCAAAGCGTTCGGATCATTTAGAGCTGTCCGCGATGCTATGAAGAAAGCGGCAGAAGAAGCTTCGCGGCTTTCCGCCGCGGCCTGCTCCGCATTAGCTGCTAGCAACAGGGCCTGCTAGTCTGTAACTGTCGGCGAAAGTCGGCGAAAGCTATTGTTCATTTAGACACGTAAGGCACAGCGCTTTATGGAGGCAGCACACAGCTCCACCACATGCAGCGTGTGTAAGCGGAAAAACGACCATTTTCAGCGGCCTTAAAGCGGCCTTTGTTTAAAACGCCGACCATCCGTACTAAGACCATGTGACTCCATCGAACAGCACGAAACGGCATTAATTCACCTTTACAGACAAAATAAGGTTCGTTACGTGTATTACACCCGAAAATATCGTAGTTCCGATGTTTTGGCTTCAATATCAAGTTACTACAAATGAAAAGAGGAAGAATTTTTAAAGGCCTACATCAGGCTTGTTCACGTGCTGTCGCCGGATGCCGATAACGACCGCAGTCTGTATCCACATCTGAAGCATTAAGACTAATATAACTTCTGACTAGCATGACTTTAACGATCTAAAACATTCAATCTTATTTCACACTCGTCTCCTGAAACGCGCAGAGTCCTGATGTTCATCTAAGACAAAAAGTCCCCGAATGTTACTCGACTACAAAACTCGGTTAAAAATCTGCATTCTTGAGAACATCAAGTAAAATATGACGGATTGAAGAAGAAAATACGCCCTAGAACTCACACTTTATGCGACCAAAAGTAGCCCTCCTTACCTGTTATCATATTCAGCCGACATTATTTCAAAGAAAGAATCCGCAGCAGAAATCTCTTATATAGGTTATGCGCACAAAGAGGCTTTCTCATTGTAAAAGCTCACCGTCACTTAGCTGTGGTCCCGCCCACAGGCACTTGCGATTGGACGAGCTCTACGTCACGTAAAAGTAAGCAGACCCACGGGGCGGACCGTTTCCGTTTACAGTATGCTCGTAATTCACGCTCGTGCCCGAGTTCTTTAGCCAAAGAGGCGGGGTTTCAGTTTTTACGGAATCCGTTGGTGACGCAACCGGGTTTCTTCAGTCCGCCTGCCCAGGTGTGTCCCCGCTGCTTTGTTCAGACATTAAAAAACGCCGAATTAAAAATAAACACAATTTTTAAAAATTAAAAATAAACACAATTTTTAATTCGGGTCATGCAACGTGTTAATGTTCCAGCATTACGTCGAGTATTTACAGCCTATCAGAAATGAGGCTCCTGTGTAATATGCATCAACACACTGCTCTTTACATTCACTCATACTCTATCACGGGAAAGAGTTAAAAAAAACTTTCTGTTGATTATCTCAATTTCGTGCTGAATCTGGATAATGGACAAATCTAATGACAGTGCAGTAGGTTAGCTCCATAAATGTAAATAAATAAATAAAGCTTGAAAAACTAATGTCTATAATGGCACATTTTAATGCTTTAAAAAAAACCATAACCACAAAATGACACCATGAAATTAAACTGAACATTGTCCCAGTGACAATAATGTGGCATCTGTACCTGGTTTAGAACTTTTTAAGTGTTATCATATATATGAAGAACCCATCGTGTCTTTCTAGTCTCTACATGTGCTGAGAATCATTCAGATATTTGCTCTGAAATGGGGTTTTATTACTTTCATGTAATGTGTTTTTTATTTCTTGATCTAATATTCTGTCTCCATTAAAATTAAACTACCATAAACAACTAGGCTGCTCATTTCTTTGTGAGCAAACTTACAAATTCACCAGATCATCAGATGATTGTACCACTGTACTAATATTCACTTTCTACACAGATTGATGCTTTTTCTTTGTGGATTCCCTCATCAGGTATTGCTTTTCTGTATGGGGCCGATTTGGACTTCACACCATGTGGGCAGCAAAAACAAAAAAGCACTTGGGTTTTGGTTACGACTTGTTCTCTCAGTGCTTATGTATCGTCTGAGTGTCGACACCTATCACAAAAAATACTGCAGTGGCTTTCCTCACTTTCACAGCCGTTAGAAAGGGACTGTGAAAAGGTGTTGTGGCAGTGATCGAAGCGCCCATTACAGCAGGTATCAGTGTGAAAGGGTCTGCAACCATCCCCTCTGCAAAGAGCTGGCTGAATACCTGATACTGCAGGTTAATGAGGCACGCATTCACACCCCTCACCCACCACATCCTGGTAGTAGTCACTGCAAGGCCCCCTTTGTACTTTGTGGATGATGCAATCAATATGGGACTGAATGATATCCTATAATATCTAGATGCAGTTAGTTTAGCGACATGTTCAAGGCTGTCAGCTGTGCATCCCCAGCTTCCCCAGAGAAAGAGTCTGGTTTGGTGCAGCCACAGAGCACGGAAGCTCAAAGCAGACAGTTCAGAACTGGGATCACTATCACGAGGAACAAACCATAATGTGATGAAGAAATGACCCAAGAAGACCTCTAACTACTTTAACTTTTCATGAAACCCAAACATATTACCACAATCACTGACAGAGACAGGAAAAAATTAAATGCAATGTAAATATAGTTCTTTGAGCCAACAGGTCATTTCAGTTCAATCTCCCACAAGCTGTTTGTGACTAGAAAGTTTGACTAGGACTAAATTACATCTGCAGAGCTTATGGGGTGTTCCCCGTTTGCAGGAAGAAACAGTGGTTCTGATGGAGACTGCATAGCTGTCTACATCTGCGTGCCGGTTAAACACACTCTTTCAAAATGCTAATGTCCACATTTTGGACAAAGGTTTGAAAGAGGAGTGAACGACCCTCTTTGAACAGACGTGGCGTCTCACACCGACAGCGTCTGCCATCTACGATACAGCTTTGAGATCCTTCCCAGACGCCTTAACACACATCCTGGGCCTTTTGACTTCAGTAAGTCACATGATGGGGGCAATGGGTTCACCTGAAACCTTGGCTGAGTGTGACCCACCCCATTTTCACACCTTGGCTCATGTGATTATGTAGAGAATCAATAGGGGGTCAACGGCCCTCTTAGGGACAACAGGGCTTAAAATCTGGGACTGATTCTCAGACGAAACGTCTTGAAGAAACTGAACGTAGTCCTTCCATTACTATGATGTGGATGAGTGAAAACCTTCACACACACACACGTTTGCCACATATTTTTATTTTTAGCAGTCATAACGTATTGTAGAAGATATATAAAACAGCTCTCTTGCATCAGCTCCTTCTTGGAAAAAAAAAAAGCAAAGCCAAAAACAACTATTCACAAGTTTTCTTTTGTTATAAAAAGAATAAGAGAGCACTGTATCTCCACTGTGGACATATGCCTGGTGTGTATTTGTGGTCCTCAACAAAATGGCTTTTATACTAACCAGAAAATCTAAACAAAAACAAAAAAAATAACAAGAAAAAAAACAAATCGTCTTTTTTCTTGATCTTTTATGAAACCCAAACATGTTACCACAATTACTGACAGAGATTGAAACACATTAAAAATTAAATGCATTGTAAATATACTTCTTTGAGCCATTTCAGTTCAATCGCTTTCAAGGTTTATGACTTGAAAGCGATCGAGGGGGAAAGTTTCTACTGTGTGGGCCAGCATGAGGCGGGACTCATGGATGCTGCAGAAATCCAACTTTCCCTGAGATTCACCAGAAAAAAGTTTTACCTGCCAACATAACCATGGATTCCCACTAAACTCCAGCTGAGCAGACCGCAGGAAACGGTTAAAAATATTGTACATGGAAGTTTCACACTGTAATACACTGGCAAACATTTTGTGCTGAACAGCTCGTCCACAACGGTGGCCATTGCATGGGGTACGTTTCATTTGCAAAGATGTCAAGTAATGACTGGCTGGATGGAAAAGTCACTGCAGCCCTCTAAACACAAACTCCACTGTGGGACTTCCCTTCATACCTCCTGGACGCAGGCTTTTCCGTACCTCAGTGCTCCCTCTCCAACCAGAAAACTAGTGGACTATCTTTACACGGATAACTAGCACATCCCCAAAATAAGACAGCTAGTCTTGGCCTCTCACAACCACAAAGAACTATGACAGATATTTAAATCAGTGTTTTTCAAACAAACCGAGGGAAGCAGAACCTGAAAAAATAAAGTCAAACAATGTTCGCATCTAGAAGAATTTCTCTGCATGGTGGAAGAGAAAAAGTTAGGTTTGTAATGTTTATTTTCCCCCAGTCACTTGCTCCCATTTTCCTCTTGTTTTAACACTGTCCCTCCATCCTGTTAGACTTCAGGGACGGAGCAGGTGTAGCTGGCCACAAACGATGGAAATGAAGGGTCACACCATAAGCTTGCAGTGACACAGTTCTTTGTACATCTGTCTTCTGAGGCGGGGCATGTCTTGCTGCCCAAAGTTGAACTGCTGCCCGAGTGCCAGACACTTGCAGTACTGCAGGATAGCAGATAAGGAAAGGTCAGGGTCAGATACTGAAACACATTTAAAACAATCTGATGTGTGGTAATTACCATCTATGCAGTAGGTACATGTTTCCCTCATAAATGCTATAAAGAAGTGGAACAGACTAATCCAAATTGTCTATGGCTAGCTCTCAACAACGAGAGTTCGTGTTTATATCAGGGCTGGGCGATATATCGAGTATATTTGATACGTACGATGGTTAAAATGGTTTTATCGTAACCATCGAGTGTAGGTTCCCGCACGCTGCAAATGCATCATCAATCCCCCCTCCTAGCTGGAAAATGTTCTACCTGCCACACTGTGCTGAGCATGCGTGTTTATATGCTAGCAGATGGGAGAAATATGGTGACAGCGGGAGTTTCGGACTCGCTGTCGTCTGGATTTCACGAGAAGGTTGTCGAACGACATGAATAAACTCTGCATGTCAACATCTCCCCACACACCAAAGGAAACGTTAAATACACCAGCTGTGATTAGAGCTACGACGGCCTCTGTTGAAGGAAACCGTTCACGTTATTGTTTATCGTTCCTGAAGCATATTTGTGGCCTTCTTTTGCTGCTGGTTCAGATCGTTTTGGTTGGAGAGTGACGAAACCTTTGATGTTAGACAATGTGACGTTTGCTGGGTTACGTGAAGCTGAGTGTGGCTTTGTTGTTTGTGTTTAGGCACATAACCTTTTTAATTGTTGTGTTGGCCGTTTGGTGTTTGCAGAAATGGTTTCTATGAGCTTGTGGCTGAGACTTGAAAGTTTCTGTGGATACCACACATGTTGGTATTTACATAAAAAACCCGACCTCACTGAGGCTCACACTGCAGCCCACCCCCTTTGCTGCTCAAGACATATCGCGATATAGCCAAACAATATGGCAATATTAGAGTTTCCTCATATCACCCAGCCCTCATGCACACTGTAGAAAACTCACCTGTAACACAAAAGCCCCACAGTCACTGTCATTGTTCTGGCGGCCCACATTCTGCAACATTACAAATACATTAGCATTAGCAATGGTACCATTTCAACTAAAGTCTACTTCTCGTTTGATTTTTACTCAAAGTCTCACCAGAGCTTTGGTAAGTGTTATAAAGAAAAGTCGTGTTACCATTTTGAAAAAGCCGGTCCATCCTGTCAGGAAGTCTTGCTGGTCTTTTTTGATGGCTTCAGCTTGCAGGTATTTGTAAATGTGCTGGAATCAAAATGAACACATTCAAAGAGACTGAGACACCTGTTTCCAAAAACAGAGATTCTGACTTTGAGCAGTAGATTCATGGATACACTATAGGTGTGACAGCCTGCCCTCTCCTATCAGCAACTGAATCACTGGCAGGACAGACAGAGCAGCAGCTCTGGACCCGAACATTTGGGTTTAACACAACCCAACTGAAGAGGTTACAAAAACTTTGGTCTTTTACAACAAATTTGCAGTGTTAAAAAATACTAAGTTTTTTTAAAAAGCAACAATATTAGCTACCAGAAATATCACGCAGCTGCTCATTTGCTACTATTAATCATTTTGACAGAATAAGCATCTATACCCACTGACCTTTCTTCAAAAACCGTTCAATCATCCACTCATTCCTTTTCCAAAAGCTGCCTGATCCCTACCTTTGGGCAACGCCTGTTCAAAGTTCTCTGAGAGTCAAAGTAGGTGATGGCTCGACGAGGAATGTCAACACTGACCAGCGACCAGTGGACCTCAAGATGGATGGGGATCAACAACAGATCCTTCTGAAAGATGTCGACCTGATAAATGAACAGAAATAAACGAGAGTTTGAGAGACGTAACAAAAATCTTGGTTAAGCTGTCGGTTTTCAATTATACGATGCCCCCACCCTGTAACACTAAGCCAGCAGTGCTCCTAATGTGGTCTGAAGCAATGTAACCAACACACAGATGGAAAAGCTTGTAAAGTGGTGTATGCGGCTGCTAGCCAAGAGCTAATTCAGTTATGAACCAAACAAAGCCAGACGCTAACAATGTGAGAAGTATGTTCTTCCTATTAAGACAAGCAGATGAGTAAGGCTGTCATCACATCATCGCTTTCAGTTCTATAAAAACCCGTCACAACATTTTTCCATGGGATTTTACAGGTACTGCAGATAAACCACATGCAAGTATTTCATTGCTTTGGTGTATATTTGTTACACGTTTCAGACCAAACTAATTTTACTCACATTTATCCAAAAACACCTTGATGATCAAAGATAGTTTTACACAGAATATTCTCAAAAAACTAACAGCATTGAATATGATAATATATGGTAACATGTGATATTAAACAATGATATATTAATATAACAAGACGAGGACGGAGTAATGTCCATGGCTGCTCTGCTGCTTCAGGACCTGGACGACTGCAATTGATTCAACCATGAACTCTGACCATGTCCAGCCATCAGGTCACTCAGTAAGCTTAACCACAGGTGGGCAATGCAGCAGGACTGAATATTGTCTAATATTTCATTATGTTTGATTATCTTAAAATGTGTGAACAAGACAAACGTGCAGGAAACTAAGAAATGAGGAACGGGGCATATCCTTGCTCAACAATGCTGGATGATCAGGGTCGAACAGAAACGGAGGCACACACGTTATCTCAACAAAAAACTTTAAAGTAAAACACTCGTGGGATCTTTTTAGTCATCAGATCGTAAGGTTGCATGATGATGATGTGCCTTCTATGTGTATAATATTAGGATGATTTAGAAACCAAAACTATTTTATATTTACAAATGAGCTGGAACTGTGGATAAACAATTACAATTTAAATGTTAAAAAATATTCTGTTTAAACCTTTGAAAAAATAAATTGTAATTGTGCTGTTTATATTATTCCTCTCATGAAAACTGGGACGGGCTTTCAAATCTTAACTTGGAGAAGCAGCTAACTAAACGTATAAAGTTGACTGTTTTTTATTCAAGCACTAAAAGAGCGAGTCAGGGCGGCTCCTTTCAGGGGTTTGTAACAAGCTGTAACAGTAATCATGTAAAGACAACATGCTTATCTGAAACTATACAGGAGACAGTTTAAGTTTATTTTGTAACAAAGAACCTTTGAAGTTTGAAAGAACTGGACTCAGTTTCAGATGAACTCTCCGTGCTCTGCTTGCTGCAGAGCTCTTATGTTTGAAATACAAACTAGACTTTTGTCTTAACCAAAGTTAGTCTGACGCCTTGTTTTTGACTAAAGATCCCAGAGAAGATCAAAATGGTCCATTGGTAGTGTCAGTAGATACCAAATAAAAAAGCTGAACCACAGTGGTTTTTGGACAAACAGCTGATTTCCATCTAAAGCCAAAGCACAGAGCAGACACAACTGTGCGTACAGCTCAGGCTTTGTTATGTTTGAATGAAAAGAGCACATAAACAGTCAGATCTAAAAAAAAAAAAAAAAAGACATAAAAATATATGTTCATTTTCATTTTGATGTCACAACGTTCTTTGAAAGTTCAAACTGAAGCAAACTGACATTTACAGCACTGAGCCATCAGAAAATGGTCAACGGTCAGAAATGTACTGAAACATGCAAACACACATGGAAATCTAAGGCAAAAATACATTTGGTGAGACCAGCCTGAGCTCTCAGGTTCAGTAAAAACTTTCTAGCTTGAATAAAGATCAGTCCAAAGGTCTTCTTTGTTCCCTTTGTTCCCTTGAGAAGGGAACAAAGGGAACAAAGGGAGGAATCTTGAGGATTCCAGTTTCAACATCTCTGAGGTCCAAACCCTGAGTGGGTCATTCTACGACTGACCAGGTTTCATTGTTTTTCTATCCAGGTCTTTGCTGCATTACCTGTGTGTTTGACATCGCTGCTGTAAAATAAAGCAGTCAGATGCTTTCCAGCTGGAACTGAAGGGTGGCGCAAAATCTCAGTTTGTTCTGCATTCAGTATTACTTCAGGTTTAAGAAGATCCTGAGCTGGCTGACATGCAGTCTCTGTTGTACAGACGAGACCGTTACTGCACCTGTTCATCTACAATCTGAAGCTAAAATCTCACATTTGGACGCATCACTCTATCAGACTGGTTGCCACCAATTTTTTGTGTAGTTGTTGAGTTGTCTGGCACTCCTCAGCTTGTTGTCAGTTTACCCTGCTTCTTTAGATATTTAAGACAGCTACTACTACTTTTGTCCTCCACTTGTCCAGTTTCTTGACTGCATACAATGCCAACATCTGCAGGAGTTTACAGGAAAAAGCTCTTTTTGTCACCGTGTTGGTCACAGAACTACACGGCAGTGTTCAAACAAAAGAAATCTGAACCAATTATGTGGCTCGAAACTGTGACAATGTTTCATCCCCCAGAAAAAAAACTACTGCTCAACACCACTCGGGTCTTTCTCCTTGGAAGCAAAGACTTCAAGAAATGGGCGGCTGGCTCAAGACCTTTGTGGAGTTAGTAAAGTGAGAAGACTAATCTGTGTAGTTTTAAAAGCAGAGGGTTTTCCCCACTCTTACTCCAGATGTGTAAGAAAACCCCACGGACAGTGAGGCTTTAACCTAGACCAGTGCAGATCATACAATCATGCATCACACACAGAGTCGTATAGAGATTCTTTGACTCTGATATTATGTACCGACTTAATGAAAAACTCAAACTCTTCTAAGCAGATGAAACACGGTTTCCACTCGTGTGCAGCCTGTCATGACGTTTGAAATGTGCTACTGATGTTCAGAAAGTTCTTAGTTGCAACTGTCTGCATGAGAGGTCTGAATTATTTAGACCACCTTCATAAATTTGTGTTACATTGTAATTTAAAGACAAGACTGAATGTCTTTTATCATCCAGCTCTAACGACACTCCTCATTGTTTTATTCCTGCATATTGATACAAAGTGTTAATATGCTGCTAAACTACTCCGAGTATGTTGGCCACATTCACTTACATTTTTTGTCCACCGTTTGACTCCTTCGTAGCCTTTTGTCCTTAGCTTATCGTAAAAGAAGCTGTTGAAAAAATGGACCTGAAAAAGAAAAAAAATGATTTTGATTGATGACAGTAAACATGTAGTAATGGGATTACACAGACCATTACTACGGGAGCAGCAAGGCTCCAGTCATCGCAGCCAGAGACAGGACTCGGCACAGTCCAACGTTTTGTTTTTATTTTTTTACCATCATAACATGACAGCAAAAGGAAAAAAGCTCCTTAATCCATAATTGGCAGCTCGTTATACCCGTCTGCTGATAGCCACACATCCTACCAGGCGTGTTTCCACACTTTATAAAAAGAACATCAATTAGCATTCAGACAAACTCTGTGAGGCCCAGGTGGACAAGAACAACAGATAAGACTGGTTTTGGTTTTTCCAGCTGGGGTGGACAAGGCTGAGCATCAGGCCTTCAAACCTCGGCCTGTGCTTCGAGGTTTCCGATGGTTAGAACGACTCAGGGGTGTTGAACCCCGACTATTATGACAAGTTACTCTAAACATGTTACAAATTATCTCCACTACATAAAGACATACTTGAGAAAAACTAAAAAAAATTTGTTATTCATTAAATCTTTGTTGGTTGAAACTATCTTGGAGCCGTGGGAGCAGCCATGTTTTTTCGCACACAATGCATTCTGGGACGATGACGTGTATTGGTTGTCGGTAGTATAGGTGCTTTCGTTCAGCTAACCTGTTTTGTTTTTTAAAGTGTAGCAACCGTATTAATTAACTTGCCTAATTACCTGGTTACGACTTGGTAGACCAGCACTATGCGGTCTTTGAGTCTGATGTTATTAGCCATGTCTGGGCCCAAACTCAGCTGCAAAAGTCAAATGATCACTGCGGCATTACTGAGAGTTAAAAAACTGTCTAAAGTTGTTCATCTGTAATAAAATGATCAGTGTGGCTGCTCTGCCAGGTGTATCAATTAAGTTTAATATCCAGGCATCCATGAAAACTGAATTTATGACATTTAACTGAATTAGGAGTTAGCAGGAAGTTAGCTCACTAGTTTCCATCTAAATATAATATACAGTGGAACCCCGAATTATGAAATTAATTCGTTCCAGAGGGTCTTTCGTAAGTCAAATTTTCCTAAGTCGAAGCACCTTTTTCCATCGCCTTTTGAGTGAGGCGATGCTGGCTGAAGACGAAGTTCTTGGTGGAGGAGGTTGAAGAAAGCATACGCATGCATGCATACATACGTACATGTACATAACATTATGGAATTTAATTTAATTTTTTAAAATTTTCTATATTATCCATTTCGTTACGCGGGCACTTTGCCGTACCACGGGCAGAAATATTGCCGTTAAGTGCCTTCGTAACTTGAATTTTTCGTTAAATGGGGTCTTTGTAAGCCGGGGTTCCACTGTACCTGTACCACTGTGTTCTGACTGAGAGATTTATTATCAAATTCAAACGTACAGCTCTATCTCCTCCAACATAAATGAAGACTAAACAGCAGTGACGTTTGTAGGGTTACTGAAGTTGGGCTAGCTGGTATATAATGATGTGCTACGTGAACGCTATGTTAGCATAACATAAACAGTAAAGCTGGAGGATGAACGCTAACAAACTGAGGACTTTTTTCCCACTTGATAAAAGTTCATATGAGAGTTCCCAATGGTTAGGGACGAATGTAATCGCATGGCAGGATGCTGTAAACGGACCAAACTTCAGTCAGGACTGAGATAATCCATCCACAATACCAGGTTAGTCATTAATATACTGCTGCTACATGGGCTGGGCTGCAGTTACATCGTAAGGGTTTAAAATCTGAGCTTTAAAATGATTGGCGGTAATAAAAACCGTGAGAAGCCGACAGTGATCACTGACTGTTTTTAGGGGCTTGTTGAGTTTAAATCGAACAAGATACAAAACATTAAAACATGTTAAAAACACAACAGTCTTATTAAAGGCAGACTACTTTGGGCCCGGAAGCAGGATTCATCACGTTATCACTTAAAGACCGGATACCGGTCATGGAGGCTAACAAGGGCTGCCCAAAGAACATCTGGATTAAGACAAACGCTCTGAGACGCCGTTGCCATTGGCAAGCAGTAGCCGCATAGACACCAGTAGTTTTCCCTCACTCTCTCGTCATCGTTTGACGGATTGTTTTCATCTTCATCTAAACTAAGTGCTGGTTGACTGTTTTCGGTTTGCTCTGGTTCAAACTGGAAAGGTTGAACAGAAGTGATTTCCAGTGCGCTGCTAACTGTGAACTGGATGCGGTGCAACCGTGTGACGTCACTACCCAGAGTGCATTGAGAAGTAAATAACAATGGCGACCTACTGGTAAATCGGTTTTATATAAAATGTGCTTAGAAGGAAAACATTTAGTATATTTTAATACCACATGTGTTATTGAAAGCACAGTACACATTTTAGCGCAAACATGTCTTAATAACCGGGGTTCCCTTTAAACTAACATAATCATCCTGCTGTAACCAGGTAAATCCATTTGTTTATTAATTAATGTACTAACAGGGACTTAGAAGAGAGGGACGCAATGTTTAAAGTTTAACATTTAACTGTTTTACTCTTTGGTGCTGTTGAGGACACGATATTGTTCTTTCTTGGTTATTTGTATTTAAATCATTTGCTCAAGTTTGGTTTGTTTTTGTCTGGCAGCAGAACGATTAGACACAAGAAGGTGGTGGTGGTGTACCGGGGGCTTCTGTTTAGAACTATGCTTCCTCATCCCCGTCACCCAGCCATCTTTTTATTCTCAGGTCAATCTGCCAGGGGAGAGCTAACGGAGCCTACGCTACCTTTGACTGCACCGGCTACAGCGGCCTGGCTAGTTACGGGTTTTTCCAATCAGTGATCCTGGCCTCCACAAACGGGCTACATTTATTACATGTATTTCTTATTCATTAACATCTGACCTAATGAGCAGGAAAGTGCAGGAGGAACAGGTCAAGAGGCCACACTGCTAACAAGTCGGCTATGAGCTAAGCTAGTGAATCGCTGAAGACACAGTGAGTGAAAACTGAAAATAACTAGTTTGTGAATCAGAGAGTGCTCTGGACAAACCACGTGAAGATTACACTCTGAAATAAGACGTTATCTGTAAGTTTCCAATTAAATCGACTACACAGATAAGCTACACAAAAACAACAGTGTATGTTTGAAAAGGAACAGAGGGTGATACAGTACAGACAGCAAACATCAAGTGATGAGGAATAGTCAGGCCCCATCTTATCTTAATGACCTTGTAGCACCATATCACCCTATTAGAGCACTTCGCTCTCGCTCTGCAGGCCTACTTGTTGTTCCTAGAGTATTTAAAAGTAGAATGGGAGGCAGAGCCTTCAGTTTTCAGGCCCCTCTTCTGTGGAACCAGCTTCCAGTTTGGATTCAGGAGACAGACACCATCTGTACTTTCAAGATTAGGCTTCAAACTTTCCTTTTTGCTAAAGCATATAGTTAGGGCTGGACCAGGTGACCCTGAATCCTCCCTTAGTTATGCTGCAGTAGGTGTAGGCTGCTGGGGGATTCCCATGATGCACTGGGTGTTTCTTCTTCACTAACTGTGTGTTAGTAGACCTCTCTGCACTGAATCGTTAGTTACTGTTAATCTCTTCCACAGCTTGTCTTCGTCCCGTCTTCCTCCATCACCCCAACAGATCCCGTTAGATGGCCCCGCCCCTCCCTGAGCCTGGTTCTGCCGGAGGTTTCTTCCTGTTAAAAGGGAGTTTTTCCTTCCCACTGTCACCACAGCGCTTGCTCATAGGGGGTCATGTGATTGTTGGCTTTTCTGTTTTCTTTGCACTATTGTAGGATCTCCAACCTGATAATATAAAGCGGTTTGAGGCAACTGTGTTGATTTGGTGCTCTATAATTAACACTGAATTGAACTACACCAATTCAAATAATCAATAGTTTCTGCTCTAAATATATTATTATTATTATTCAGTTATTAGACCCTCCACAAAAATATTTACCATAATAACAATGAAAAACGAAGGAACATATCACAGCTGTAAGATCTTTGTATACTCAGTTTATATATTCTGAGTGGCTGTTTTCATTATGATACATCAAGTATTTGATGTAGTTGATCTTGTGCACTGATGTATCGAGTGAAGCATGGTTTCAGTGTGTTCAGCACAGAAGGTTCAAACAAGGCTGAAGAATCTCAGAAGATGTTACATATGGCTTTTGCAACGACACAATAATAACTGTGGGTAGGTAAATCATCCACAGCACAAGCTGCAACAGTTTCGTTTGCAGCTTCCTCACCTTCTTTGGCACAGAGTCCATGACCAGCTCACCGTACATGTTCATCACCTGAATAACACAAAAACAATGTAAGAATTAAAGTGCAAAGAGAAATGTTCTCAGGCAGCAACACTTTTGATACAATTCTCTTTACTTTTAAGGCCCGAGTGTGAAACCAAGCAGCCGTTTTCATAAACACAGTCTGATTTTAAAGCCTCGCTGAGGGCCTAAACTTTGCACACGCATCTGCTCTGGTGAAAACGTACATATTTTATGGGTCTGGCATGTGGACAGTACAAAATGATTCTGCATACATGGTTCCACCTGTGTGGGTGAAATTTGGTACACGTGTGCAACTTTCCAAGATCAGGGGCCTGTTCTTCGTACCTCGCTAAGTAAGTTAGCTGGATTAGATTGTTGACGATTTCGCGTGATCCTGGATCGTTCGGTTCCCCGAAGCCCATCCGGGACTTGCTGTCATAGCAACAGAGCCGTAAGCGTAAACCTGCTGGGGAGCAGGTTTACTTTATGTAAACAGGATTAGATCGTGGCCACGCAGGTATGTCCGCTTCATTTATACGAAAGCAACAGCGATATTCCACCACTGTTTCACCATAAATAAGTAACATCAATGTAACTAAAGATAATGCAGCACCTGATCCATTTATTGATTTCACACAGGTCATTCCCTAAAAAAGGGAAATGTACTATTAACATTCTATTACATGTATGTGATTATTACAGATGTAATTCATATTTCAGAGTAGTAATTGTAAATTACTTCGTGTACTCAAGACGAGAGACCACGGCTATAAAAGCGAAGGTGGATTTGGGAAGCCTGTTGCAGCCATGTCCTGTCTGTATACGCGAGACACCCATTGCGGAAGGTGTAAGATTGATAAGGAGAGTCCTCAGAATTCAGCGTATATTGCGGGACAGACAGGATCCTTTAGCTCAGCGCGACAGTGTGCTCATAGAGAGATATCGATTTTCCCGTGAGGGTATTATTTACTTAACCAACTTGTTGACGAGGGGGTGCAGGACCACCACCTGTCTTTTTTTGCTCTGCCCTTTTCTTGGTTGCTGTTATGAACAAACAAACAGATTATTCCAGGGTCTCTTTCCAAGAGACGAAAAGCAATATAAGTGATAAATATTACCATTCTGTAGAATATTCTTATATTTCACTTTTACTTGTTCCCATGTTCTAGTGGGTCCTGTTGTGGCTCTAATGTGAAAGGGGATATAATATAACATAATATAATATAATGTAATATAATATTGGATAATATGGTGTGATATGATAAATCTACCCTACCGCCTACTGGTGTTGGCCAGAGGGGCCGATGGCGCAATATGGCAGCCTCGCTTCTGTCAGTCTGCCCCAGGGCAGCTGTGGCTACAACCGTAGCTGCCTCCACCAGTGTGTGAATGTGAGAGTGACTGAAAAGTGGCATTGTAAAGCGCTTTGGGTGCCTTGAAAAGCGCTATATAAATCCACTCCATTATTATTGTTATTATTGGATTACTTACGAGTTTGATTTGTCAGCAACTTTCTGCCAGCCCTCTCTCCTTGCTTTTGCAGCCTTTGCAGTGTTCCCTTGCGTTTTAATTAAACTCTGAAACTCCTGAAATCCCTCACTCAAGAGTTCTTGCTCTGCTGCCGAAAAATACCGAGCGCGCTCCTTCGCCATTTTCGCCAACCAATCAGCGGGTTGCCGATCACTGTTTCTACTATCGATGCGTAGCCCCTTTTACGGCACCCAGTGATCGCACATTACTTCATCCAGCTGTACTAATCGTCAACAGCAGGTGTGTTCGGAGAACCGGATTAGCGAGCTCACGGTTAGCGCGATGATTTGATCTTGGATGTTTCATTTGATCTTGGATGTAGTAAGCGACGTACGAAGCACAGGGCCCAGTTCAGAGAAGCTTTGAGACAAACCCAACAGGAAGTCTGCCGTTTGTCATTTCCAGATATTACACTTTGTGGTTGACAAGGAATGTTGAAACCTTGGTTTGGAAAGTCTTCAGTAGTTTGTTTTACAGTTTGCCTCAAAGTTACGACAGGAAGCACAAACCTGCATATTTGACGTGATCGTTGAGGAGTTTGATTTAAATATGATTACAGGAAATGGCTCAACTGCACCACTCCACCTCCAGCCAACTGAAATTTTCAATTCTGTTCAGTTTAACTTCGATAGCCCCAAAGCACAACAGCAGTCGCTTCATGGCACTTTATTCTGGAAGGTAAAGACTCTACAATAAACCAAAGAGTGAGTGTCCTGTCATCACTGCTCACAGCTTTAATTTGTTTTGCTTTTCTTGATGATGAAACATTGGATGTTGTAACATCTGGACTTTGGAGAACGAGAACATATACTGACGTACCTAACTCAGCCGATGCCATGCACCTGCATCATTTACAGCACGTACAAGTTACGAAGTATTAACAGCAGTATCTCTAAAATGTGCCACCGCAGGAACAACACAGGTGTACTGAATCACATTTTAATGACTCCCTTTGGACTTAGGTGCACTAATGCCTAAGATTAAGTCAAAATTCCCCCCAAAAGCCCCAGTTAGAGTGTACTAGCATACCTGGTCATTGAGCCAGTTCTGTCCATACAGAGTGCCCAGGTCGTCCATGGTCAGAACATGCCGCTTGTAGTTGACTCTGAAGGTTTTAGCTACAACAGATCCTGATGAGCGGTGGAAGGAGTGTATTAGATGTTGGACCACTGCTTTTCTAAGGAAGAACGAATCAAAATCAGATGTACAGTTAGCTCCATGTATTCAGACATCGCTAATGAAAGCTTTCACTACACAGCCCAAATCAAAGGATCGCTACAGCAAGTGAAAGAGGACACCTTTGCTGCAAAAACAAAACAACTGCAGTTACATAGTGATTCTGTGAACATTAAGTTGTGAGTTGTGAAAACAAAGCTTAACGTCTCATTCACCCAAACATTCATGCAAGCATGTTTCTGTACATCTAAGAGCTTTTATCCATCTCCACACGCCGCTGAATGCCTCACGAGCAACTCAAGATTCTGCAGCTTCCCCAAGGATACTGAAGCATGCAGCCTGGAAAAGCTAATGGATAAAGAAAACACCAATTTTCCGATGAGTAGATGACCTGCTCTACGTTCACAGCCACACTAACCCCGGTTCTCTGAAAACCAAGTGAGCTATGAAGTATGCCATCCTGGTGTGACCAATCACGGGAGCTTCCACCACATCAAGAAGATGGTTCAAGCACACAGGGTCCCCAGACCCCCTCTATAGGAGCCCCTGGCTCCACACCAGGCAAGTGTTTCTTTGATGTGACCATGAAGTCCGGCAGCATGGTGAGATACCGGCTTTGGTTTTCAGAGAACTGGGGTTGCTCGTGTAACCAAACAGTGTGTATCTCACTACAGGAGACTGCATGCTCCAGAGACTACAACACCTCGACCGAGGACACGCCCGAGCTCGGTACGGAGCTAACAGCATGCTAAGCATCAAGAGTCCAGTGAGTGCACAGTCACATCAAGGCCAAAAACAAAACCCTAACACATGTGTGGGGATGCAACACCCTTAAAAAGAGAGCCCCTAAAGGGTCCACCTTCCTCTGGTGGACTTAGCAGGTCCACAGCAGAACTACCTCACTGTGGTTGGAGGGAAAGTTTCCACAGGAAGTATTGCTACATAAAATTCACTCATCCCCACACACTCCACAGGCTCAAAACTCAGCCCTGAAACTCTGACACTGCGGCTAAGTCCCAGGAGGGAACAACCTGTTTAACAGCAGGCGTCAGGCCCCTTATCAACTGCTTCATTCCCAAATGCAACATGGCTGAAATTGGAGCTAAACACACTTCAATAGTGGGAAATGCTCCCAAGTTATCCAGAAAATCCTGAAGGAGCAAAACACATTTGATTACGAGACGCACACATGTCTCAAATATGCATCAGTAAGTGATGGTGTTGAAGCTCTACGTGGTCTCAACCGCCCTCAGAGTAGTGCTGCAGATTACAGCGTAGATATGGACACCAGCTTAACCTTTACTGCACAGAAGGATGAGAGAAGGATGGTAACAACACAGAACACTGTTAACACAACAGTATCACTACGTCTCACCTGTGTGGGTGTGAGAAGTTTTCATTGAAGATGTCCTGAAGTTTCTCCACAACATCATCCACGTGGATGGGGATCAAACTGCCGTACTGCCGTAGCGACTCTTCCAGAATACCTCGAGACAGATGACAGCCACATGAATGAGGGCTGCGCCACACACAGGTATAATACAGGTAACATCATACAACATGTCCAGCTGAGATACATGCATTTACATTTGCGAGCACCAACAATGAGCAAACCCGAGCAGTGAGTTTCATACTGGCTGATGTTCAACAACAGAGGACGTCCAGCACAAACTGAAACACACTCTGTGCTCCTCCATGAAGAGCACAAGGCTGTGACGCAGCAGGGTTACAAACCTGTGAGATTGTACAAGCTCTGGCTCACGTGCTGCTAACGTTCACATGTTCCGCCTCCATCACACATGATGTTAACCATACAAACGGTCTTCCTGCTACCCTCTGGATAAATAACAGTGTGCAGCTGCAGCACTGTGGAAATGCCACATTATTCATGTTCAGTGTTTAGTGCAGTCGAGCTATAGTCTATATTCAACTCATATTCTTTGTGTCAATACTTCACTTTAACTCTTAGCTGTCACCATGTAAATGCCAGCGTTTCACCCACATTTCAAACTATCTGGGAGCAGCGAGTGACAACGTTAAGCCCCACAGCTCCCAGTTTTTAAACAAAAAGCACCAGTGAAGATGATGCTGCCATAGTTTAATGTCCACACACACTAAACAGAAGTGTCAGTCTTCCACAAAAGCACAGCAACTCGTTAGTTTTGTACTTCATTTAGATTTCATATAAACCACATTCATGAAAACGATACCGCTAAGCTGAAAACAGTTTATTTGAGAACATGAACACAAAGGTTTCATTTGTTTTTTGACAGATGTCAAACTTTAAATGAAAAACATTTGTAAGATGAAACCAACGAGCAGTTCATGTTGAGACGTCTTTTCCTCTTATCACGGCTCATTAATGACATCCAAATATTTCTTGGCCAATGATGGAAATCAGTGGAATACTCGATTACTAGGATAATCTGACCCACCTGCCACAGAGGCAACAACAGGGAACGAGTGGGTACAAAGACACAGCTCTGCTTTACACGGGTCCAGAAAGACTTTACAGAACCAGGTTGGACCGACACGGCACTGCTGACACAGTTACACACGAGACATACAAGGCCACAGACACAGCATGAACTGTTACTGATGCATCACACATGTGTGAGCATGTGTTACAGTACACTCTGTAACATGAACACTGTAGGACCTCACATTGATGCTGACATGAGAAGCAGCGCACACTGAAACACAACAGGGAGGTACACAAGGACGGACATGAACCAGGACGTCACCCAGTCACAATGAAGGGACGCACTACAGGAAACACGTGTCAGTCTAAAAGCAGTTTAGAGACTCACAGCTAAAGACAAACTCTAGACCCAACAAAGACAGCGGACACCTCAGACCCTGGACGTAAAGTCCGGATCGCTGCAGTCAAAGCAGCTGTTACGTGAGGTTTACAGCTGAGGATAACAGGACATTATGGAGGAGCAACAAGTGTGTGGACTGATTGGTGCCTCCATATATATATATATATGAGATAAAAGCAATGACAGCTGGATGAATCTCGAGTTATGGGGTCCCGGGCTGCCGTGTAGAGTGTCCCCCCGACTCAGACATGTGACGTAAGGAACATGAAAACAGTTATGTGGAAACAGCCTTCCTCACTATCAGTACGACACATTCAGCATCTGCAGCTCAGACTGTTCAGTAAGGATACGTGTTTAACTCCAAGACTGATTCAAGTCTTTGGGTATTAAGACAGAGCAGACGTCATGTTTGATGCGAGCTGGCAATCACCGCTGCTGCCCGTCAGCCTCCTGCTAGACACACCGATGTTTTTCATTTTCAAAGCCTACGTCGCCTCATTCACAAGCTCTCACATTCAGAAAACCTGACCTCTTCAGCTCGCTGATATTCAAACTCGTCCAAGACTTGATGCCCATGCTGTAGAAGTTTGAAGCGCCTACGTCGCCTCGTTCTCACATTCACGACCTTGAGCGTCCGTGCTGCCCACGCTGGTACTGCACAAACATTTAAGGCAAGGCTAGAAGCATTTGTGATACATACCATTCACACAACTTGTGTGTTCTTCAGTAAGAGCCAGCTCTGCCGGCCTGACCTCTGCCTCCAGGGTCACTCGGTCCTCCTGCTTTCTTGAGGAGGAGCCGTTTATTTGCTGATCTGCCAAAGGAAAGAAATCATATTTGTTATGGAATCTGCAGACTCAGGCATTTTTATCAAATTCCAAAAATAACAGTTAAATCAATTTGGGTCAAAGGTAACTTAACTGCAACTTTTAACAGTAACAGGGAGGCTAAACTAAACTCTACTAAGCATGACGCTGCAGCGTATCACAGCTGGTGTCACTGCAGGTTATGGAAATGTATTATTATTCCCACTTATTCAAATGCCTCGTGGGGATTTTTTCACAAAAGCAGTAAAACTGGCGACTGAAGCAGACTGAAAACATCTGTTACTTTTGTTATGGTACTCTGATTGTTGCCACTGACAAAACATATCATTTTAAATGCCTGCTATTCCCATTACTTAGCATTCCCACACGAATACGTACCTCTGTCAGACTCTGTGTGCCCGTCATCACTGCCGTCATACTCCTCGTGCCCGTACGGGGGGCCCTCATACCGTTTCAGTCTCCTCTGTTCTCTTTGAGTGTTCCTTTGCCCTTTGTGGCTGCACCTGGGTCTTACGGAGCACATCCACCGGGCCTGCTGGCGCCAGCTCTTCCAGTGCTGAGAGAGCCGAAATCCAAGACCTCCACGGCATCGCAAGCGCCCGAGTCTTCTCAGAGCCCTGTACTTGCTTAGGCGGGACCTAAACAAGTCTCCCGCTTCAGCCTGGCTTAGTGCGTGAGCTACGGGGGCCTCGCCGATCTCTTCAGCCTTCTGTTCTGGTCTCTGATGATCGTGCTGCTGTGAATGAAGGTGCTCGGAAGACTGGGAAGAAAAATCTGAGATTCCCCACTCCTCCACCTCCTGGTCTCCATCCTCTTCAACATCTTCATCCTCGTTGTTTTCCAAACTCTTGCTGTCAAACTTACCCATGTCTTCACCATCAAAGTTGTTAACTTCATCGTCACCTACAGCTTCAGTCCCACCTATGCCATCTTCCTCATCCACTACATATTCACCCGTCCACACCTTTTCTTTATGTTCCAGTCTCAGGTGCATGGGGGTGGATACACTGTGATCTGACACTGGGACTATGAGGCGGTCCGCTGGAATCCCACCTATGAAACAAACAGCAGTGATTATCGACCAATCAGGCATCACGACAGCCCAAAAGTACTGCTGCAGCTCATTACAACAGGTAACAATGTATCTATGAGCTCTTCCTACACAATATAAACAAGGCACACTTATCTGTACTCATCTGTATCACATTACTTAGCAACCACCTACCAACAGGCCAAACTATCCCATTTGTAGTGAGCATGGACCTCTGACACATTAAAAAAAGCATCGTATCGTCTTCATTTCACTAAAAAATAACATCTACCCCACAGTGCTGTCCAAAGGCCTTGAGTCACCCCCTCAGGCTTACTTTGAATATTTGAACACAGCCTTAAGTAACAGCTCTAGCTGCTGCTTCAGTTTTCCTTGGGACATCATTAATTTTTTATTTTTGGAGGTTTGGTTTTTGGCCTCATTTCACTCAGTGACGTTGGGGATCTTGTCAAAATCGAAATCTGGAAAAGTACGTCCAAATTTGGGTCGACCCTGCAAAACCACGAGGAAACGTTCTGCCTGGGAACACATTCAATCATTCGTCTGTGTGTTTAGTATCGGTTAATCCGACATCCTTTGTATCCTGGCAAAGAGAGACTACCAGAGTCTGATTAGTGTTTGTTGTATGATCACCAAAAAGAGCTTAAAGACACTATAGAAAAGCAGCAGTTATAATAAGATGAGAGCATGTGTGCATACATTCAGTCCGTGTTTATTAAGGTATCGATGTGTGCTGTGATCACTCCATCCTCGATGAAATGAATGAAATATCCTGGTGGGAAACCTAAGCTGCATGCTGGTTTCACACACCACCCACGTCCACGTTTTAGATACCAAGTAGATCGGGGGTGGGGAACTCCAGGCCTCAGGTCCTGCAGGTTTTAGACCTCACACTGGGTCAACACACCTGAATCAAACGAGTTCATTCACAGGCCTCTGGAGAACTTCAAGACATGTTGAGGAGGTCATTTAAATCAGCTGACACATCTAAACCTGCAGGACACAGGCCCTCGAGGCCTGGAGTTCCCCACCCCTGATGAAGACTTTGAAATCAAAGACTTTCTGGGGCCCCTGAGGGCCACAGCTCACTGCTGGACTTCACTGGTTACTAGATCGATTTTTTTTAAATGGCATAAAAAGCAAGTTCTTAAAACATACATGAGACACAATAAAGAAAAAGGAAAACAAATTGAGGCAAGTTTTATAAACCTACACCACACTGTTGTTGAATATTCACTCATTTATCACCGACATTTAACTTCAGGGGCACAGAGAGGATGAGAAAGTCAGTGCAGGGACTCCAGCAACACGTCATCAGGGTGATGATGACCCTGATGAAGGCCACAAGTAACTCCGTAAAGTTGTTCCTCTTTACTTTTAAGTGTTGTGTGTTGTGACATTTCATTTCAAAAATGGAAGTGACCTCGTGTCCATCAACCTCTTAGGGTTTCCACAGATGCCTGACCCAGTGGTCTGAACGTCCACCCTACTGGGGGGTAAATATTTTACACACAAACAGTGAGTGCTAACCTCCTCCTGTGTCGTTCTGCCCCACAGCGGTCAGACCCAGGTCTCTCTGCCAGCGGTTCTGGGCTAGGCTACCACCACTGTCTCGCATTATCCAAGAAAAACCCACAACCTGCGCCAGCTCGTCACCTACAAACAAACACAGTCTGCAACGGTGGGAGAGAATACAGTCAGTTCATGAAGTCCACAGTGGACATCAGAATAACACAGTAGCTGCTTCTGTCTGTTTGGATTTTTAAGTGACAAAAAGAAAACTCCATGAATCACTTTGCTTCATAGAGATGCAGTGTTATATACCAAAATGTAAAGATGAAAGTACACATTTCCATGCAGATTATTCTAGTTTGTAAATTACAACGATATGCAGTTGAGTGTTTTCACAGCATTTATACATGAGTTGATCTGATTCAGCATAGATCCAACACTGAGACAGTGCTCCATAGGCAGTACAGGACACTCAGGACCCTGGGATAGCCTGGGATATTGTATTTTGTAGGGGAGTCTCTAACACTTTAGGGCTACCGTGGACCCGCCATGTCTTACAATAAAATAAGAACTGGGTGGTTACAAAACATATTCATAAGTAGCCTATAAAAGACAACTTCACACGAATGAAAGCCTATGGTTCAATAAAAAGTAGAAGTATTAGTAAATTTCATTAATTTGACATGGCAGCGCTTTTCTAATCTTACTGAACACTTGGAATGTAAACAAGCCGTTACATAGTCTTGACTTGTTGTTACGAAGTACTGAAGCTAATTTTGGCACAATTATTACAAAACAACTACTAGGAATATAAAGGCAGTAATAATGACCGTAATTTTACAACTAACGCGTGGGACCGTTTCAGTGGGCAGCCACAGGCTTTGCTACACAGACAGAATACACGTCCCGGTGCCTCCACGCTGCTTCACTTATCCTGCTCACTGATGTTAGTCCTGCAGTTTGTCTTGCTAGCTTCACTCCGACCACTGTGTGATGACAGCGGCATTGACAAAAAGCGACAGGAACTACACGTAGTTATGGACTTAACTGTTTACGTGCAGGATTAAAAAAATAAATTACTAAATAAATCCTCTTCTCAATAAAACTCTTCCATTATGAACACTTCTGCAGGAAATAGTCTACACCAATGCTATCTCGTGAATGCTAATAGCTAGCTTACCGTTGTTTCATCAAATTAGACTGAATAAAGCTCACACCAACTGCAAACTCCTTTTTATTATAATATATCATGACTATTGACAACCAAAGCATCAACACGAACATAAGGAATAAGGTGAAGTTATTCAAATTTGCCGAGTTCTTTAATTATCTGTTGAGTGTGCGGGCTAACCTTTGAGCTATAACCATGTTGTCCTCAGCTAGCTAAGCGGACTGTAGGCAGATACCATGCTAGCAGAAAAATAAACCGCCCAGTGTGTGTTTGTTTCCTAGCTAAATGTTGCCACTGCATGCTTACCCTTGATCTGTAGGGGTGTAGAAATCTCTATCCGCGTTCTTCTGACAGAATGTGAGCGTATTCTGTGTGCACAACACTGACCCAAAACAAACGCTAATTGATGTTGAATCTCATTCAATGAAGTCAAGTGTGGGGTAGCTGTTTCCACACTCTCCCTCCGCTTCCTCTCTTCTTCTTGTGTTTGAAGACGATTGGCCATTAGCTGTTAGGCACTATACCGCCCCCACGTGGTATGGTGTGGTATAGCGGTTGGAAAGACTCAAACTCGGACTTCAACGTTTACCGGTTTCCTGCTTGTTTTGCCACTTTTGGTCTGCTCCCAGGGGATGAACCATTATTATGTCTACACATTGCAGACAGCCTTTGTAATAGCAAAAAAAAAGTCAGGCTGTATAATTTATCTTTAGAATCTTTTTTCCATATGTACTGCCCATTTATGTTTGCACATTGCAATAAATCACTTCATATGCTTTTTTTTTTTTGGCAAAATAAAGAAATAAGGGATGGCACAAGCCTTTGGTCCTAGAGCTGCTGTGCAAACAGAACCATTAGAAATTATTCAGGTGATTCTTTCATTGTTGGTCTGCTCCAGGCCGTGCAGACCATCATGGAACTAAAGGAAACCAGATTCACACGCAACAGGTTCTGTCCATGTCTACGGTTAGAAGATGGAACGCGTCGAGTGACCCACATTCATTCAAACTGAACTCTGAGGCGAAAGCAGTGACATTAAGTTATTGTTTACTGTGCTGTCAGGACTGAATATTGAGCTGCAGCAACTCACTGATAATGTTCAGCTGAACTTACCCTCCCAGCGTGCTTGGCAGTGAGAGCAGCTTGCTGGTTCCTGCTGAACTGACGACTTGCATCCTTCGCAGTTCATATTTCAAGTCATAGAAACCGTTTTCCATCGCTCACATCAACAAATTGTAGCTTTGATATATTTTTTATTGTTCATTAACCACTTGTGTTTGTTTTGAACTCACTGCAGTACGACTACAGGTACACAAAAACGTCACAGACTCTCTAAAATGGTACGGATACAACGAGCGCTTGAGTGATTTACAGATCTATTTGAACCGTTACCTTTTTTATGAAATTTGAAAGCTGTTCTTAATACAAACTCTGTAAAGTTGATCAAATATGAAGCATATAAAAATAAAACACTGGCCCTGAGATACTGCTGGCGTGGCACTGGGGTGCCGAGACTGCTTTGAGCTAGCAGCCACAAAGGCTTCATGTTTTTGGGGCTCGCTGGTCTGCCAGATCGGACAACGTCTGGACAGTCTGGGCCAACCGACTCAGGCCTTCGTCCTCCATGATGAGTTGAGGTGAACACAAAGAATCCTGGAAGGGGACGGAAAGAGCAGGAAGTAGAGCCAAGTAAGAAACATACACTTCTACACATTCACCAGTAAGCAGTCACTCATTAATATCAAAGTAACAGTATGTCCAGCTTTATAACTTTGATAATGCTGCATATTTCTAAGTGTGGTTTGATCAGATTTGAAAAACTTTGCTAATGAGACAAAACCAAGGAGTCCTGTCACTTAATGAGAGGATGCAGCTACATCACAGTGCAAATGTTCCCCTGAATACCAGAGCATGACTTTTACTGACGTATTCATTCTTTACTGAAGATGATGCATTTGACTGTGTGTACTTACCTGTGTGAGCACGAGCTGCCTCAGGACTAATGCAGGTGTTTAAATGGGTTTGAAATACAGATGCTGCTGTCACTGTATTATAGAAACTCTGAAAGGTTTTTGTTCTTCTAACAGAAAAAACTGAACCGAGAGGTTTCAGACTCATTAGCAGTTTTGATATTAGTTTGATGGTTTGTCACAACTCGCACATGACGGGTCGACAATGAAGACAGATGAGACAGTTTCAGGAGGCGAGGTGGACGCATGTAAGCTTCACAAAATGAGACACTGAAGCTGCAGGAAGACAACAGCAGCAAAGCAAACACAGCAGAGAAGCACCAAAAAGTTCTTTTGAAATCATTTAATTACAACAGACAAAGAGTCAAAAATCATCCTCGTTAGTAAAAGGTGTAGAAATATACAATACAAATGCATTTGGACTAACATTAAAGAATATGTCTGCATCATTGTGGATTTTATCAGTTAGTGTTCGTCCAGTTTGACCTACAAAAATATACATCTGAGCTGAAACAACAGCAGAGTGCTCATAAAACTGTCAGATATAAGAAGCAGTTATTTTGGTTTTACAATGGACAAAAATCTAAATCAGTATAAAACAGCGTCCTCACACCAGAGCCAATCAATCCCACTGCACTCACACTGAGGGGGCGGAGCAGAGCCAACATCGCCATCGTGAATGGAGCTCAGCTTCTACAACTATCACTTGCACCTACTTCATATATCATGTCTAAACTGAAATAAACACTTGTGTCCTTGATTTTGCTCGGTCATTGGTCTGTAACCACTACAAAAATAGAAATTTAAACACCATAAAACAATAAATACAATAAAATTTCCTTCAGAAGAACCTGTTGAAACAGGAACTCCAGAAAGTGAGAATTGTTAAATAAGCTTTAAACAGAAAGTAAGGAAACGCTGTTTGTTGCAACGAGGCGTCTGTTCTCACACAGCGCGTCCTTCACCATGAAAACCTGCCACAGCTTCTCTGTCAGCACCAAGCAGCCTATTCTGACACTCTTACGCTGACCATGTGGTGCTGACAGTCAGGTGCTGGCTGGAGCCTGAACAGGTCAAAGTGTGGAGGTGACATAACGGGACTCTTACCTGATAAGGTAAGAAAGCACCTTTGGTGGGAGATGCGCCAAAGGTGCTCTGTTCAGAGTTTGGGGACGGTGAGGTTGGAATAGCCTAGCCACAGTGCTGACCTCAGTCCCATCAAACACTCCTAGGATCAGCCTGTTTGTCCCAGACTAACCAACACAATCACACCAGTTGACTTGTGACGCATGCTGGTCAGAGGCCGTCCAACAGCAGCGCGTGAGCTGCATGAACCCAGGCTGCTGTACCTGCGTACGGTTCTTCCACAGGCCGATGAGTCGTGTTTCAATCCAACAAGCAGAATAAGCTGTTTGGCATCAGCAGAGAAGGTCTGGCAAGTCTGTCCTGTTATTTCCTCACAAATGTGGCACATTTAAGGGGAAACAGCGGCTCCTGCCAAGCAGCACAGTTACAGCACAGAAGTAAGTGCTCACACACAAATGTGCACACTTACTGTTTGTTTAGACGTTTGTTACACAACTAAATTTACAATAGCTTCTGATTCAGGTACCGAGTGCTTCACATTAAATAATAATGATGAATGCAGTGTGTTACATGTAAATGAGCCCATAATCTATTTACATAGAGAATTACAGGTGGACCCATGTAAGTCTGGGATAACCAAAGTTCATATGAAACAATAGACACGTGTAACAGGAAGGCGCTGCTCGCCGCTCTGAGCCGTGCTGCTCTCTCATCTCGTCAGATTAAAGGCTCGAGGCAGCTACTGTCGCTTCATATTTGGTGCCATTTATATAAACTGATCCAATCAGCTGGCCCACAACATACAGCTGATAGACTGAAGCAGCCTTTAGGTAAAGTGGCCCTGAAGCCAAAAGCCAGACTGCAGCGTCTAGTTTTAGTCCCACAACAACAACAGTGATGGAAATGAATCGTTTGTAAAAAGAGCCATCGTCTTTAAATCAATGGTTTTTACATGAATAATGTCCCATTTTAGTCAGCGGGCTGATTCAGTTGCTGTTACGTCTAACAGCAGTGCCAAACTCATCATGAATAAACAACAAACTGTGTCTCAGCAGAGTGACATCACAGGAAGTTTACACCACGCTGACGGGCTAAACCGGCTCCTCAGAGTTCCTTAAAGTGGAAGACGAGAAGGTCTGAGGTGAGATCAACACCAGGCTGTGGTGATGTGCACACTCACTCACTTAGCAAGGACACTGCTGTAAAGCCAAACAGAAAGTTATAGAAATAATAAAGTCAGCACATAAAGAAAGCCCAGAGTTACACAGAGGGACTTTTAATCAGGGCTCATCACATGAAAGGAAGCACAGCAACTTTTTTAAGGAAGTTGAAGTGACGACATGTATGAAGCTAAAAGGAAACTGTTTTCATTTCCTATTTCTCCCAGTGAAATCCTATCGCTTACACTCAGAGTTTCAGATGTTTGAATATTTGCTCAAACACTGAATGTAGCCTGAATCTCCCAAATGTCTCGTCCTGCGGGTTAAACAGCTGCAGTAACGAGTGTGTCATGTTGGTTGCACACACTGGCCCTGAGTAGAAACAGCAAAGTTTCCACGCTGAGCCAATCACATCTGTGAATCTCCAAAGGAAACTTTGTCACAGGGTTATTTTACCTGGATACATCTAATTGACCTGCTGGAGTGACTTAAAGTGCGCACACTAATCTCACAAAGTTTTAAAACTACTAAGATGTTGGACTTGTTTCACCGAGACAACCAAACATAGAACAAAATAAATAAAGCAATAATTTAATGACCTGTTTACATTTATACAGACAGGTTAGAGTCCGGGTTAACCGTGATTGGTCAAACAGACCATTGACAGTAATGGAGCTGACACAGAGAGCGTCCTGGAGGGGTTTGAACCTCAGGTCTGAGGCAGTAACGGCGCCCCCTGCTGAAGCGCAGGCATGTTTCACTCGCTCACATCAGGAAACATCACAACATGAGCGCTTAAGACGGAAACATTATCCTTTATTTTGTGTATTCTTGTATTAAATAATGAGGTGCAGATGCTCTCTATGAGCTCCTCACGAGGTCAGCAAAAGCAGAGATCCCTTAGATGGGTGTGTCAGGCATAGAGGCCCCGCCCACCTGTCAGGTACAGCTAATCAGACAGACTGGCTAAGAGCGAGGATTATCTGGAGGGGAGAGGGCTGCAGCAAGGGCCAGCGTAGGAAACATCAGGAACTGTGAATCATGCAAAGCATCGAGCCCAACAACACAAACACACACAGTGAGACTTGGTCACAGCTTCTCTCTGTGAGCTGGAACATCCTCCTGCATGTCTAATGAGACACTTGGTTAACCTGAGATTTCAAATACACAGAACAGCTGGGCTCTGTTTCCCTCAGACTTCCACCAGTATAACCAGTGTCATCAGGACAGATAGCAGTTACCTTTCACTTGTCACTAATGGAGCGACCCAGGTTTAAACGAACTTCCAGGAGATGGTTGGTGATGGTGCAGGCAGCTGTGACACAGACAATCATCACGGAGCGCTTCTGTTCAGTCACCAGTACAAAGCAGCACACTTACAGGTCTTACAACACGAGCACCGTTTGCTTTCTATGCTAACAGCCTGTTGCTATGGCGAACGTACTCCGTGTCACATGTCGTTGCTTTAAGGGAGCAGGTAGCAGTAGAGGACGTAGAGCAGCGCCATGACTGCACAGTAGAAGAGCAAGAAGTCTGCGGACAGCAGCGAGGTGGAGGACGACGAAGCCTCAGGCGAGGAGTGGAGGCGGGGCCGGTCCTTCTCCTCCCCCTCCACGGCCAGCAGGGCTGTCACACAGCGCAGCACATTGGGCAGCTTACACAGAAGCACATCAGAGCACACACACACTTCAGTCTGGACAGGAGAGGACACACACGCACGCAAACGCACAGAAAGACAATATGAGTAGTTATATTGTTAAAGCTAGGACATCAGAGACGACAGGACAAAGGGCAGAACAGCAAAAAGCAGATTTAGACTTGATTCAAAGCACTGTCATCACAGCAGACTACACCAGGACAGCGTCGGGACATGCACACGTTACCTCGGGGACTCCCAGCCGGCGACAGGCGGCGACAAAGTTTTCCACGTTGAGTCGACACTTTGCCAGGCTCAGTTTGGGCTGCGAACCACCCACACACACACACACACACACACACACACACACACACACACACACACACACACACACACACACACACACACACACACACACACACACACACACACACACACACACACACACACACACACACACACACACACACAGGCGAGTTATTCTCCATCACAGCAGGAAGCTGCAGCTGTACTTTTACACTCTCTTTGCCGTTTCACATTCAACATCTTCTGGAAGCTTTTAATGTGAAATCTGAGAAGGAAGTAGGAAGAAGCTACAAATATGTAACAGCAGTGTTAGTTGTGACATGAATCGTTCTGCCTGTAGGAGCACTTCGTGTTTCTGATCAAAGCGAGCCGACTTTATCTGCACAGACGCGCTGCAGCTCTCACAAACTGCTTGTTTTACAAAGAAAGGTGACGTGACCGACAGGTGAGTGGACAATGACCAGGTGAGTCATACAGACTCTACTGCTAACAGCAGCGTCATATTTCGTTTCAAGGCTTCCAGACTCACCACCGCTGGGGAAGGAATGTGGATGATGGACACAGAGCGTGGGCGGATGTGATTCACCAGCTGGCAGAGGATGGTGCCATTGGCCAGAGCTTCACCCATATCCTCTGGTAGAGTGATCTTCAGCCGGGACTCTAGAGTCTGATTAAGGACACAGAGCGTCATGGTTTAAAGTAGACCCCACTCAGGTGCCATGACACTAACACAACTCTTATTAGTTCGTCCTATGAGGAGCCTGACTGTGACACCAAGCGTCCAGTTTCCCGTTTAGATCACGAGGAAGTGTTGGTCTGTGGGGCTGACCTTGCGTAGCTGAGTGATGTCCGGTCTTTCCTCTTTAGGCAAGCGCAGCGTCGTGCGAGACTCGCTTCTGCCAGACTCCCCAAGAGAAAAGATGGCCCCTGAAAGCAGACAGGTAAATAAAGGTGTAAAGGTGTGTGGATTGTGGAGTGACGCTGTGGCGTGTTCTTTGGGTACCTGTGGGTTTGACGCTGCTGTGAGAGGACGTCCGAAACAGGAAGCTGCTGGGTTTCTGGGCCTGACCAGGAGGAGGGGACGTCTTGGGGGAGGACGGGAAATCTGATGCAAACGTCAACAATGCAAAGTGTTAAAGACGCACTCTCACTCACATCACAACACAAAATGACACACACATACAAACTGAATCGAACATATTTCATAATTACAACACGGCTCCTCTTCATCAAAGCGTGACTGCAACCACCCGTATGTGGAAGACTCGATTGCTTCACTGAAATGTGCGCTTCTGAGGAACTACACTTTGATGTGTTACAGCACATGTTGCACAGTGGGATTTAAAAGAGCGTGTAATTGTGAAACATTCCACCCACACACACTCTCTCTCTCCTTTGTTACCTGTCTTGCTGCTCGATCGCTGCAGAGAGACTGAAGGAGCGCCTGTGCTCATTTGGTCAGCGCTCTGAGGGAGAAACAAGTGTGATTTAAAACAGCAGACACACAAACCCGTTTACCTCAGTGAACTGAAGACAAGGACAGTACTCACTGCACATCTGTGTCGCAGGCCAGATGTGCCATTCTCTGCTTTGCTGCTTTCTGGTGATGTACCACTAGAGAGAGACACACGCCACTATCAGCAGCAGAACCTCAGCCCTTTGTTACCACTTTAACATAGATTTTTGAACAGGCGTCTGTCTCTATGGCAGGCCTCACGTGTGTTTATCTGCACGCCATCCTTACCATGAACTACTTCCCATCTGCTGTGCAGTGGCCACATGACTTCCTGTTTTGGTGGAGAACTTCAGCGAACTACAAAATAACAGGTTAAGACAGGCAACAGCGTATAATTAGATGAGAGCACAGTTACAGCGTTGACTCGAGGGACACGTAAGGTAAGCAGAAACGCCGAGTCATCTTCAAAATAAAAGAAATGTGCAGACGCTAAAAGCAGAATATCTCCGTCAGTATCAACCTTGCTTTCTCCTTTTGCTGCTGCTGAAGCCGTTCTCTCTCCTGCCAGATAAACAAGGTACCAGGTCTCCTTCGCTCCTCTAGGGAGGGGCTGGAGGGGGACAGAGGAGACGAGGAGGCTGAAGATGAAGAGCCCAGCTCGATGTGGAGGCTAGATCTGGGAGTGACAGACACAAAATGGATACAATCAGAGTTTTTTATCCGATTGTTTCCAAGCTCGTGAGCCGACTTCCAGGACTTCTTATTACTTATCACTGGCAGCTTGTCTGTTAGAGACGCTGCTGACATACAAACTAAACTAGGACTCTCTGAGAAGAAGCTTCCAACATTTAAACTCTGATTCCTCTTCAACAACACAAACTTTCATATCCAAATGTTTCCCATTACTGATGTTTACGTACGATTTACATTCACAGACGTTTGAACCTTTTACTTTATCCAAAGGAAGTCGGGCAAATACGGAGGGCTAAACGTGCACAACTAAACAAAAGAAAAACACATACGCTGTTCCAAATATCGTTTTAATCAGAGAATGGCATCAAGTCGGTTCAACATGTGAGATACTGATCTGGTCATCTAAGGAGCTGCTCTGCTATTAATTAAACTAACAGGAGCAACAATGAGACAAAGTCCAAAATAAATAAAATGGTTTTATAGGTGAAAGCCGCTGAGTTTGGTCAGTGTTACTGCTGACTGGCTGACACCTGGATCATACAGAGGCTGCACAGGTAGTCCGACTCCTCCAGGACGGCACATCAATACGTGCCACTGACACAAGGTTTGCTGCCTCCCAGCACAGTCTCAGAAGCATGAAGGACACAGATAACTCTAGCTTGATATTGCCAGAGAAGGTGCTTAACCCAACAGCATTACCAGGATCTGCTCCTTTGTGCCATGAGCTAGAAAATGACCTTCAGCAAGCCACGAGCGTGACCGTCTCTGACCAACAATCAGACTTGGGCCCTGTGCTCACTGCCTGCCCTGGGGCCTGACAGGTCCAGGAGCGGTGCTCCGTCCTTTCCACAGATGAGAGCAGGTTCACCCTGAGCACAAGTGACAGGTATGAAAGGGTCTGATACCTCCAGACCCGGACTTTCATCAAGCATCTCAAACTTGGGATGGACTGGTCCTGTGGTGATTGACTGGAATTGGACATACCACCACAGACAGACCCTTCAACCACAACTCAAAAGCTTTGCAGAGGTCTTTGGACTGAACTTCCCAAACATCATGCTGATCCAGTGAAATCTGTAGGAAAAGTCCAAGATCAGAAACAGCAAAAACCCCGTCGATGTCAAATATTTGATTTTAAAAAGTCACACATGGCACTATGGCTCCAGTTTTCCTCACCCACCAGCATAAAATACAAAAAGCTTTATCACAACGGCAGCGCGAGCAAAGGTCCACGACAATCGTCACACCGAGTCAAACATTCCCTCAGATCATCAGAAAGGAGAGAGGCTGTTCTTGTTAACAGCTGGTGTAACCCTGCTCACGTCTCCATCACAGAGCCCACTGCGTGCCTGAACTGTGCGCTGCTGGACTCGAGTTGTGTCATTTGCAAGTGAATTTACCCACGTGACCTTGGTGGCTGTGGACGTTCCTTCCTCTACTAACCCACAGTGCACGTGACACTATCCACTCGGCCACAGCGTGGTTACAGAATCAGCACCCTGGCGTCTCCATTGCTGTCTCGGGTGACTTCAACCACGTCACCTTGGACATGACACTTCCACCCTTCACACAGGACGTGGTCTGTGCCACGGACCGACTGCATGCTAATGTCAGGGAGGCATACAGTTTCTCCTCCTTTCAGCTCTATGTGCCTACTGTGAAGATGCAGAGTGTGACCGGTGGTCAGAGGGCTGTTTTGAGGTGACAAGCACCCACTGAGACCCACGGTGAGGACATCAGTGGGCTCACCCAGCGTATCACTGAGCGCATAACCTCCTGCACAGACTCTGTTGTCCCTCCATTGTTACCCAGATAACAAGCCGACACTGAAGATGAACTGAAGGGGTCCAGATGTGGACTGACATTAGACTGACACCAGAGCTGAGGACACCAGCATCTACCTACTCAATCGAGTCTACGCCCTGGACCAGCCGGAGAGGAGCGTGAGCGTCATGTTGTTTCAGTTTCCTGGTGCATTCAGCAGCATCAGACAGACCTGCTGGGTGATGATCTGACAGCGATGCAGGTGGATGCCTCGCTCGTCCTGGATTGTTGATTACCTGACAGGAAGACTAGAATATGTGCGTCTTCAACACTGCGTGTCTGACCAGGTGATCAGCAACACAGGGAACCACAGGGGGCCTCTTCACTCTCTACACCACAGACATCAGCCACTGCACCTTAATACCACTTTCCACCACCGACATCTACCAAAGCTTTAGCTTTTAGCTAACTAAATGCAAACAGTCTTAATATATTTGCCAAGTCTTGTTTTGTTTAGTGTGCTGTGTGCAGAATATAAAGTTATGCATCAGCATTGCTCAATCACACTAAAGGCCTAAAGTTTCTTCTAATAACATGTATCACTCTGGGTTCTAGTGTTATAATACAGTATGAAGTGGATTCATGTTGTGTGAACCTGCAACATATTTAACCTGGAGAACTTTTGTGCTGCACAAAGCAAGTATTGCAGCTACACTTTGGGAGGTGAGATTTGTGCAGATAATCAATATTCCTCTTTTAATTTTGAATTCAGATTTCTGCTTGTGGTGTTACAGAGCAGACCCTGCGCTCTGAGGTTTGAACCTACTGCAGGTGATACAGCCATGCAAAACTCTGACTGTGCTTCACACCACTGACCTGGATGTTGTTGACTCCTGGGATTGCAACAGTGACGATCTGTCCTTCTGATCCTGAAAAACCAATACGCGGTCAACATAATCAACACAAACACAGGACACGACACTGCGTGACAGCTGCAGATCGGCGTGAGGATGACTGGTACCGAAGGAGGCGTGGATGTATTGGTCCTGATGTCGTCCTCTTCCTCTGTCACACTGCTGTCAATGAAGTCAACCTGCTCCGCATTTCCATTCACTGTGAAGAGTACGATGGTGTTCAACACGTCTCACAGCACAAACAATGATTTATGGCCTGTGCCTCTTTCCTCACCTCTGTTGGATTCCTCTTCTTCCTCCGCCAGGTTACTTTGGTCTCTGTTGACCTCAGCCATGCGGAGGGAGCGCTCTGAGAAGTCGTCAGCAGACTGAACACACAGCACATGTCAGTGAAACACTGATCTGTTTATCTAATACTACACAATGCATTTTTATATCCACTATTATAGATATTAATAGAAGAATATATAATGCAGTCACATGTGACAGTGTGTATCCTGTAACGTTACCTCGTTCCCAGACCATCGTTTGCTGCCGCTGTCAACGCTGTTGAAGCCAGAGTCCAGCCCTCCTAACTGACCTGGAAACAGTTCCTGGTCTGACAGACTGCAGGGAAAACACCATAAGCACCCATTAAAATGAAGAAGAGCAAACATTGTGTTAGTCGGGGCAAACTGTGAAAGAGCGCCGCTCTAAAGGGCAGTGACTCATGTTTTTAGGCTCTGGTGCAGTGTTAGAGTGGATTTCCCACAGCAGAGTTACTCCTCTTATCTCTGTCCTTGGTTCAAGTACTACAATGTTACTGGGCGGCTAAATGGAATGCATTGATTTACAATGGTACTATTTTCATTTGAGTGTAGATGGATACTGAGCGGTGCCCAACCCCCGGGCCACGGACCGGTACGGGGCCGCGAGAGTTGAGGTTTGGATGTGAAATTGACAGTTTTCAGGGTTTTTATCGTTAACTCGGCTTCCCTGGGTCTTTTCTCGTGTTGCAGTTGTGCGTCTTATTTTGAAAGAAATATTTATGCGTTACCATAGCGACCAGAGAACATTGGGGTTGGGGTTTAAAGCGTTAAGAGGCACAGAGGAGGAAGTTACGCTAAATGTTGTTGGCGCATTTCAGGAGGACGCTGCTAATAAAGTTACACAGTGAATCTGCATTTATTATTATATTTACCAAATCCCACAGTTTGTGTCTTGGTCGTATCATTTTATTTTGTTGTCTCGCTTAGGAAATCAACTTCCAAAGTATTTGTTACTCACAGAGGTAAATTTACAGGATTATAATATCCAGACAATCCAAACACACTGGCGTAGCACCTCCACATAGAAATATGTATCGTCACACGTGTTCTTAGGATCTGACTGTTACAGCAGGAAATTGCACACAGCGTCTTCACTGACTTAACCCAACCAGTTAAGGAAGTCTTGACTATCTCTTAGACCTTTGTCCTTACCAGCTGTTAAATCCAGTGGGTCTCAGGTGTTTCTCCAGCTCTTCTTGGCTCCTCTTACAGGCCTCCATGTTGAGGTACTTGAAGATGTGGTATTTGCCCTTGGAGCAGATCTGCGCTGGTGGCATCTGCAGTGGATTGCTATCCAGTGAGATGCTTTGCAGATGCCTGAGGTGACGGTAGCACAAAGGCAGATGGGAAACTCGGTTGCAGGAGACATCGAGCCTAACGAGGGGCAGCTCGGATATTTCTGTGTGGGGAACAGAGAGGGTAAGAGTCAGTCGCTCCGGGCTTGGAGCTTCGTAAACATTAAACTGACTTCATACAGTTGAAACCTCAACTCCTTCACCACTGGACGTCGATCCAATAAGAATTCACTTCTATATTATATTATCTACATTCCCTCTCTGATTGGCCTGTTCAGCACTCTCTTTTCCTACTGTGGATTTTCAAGTAAGCATGAGTGGCAAAGGGCTCCAAGTTTATTTGTACCTTCAGGCAACGTGGTGAGCCGGTTCCTTCTTAGGTTCAAGTCTCTCAAACACTCCAACTGCCCGAGCTCTGCTGGCAGACGCTGAAGTTCATTACAGCTTACATCCTGAGAGAGAAAAAACTATAATAAACCAAGAGGAAAACTGCAACACAGAAATGTGACAGTGATTAAACTGTAAGACTGGACGTCTGACCATGAATCACAGGAAGGTGAAAGGGATGCTGTGAGGGGTACCACTGTACCCTCCACAGTACAAACAGAACATTTCAAGGAGAAATGACGGTGTGAGTGTGTCGTACCAGCTGTCTGAGTTGTGTGAGGGAGTATATGGAGGCGGGCAGTGAAGACAGCTTGTTGTTACTGATGATGAGCACTCGAAGGAGGGGGAGCTGAAAGACCGAAGGCTGTAAACTGGACAGGAGATTACGACTGTGGAGTCACAGAGAGAGTGATGCAGTTTAGGAGGTGTGACCTGGGACTGCACACAAACACAGTTAGATGCTTTACTACGTTACACAGTGTGTTTGCTGTGAGCTGCACTTTTCCTGCTCCAACTAACAACAACCTGGAGGGTTCGCCTTGTCTCCTAGCAACAGCAAAATTAAAGTGTCCAGGCCCACATTAACAAACACTAAGACACAGAGGCTCGCCTCAGAGGTGAACCTGATTACCGACTGCTGCCTTTGCACTAACCAGCGCCTGGTTCTACCAGCCTACTGAGAGCATTTGTGTGCTCTCTGATTATTATCAACAGTTGGATTAGTGATCAGCCCATGATTGTTTTATATAGACTGGATGAACAGTGTACAGATGGAATGATCACTGTTTGTGTCACTGATACCAAACTATGACTGCTGACTACTCAGTAAGTTTGTTTTTAAAATGTATCATTTTATATGAACAAAAACAGCATTTTTATTGGACTGAACGTGGCCCAACAGTCCACCTAAAATAGTTCAGGACCAAAGCTAAACCTGTTTCCATTTTGCCAGAAATGTTCAAATGTTGCTGCAGAACAGCTGCAGTAACAGTGTTTCTCACTGTTTTTGAAGTAGGACTGGCCTCCATCTGACGTTACGACAGAAGCGCGTTACCTCTGCTCTTCCATTACCACGGCTCTAAGAACTGTTTGAGGTCTACATTTGTCACAACATTACTTACTACAACAGAATACAACGCTACTGCTAAACAATGCAGTGCAGTAATCAGAGTCACGTGTTGCGGTGTGTAGGAGTTACCTGAGGTTGAGGTAGGTGAGAGCCTGCAGGTTGCTGAGGCTGGAGGACAGGGACCGCATCCCATTGTGGTACAGGCTCAGTGTCTCCAGGGAGATGAACTGACACAGCTCCTCTGGCAGCTCACACAGGCGGTTCTTTGACAGATCTGGAAAACATCAAACGGCCCAAACTTCAACAGTTGTAGATACATTGATACAAATGTTAAAATGGACCAAATGTTTATTAAATGTTTTTATGAATGAGATCTTTGTTTTATGCCACATACAGCAGCTTGCACTGTAAAACCTGCAGCATAGACTTAACCACCACCGCCTCCTGCCTTTCACATTACTGTACAACACTGTCAGTCACCATGAAGACAGCGTGGCGCAGCAGTCACGTCTCAGCTCAAATTAGACATTTAAATGAACAAATGCAGTCAAAGGATCAACTTGATACATTTTTTTGTTTTAATTACTTTACAAATTGTTTTTATTTGTTTATATTTTGTATGTGTTGGTAAACTTAAAGGTCAAAGGTCAAGTTTCCTGATAATCTCATGAATGCAATAACCCTGAAAGAAGTCACCTAGCACTTTGCATTTGATACCACGAGTGTATCCACTAATAATCTCAAACAAGGTTGAATCTCAGGTCAGAGGTCAGAGGCTGACATGTTCATGCTTCAACAGGACATCTGTGCTGTAGCTGTGTCTATGTAATCGCACACACCCCTGAAACCCGACACTGTGACCCGAGGTATATCCTGATGTGCACACCCCTGCATTGATTTCAAAATCCTACACTGCATTGTTATCTGGAATTATTGCACCTCTGACCCCTGACTTTGAGGTCAAGGTCACTGAGATTCATCAAACTCCAAGATTTTTAAGAGATACACCAATGGGATCAGTGTAAAACTCCTACTTTGCTTCGTTCTTGAGTTATTGCATTCATAACTTTGGGTATTCCAGTCGCCCACCTCCTGCCTGGCATAATGACGACGATATCACATCAGCCTTTCATGGCCGAGGGCTAAAAATGTAACTTAACGTTGGGTCAGTGCAGGTCCCAACTATTGTCATTGGGCCGTTCGATACCATCAGATCCTCCTGGACATTTATGGCTAATTTTTAGATGCAAGTTTCCTCATTTATGAGTGAGACGATAACAATCACCAATATAAGGACTCAGAAATGTCAGCAAATTCCCAGAGGGAGGTTGCTGACATCATCTGAAAGGACATGAGGGAACATAAAAAGAAATGGAGGGACAAATATGTCTGACCTCACGAAAGAGTAGAGACTAAGGAGGGAAAAGGTTACTGCATGTAATTTTTTTCTATCATGGGCAGAAACACATAAAAACAAATAGATAATTAACTGGGACACAAACACACGGTACAGTAATTAGCACCAAACACACCAGCACAAGCAGGTCGTAGGTCTACAAATATTTCCTGCTGAAGCCTAAATCAAAGATCTCGGCTGGTGAGAACAGGACACCGTCACTGTGTGGGTGTGGAGTTTTTGTAAAATCTCTTTCAGTTTAGTTAAGAAATAGATTAAATGACTAGTAAGCCTGGTACCAGGTAGTGACAACACCGATGATTAGTCGGCTAGTTATTCCCTAACCTTACCCAAGAAAACCTCACCAGCCCAAACTCTGCTGACCTTGTTAGCAGAGTCAGACTGATTTCACATTAGAAAGTGTCCTGCTGTGTTTCAGCCTGGCATTAAGCAGAAACGCTCCACAGCGAGGAGGAGGCCCAGCACGTCACCATGATAAGAACTGAAACCTTTTGTCAAAGCTGACTCAGACCAGCTCTCTTCAAACACTGCTGTTTTCTCTGTCCTCTCTGGGGAATCAGCTCACATTCAGCTGAGCTGAAATGTGATTGGATTTCCTCGTCAGGACACACGGTGCAGCTTCTTACTTCCTTCAGTGTCTACAGTAGAGGTGAAGAGAACAAATCCACGATACTCTATAAAATCTAATATACGATTAAAAAACCTGAATGTTCTTTTTATTTACATTTATTTTATTCTCTTATTATTTAGTCCTCGCTCCCACTCTGGGACTCAAAGCAGTTCAGCTGCACACAACCCAAAAGACAAAACATTAAGAACTGAAAAAAGTAAAACGCGTGTTGAAGAAGCAGAACAGAAACTCAAATATATGACAAAAACTTTGTCCACATAGTGTGTAGGGCTGTAATAATCTATCAATTACTCTATTAGTTAATCGAGTGATTATACAAAAGCAAAAAGACAAAATGAAGAATGTTTTAATGTTTAACTACCACATTTGTATTTACGTGCTACATTAAAGTGTCATTATCTAAAGAAAACATTTTCTTGAAAAAAAATCTATAATTTCAAGTACAGTCAAATACAGAGTAAATAAGATAAATATGCAAACTGCACTAAGGCTTAAAAAATGCTCTGTGTTGTTTCTGACATTAATAGGAGGCAACGAGACGTTATGAAGGTGCACATGTTAAAATCCACCCAACACTCTCATGGGCTCAGTTTTACTGGTCCATGTACTTTTTTTATGGGCCTGTGAAAAACTTTACAATTTCATATTTTTAGAAATTACAAAATTTTATTATTATTTCACTTTAAAAATGTTATGAAAGCCTTGAAATAAATGTGGTCTAGTACTATCTAGTAATATCAGTCTGCACATGCTCCAGAGAGCTTTTCTTCAAATTCTTTAATTCTCACTCGCTTTCGCAACTTTGTACTTTTGTGTTACTCGATGCTACAAACGCGTTTTCTTTTCCCTGACTCACTTTACCTGTCATTGCTCAATTACTTAGATATAAAAATGCTTTGTTAATATAAATATATATCATGTTTATGATTATTAAATGACTCCTCCTTGTTGGCTGTATTTCAATCAAAGAAAATTCAGACCAGCTAGATCTGTATGTGTTCACTCAATGAGAAGTAACAACGACTTTCATTGCTAAGCATTGCACATGCTGCTGCACACTCTGGAAAAAGTTCAAATCTAACCAAGCAGGAACAAATGTTGGATCGCTGTTAAGCTAACACATCATCAGAGCTACTTTCTGCGTCTTGAATACCAAGGGTAAGTAATGCATGTGTACAAATATAGACCTGAATATATTCATTTCTGTAGGGGTGGCGAGTAACCCTCTACCTTCATGTCACAGGTCGTTCAGTGTTACCCTGTCTCACAGGATTATCGGCCACTTCAGGATACCTGCTGACCTGGATCGACTCCCGTTAAATTACCACAGTGGGTGTGGAGATGTTTCACCAGGCTTAAGAACAGGGTCAGCGATTATTAGCTCGGAGAAACTGGATCAAAAATATAAACAAGGAAAAGCACATAACAAGAAAAAACAGTATGCAGGTTATAGCAAGCTCTCACTTGCCCTGTGCCACCGTCACACTCTGTGGGTATTTTCCAGTAAAAGTCACAGGCCTAACCAGTTTGAGCCCTGGTCCATATGCAGACACTCTGACAGTGAGCAGAGAGCCGTTAACAGCTGCTGTGGATCAATGATTGTGCTGTGGCCAGAGGGCACAGTAAAACACAGGGTAATGAACCCTGTCAGCAGTAAGACGGCAGCTCTGAAGCTCCACGTCTGCTATAAGGGACCTAAATACATATAAACACTGTCAGATTAACCATAACGCCTCACTGTCAATGCCATTAACTACAGACATCATGGTGAAGCTCATTGGAACGTGACATTTCACAGCATTTGTGCATCCATCAGGTTCATTGATGCTTTTTGTTCTCAACCGTATCAGCAATGGATGTGAATAACTGGTCAAATGAGACACGTCTGGAGGAAGGACCAGCACGCTCTGGGCACGCTTCATGTAACTGAAGGAAGGATGAATGGAAGACGTACCGAGACCTTCTGCTACCAGGATGATGAAGATGAAATGAAGACAATGATCCCAAACACACGGCCAAGGAGACTCTGAATTGGTTAAGAAAATAAAGCTGGCGCAGCCAATCGCCTGACTCTAATCTGACATCTGTGGAAAGAGCTAAAGGTCAGAGTTCAAAGTAGGGGCTTATGGAGCAGGTTATGGAGCACTGTTTATGTGGAAGAATGGGCCAAAGTCATGTGACTAGTTTCTCTATACAGGACATTACCTCATCAATAGGCTTCTGTACAAAGTATTAAATACATTTTTGTTCAATACTTTCCTGTTTCACTGTGTCATTACTAGAGATGGACCGATCCGATATTACGTATCGGTATCGGTCCGATACTGACCTAAATTACTGGATCGGATATCGGAGAAAAATAAAAAATGTAATCCGATCCATTAAATATCACGAAAGCACCTCACAAAACTTGCAACACGCCGTAACTCGCCTCAGAACGTTAGCAGTCGGAGCAGTATGCATCACGTGATAGAGCGGCTGTGGCATGCCGGACCTGTCGGTGGTCTGGATAGCATTTGGAGCTTCGCTAGCAACCCGGCATTTCATCTCCGACAAAGTTATCCCCGAGAGAAGTAAAGCAAGTGTGTAAGTCCATCTCTGAATGTTTGTAAAGCATTCCTGCGTTAAGCTTACCAAGCGATATATGGAGCGACTGCCTCTCCTGCTGCTACTTCAATCATGAAACTGCTTAACGATCAGCTGATCGGCTTTTCTGTCGCGAGTCCGTCTCTCTTGTTTGCTTTTGGCCCACTTTGCACCAGAAAGAGGAAACCAGCGGCTGAACAACAGCAGCACGTTTAAGCTTGATCAGCTGTTGTTAGAATGTATTTATTATTACTTTCTACTCGAGGATCTTTTTCTACGTAGCTGACGCTGGTAACTGTGCAGGGGCGGATCTAGCAAAGTTTAGCCAGGGGGGCCGATAGGGCATTAACTGGGAAAAGGGGGCACAAAGACATACTTTTCTTTCTTATTCTCATTTAAAATGTCTAGCTTTTAATAAATAATTATCTGACACCCAAAGTTTTAATTTGATGCAAAATGAATAGAAGTCCATTACTGTATATAGTAACTATTAAGTCTAATATATATACCCTAGTAAGCTATAGTACTTTTTCCTTTGGGAAGGTACCATCTGTGCAGTCTGCAATTTTGTTGAAGAAAGATGTTGAATCTATTTAATATTTCTTGAAAAATAATTGATTTCTGTGCATTTTTTTTCACACTGCATCAAATTAAGGTTGATTACGTCGATTAAGCATCATGAGGTGGAGCGTGAGGGGTGGTTCCCTATTTTTTATTTATTTATTTTTGTTGTTGCTGGGAGTTGGAACCCTATTAGTTAGGTTGCTTAATATTTATGCTAAGTACTCTTTAAAATACCAGAATAGGGAGGATGGTGTAGGTTTAAGTTTATTAGATTGATCAGTATTGCTGAACTATAAATATTTTTTTTGGATACAGGTATAACAGAATAGCTTTAGTGTAGTTGTTGTTTTAAACTTGAGTATGAACTTATACAAAATGCAGCAAGATATTTAAAAAACAGTTTTGTTGATTAAAAAACACTATATCGGATTCATATCGGTATCGGCAGATATCCAAATTTATGATATCGGTATCGGTATCGGACATAAAAAAGTGGTATCGTGCCATCTCTAGTCATTACACACAAGTCAACATCTATAGTTTCATTTCTTTGCATGTGTGGATTGCATGGCTATTACTGACATTCGGTCACAATGGCAGCACGTTTACTTTTAAATAGAGTTGCAAGTTTTCCAAAATGTAAAAGTAGGGAAGGTGTATTTACTGGAACAATGAAAGCAGATCATGAGGCTTAAAAGGGGGCTGAAGGTTTTAAACAGATCAGTAGAAAGAGGAGGATTTTCCTGCCAGAGCAAAGCTCTGCATCTAATTACAGGCTCTGCAGGAGGCTTTATCCTGGACACTTACGTCACCTCTCACACATTGATCAGACAGAACTCTGTGGAGGGCTTCCAAACACCTACAGCATGATAACACAGGACACGAGCTCGAGACATCAAACAGGTTTAAACTCATTGTTTAAAAAAGAAAAAAGTCAAATGAAGTCATCGGCCCTCTTATGTTCCACCCTGTATTGCATAACAGCGGGCCTGAGGAGCTGCTCAGCACACGTTTGTTTGTGTTATGAGCTTCATTTGATCACAGCTGACACACTGAAACATTACAGCCTTCAAAGTCTGAATATTTATCCAGGTAAGATGGACAGATGGACATAACCTGGACTTCATCTGCACAAAACGCATCTATGTTTCATGAGAAAGTCACCACTACTACAAAACACAGCAGTGTCTCCCACGAGTACTTGGGCGAGTACTTGGGAGAGTACTTGGGCGAGTACTTGGGCGAGTACTTGGGCGAGTACTTGGGCGAGTACTTGGGCAAGTACTTGGGCAAGTACCTGGTCGAGTATTTATGTAAATATAAATATCATTATATAATCCATTGGCTATGCTGTCCACCCCTGCTGTACATTTTTTTACCAGCTTTAGTCGTTTCTAGGATGTGACTGATGCTCTGCATGAAACTAACCAGGTGAAGACCACATTGTGAATGACATATTAAATAGCATTTCATTGTTGTTCACTTTAACTGCGGTGGCTGATATCATATAAACAACATATGCACATTTTATAAACAAAATAAAATAATATTTCTTTAGTTGAATTTGTGAAACAGACACAAACATTACAGTTTGACATCATAAAAATAGTATTTCTGCACCAATGAGGTGATTCCCAAAAAGCTATTAGCCAAAATGTTGGCACCTTTAGCATGCTGCGCTTAAAACAATTAGAGGGAACTGGATAACTCAAAGACGTGACGGGGCTAAAAATGACATTTAAAATGAAATCTGATCCTTTGTTTGCAGACGCTTCATCACAAACTCTCACTGGAAGATGTGTTGTCAAGAAGCCATCTCTAAGGAAGGGAAATGAGATAAACACTGAGGTGGATCCAATTACACAAACACTGCACTGAAAATCAGTAGCAACACAGTTCAGAGTGATGAATCCAGATTTGAAACTGTCATTGCAGGATCTGTTTAGCAGATCTTATGAAAAACTGGCTCCATTACCGATTGTCCCATATCACGTTTCCTGCACATTCTCCACCTGCCTGTGCTGAGGTGTGTTCACGTTAACAACATGAGCCTGAGTTAGTGGGCAGGCACCACTGCCAGGAGACAACAAAAGAACTGAGAAGACACAAATAAATGAGTCACAAGGAGAGGCTGTAGGCAAACGTGTGCGTCGCTTTTTGTAATAACATGAAACAACTTAGCAACAAGTGCTCGACATATGAGACAACCTTACATTTGTATTCGTGTGTGTCAGAACATCTAATACTGACTGACAGTTATAGACTAAAGTTACTTTACTAGAGTTCGACCAACCACGCGTCTTGGAAATGACCTCGTTTGACTACTTTACAGCATTAAATATGCACTGAACAAGCATTCCTGCTGCTGTGAGCGACATCAAGCTTTATTATACATTCGATTTAGCGCCATGTAGCAACCAGCTACCTCTTCCCCTCACCCTGGCTCTTTTTCATAAGACAGCATCAGACCACAACGTCTGTTCTGATGCTGTTTGTTTCGCAATGTTGCCAGTGACAACACAACTCTGTGTCTGCTGAAAGACAGGATGTGGCTGTGTGGATTCCTGTTACAGTGTTAGTGATAGCAAGCTGATGAGCAGCACTACAGACAGAAGCTAAAGGCGTTCGGTACAGCGTGTGTGAGAGTAGACAGAAACTGCACTATTTCATTAGGTGGGAATCTAAATGTTTCTGTGAGTGATGGAGACGTGCAGCAAGTTACCATTTAAATCATAGCGAGATGTTTGGATATGACCCGATCTTAACCAGCAGCGTGTTCCAGCAGCGTGTTTCCTACCAGCAGTATAACTAGCAGCTCTGTCTGACTCATGTGAAACAGACTGAGAATGTTGCCTCATTATTTGAAGCCCTTATTATTTTATTCATTATCTTTTATCCTGTCACACCTCCCGTCTTCGTTCTGTTAAAGCCATACAGACTGCAGGTTTTGCTTTAGCTCCATATGCAAAGCTCAGTGTGTCCATGCAAAAGGCAGAACATGCTGCTCAGCACACTGACAAACAAATAATACGACACAATGCATGATGGGCATGAAAAACTAAATCTAACTAAATAAATGTCCCATGGTGGTTGGAGGTAAAAACATATAAATAACATTGTTTAAAGACTTCTTTTTAGTTTTAGTTTGTTTTCCACTGAGTTATCAGCTTTGTCACTGGTTAGCTAACAGAAACTATTGTAAGTCTACTAACTGCTACCAACCAACCAAACCCAGTGACGTAAAGGTTTGTACTGGCACCAAACGTGTTCTAGAAACTCTGAGCACTTATGTCTTAAATGCAGTTGCACAGTTTGAGGACAGGGAGGCTCCATAACTGACCTAAACTACAGTTCGTATAAATCTGTTAAACTACTTTCCTTTCATTTAAACTCGCCTGAACCTACCTCTTGATTAAAGACACCAACAACCTACAGCCACATTATTAAGAAGCACATATTTCATCTATCAAATTGTAAAAACTTTGACGTTTGCTACAATAATAACAATAATAATAATAAATGGGTATATGTGCACATACAGTATTTACTTCAACCCCTCGAGGCCCCGTCTTCTACCCACTTGCACAGTGAATCTGCTGTTACGTAAGAGAGGGACGGCCTCAGCTTTCATTATAGAGGAGGCGGTCCTCTCCACACAATTCGATTATTTACACACCAATAGTAGTAGATTGTGTTTCAGGGAAAAACACAGGACTATGTGACCTGGGTTTATGGATCATGTGGTCTCTAGCTCATGTGTGTTGTCATGGCCCCGTAACACAGAACGTGTTATTTTTTCTCCTATACCGGACTATTTAAGATCAGATAACTCTCTTTATTGTCATTGCACAGTCATACATAGTACAATGAGATTGGAAAACTGTCCTACGTCGGCACTACATATAACACAACACGATATGAGACATCACATCACAACGCAACACAAACAACACAACACAGTATATTAACTTAGTAATAAAAAAAAGAAGAATAAGTGCATGTGTATTGCAAACTGTTATTATTGCACATTAATTATAATTGCACCTTGTTATAAATATAAATATTATTATTGTTTTAAACATCGTTCCCCCCCCCAAAAAGTCCAGGGAGGTAGCCAGTCAGGTCAGCTATTTGCACTGATCAGGGCTACTGCCCTGTTGTAAAAGCTGTCCTTTTTGGGAATTGAAGATGGTCGATTACTTCATATTTTTTTTAATGAAACAGGTTAACTTTAAACTTTTAACTGGAAAAATGGAAACTTATTGTTGGAATTTACATCCAGTTTGTAGTGGTTAGCAGGCTACGACTTCCTGAATAATAAAGTAGCCTGGAACGCCGGACCTGTTGGAATTTAATGCATTTAAAACAATGTGGTTAAACAACAACAAACAGCTTTAACAAGGAAAGAAAACATATCAGCAGGAGGAAACTCTACACTCACATACCGTGAAACTTATTCAAGTTCCAAATAGAACGTTCAGTTCAGCTCTATTTAAACTAGCACCAAATCACAACAACAGTCACCTCAAGTCACTTACTAGTGTAAGAAAAGGACCCCACAAGAACACAGAAAACTCCAATAATCAGACGACCCCCTATGAGCAAGCACTTTGGTGACAGTGGGAAGGAAGAATTCCCCTTAAACAGGAAGAAACCTTTGGAAGAACCAGGCTCAGGGAGGGGCGGGGCTTAGAAAGATGGGACAAACCATAAACTATTGTCAGTCCTTACAAACAGATCAAAATAACAGTAACATGTCTCACAACTTCCTACACACTGAAGACCAACAGCTATGGGAACATTGGAGTTCTGACTACACACAGACACACACAGGCCACAGACCCAAACTAGTTATCGTCCTTAAGGCTGAAGACAGACTCTGGATCAGAGAGAAAAAACAGCAGCAACCTTTAAAGCAAACAGCTGTTTGTTACTAAAAGCACTACCATGAAAAGATGTCATACTGAAAACTCACTCTGAACTAAAGTGAAAGACTCTGATTAACAGAGCCATCCATGAAGACCACCAGGCTGCCCTGTTCACCAACAAAAAAGAAAAGCCTTTTCCTCACAATGAGATGTCCCATCCAGTCTTATCAGTTCATGAGACGCTCCTTCAGTATTCCCATGGATATGTTTGAGGAAACTGCTGGTTGGTTCATTGACTCACTGTGATGTTTTTAGTCTCTTACACTGACATGACAGCTGGATGGAAACATGGTGCCTGGCTAACAGAACCTGCTCGGTAATCGGAAAGGGAAAGCAGGGAGGCTCACAGAAGAAAAAGCAGAACTAAAGACTGAGTGAACATGCCGCCCACATCCGCAGAGTAAAGGAAATAAGACCTCTCTCTCACAGAGCAGATGCCAGCTACTGACAACAAGGCTCGAAGCCATACAGAATCCATACTGAAGCCACACAGCAGGTAAAATAAGTATTGAACACATCACCAATTTTCGTAGTACATATATTTGTAGTAGCACGAATTGCTCAGGTGTGATTTTGGCCCAGATCTCATTATTACACATAACTTATGGACCTCTGTGATTAATTTCTTTAGCATCCGTGGGCTGAATGGGTCGCTACAGACGTCTGGTGAGAATTTCATCTCATTAGCATCTTTAGAAATATATTTAATTTGTTCAATACTTATTTTACCCACTGTGTGTTAAAGTGTGTTCACCGAGTTCACAAAGTACAGAATAGCTTTGTAGCTTCTAGCAACACTTCCCAAATATGTTCCCTTGGATCCCCTGTGGAGGCACCGTGGGCAGACACACACTGCACTGTGGGCCCCTGCAGGGGTTGGTGCTAGCATACCTACATTATGCCCACACACAACTGCTCAAGTGTGGACAAGAACCCCCAAGGGATTTATGTCTCTACCCAGACTCAACAAGATATACTGTGGAGCTGCTTACAGAAAATAAGATAATCACATGTGGCCTAATATCATTGACTTCTTTAGTTGGTCAGCAGTACATCAATAAGGTCTCCATCACCCTTTCTCTGCCCCTTGCTGACAGTGTGATGGCTGGAGATTAATAATAACTGATAATTGAATGTAGTGGTGTATAAACATATAGTGAGTGAGAAAGGTGACTGAAAGAGAAACACCCAGTGCATCAATGGAGTCCCCCAGCAGCCTACACCTATTGCAGCATAACTAAGGGAGGATTCAGGGTCACCTGGTCCAGCCCTAACTATATGCTTTAGCAAAAAGGAAGGTTTGAAGTCTAATCTTAAAAGTAGAGATAGTGTCTGTCTCCTGAATCCAAACTGGAAGCTGGTTCCACAGAAGAGGGGCCTGAAAACTGAAGGCTCTCCCTCCCATTCTACTTTTAAATACTCTAGGAACAACAAGTAGGCCTGCAGAGCGAGAGCGAAGTGCTCTAATAGGGTGATATGGTACTACAAGGTCATTAAGATAAGATGGGGCCTGATTATTTAAGACCTTGTATGTGCGGAGCAGGATTTTGAATTCTGGATTTAACAGGAAGCCAAAACAGGAGAAATCTGCTCTCTTTCTAGTCCCTGTCAGGACTCTTGCTGCAGCTGCATTATACATGTAAGCATGTATAATGTAAACAGAATTGGTCCTAGCACTGAACCCTGTGGAACTCCATAATTAACCTCAGTGTGTGAAGAGGACTCTCCATTTACATGAACAAATTGGAGTCTATTAGATAGATATGATACAAACCACTGCAGCACAGTACCTGTAATACCTACAGCATGTTCTAATCGCTCTAATAGGATATTATGGTCGACAGTATCGAATGCTGCACTGAGGTCTAGCAGGACAAGCACAGAGATGAGTCCACTGTCAGAGGCCATAAGAAGATCATTTGTAACCTTCACTAAAGCTGTTGGTGGCTATGAACGATGTCCGTCAATTGAACGGGTGGTGGTGTGGACATGAGGCAGCCAGTCATCACAGAATGCATTTCAAACAGGATCACCAGGAGCAATGGTGAAGGAACGTGTCCCAAAAAGTACGTTCTAACATACTTTTGTTTATGTATCACCAAATATGCAATACATGAGATTTTTTTAAAGCAAGAATGTTGTTGCGGTCGATTTGCCAAGATAAGATAATTACTCCAACATTATCTGAGATGTCAGGTCTAGAATCAGCTCTGATGTTGATGTGTGAGCCTCACAAACAGAAGCTGTCAATAACCAGAAGGGACAGGACCGAGGAGGATTTATTAGAATAAATAACAGTATGGGACAGAGGTGGTAATACCAGTACTCTATCGTATTGTTTTTGCCTTATACGCTTCATTTCCAAATATGAAGACATGATGGGTGTCTCTAGACTTTGGCACATAACTGTATCTATATGAAAAATGTAAAACATAAACAAATGCACACACACACACACACACACACACACCAAGTGAGCAGCTGGGGTTCTCAGTGCCGGCTGTCCAAATCCCCTCGTGCTCTCAGCATAGCTGTACGACCAGCAGGACCCCAGCAGCCTTTATTAGGAATTTGGAGACGTGGCGAACGACACTACAGGACAACTTCAATTCTTCAACAATTTTCTTCTTAAAATGCTTAAGAAAAAGTTACCTAAGTTTCTCAGCAGTCCATTTAATCTGCTTGCTGCATTGAAGCATACTTGGGGATTAGCCGAAACCTAACCTCACAGCACTATAGCTCCAGAACAGCTTGGTGAATCAGCACTAACTGAGTACGTCCCTTACAATCACAGAATCAGTGGGTGCAGTTTTCTGCTGATATAACGTCTGTGTCAGGAGGCACAACTACCAGGTACTTCTGTGAAACTCAAAGCATCTCATTAGGCAAGACACTCAAATACAGGCTAGATGCTACAAAACTGACTGTTTCCTGCTAAACAACAACTGAGTCACTGTGAGCCAGTGTGAATGACAGATGTCAGCAGCTGCCTTGTTAATGAGGACAACTGAAACGCTGATTTCAAGATTCTGCCACATGCCTCGCAAATGTATTAAACTTTAAATAAAAAATGCTTTATTAAGCAACTAACACATTTGTTAAAGGGCTGTGTGTCACCGCTTCTCCAATCAAGCCACAAACGCGTAGTATATGAAAGTCTGTGCACCACTGCATCTGAAAATTTAATTCTCTGCTAAGACTTCAGTCTCCAAATGTTCAATTCATACACTTAACCTTATAGAGTGAAGAGTATGTAAACAGAATTATCATTAACAGTCTCAGCGGCATTCACTTTGATGATATAGTGATGAAAGCCTGAAATACTTCCTCATCCTTTATTATCAAAAAGCACTGACTGAGTGACACACAGGAAAAATGATGTGTCAAGTAGGCATTTAAGCGAGGCCTTGGGACATAAACACCCAATCAGAATCCAAGCATCGTAGCCTCTTTCATATCACAGTCACCACACAGTGAGAGAAAGCAGAGCTTAAGCTGATGGATAAACTCAAACACCCAGATAAATGATAAAGATTAGGACAGCAATACTGTAACTAATAGATGTCCAGGTATATTTTGCAGCTTATTTTAGCTTTTATTTTTTAGCCTCCCACCCTGTCACAGCACATGCCTGACCTCCCTGAGCCTGGTTCTGCCAGAGGTTTCTTCCTGTTAAAAGGGAGTTTTCCTTCCCACTGTTGCCAACAATCAGGAGGAATGTGGTTGTTTGGGTTTATCTGTATTAGCGTTAAGTCTTTACCTAAAGTGCCGAGGTGACTGTTGTGATTTGGGCCTATATACACTGAACCGAATCCGCCCAAAAAATGTTACAAAAGATTTTTACTGTTGGGGATTACTGGATCCCACCTCTTATTTTGAAAGATCAGATGCTGCTAACCAGCTAGCCCAGTTTCAAGTCCAGTTTCTCTGCTGCAAGCTGATCAAGTCACTGTTGCAGAGGATGTCGTTCAGATGCCTCTCCTTCAGGCCACGAGGGCCCATTTCACAACAGAGTAGTGGCTTTAAATGCTGTGCTTGACTCTTTCATCCAACACAGGTTCTTGAACAGGTTCACACTTCTTCCACTACTGATCTTTAATGTAAAACCACGACATCCCAACATTAATGCTGTACACAGCTATCCCCCACAGTCATGAGTGCCCCACTCATGCCCGTAAAGCAAAGAGCCAGATGGTTACAATATGCAAAGCAGCAGCAGCAGCACTGCGATCAGACTAATTTCACCCGCTTGGATGAGGTAATCCTCTTTCACCATCGCTAGGCTAATCCACACCTACTTCACTGTTTTTACTACTTTTACTCTGTTACCAACAGCACTCTGCTTTGATAATGATAACTAGCATGAATCACCGGTAAACACAAAGTCTAAACCCCGTTGAGGGTTTCACATGATAAGTTGAGGAAGAGGAACCCGTCTGGCGTTTTTTCCTTTTCTCGTTGGAAGTTAGCTTCCTGAGAATAGCAGCTTTCTTAAAAGCGATACTTATGACTGTGCTCAACTAGAAACGGAACTACAACCTCATATGTTTGAAGCTCTTAAGCAGAAACGTATTTGGGAGTTATATTGGCCGCTAACGGCGCCGCTCAGGCCGGTGGGAGACGGGCCAGCTGTACGAGGCTGAATCCCTGTTAGAGATACTTGACGTTCATACGGTTAGTCACGTTAACCTGCCGAAGCAAGAAGTCGCTATGAAACATATAAAACAAGTCAGTTAAAACGTAGAGAGGCTGGCCATGTAGCTAGGACAGGATCGGGGAAACTTTGAAAACAGTGTTGTGCAACGCGGCGGGGAGGGGAAGGATGAGTGTTCGCCCTGAGCAGAAAGAAGCAGGTGGCGATACAACAAAAGGCGTCTCTCATAATTAAAGCTAGCATGATGGCAGGCTTTTTCAACTTACTTAGAAAAGTGAAAAACAAGCTAACCTGCGTGTGTTATGTCGGACAGGTCATAGTTCTTGGCGCTCCGAGGAAACTCCTTCAGTTTACGGTTTGACAAGTTGAGAGCCCCGCTCGTGGCAGCCTCCTCGAGCGCTTTTTCCACGCTACGACTGGCCGCTACTGTGGCAGGCAGCTGGGCTCCATCCCCAGCAGCCATCAAACGTACAGGTCTACCTCCTCTTACACTTTGTTTGAAGCGTCCACTCCACGTTCATACCCTGTAGGTCCGTGTAAAATCCAGAGTGGGCGTTCTTCGTGGACACTTTCAAAGCAGGGAATTATTTCTTTTTTTAACGCAGGCTTCGCTCAACAACGGAAGCTCTCGATTCCGTTACTGAACCAGGGGCTGTCAATCTTCCAGGAAGTCGCGCCAAGCTACAAAATGTCGCAACTGTTTTACGGGAAGCCCGGGTTTCTCCTTCAAAATAAAATACCAGAACCAAAATAAAATAGTGTAGTAAACCTCCGACGGTTATGAGTGCTGCTCTGTATGTGGCAGGCTTTTAGCAGAGCAAACAGAAAAATAACATTGCACCAATAAAAGAGCTCACAATACTGACAACTGTGCATATTTTAAGTAACTAACTAAACTCATTTTTAGCGATAGATGATATGGTTTGGACATTTTATCGTCAGTTGTGATAATTTTAGGTTCAGATTTTGACTTCTAGGCTCCTCGTTACATGAAGAAGAATTGCAAAATGTTGGGAACTGTAACACTGGCACTATCATAAGGGTTCAGTGTAGAATGAACTGGCTTTACAGCACATATCTATTCGCTTTACATGTCAAATGATGTACGGTCCATCACAAAGAAATATATAGAGAAATAAATGTTGATAGGTTACATGAAAAGTAGAATAGCCTTTTATTGTCATTGTACATGTACGGTGAAATTGTGGGTGCTCCACACTAACTGTGCATGAAATGGTAAATGGTAAAAGCGCTTTACACATCCAGTCATCCACCCATTCACACACACATTCACACACTGGTGAATGTGTGTGTGGAATAAAATATAAACAGTTGTATAGACAGAATTAATAACAGCCAAGAGGAGTACATACAAACAAGAGAACCATATACAAAACAGGAGGAGGGCGCACATTACAGTTTTGAAACTGATGAAGGTTAATCAGACCATGGCTCAGATTGGTAAGTGGGTGGGTAGGGGTGGGGTGTGGGAGGGATAGTGTTTGTTAACAGTCTGAATGGCCAGAGGGATGCAAGGGATGCAGTAGAAGGCCAGCATCAGCTTCTGGTCCAGGTTATTCTTCCTCAGGACACGGAGGAAGTGTAGCTGCTGCTGAACAAGGCTTGGTTTGGTCCAGGAGTACAGGAGGAGGCCCTAATCTATACTCATTACAGAATATTTAAGTGTCCTTCCTGAATGTGGCTTAAACTCTACAATAATCAGGACTGAGTTAAGTAAGGTTAAATTAGAACACGTGGGTTAAACCTCATAAGGATAAGTAATCATACATAGTGCTGAAAGTATTCATGGGTTCAAAATACATATATTAAATGAAAACTGTGCAGAAATGATTTCTGTTGAATATTTGCTGCTCATTGTTGAACTGAGATATAGAATTAGTAAAAAGGTTACTGTGACCATTTAATCCTCTCTGAAACCGAGCGTAGAATTTAAAAAGAAATATTGAATCACAAGTTCCACCTTTCCAACTAGAATGATCTTTGTAGAAATTACGACTACATACGCTCACCGTGATGACTGAAATCCAGTTGTATGGTTGCATAACCCTCAGCACCAGGTGCTGATGGGCAGCTGATGGAAACATGACAGCCACCTACACAAATACTCATTCTTGGCGACCTCCCACACCGTGGTCGACTTGGTCAGCAGCGCTGGGAAATTTAATGTAGACACTGCTCAGTTCACAAATATCCCTGCAGACTTTATCTGCCAGTTGACCCCTATTAATGAGTACAGAAATCCCGTGCCTGTTGGTGTTCATTTACTAATATTGCCAAACAAAAGTCAAATCAGTGTCCATGAAGGATTAATTTAAAGCCTCTGTGCAGTCACAGCACTCCTGGTTAAATCTGTAATTATTCAAAAGTCTTGAAAAACTAATCGCTTTGAGCTAAGACAGATGAAATGGCCATTTGAATTAACTTTGTCTATTAAGCGTTAGAACGCAGTTATGTTGCCTATTCTGGGTTTTATTTTGTTAGGATTGACCGGAAGTGAAGCAACGCTGTGTTTGTCGACGTAGCTTTCACGGGGGTTATAAGGGGTGCGGCCAACGCGAGGGTAGAGGGAAGCATGGGCGTCGCCTCAATGAAAGTATTTTTGAGGCAGACTGAGGAGGCGGAGACTATGTGAAGCCTGTTAATATAATAAATGTATTTATATCTACATTAAAGTTTCAGAGTGTAAACTTTTTACAACACAATCATAATCACACACAAGCTTTTTCCAAACGAAGGCAGAAGTTAATGAAATTTTCTTTAATCTTTCATTTTCATTATAGTACCGACGGGATTAAATTCAATATTACTGTGTCCAGTATTTTCATGTTTTAAGCATCCATATGAGACATACTATAGCTATAGTTATAGAGTGATTCACTGTGTGTTTGTGATTCGGATGCATTCCGGTTTGCAGTGTGTGGCTCTTGTTGGAGGGTTGTTTGGGTTTATAAATAGTTGATATGAAGGATTCATCATCCTGCAGGAATCATAGGTTTGTCCTTCTTTAATCTACATTCAATGTCCCCATTTTAAAGTGTGATGGTTGTAAAATAGTTTACATTATTAAAGAAATGCAGTTTCTTATCCCTTTATTTCTTCTGGCAATGTGTTGTTTCAGTTCTCTGACTGATCGTTGATAATTACAGTGTAAATAATGTTTGTTTATTCTCCACCATAACTTTGTCATGGTCCTGGATTCTGAGCGTAGCATAATGTTTTAGTTCTGTTTAATATGACGTTTTCCACATAGTCTGCTCTTCATTTACATCCTTTGAAGTTTGTATTTAAGTTTAAATCTGAGTTTATTTTTCATGAGTCTACTCTCTGATTTCCCTACTTTTATCCACAGTTAAAGTCATTCCCTACTCTTCAATCTTCTTACCCTGTTCCCTGTTCTTAAGTCAGCTTTGGTGTCAGATGTTCACGTTTCGTTATTTCCTGTTTTATTATAGCTTCTTCCCTCCTGTGCACTGTATTTAGCTTTGTGTCCTGTGTTTTGTTTTACCTGTTCCAGCTGTGCACAAAATGTGCACATTGTGCTTTTCATTTCAGGTGGTAGAGCGGGTCACCTACTCACCGGAAGGTTAGTGGTTCGATCCCCGTCTGCTCTAGCCTGCATGCCTTGGGCAACGCCCATGTTCCGATGCATCCATCAGAGCATGAATGTGAGTGGATGTTAGATAGAAGCACTAAAAACCTTAGATAAAGTGTGTGAATGGGTGGATGCACGAGTTGTATAAAGCTCTTTGAGTGCTCAGTGACAGTAGAAAAGCGCCATATAAGAGTTGTATCCTTTGTCTCACTTCAGTTCTTTGTTGTGTCATACTAACCATTTGTCTGCCTTTGTATATTAGTCACGTCGCGAGTCGCCTCGGGGGGACACCCTAGCATGTTGATCCAAACCGAGCTGACGTTCCATGTGATGTGACAAAAGATGCCCTGACCGATGTGTCACGTCATGTGTCGCCAGGGACCCACACCGTTGGCCCAGGACCAAGGATCCTTGTTTCCAGCTGGCACCATGAGGAGGTGGTGTTGGGGTTTCACCAGACCCTCCGGATGTAGGCTCACGAGCCTACGCAGCATGGCCTAAATGGTGCGAATCCACTGGCATCCAGTGCGTTAAGAGGATGCCCAAACACCTCAAAGCTAAGATCAACAAGAGAGTCATACGGCCGGTGGCCCTATAGGAGCAGAAGATGGAGATGAAGATGCTCAGGTGGATGGTGGGCGTAACCCGCCTGGATCATGTGACGAATGAAGGTGTTTGAAAACAACTCGAAGTTGCCCCAATTGAAAAGAAGATGAGGCAAGCGCACCTACAGTGGTATGGACACGTCATGTGCAGTGAGGAGAATTTGGTGTCAAGAACAGCCCTCTGACTTGACCCTGGATCTGCCGACTGCAAGGAAGACCGAAGAAGCGGTGGATGGACGCAATCACCAATCTCGCCGTAGAGGACACCCAAAACTGATCCAAATGGAGAAGACAGAGCCATGCAGCATGGAGGAGAGGAAGGCACTCACATCACTTAGTAATGACAACAATATTATCATCCTTCAGACAAGGGTAGGTGCACAGCTCTGCTAAACCAGAAAGACTGTCATGAGAAATAGACAAAAATACTTATGAGGCCTTAAAACCAGACCCAGGTTGTGGTTACAGGAAGAAGGTGATAGATTTTCTGGCTTCGATCTTCAACCCGCTGGTGGGCAGCTCTGAACACCACATCCAGAACATCCTGGGTTTTGTTGAGAAGGTGAGAGATGTCATGATGGAGGCAGATGAAACCATGGTCTCCTACGACGTTACATCTCTCTTCACTTGCATCCCAGTCACAGAAGTGTTGGAGGTAGTTCGTAAGAGATTACAGGATGACCCCAACCTCAGCAACAGGACCACTCTCAGCATCGACCAAGTGTGTTTGAACTGTGTCTTCATTCCACCTACTTCACATACAAGGGTCAGTACTACAGGCAGAAACATGGGTGTGTCATGGGCTCCCCAGTTTCACCCATCGTGGCCAATTTGTACATGGAAGAAGCAAAAAAGAGGGCTTTGCTATCCTACCCTGGAACACCACCAAGCCTTTGGTTCAGATATGTGGATGACACCTGGGTGAAAATCAAATCTCAGGATGTTCCACAATTCATGGATCACATTAACTCTGTGGACCGACACATCAAATTCACCAGGGAAGATATGAAAAGTGGCAAGTTAGCCTTCTTAGACTGTGAGATTTCCATCAGTAATGGGGGACATCTAAAAGCTGACGTGTACCGTAAACCTACATATACGGATCAGTATTTAAGGACACCCACAAACTGGGTGTCATCAGGACGCTACAACACAGAGCGAACACCATCCCCACAGACACAGCAGCCAGGGAGGCAGAAGAACAGCAAGAAGGCCCTGAGTAAATGTGGTTATCCCAGCTGGACTTTTGTCAAAGCTGGAAAAACGCCTAAAGAAAGCTCCAGCCGATCCAGGAGAGAAGGACAACCGCTGCCCAAGCGAAAACCTGTAGTGATCCCGTACGTGTCAGGAGTATCGGAGCAACTGAGACGCATTTTTTCTAAACACCGGGTCTCTGTGGCTTTTAAACCCCAAAACACGCTGCGCCAAAAACTGGTCCACCCCAAGGATCGGGTCCCCCGACACAAACAGAGTAACATAGTGTAGCTGTTAAGTGCAGGACGATTGTCAGGATTTATACATCGGGGAAACCAAACAACCTTTGGCTACAACACAGCAGAGCCACCTCGTCAGGCCAGGACTCTGCAGTCTATTTACTCCTACAGGCCAGTGGACACTCTTTCAATGATGAGGATGTAACATCCTGGACAGGGAGGAACGCTGGTTTGAGGGCGGAGTCAAGGAGGCCATTTACGTGAAAAGGGAAAGACCATCTCTGAATCGAGGAGGGGGCCTAAGGGTACATCTTTCAATCATGCTGTGTTGCTGTGTGTAACTGTGGTCATAAAAATTACTACAGTGAATTTTTTTTTAAATTGTATAGTAGAAAGTAAAAAAGAGACATTTTTCTGTCGTTTACCCGTTTATAGCTTAATGACTTTTTGTAGTATGAAGGCCAATAAGGGAGGTTTTTATCAGCAGGAAACGCTGTTAAAGTCCATTCTGCTTGTACTTGTTTGTGGTGCACAGCAGCTCAAACAAGTTGGGAATTATAATATAATAATAGACTAATTTAAACACCCAGACAATGAACCATGGCTACATGCACAAAGACACTTTGTATATAGTTTATTTTATGTAATATTTAATACTGAATTGTAAACTAAGTCTTTTTAAGGAAGCAAGTTTTTGTTCAGTGTTATCATAACAGCTTTATTTTTATGCATTTACTACTGCCAGGGAAAGCACACATGAGGCTAAAGTTGTGGACAAGTTTGAAACATTTCATTGACTAACATGGAAAATGCCTGAAAATAAAAAAGAGCATCATCCATCCAGTCGCTTCCACTTATCCTTTTCAGGGTCGCGGGGGGCGCTGGAGCCTATCCCAGCTGTCATGGGGCGAGAGGCAGGGTACAACCCGGACAGGTTGCCAGTCTAACACACAGAGACAGACAACCATTCGCACTTAGTGGCAATTTGGATTATCCAATTAACCTATCCCCACAAGCTGCATGTCTTTGGACGGTGGGAGGAAGCCGGAGTACCCGGAGAGAACCCACGCAAACACAGGGAGAACATGCAAACTCCACACAGAAAGACCCCGGCCTGATGGTGGAATTGAACTCAGGACCTTCTTGCTGTGTGACAACAGTGCTAACCACCATGCCACCGTGCTGCCAAAACGAGCATCACTTTATCCTAATTTCACTACTTTACCGCTAATTTTACAGATAGACTCTGGGCATTGGCATCCTTCATGCAGTGGAGCCAGTGCATCCGAACAGAGGGCGGCCCAGGAGGTAATAATAAAGAGAGTTGCTGTGTATCTGGCCTCCTGCTCTGACAGTTTCCTGCTCATGTAAATGTTCGGGCAGCTGATCCCCTTTACTTGGAGTGTAGAGCAGGGGTTCCCCACAGAGTAATGTGACGACCGACCCGACACCCTGTCATGCTTGTGTGTTCTTTCAGTACCCAGTACAGTGGTCTCCAGCTTCACTATATAAAGGAGAGAAACCTCATTAGTTTTATCATGCACACCTGTCCCTCCAACCCTACTGCCACTGCCCCTTGAGCTCGCTGCACCACCCCTCCCCTGCAGCTGAGGCAGGGACCACATCTCCGCCACAGCCTTCTCTGTACGAACGCTGCCTGACACTGCTTCGTCCACTGGACCAGACCTGGGGCGAGATCAGTCAACGGGCTGATCAGTTCCGTGAAGCCTGGCATGAACTGACAGTAGCACCCAGCCAGCCCGTGGTCAAATCCAGTGTTGTGAAAAAACGAGCAGTGCGTACCTGGTCCAGGAGCTCAGCTCCCCTTGCTTTCACTCTGTCTTTCCTCAAACAAAGGAACACTGCAGACTCCTATGGGAGTCACTGACAAACTTATGCTTACAGCTAGATAGCGCAATGAAAAAACACCTCTAAGTACTGGGTGAATCCGACAGAACTAGACATGCAGTATAGAATGAAAAAATACATTAGGCACTATTCTCAGGAACCAAGAATGCCTGCGGTGAAAATACTGGCTTTGAGGTAAACCAGTACGAAACTAACATTTAAAGTCTACATTTTTTGAACATCAAAGATAAAGTTACCCAAGAGAAAGAAAAATACACTCCTCAAAACGTGAAGTATAAACCGGAAACATTTAGCAACTGCAAATCGGCATCCGTGGACGCTGACAATTGGTCGTCTTCCAGAACACCAATGATGCGGATGTTTTGACACCGGGACTCCAAATCTTCATATTTATCCTCCAACTTGGCCACCGCCTTAGTTAGATGGTCCACTTTTCTCTGGAGGCTGATGATGTCGTCAGTACAGGTGGACAGGGATTGCTGCATCTCGGTAACCGTTACTTTTAGTTAGGTGAAACTCTCCTACTCTACTTTGAGAGCGCTGACACGGTTACTATCGGTGGCCTGGGCCCCAGTCCCCGACTCAGGACAGGTCAAGGGCTCATCAGGAGAAGCTGGAGGCGAGGCTGGATCAGGTTTCCTCATTTAGTCGGCTTTGGTGGCATTTTAGTGACCGAAATATAAAAGTTTACAATTGTAAAAGGACTTGTAAAATGTGTGTGTGAATGGGTGGATGACTGGATGTGTAAAGCGCTTTGGGGTCCTTAGGGACTAGTAAAGCGCTATATAAATACAGACCATTTACCATTTACTTTGATATTGCTTGGGGTCGAGTCAGAGAAAAAGTGCTCAGTAATAATTGAAAAATAGGGGCAGCACGGTGGCACGGTGGTTAGCACTGTTGCTGCACAGCAAGAAGTTCCTGAGTTCAATTCCACCATCAGGCCGGGGTCTTTCTGTGTAGAGTTTGCATGTTCTCCCCGTGTTTGCGTGGGTTAACTCTGGCTTCCTCCCAACATCCAAAGACATGCAGTTTGTGGGGATAGGTGAATTGGTTAATCCAAATTGCCAGTAGGTTGTCTGTCCCTGTGTGTTGGCCCTGCGATAGACTGGCGGCCTGTCCGGGTTGTACCCCGCCTCTCGCCCCATGACAGCTGGGATAGGCTCCAGCGACCCTGAAAAGGATAAGCGGAAGCAAATGGATGGATGGATATTGAACCAATGCCAAATAATAACGTTGGGTTTGTAAAGCTCATTCCTTCAGCACTCTTTAAAGGTTGAATTTCCCGTGTTGGCTGGTAATAACTAGCGCAATGGATTAGTTCACTCAACACATTGAGCTATTTTTGTCTTTCATTTTTGTCTTTCATCAGTGACCCAGTCAGCTACTCTCCAGCTGCACTATTTTCCCACCAAAGATTTTGTTTATTTATTTTCTATTTTTGCTTCCGCTCAAGTCCCAGCAGGAAAAATGACATCAGCGCTTCTCACGCTCTTTATGCCTTTTTCTTCTTAGCTGTCCCTCTCTTTCTCTCCTACACTCAGTATTTCCCTCATGTGGATGTGATCTCTCCATAACCAGGACATGATGGCTCACACTACAATATTACTGATTTTACAGTATTGTGATGCAGCCATGTACAACAAAGAGCCAACAAGACAGCTCTTCTTATGACTTTACAAAAAGTTCTGATGATTTATTTATTTATTTTTTCAAAGTCCATCTGCTGTGTTAGTCAGCCTCCCCTGACACCACACATCCCCCAGCAGACCCATGGCTGATTTCCTCTCCTGCTTAGGGGGGTGGAGGTGGGGTCAGAGGACGCTGACCAACACAGCAGATCTCCATCAGCTAATCATCCCTCCTCTCTTTTAGCCGGCTGTTGCGAGCAGTGCCGGACTGAGCTGGAGTGTGACAGCTGGAAAGCTGCACAAACAGACTGACAGGTCCTTCTGTTACAAGCATAGAGCATATTATTGGTCCCCGGTCCTTTGAATGTTAAATCAGTCTAAAGAAGTGGGCATCGTACTGGATTCACTTTATCTGGCCAGGATCGCTCTGATTTTGAAACAGAACTGTGACCCTACTTTCATCTCATAGTACAGACCTGTATCTCTCCTCTCAGTCCAAGCAAAACGACTAACCAAGATCTAAGCATCTGAAAACTTATACTGCCAAAATCATACTTCTGGATCAGACAAAGTTCATACCCTGTGGGCATATTCATTTCAACATGCAGAGACTTTGATATCATCTACAGTATATCCCTGCTCACAGCAGGGAGGATTCAGTTGTATCTCTTTTTGTGCCGAGAAGGCTTTTGCTCAGGTTGAACGGCCTTTTGGTCGACGACTTTTCACCTCTTCCTGTATCATCTGGGGTGGTTGGAACAAGTGGTGTAAAAGATCATTATGATGCTCGAGCCATTTCCTTATCAAGGCTGAGTGGAACAGAGTCTACACCCAGTCTTTGGCTAAAATCTTGCATATCTGAGCCACAGCTGTAGGAAGTGATAGATTTCTGGCTGATCTTTATGAGTGGCCGTTGCTCTGTCTCTCTCTCTTTCTGCCTGGGAATTTTTACAGGTAGCTTGTGACATCTATGTAACACACAGAGATTCATTCAACATTCATTTAGGATGGATGGATTGATGCAGGCTGTAATTAAATTACTTCAAACACAGAGCACCAACTTTTTCTTCAGTTTGCTTTCTTTGTCTGCTTGTGGCTGGTTGCTTTATCCTGTTGATGGTGTGGCCAGTTGTCCCAGTCAGCACAGGGAATCCCATTATTTTAAACATTTGATCATGCTGCTACAGCAAAGTTCTTCCAGTTATACAAGAATAGCAGCAATTTCCCAACCTTAGAGTTAAATGATATTCAGAGCAATTAGATTTCCAGGCTATTGCACTGACCTCTGCTCGAGTACATATGTGTTTTTAGAAAAGAGGTAACGTGCAAGACCCTGATAATTGGTACGTGGGGGAGGCGGGGTGAGCACTCTGCTGTGCTTCATATACTAAACTACATGGTAAATGGCCTGTATTTGTATAGCGCTTTACTTAGTCCCTATGGACCCCAAAGCACTTCACACTACATTCAGTCATCCACACATTCACACACAGGTGATGGCAAGCTACATTGTAGCCACGGCTGCCCTGGGGCGCACTGAGGCGAGGCTTGACCAAATGGGGCTATTTAATTTTACCATCAACTTTGATAGGTTTCTGCCTGCTAAACCCTAAACTGGATAAGCAGATAAGAAGATGAATGTATGTGGGGACTTCTATCTATACTAAATTAAAAGTTAATGCCATGTGAAAGAAAAACTAAAGCCAGCTCATTTCGATATAAAATGGGAAAGAGATACGCCACATAAACTACATTACCCATAAGCTCTTAGAACGGAACCGCACAGAGAGCTCATTTATTGGCTGAAAAGCTTCAGCGGTAATCACGTGACTGCCGTCATCCGGGTAGCCATGGCTGTATATAACGACCCGCGGTGGGGGGGAGGGGGTCTAGTTCAAACAACAGTCGATATTCAGTGTAGACGGAGGATATTATTTTGGCTGCCGAGTCAGAGTTTCTTTGTAAGTTTTTAAATATGGTACGTATTATATGTCGTATTAACAAAATATTATAACGACACACTCTGTTTAGGTAGTTTATTTGAAATAAATCTTTATTTGGTAGCGTTGCGTTTTCTTTATTAGTTAACAGTTGGCCGCTAGCATTGGCTGGTGTAGTGGATTAGCATGCTAAATACCCACTGGCTTCACTGGGGAAGCGCTAGCATGGCTAGCGAATATTAAGCGGACCTTAAGTTAATGTTGGGCTACAATAAGGCGCGTTTCGGCGGAGGCACACTAATAGTACTGGTGTTTTACAGGCTGGTGGTAAAGCTGGTAAAGACTCTGGAAAGACCAAGACCAAAGCGATTTCGCGCTCTCAGAGAGCAGGACTGCAGGTTTGTCCCCAAATTTCATTCATTTTCTCGGTTGCACAAGCACGAGCTATTAGCCAAAAGTCAGTGGCTCTTTGTCGGTGGCGGGCTCTCATCGGGCGGCCAGCACGGCTTTGCTTCTGTTCACTCGTGTCATTATCCCCGCAGTTCCCGGTAGGCCGTATCCACAGACACCTCAAGTCCAGAACAACGAGCCACGGCAGAGTAGGAGCCACCGCGGCGGTGTACAGCGCGGCTATTCTCGAATACCTTACTGCTGAGGTGACCCTAAGCTCCGTTTATCTTGCACTTCGTCGCTTGAAGTGTTGATCTTTTTGTAAAGGCTGTCTCTCTTTCAGGTTCTAGAGTTGGCAGGAAATGCATCAAAGGACCTTAAAGTAAAGCGTATAACCCCACGCCACTTGCAGCTGGCTATTAGAGGAGACGAAGAGCTGGATTCACTTATCAAGGCCACTATTGCAGGCGGAGGTACGAACATTACAGAGAACTGTGTTACGGTCTTATACTCTCGTACTCTAGGGGTTTACACATTTTGTTGAGGCACAAATCCGTTTTGTGTTGCATCTGGTGTAAAACTGTAACATCAACACTATTGTGGCAACTCTTTGTTACAAGGGAGCAGCTGAAAGTGGTTACTGAAATTAAAACTTAACTGTTCAAGTATATAAACTGTTATAACATTGATTTTTTTCAGGCGTGATCCCACACATCCACAAGTCTCTGATCGGGAAGAAGGGCCAGCAGAAGACTGTATAACCTGAAGGGTTCAGCAAGTTGTGCCATCTCAGGATGAAGTCTGCATCAAGTGGTTAAATGTCTTAGATTAGTAATCTTACATTATTTTATGGTAGTGTGCATTTACTACTCTGGGTGGGGTCTGTTTTGGGTTTTTTTGTTTTGTTTTTTTAATAGTGGGCCCCTCCCCTCTCCTGCAGGTTTTTGGGGGCGGGGGGCGGCTCCAGTCGGCTTGTCTTGGATGTATACGTGTATTTGGCCTTTCTGTTTTTAATCTTCACAGCTTTGAAAGGAGCTCACAGCCACCAAACCTAGTCGATACAGAGTACAGGATGTGCATAGCTTTTGTGAAAACTCAAGATGTGCTTATGTGCTTTGTATGTATCTTTAATGCAGACCATCCATTTCAGACTTGTATTTCAAAGCATGTTCATTCTCTTTACCACTGGACTGTCATGGACCGGTTCATAACCTTGTTGGTATTTTTGGATTCCTGAATAAAGACTGGATTTGGCACAGTCTGAGTGTTTCCCTTAGTTTGTCTTATTCTCTTTGAACAGAGTGCTGTGGCTTTCGTCTTAATCATGCAGTGATGTATGACTACAGGTGGTGTAATGTGAAGCTTTGACTTTCATTCCACCTTTGTTCAGTTTTACACAAAATTGGAGGAATGCTAATGGACCAGTTAGGTGAGGTGGCTTCACGCAGTGTTATAGATTTCATCTTTATTTTCATTGCATAAACGGCCAAGTTTTAAACTGTCAGGGTTCATCCCCCTGACGTCCCTACTGCAGTGACCTAAACCTCTGTGGTCTAGTGCACTCGGTGGCTTTTTAAAGTGCTGCAGTGCCAACACGCAAGAGTTTTCTGTCTTTGCCTGTGTTCAGAGTTACAGGAGTGTTGTACATGTGAGTTTTTAAAATGATATACTGCAGGCGTAACATCATAAACCCAATTGTAGTATATGATTCACTTCATAGAAACAACTGGGAGACCACGTTTTTATTTCATTTCACTGAAATGTTAAGAATTCTGATTGTTTTTAAAACTGAAGGTGCCTCAAGTTTACTTTTAGAAACCAAAGAAGCGTTTGGACATTTCCCATTACTGCAAACATATTAGACTGGTCTCTGCTGCATTTAAAAGGTTCTTCAATGCAGCACCCATACCTGATATTGAATACATGCTTTCTAATGCATTAAAGTTTACTGAGTAAAATGTTCATAGAAATTAAAACAGAAAGCTAACAGCAAGATATCATTTAATTGTAATTGAACTGTCCACTGTTGCCCACTCACATCCTGGGCCTTCTGACCTCAGTAAGTCACATGATAGGGTGGGGCTACGTTTCACAGTGGGTTCACCTGAAACCATGGCTGTATCCCAATTCAGGGTCTGCAACCTTAAAGTACTGTCTAACCTTCGTAGCGCTGCCCAGGTTGCCTAGCAACCATGATAGTAACAGCTGGAAACGTTTCATACAGCTTTGTTTGACAGAAATGAAGGAGGACGTATTTTGTACATTTCTTTCTACATGAGCTCTGTGTGATGTGATAAGTATCTGAGGCTGAGACCAGAGGACTGTAAAACATGATTGTTGGGCTTCATTTCTGTACTGAACAGTCATTTAAGATTAGCTAGTAAATAACAATTAGTTAATGTTGTTCATGAGACTAAAGTCATCTCACTGTGGTAATGTAAATATAATATGGCCAATATTATAGTCACTATATTAATCATTATTAGTTATTACAGCAGTGAACATGAACTCTGAGCTTCAGTAAAGATTCAAGTTGCATTTATTTATATTTCCTATCACCTTAAATCTTCACTCAAAGACAAGTGTCTGTGACAGTGTGTATATAGATGTATCATATATAAGAGAGAAATATTGTTATTTTAATATGTTGGCATTACTAAATTTGGCTCAATGCTTACATATATGTGTAAAAAGCAAATGTACGAGCTGTGATAACTGTGTCTGATAGAATGAAGAGTAGACTGAAATATGAAATATTCCTTTATTGGGTGAGAAAATCAGACCATGTCATAACTGCTGTAAGTCACACAGAATAGATATACTCAAAGCTTCATAGAACTGAAACAAACATTTATTTTAGCTCCATTCTGCTGCTGATACAGACTTTAGGTTTCTGAACATTAAACTTGTTGCTGCCTTTCATAGTGTGTAACTTGAAGGCCCTGAGTACTTTCTCCCACACTGGAAACACTGGGATGATCACATTATTTGAACATTACCTAATAAGACTGATTCAGGACAGACAGTTATGTTAAACTTTTCTAGCAGTCCTTCACAAACAGGGAACAGTCTGTCTATTCTCTCCATCTGTCAGCTGCTGCTGGCTCTTCCTCCTCCTCTTCCTCACACACTGCTGAGTTTGTCCTGGTGGATCATCAGGGCTGCAAAGCCTCACAGATGATGTGCAGCAGTGGGTCCCTCAGTCTGTCCTCACTCTGGACACTTGCAGTCGTCACACATGGAAATCAAATGTGTGATAAGGTGCAGGATTCAAACACAAGTGTGACTTATAAACACATGTTCATACTTTTATTCCACAATCAGAGAGAAAGAAACAGACAGAGAGTGCAGGACAGACAGACAGGTGACAGTCTCAGGTGTACACACTGCTACAAACAGGAGGATTTAGTGTTTGTGTTATTACGAGTGCTAAACAAGAAGAGTTCCAGATGGTGCAGTGGACACATGTGTGACTGCTGTGATTAAAGCATCTTTCTTTCAGCTTAACGAGTGAACCGTCAGCTCGTTCAAACACACGTTAAAGTCCGTTTGGCTCGACACCACCGAACAGAGGCAGCAATATAACATAGCTAACATTAACAGTGCAGTGAATCCTGCTTGTGCCGTGATGTTCAGGACTGCAAACCGAGCAGCATCACTGACTTTCAGCTTGTTGTGTTTGTGGATAAATGACTGACTTTAATTATCCACAAAATCATCACATTCTCTGTAGGATTAAAGTCAACTATTGAACAGCGTATATTTTAAAGTAAAGGCTTTAAAACCAAGTAAACGCTGAAAGTACAAACATCACTAATGTCACATAACTTTGCCAACATGTGGCCAACAGGAATGTTTTAATGTTCTTCATTATTAAACATTTGCACATAAATAAGTGACATAATATTCAGTACTTACTTCTGAAAGTTTACTCTTCAGCCGCCCCTCTTCCGCCGTTTTTTAGCAAAATTATCCACACCCACCGCCGCGCTATGGAGTCTGGGATATGTTGGGTCATGAAGTCTACACCGCCACATCCTTAAAATTCAGGGAAATGAAGGACGCATTTGAGGGCCGCATTTCGAGCAGCCTTTGAATTGGGACAGCCTTCGTCGCGTCGCTGTGACGTAATCGTCCTTAAAATGCGGCCTTTGAGGCTTCAGACCCTGAATTGGGATACAGCCCTTGGCTGATTGTGACCTACACCCGTTTTCACACCTTGGCTTGCGTGATTAGGCAGAGGATCAATAGGGAGTCCATGACCCTCTTAGGGGGACACTCACACCGGACCTAAACCTGGGATTCTCCACAGTCGCTCTCAGAACTGAAGAAACTTCTTGGATAAAACGTCTTCAAGAAATTTAAAGCAGTTCAGACACTTTTCTTTCCCAGCTCCTCAGACTGTCCACCCTGTTAGCTTGGTTAAGCAGCCATGAAGAGTAGAAGGCCAAGTATGAGTTTCAAACAGTAAACACATTTATTTTTAAACCCTGCAAACAGTAGCGGTTTCAGATACTGGCGACACGGACGGTTGCCCGGGGCGGCATCATGGGCATCGGCAAAAAAAAAAAAAAAGTTGCTCGTACTCATGCTGCCCCGACGTCAGCCAGCGCATATTGGGAATTGCATACGCACCTATCAGTTTTGGGAGTAAGGGCGCCCTCCGTTTGCAAGGTGCGCCTGCTGCCTGCGGCACTGAGAGGAGAGGGCGGGGGATTCTCTGACCGGCTGGAGCAGCATCTAATAACCAACTCACAAAATAAAGAAAAATAAAAACAAACCAACAAACACAAAAACACCAGGCATCATGATACAGACTTATAATTTGCACCAATGTTTTTTCGAAATTCTATACACGAAAGTGAGCGCGAGAGCCCTCGGTGCGCCTGCTCGCTGCCAAAGTCAAAGTAAACTTTATTGTCATCTCCGCTACAGACAGTCCAGTATACAGAGATATGAGATGACGAGGCTCCAGTTACAGCAGTGCAAGTAAACAAACAATAAGAAGAGTAAGAAAATAAATATACACTTTAGGACCAGGGGTAAAGGATCAATAACAATTTAAATTTACAGTTTGAGGGGAGGGGGCCCCTGCTGCTTCCAAAAAGAGCACATTTCATTTATAATGTTGTAAATCCAAGTCCATTATGTATTCATGATTTGAATCCTGGGTTGTGTGAAATCTCAGAAATGCACCCTAGATGAAGTGAATCTGTGAACTAAGGTGTAGGTCTATTAGATCATGTTGTGGTGATCCTTGTGTTGGGGGATTTGTGTTCATACTGGAGTGCAAAATTAAAACCAATGGAAGATGGACAAGAAAAGTTCAAAGCCATCATGGTGCTCAACTTAGAAAAAATAGAAAAGAAGAGGAGGAGAAACGAGCAAAAGATGCAGGTAAGCAGATGTGTGATTGGAAAATGGCAGGTCATCCTGAAACTATCAGAATCAGAGTGAGTCAGAAATTATGTGGGTTACAGTTGCTCCAAGAAGAAATGGTAAAAAAACAAACAGTAACAGACTAAACTCCAAACAATACATTATGTTACAGATTTAAATATTAATTAGTCCTTGTCAATTGTTGATTTGTCCTGTTCTCATTGTATGACGAATTATGATGGCTGTTTGGTAGCCGTCTGCATACAATGCATACTCTCTGTGTGTGTGTGTGTGTGTGTGTGTGTGTGTGTGTGTGTGTGTGTGTGCAGCAGCTTTATGTTAATGTGTGTAAGGATTTGTGTCTTCGTGTGTGTGTGTGTGTGTGTGTGTGTGGGGGGGGGGCGCCAGAGGGATTGTTCGCCCAGGGTGCCAAACAGGCTAGGACCGCCACTGCCTGCAAATAAACAACATTGACATCAAAAGTTTTACATTTCCTAAATGTATCCCACAATCTGAATATAACACCCACTTCCCCACGTTTGATCCGCTGTGTTAAATATGATTAAGAACAGAATTCAATCATTTTCTGCTCATCAGGTGCAGTGAACAGATGAGTGCAACCACATTTATCACCTAACACGCCCACGAGTCACGCCTCACACCCGTGCACCAATACAAGGTGTGCATTTAAACCAACCCTCTTAATCCAAAACAAAAAGGAACAACTCATATGGCTCCTACACTTGTGCTCAAGAACTCAGTCCTATATTTTAGGTTATTCTGAATAAATCGTTCATGCCCTCTCTTGGGAAAGAAGCTGTTGTGGTTCCTGGTCCTAAATCTAGTCGTCCAAAAGTTCTAAACGACTTCAGGCCTGCTGCCCTCACCTCAGTCTTTGAACAAATCATCAGAAATGTGATTATGGAAGACACTGAACTTCAGCTTGATTCAATGCAGATTGCACATAAGCCCAATAGAGGAGTGGAGGACGCGCTTTTGATTCTACTTCACCTGATTGTCAAACATGTAGAGAGTAAAGGACTTCAGTTCATCGATTTCTCTGCTGCTTTCAATAACACAGCCCCAGATTTGAATCAAAAGACTTTTAGAACAGTTTGAAATCCGGACAAACCTGAGCAAGTGCAGTCATATAAATATCTGATGCAGGACAAAGTCTTATAAAAGCAGCTTTGTCCCTGCTGCCGTCACTAAACTTAATAACTAATAACTGTTTTCCTGATTTGATTAATCGCGTCTAATTTCCAAATATGTGTCTGTCAGGTTTAAATCGATGTGTGTGTTTGTGAAGGGATGACAAATGCTATTATTTTTCTGTAAAGCAAATTTACGTAAAAGTAAAGTAACCTTGATATGTCAGGATGTAGATGTCCCACCCAAAAACGTCATCAGCCCTGAAACATCGGTACTGTTCCAGGCAGCATTGCTGTCCACACGTCCATCAGAGTGTTAGAGGCGGCTGTCACAGATGTTGCAGTCTGCTCTCTGTTTCCATGAAACAACCACACTTGAAATGATCATTAAAGCTACCTGTACTAAAGGAAGCTGAGAACATGGCAGACGTGGGACTGACTGTGATCAGACTGTGACGATTGTTCTTGAGCAGATCTACAAGTCAGCTGTTCCACATCATGTTTCTAGGATGGAGCCGTTTGGAATAATGCCGCCCTCTGCTGGACAGATATTGTGTTGTCCCTGAGTCCTTCTGATCCTCAGCACTTTCTATCAGGAGACAACGCACCCAGGTCCCATCTGACGTTGTTCACTTGATGTTCTGAAGCCCAGTACGGACCTTAACACGGGCTCCATGTGGACATATTAGATTAAATGTTTTTTAAGACCAGTTTCTTGAATTACATGACGGTGTGATTTTTATTTTGTGCTTTTAGTGCAGAGAGAGTCTCTGTGGAGGTTGGATGTTCTCCCCGTGTTTGTGTGGGTCCTCTCAGGGGACTCTGGCTTCCTCCCACAGTTCACACACATTCAGGTAGTGGGGTTAGGTTAACTGGTGAATAAGTGTGAGCGTGAACGGTCGTCTGTCTCCTCACCCTGTGTTAGCTGGGATCCACTCCAGCTCGTACATGCCCGTCAGGCACCGTCCTCATACCTGTTCTGGTAAATCCAGTCCTGGAGGACACAGCTCACCTGGAATCTGTGTTCATGTTATAAAATGTTACATTTCATTAGAAGTTGGTTGTATTCCAGTTTTATGTTGCAGTTTTCACTTTTGAAAGGGAAGGTTAGTCCAGCTCAGTCAGATGCTGAATGCTCTCTTTCAGTACGTTGTTGTATTAAACGATGACTCAGCAGACGACACATTGTAGCCATGTTAAAAATCATGCAACAGACCCTTGGTCACGATGTCGTTGTGGGGATGTCTAAAGGCTGGCTTCCTTCTAATAACTGTAACAAGTGTTTATGGCGCTCCTTGTGATGCTGGGTCAAAGTTCAGCCTCTGAAGACCTCGACGTGTTTGAAGTTATCCACAGGGTGCGAGGTCCACTTCAAAGGTGTTCTATGTTAGATGTTGGTCAGGTTAATCAAAATGGAAACTGTTGAGTTTACACATTAACCAACATGGTCCAGCACTAAACATCGTAACGCTTTTAGTTTATGGAGAGAGGATGCTGCCATCAAATTCAAAATGGGCTAATATTTTTCTTTAAATGTTTCATTTTCTCACTTTGTTTAAAATACTGGTTTATAGGATTTGCAAATGATTGAATTCTGTTCTTAATCATATTTAACACAGCGGATCAAACGTGGGGAAGTGGGTGTTATATTCAGATTGTGGGATACATTTAGGAAATGTAAAACTTTTGATGTCAATGTTGTTTATTTGCAGGCAGTGGCGGTCCTAGCCTGTTTGGCACCCTGGGCGAACAATCCCTCTGGCGCCCCCCCCCCCCCCACACACACACACACACACACAGAGAGAGAGTATGCATTGTATGCAGACGGCTACCAAACAGCCATCATAATTCGTCATACAATGAGAACAGGACAAATCAACAACTGACAAGGACTAATTAATATTTAAATCTGTAACATAATGTATTGTTTGGAGTTTAGTCTGTTACTGTTTGTTTTTTTTACCATTTCTTCTTGGAGCAACTGTAACCCACATAATTTCTGACTCACTCTGATTCTGATAGTTTCAGGATGACCTGCCATTATCCAATCACACATCTGCTTACCTGCATCTTTTGCTCGTTTCTCCTCCTCTTCTTTTCTATTTTTTCTAAGTTGAGCACCATGATGGCTTTGAACTTTTCTTGTCCATCTTCCATTGGTTTTAATTTTGCACTCCAGTATGAACACAAATCCCCCAACACAAGGATCACCACAACATGATCTAATAGACCTACACCTTAGTTCACAGATTCACTTCATCTAGGGTGCATTTCTGAGATTTCACACAACCCAGGATTCAAATCATGAATACATAATGGACTTGGATTTACAACATTATAAATGAAATGTGCTCTTTTTGGAAGCAGCAGGGGCCCCCTCCCCTCAAACTGTAAATTTAAATTGTTATTGATCCTTTACCCCTGGTCCTAAAGTGTATATTTATTTTCTTACTCTTCTTATTGTTTGTTTACTTGCACTGCTGTAACTGGAGCCTCGTCATCTCATATCTCTGTATACTGGACTGTCTGTAGCGGAGATGACAATAAAGTTTACTTTGACTTTGGCAGCGAGCAGGCGCACCGAGGGCTCTCGCGCTCACTTTCGTGTATAGAATTTCGAAAAAACATTGGTGCAAATTATAAGTCTGTATCATGATGCCTGGTGTTTTTGTGTTTGTTGGTTTGTTTTTATTTTTCTTTATTTTGTGAGTTGGTTATTAGATGCTGCTCCAGCCGGTCAGACTCATCTGGCTAACCTAACAGCAGTCCTGGCCAGGCTAGAAAAATATGGATTGAGAGCAAACAAAAACAAATGTGAGTTCTTCAAGGATGCCATTGAGTATTGTGGACACAAGATCGACAGACATGGGCTCCACAAAACCGAGGACAAAGTTGAAGCAGTCCTGAAGGCACCAGACACTAAAAATGTGAGTCAGCTACGTTCATTCTTGGGCTTAATTAATTATTACCACAAGTTTCTACCAAACCTTTCAACAGTCCTGCACCCGCTGAACTCTCTGCTGCAACAAAATGTCAAATGGAAATGGACAAAAAACTATGAAGAGGCATTTAATTTAGTTAAGTTAAACAGCTCATTACATCAGAGGAGGTTCTGACACACTTTGACCCCAAGCTACCACTTCGCCTCGCCTGTGATGCCTCACCATATGGCATTGGTGCCGTGCTATCTCACAAAATGCCTGATAGATCCGAACGACTACTTGCCTTTGCCTCAAGGTCCCTAAATGCAGCCGAGCACAACTATACGCAGATAGACAGAGAAACACTCAGTCTAGTGTGGGGAGTGAAGAAGTTTAATCAGTATTTATATGGACGACACTTCACCCTGATCACAGACCACCGACCGCTGGTGTCCATCTTTAACCCTCAGAAAGGTATTCCAACCATGGCTGCGGCACGCTTGCTTGGGCTTTGTTCCTGGGTGCACACACCTACACCATTGAGTTCAAAGGGACAAAGCTACATGGAAATGCAGATGGACTTTCACGTCTTCCACACATGCAACCCACCGAAGAAATGACTGATCCAGCTACTGTGTTTCATGTTACACAAATGGAACCCCTACCTGTCACAAGTGCTCAGGTGAAAAGAGAAACGAGCCAAAACACAATCTTGTCAAACGATCTTACTGTGAATGGTTGGCCGTCCTGTAGTGACACTCAGTTCTCTGCGTACTCCACCCGCAAAGACCAACTATCCGTTTGCCAAGGATGTGTCATGTGGGGAACTCGTGTCATCCTGCCACCCAAACTACGTACAAAGGTACTGGACTCACTGCACGATGGACATTTGGGTGTTAAGATGAAAGGTCTTGCTAGAAGCTATGTTTGGTGGCCAGGCACTGATTGTGAAATGGAGAATATGGCTAAATCCTGCATTGTTTGCCAGCAGACGCTGCGCCAGCCTCAAACAGCACCTGTACACGCGTGGGAGTGGCCATCCGCTCCATGGCAACGCATTCATATAGACTATGCTGGCCCATTTATGGACTAAATGTTCCAGGTTGTGGTTGATGCCCACTCAAAGTGGCCAGAAATCTTCCCTGTAAAGCAAGCAACAGCTGCCAGCACGATCAATAGTCTTTGGTCACCGTTTGCACGCACAGGTCCGCCACAACAGCTCGTAAGTGACAATGGTCATCAGTTTACTGGAGAGGAGTTCCAGTGTTTCCTTAGGAGTAACGGCATACGACATATCACTTCAGCTCACCATCATCCTGCAACAAAGCTGAACCAGCCAGTCGCACAGAGGGGAAACCGCTACAACAGAAAATTGACAATTTTTTTACTGTCTTACCACTCATGCAACAACTGGACACACACCTGCAATGCTCTTCATGGGATGAGATCTGAGATCACATCTAGATTTGCTGAAACCAGACATTCGCAAGGATGTCCAAGATAAACAGTCTTCCATGGTGGAAGCAACAAGAAACAAAACCAGGTTCTTCAATGTTGGACAAAGAGTTCTCGCCAGAGACTACAGAGACCCAAGTCAGAAATGGCATTCTGGCACGATTCGTTCACGGACCGGACCGCTGATATACACCATAAATGTTGGAGCCAACTTAGTCTGGCGTAGACATGTTGATCAGATTCTAGATGCAGAATGTCACGTGGTTCCAGAGCAACCTGAGAGGACACATCTACACCTCAAGATTCAGAAGAGTTTGCCCTCGCTTCACCACCTGAGGTTCAGGGTTTACGTGAAACCACCAATGTTCAAACACCTGAACTTTCCACACAGAGCACTATGGACTCTGACCAAACAGGCAGACGTTACCCTGAGAGAAATCGCAGAGCACCTCAGAGACTGAACTTATAGGTTTCCAGTTCATTTTGTAAGGAAAGCAGTTAAAATGTTTAAGAGGAAACAACCTACCTCTATGTTGTAAATCACTGAGTAGGTGTCATATTTCAGTTTAAGTACAATCTTATGCTTATGCATAAGCTTATGCTAGACGAGTCCAGAAGTACAGAAACCTTGTGTACAGCGTTGGAGATGAAGTTCTTCTCTTGAACATGAAACATGGAAGGAAGGGAGGAAGACTTGATCCAGATTTTTCAGGACCCTACACCATTCAAGACATCGCTGGCAAATGTGTGAGATTAAAAAAACACGGAAGGAGCAACTTTAAGAAATCACTACAGCATTGACCATATCAAGCCATACAGAAGAAGCCACCATGTAAATATCAGTGACAATTAAAAATACCCAACTCGCAGTCAGACGGTGAACAGCAGCACAGACCTGAAGATGCCTCCCTGCCATCCTACTGCTAACCCTCAGTGCCAGCAAAGTCCAGAGGATTCATTATGCACCCAAAACGGCTGACACAAGGAGTTTAATTGTGTTCCAGGACCAGAAACGCGTGAACAAGAACTTCCCTCCCGGAAACAAAGCTTAGAAAATGAAGGTGACATAGTGAACAACTCTTTTTGACCAGTTGGTCATTTGTTGCCAGTTTGGCGTTGCAACTTAATTGACTGTTGCATGACTTTGTTTGCATTTTGAAGTCTTCAACTCATATTGGATGTAAAGAAACATGCAACGTGCACTGAGCTTGTGGAAGTCTGGAAATGGATCTGCCTGTCAGTAATTTTCTATTTTGCCCACCCGCTGTACCTTTCCTATTTCTCTGCGTGTAAATGCATGCCTATTGTATTGACTTTTTTCCTGTTGTGGCCCGTTGGCCTTTACCAAGCTTATCCACTAGAAATCTCATGCATGCCTGAGCTAACTTATCATATTTTTCTTTTAGTAAAGAGGCTATGGCGTGCAAAGGATACTGGGCGCTTGGAGGCAGCTGTTGGACCATACAAGTTATTTTTCGAACACTGCAGGGGTCACGGTGGTTTCTGATGAGGTAAGAGAACTTATCATTATTGAGTCTGATTTCGAGGTTCTGCTCCTTCTGAAGCATTTGCAGTGCAGAGACCATTAATAGTTTAAAATGTGCGAGTAGGTCGGGGGGTTTATATAGCAAAACTCTGATAAGGTTTCACCCATTCACTTCAACAGGAAAAAATGTTATCAACCACAACACAGATGTTGTGACATCTGTGACATCATAATACCCAGTTTCAGTATATGCAGAAAGAACCTTTATCAGCAATTCTATTCCTTTAGATGTTTTTGTGTACAGCACTCAAGCAGTTACTTCAAAAATTGTTGCTGTTGTTGTATAAACTCAGATTTTTCAAAACAGGTCATTGATGCATATCTGCACCGTGTTATTGACAGACGAAAGGTAAGTAAGAAATGTCATTTACCTACTAATTTTGAAATTTAAAAAAAAAACCCTATTTACTGTTCTATAACATTTTTCTATACTTGTGCAGAATGCTGCACACCTGCTCTGTTCAGTAGTTGCAAGCTTGTTGTTTTCTGGGCAGTTCAGATGCCTCAACTGGTATGTTGAAAGCTCAGAAGTGGTCCAAACAGTTGACTCCTTTCTGTTGCTGAGGAAAGAGTTCGGTTCCTTTAAAGAAGACTATATTTGAAAACACCCTGAGACGCATGGTACCTAAGTAAATCCAAATTACTCTGCACTTCCAATCCCACAGATGAAGTTCCCAGTTGAAGACGTGGCTGTGCCCTGTGAACTTTGGTACACACTGGATTCTTGTGGTATGTGTTCATTTTGTTATTAATTTGCATAATTTGTTGTGAAGCAGTTTCTTGCACAAAGTGTTATTTTTAAATAAGTTTTCAGTGGCACAAACAATTGTAATTTTTAATTTAACTTTTTCTTTAGATTGTCAACATCTCTGCACAGAAAATACTGCTCATAGACCCCATGGGAATGAAGGTGTTTATGACAGGAAAATTCTGCGCAACTGGAGGTATGTATGATACTGAGGTGTTATTCTTAGATTAAAAAAAAAAAAATCTTGTTTCATTACAAACACTTTTGTTCAACTAGGAATTTTCTGAGGATGAGAGGGCATGAAGACACCATGGAGTGGCAGTTACAGACTATGCAACACAACAAGCGACAGGATTCCAGCAGTTGTGGAGTTTTACTGTTAAAGGTAACCCGTATTCAAATGATTCAGTTTCTTGTTAGCTAGAATTAAGACTTTAAGTGAATTTAAGTGAAGTGAAAGTTATTTCGGTCAACAACAACAAAGATGATCATTTTACATAGAAGTACTTAATCATACAGTAACTGAAAAAGGAATAGGCTGAAGCCTTGTGGCTTATAATTATCCTATCCTTTACCTAATTAAGACTTTACATTCTAATTATGATCAATCTCACAGTTTGCAGAACACTACCTTGATTTTGGAGAGGTCAGTGAGGTGTCAACCACTACAGAGCCAGTTGTGCTGGAGCGAATGCAGATAGCTTGCACCCTACTTGAAAATCGAGGTAAGTCCAGTAAAGTCCTTATCACGTTAGTGCGTACTTCCAATTTAAATAGTGCTTTTCAAACAGCACAGTACAAATAGTGCTCTTCAAACACTTTCAGATAAGACCCTTCTCAAAGTCTAATTTAGACTAATTTTCCAGGAAGTATATTTGGAAAAAATGTACTATTATTTTTTAATTATTCAATAAATAATGTTTGATTAAAACCTAACTATGATTGTGTTTCAGGGAACGCTGAGGACTACTGCATTGTTTGCTCCATGTTAGATGCTAACGCTGACCGCAGCATGATTGAAATGGTAAAACAAAACAAAACAAAAGAAACACATAAGTCTTAGTATCATTACTTGCCAATCATAATTAAAATGTTGAGTAATAGTATTCACCAAACAGAATATGAGCCATTTATTTTTCCTTTCCAGGTGCAGTGTGAATCTTGCCAAAGATGGGCACATTTTGCATGTGAAAAATATAAAGAGAGCAACCAAGAATATAAATGCCAAAAATGTAGCCAGAGTCAGACAGAGACTGTGCAGAGACTGTAGAAGGACAGAGCAGCAGCAGAGCAGTCCAGATACACTGATGATCCTCTGTCAGATCCAGAGGGACACACAGGGATGATGCTGGACTCTACATTGTGTCTGACAGTGGAGCTGTTCTCAGAGCAGTTCACTCTGCAGCACTGACAGTCATCTGCACTTCTTCTCATTCCTCTGTCAGTCACTGCTGGATGAAGCTCTCCTCTCCACCTCCCAGTAACATGGCCCAGTCAGAGCGTCTCTACACACAAGCTGCTGCTGCTTCAACCTCTCTGGATCATCAGGACACAGCTCCTCCTCTCTCAGCACACACACCGTCCTGTTTACCATCACCACCTCCACCTGCAGAGAGAAGAAGGAAGAGCAGAGGAGATAAACGAGTGTTTCCAGAGACTCTTCATCAGCTGTCAGTCAGTGATGCAGCACATCCAGTATAAAGAGCAGCAGGGACTTCAGTGCTGGGACTGTACTAGGACTCATTGTTGCTTCACTTTTTCTAATCTTTGGATTTTTATTGAAGTTGATGAAAATGTTTTTCCCTCCTAGTTTGAGTTTGGACTTTCATTCATTAGAAGAACCTTGGTGTGTCCACTCTGAGCTCTGTAGGAACCCCAACAACAAGCCCAACAATCCAGATGGACGGTTCCAGCTGTTAACTGGAGGAATTCCATCCAAACATCTGCTCTCACTAAATTCTTCCTCACCTACAGACTGTGTTCTTCACTGCTTTAAACTTGGAAATGAATGCAGTCATTGGTCTGCGTGCTGCTTTGTTCAGAGAGCTGATTGGCTGTTGACAGCGTTTGATCAGAGCGTGTCAGCCGTTACCATGGTGACCATAAAGGTCAGAAACAGGAAGTGTTTGTGTCCAATCCTGAAGCCTGTCACCATTCTCCTCTCACAGCTTCACTGAGAAGCTGCAGCTTTACAGGAAACACTGGATCTTTGCTTCATACTGACTGTGTTTAGTACAATACTGCTGACAGCACCACCCACTCACTCCATCACTCTACTTACAGCAGAGTCTCCAGTCTGTAGTCTGGACTCTGCTGAAGATCAGACAGCTGCTTCACATCTGGATACTTCAGGTTGTTTCCTTGCAGCTCCAGCTCTCTCAGATGGGAGGGGTTGGACTTCAGTGCTGCTGCCAGATAATCACAGCTGATCTTTGACAAACCACAGCGACTCAATCTGTATAAAGAATGAAAGATGTAAGTTTATTAGACAAAGTGTGAGCTTGAAATCATTCAGTGTTTCATCATCTGTTCAGAGCTGAAGAAGGTTCAGAATGTAGAAGTTTAGAAAATGGAAACTCCAAACAGCTGAAGCCAACAGGAAGCAGCTTCAAACAGGAAACTGTGCAGAGTTTCAGACTATATGTCCTGATGCAGCCAGTTGGATTTTGGAGATTTGAATCTCTGTTCTGTGACTAAGTCCTTGAATCATTTCTTCCAGTTGGTCCAACAAGACAGACTAAGTGTTGGACATGTGTTGTGGCTCCATTAGGGGAGCTTCTAAATGTGATGTGATGGCCCCTCTGGGTCTGTCAGGTCACAGCACTGAAGAGAGCTCAAACTGGGCACACAGTTGTTCCAGTCTGGACCAAAGACTCTATACTGGGACTGAGGGACTGCTTTGACTGCACCCACTGGGACTTTTTAAAGGCTCATGTTCTCACTTAGATCATCGATTTCTACTTACATTTCTTTCTGGGAAAAATGGGGATTACTTTGGAAACAGGAAGTATTTTCCCCAATAAGCAGCCCTGGATTAGTAAATCACTCCAACATGTTCTCAGGCAGAAGAAGCTGTCTTGTTATGAGGAAGAGAAGAAAAAGATTGAGGCACAGAAACTTGTTGAAAGAGAGATAAAGCAGCTAAAATCAGGTGTAAAAGTAAAGCAGAGGATGAGCTGAATAAAGGACACTCAAGGCTGGCTTGGAAAGGAATGAAGTCCATGGTGGGGATGCAGAACAAGGAGCAAAGATGAATGTGATGCTGAATCAGCAGAAGACTTGGACTCATTTGATTCCAGCTTTGATATCATTGATTTCAATGAAGAGCTTTGTGATTGTAGCAAAGGGCTGGTAGCTCTGAGAGTCCCACTGATGAGGTGTTTGTGTGGAAATCTCTTAGTGGGACCAAAGAGAGAAAAAGCCCTGGTCCTGATGCTGTGGGAGGGAAATGATTGAAGTGTGCTGTGAGGAACTGACTGGGAGATCTTCACACATTTTCCAGTCCTCCTTGGAACAACAGGAAGTTCCCAGCATATGGAAACAAAGGTTAAGTGTCCTATGGCACTCAGTGATGATGGTGCTGTGGCCCCACCACCTCCACCTCTTTGTAAAGGAACTAACTGTAATCTGAAGCTTCAAATGGGACTAAGACTTCCTCCACTAGGTGGCAGTGTCTGATGAGAAAGTGTTAGTGGAGCTGGCCTGGAGTCAGAAACAGGAAGATGCAGGATTTGGGCTGAAATGGGGAAAAGTGGTTGGCACTAGTGCCTTAAAGCAAGAAGGTTGTAGGTTGAAGCTTGTTGGCCTTTCTGTGGAGGTTGGATGTTCTCCCACAGTCCAATGAAATGCTGCTTAGGTTCATTGGTGCTTCTAAATTGGCTGTAGGTGTGGCTGTGAGAGAGTGCTTCTCTGTCTCTCTCTGTTGGCCCTGTGATGGACTGCTCACCTGTGCAGGTGGACCACGCCTCTTGCCCTATGACAGCTAGGGCACAGGCTGCAGCCCTGTGAGCCTAAGCTGAATAAACAGTTAGCAAAAATGATCCATAGATGGCCTGAAATCCCCCAGTTAGCAGTTTGGTAGATAGCTATGACATGCTAATCCCATCCAGCAGCTGTATTCTACCTGTAAGCTGATCCCTGCTGAGCCAAAGCACTTTTTCATATACAAATTACAACCTTTAATAGAAACCTATTGGTCAGCATCTTATTAGCCTGCTGTTAGCTTCATTCCACAGAAAACTGAGAGAAACTAACAGAGTTGATAAAGAATAAAGAGAAATGTGCTGATTTAAAGCCTTTGAAGTGCTTCAGATGATCTCTGTCCACTTCTGTCCACTCATTCATTCATGTAAGCTTTCTAATGCAGCTTTGATCTTCACAGTCTGCTTCATGAAACTCATTCTAACCCTGAATGTCAGAGTGTTCCTCCTTCTCTTTCCCATCATTCATGCTGGCAGTGGAGGAGATTTGGATGTTGGACTGTGTTTTGGATGATGTGTGTATGTTTGTGTTGGACTGCTGTCTGTAAAGCAAACGCACATTTTGCTTTGGATTTCAGTGTCAGACAGACTTTAAGGTGGAATGAAGAGTTGGAGAGTTTCACAGTGAATTATCCAGTGGAGGATTTTTCTTCTTCTTTGAAGGTTTGAAATGTGAACATTGTTCTGCTGCAGTCAATGGACTAAACCAGAGAAGAAGAAAACAGACTTTACCATGAAGATCCTCAGTGTGGATCAGTATAATATCAGCCTGATGTCTGCAGTTTAGTGTCAGCACAACTTTCACATCGTATTCATCTCAGCACAACTAAAACATGCTGACTGACCTCAGAGTTTCAAGTCCACATCCTGGACTCTTCAGGAAACCACACAGATGCTTCACTCCTGAATCCTGCAGCTTGTTGTTGGAGCTCAGGTCCAGCTGTCTCAGATGGGAGGGGTTGGACTTCAGTGCTGCTGCCAGATAATCACAGCTGATCTCTGACAAACCACAGTCCCACAATCTGTATAAAGAATGAAAGATGTAAGTTTATTAGACAAAGTGTGAGCTTGAAATCATTCAGTGTTTCATCATCTGTTCAGAGCTGAAGAAGGTTCAGAATGTAGAAGTTTAGAAAATGGAAACTCCAAACAGCTGACAGAGTTCATACGCCTTTGTCAGGGTCAAATTCAAGCAAGACCATGTGAAAATTAAAACACATCATCCTAGGTGAACTTAAACACCTTTGTTCCCCTTTTGTTAAGACATAGAAAAGTACACCACACAAAAATACTGCAAAAGGAAACGGTCGCCTTATATACATAGTGTATAAACTCAAAATGCACATTTCACTTCAAATTAAGATTAAGGCTTTGAACAGATCACATAGTTCAGTTCAACATATAAGACTTTAAGAATGCACAAGCATCTACTTAAAATCTATTTAATTTATCATCCATGATATTATTTTGTACAATTCCAATGTATTTTGTTCATCTCCCTTAAATAAACAGGCAGTCTTAAAGTATGAAATATTCATATACAAACACATATAAATGTGTGTACTGTCTCAGTGGCTGATAGTACCCCACAGGCCTCAGTGTGAGCTTGAAGACATTTATAATGTTTAAGTAGTTTAATGTGCAGGTGCTGACGATAAACACATTTTGAATGAAAGCCGGGGAACTTTGGTAGCACAGAAACAAGTGGCTATTCTTTGTGACTATATGGATCACTCACAATACCATTATTTCACACAAAGGCACCAAATTAATACTCAAAAAAGCTGCAGCAATACACACAAATATAAACAGTACTTGGTGACAACTTTGCTTTTAGCCTTTAACCCTTCTTGACTACTTTTGATGTGGCCTCTATATTTTACCTTTAAAAACAGTTTATCTTGCCAATCTGTTATTTTCTCATTTTGACCAACTGTATCAGCACAATTTATCTAAATTCAGACAAAATTTAAAATACAAGTAGAAAGTGATATTTTGACTGTAAAAACCACACACATGTTTAACGAATCATCTTCATAACTTGAAATGCAAATAGAGATTGTACATTTTTAAAAATACGCACACGTTTTGCAAACAACAAAGTTATATGGTACTATTTACCAAAAAATGCAGCCAAGGCTCAGACGTTTTTCATATAATCATTTCAAACTATTTACAGAACAATCAGGTGTCAAACAATAGTTTGTGTCACTCTAACACATATGAGAACAGCACAGGGATAAACCTGCAGGTCTGACAGCAGGTGTGTCACTCAGCGTTTACACTGCAATCTGCCTTTGTTGGCTTTAAGGCAGCAACTGTGACGATCACTAGTAGAACTGACACACAAAACAAAACAACAGCTACACACTAAATACACAAGACAACAAACTAACTTGAGACCAAACACGGTAAACGTCACAAATCTCTCACGTATCAAAACTCTCTCTCTCTTTCGCTCACTCGCTCTCTCTTGCCGGTCACTCCTAAAACTTCCCCCTTTTGCTAAACAACCAAATGTCATGTTTCCATATCATTTTTGATTGGTCGACATGGTACATTTTCCCACCTATAGGGCTTTGGAGCGTGATGTCACGGGAGATGGGCCACGCCCCCTTCCGCCATGACAGTAGGCCAGCCAAAGGATACCATTTCAGCTATGGATCGTACGTGTTGTGTTGTCGGTTGCAACGTTAGATCACACGATCGTGAAGGCAAGAAGCTGGATAACGGGCTCTCTTTTCATCGTTTTCCATCCTGGAGGCAACGTGAGGGATCCCATGTATCCGATATTACTAAACAAAGACGTCAGGCTTGGATTGCAGCGGTGAGACGAGCGGATATCGAGTTCTCTGCAATCCCCAGCTTTTTGTTGGTTTGCTCACGGCATTTTCTTTCCGGTGAGTTCTAAATTAATTCATATCACTCTTGAAAGGCTTTTAGTGTTATTTTCAACGTGCTGAGGTCATAGATAATGAGATAAAACATGCTAATGTGTGATGCTGCAGAACCACATCATGTCGACTGAGTAGCTTATGATTTGGCATTATTGCAGGCAAACCAGCATATGAAATGGATGTAACAAATCCAGACTGGGAACCAACACTGCACATGGGGCATGACGACATACCTGTATCAGACTCGGACCGGCACTCAAGGCGTACGCAACGGAAGCGAAAAAGAGCACCCATCGGAGGTAAACAACCCCCCCCCCCCCCCTCTAAAAACATACTAAATTGCTATCACTGTACACTAATCCGCACATAACTTCCAGATGAATCACACACCTGTCATTGGAATATTGGTGTACATTTACCTTATGTCTAATTTTATCTTACAGGCTTTCGTTATGCAGCTGCAGAGTCTGAAGGTGTGCCCCGTGCAGAAGTGATTGATGAAGATCTGACAGAAGACCAACAGCAAAATCACAATGTCATGGAGGCAGTGGACAGCAGTTGTGTTGGACAAGTGGAGGTTGAGGTAGCAGCTGCAAATGTGGATATACTGAAGAAATGTAAACCTTTTAAAATGATGACAGATTACAAACTCTCAGCTGTGTCTGTAATCAAACCTCTGTAACTTTGCTTCACTTCAGCAGCATCAGCTCATGTTCACATGTTGATTCATGGTTTGCTTCAGTTTTTGATGGACTGCAGAATATTTTGAAGGTTATCTGCTATAAAAAGCCAGAACAGGAAAATCTGCTTCATGTGTTTCTGTTTGATCCTCAGTGACTTTGACACAAAGGCCTCTGCTGTGATGATCACACCTCTGATCAAGTCTCACAGTGTCAGCTTTGTTTTTATACATATGGATATGTGCTGATAAATGATCAGAGTTATAATATTTCCCACTGTCTGCTGTGTGCCGTGACCTTTGACCTGCTAAAGACAGTCAGCTGTGGATTATTCATTGTTGTGTCTGATACTTAGAACTGTGAGGAAGAACACTACACAGTTAATCAGGGTCCCCTCTCTCTGAATCAGGAAAGGTGGGCAGGCCGCATGTGGGCCGCGGGCCATACGTTGAGTCTCACTGTTTGAAATGTGAACATTGTTCTGCTGCAGTCAATGGACTAAACCAGAGAAGAAGAAAACAGACTTTACCATGAAGATCCTCAGTGTGGATCAGTATAATATCAGCCTGATGTCTGCAGTTTAGTGTCAGCACAACTTTCACATCATATTCATCTCAGCACAACTAAAACATGCTGACTGACCTCAGAGTTTCAAGTCCACATCCTGGACTCTCCAGGAAACCACACAGATGCTTCACTCCTGAATCCTGCAGCTTGTTGTTGGAGCTCAGCCCCAGCTGTCTCAGATGGGAGGGGTTGGACTTCAGTGCTGCTGCCAGATAATCACAGCTGATCTCTGACAAACCACAGTCCCACAATCTGTATAAAGAATGAAAGATGTAAGTTTATTAGACAAAGTGTGAGCTTGAAATCATTCAGTGTTTCATCATCTGTTCAGAGCTGAAGAAGGTTCAGAATGTAGAAGTTTAGAAAATGGAAACTCCAAACAGCTGACAGAGTTCATACGCCTTTGTCAGGGTCAAATTCAAGCAAGACCATGTGAAAATTAAAACACATCATCCTAGGTGAACTTAAACACCTTTGTTCCCCTTTTGCTAAGACATAGAAAAGTACACCACACAAAAATACTGCAAAAGGAAACGGTCGCCTTATATACATAGTGTATAAACTCAAAATGCACATTTCACTTCAAATTAAGATTAAGGCTTTGAACAGATCACATAGTTCAGTTCAACATATAAGACTTTAAGAATGCACAAGCATCTACTTAAAATCTATTTAATTTATCATCCATGATATTATTTTGTACAATTCCAATGTATTTTGTTCATCTCCCTTAAATAAACAGGCAGTCTTAAAGTATGAAATATTCATATACAAACACATATAAATGTGTGTACTGTCTCAGTGGCTGATAGTACCCCACAGGCCTCAGTGTGAGCTTGAAGACATTTATAATGTTTAAGTAGTTTAATGTGCAGGTGCTGACGATAAACACATTTTGAATGAAAGCCGGGGAACTTTGGTAGCACAGAAACAAGTGGCTATTCTTTGTGACTATATGGATCACTCACAATACCATTATTTCACACAAAGGCACCAAATTAATACTCAAAAAAGCTGCAGCAATACACACAAATATAAACAGTACTTGGTGACAACTTTGCTTTTAGCCTTTAACCCTTCTTGACTACTTTTGATGTGGCCTCTATATTTTACCTTTAAAAACAGTTTATCTTGCCAATCTGTTATTTTCTCATTTTGACCAACTGTATCAGCACAATTTATCTAAATTCAGACAAAATTTAAAATACAAGTAGAAAGTGATATTTTGACTGTAAAAACCACACACATGTTTAACGAATCATCTTCATAACTTGAAATGCAAATAGAGATTGTACACTTTTAAAAATACGCACACGTTTTGCAAACAACAAAGTTATATGGTACTATTTACCAAAAAATGCAGCCAAGGCTCAGACGTTTTTCATATAATCATTTCAAACTATTTACAGAACAATCAGGTGTCAAACAATAGTTTGTGTCACTCTAACACATATGAGAACAGCACAGGGATAAACCTGCAGGTCTGACAGCAGGTGTGTCACTCAGCGTTTACACTGCAATCTGCCTTTGTTGGCTTTAAGGCAGCAACTGTGACGATCACTAGTAGAACTGACACACAAAACAAAACAACAGCTACACACTAAATACACAAGACAACAAACTAACTTGAGACCAAACACGGTAAACGTCACAAATCTCTCACGTATCAAAACTCTCTCTCTCTTTCGCTCACTCGCTCTCTCTTGCCGGTCACTCCTAAAACTTCCCCCTTTTGCTAAACAACCAAATGTCATGTTTCCATATCATTTTTGATTGGTCGACATGGTACATTTTCCCACCTATAGGGCTTTGGAGCGTGATGTCACGGGAGATGGGCCACGCCCCCTTCCGCCATGACAGTAGGCCAGCCAAAGGATACCATTTCAGCTATGGATCGTACGTGTTGTGTTGTCGGTTGCAACGTTAGATCACACGATCGTGAAGGCAAGAAGCTGGATAACGGGCTCTCTTTTCATCGTTTTCCATCCTGGAGGCAACGTGAGGGATCCCATGTATCCGATATTACTAAACAAAGACGTCAGGCTTGGATTGCAGCGGTGAGACGAGCGGATATCGAGTTCTCTGCAATCCCCAGCTTTTTGTTGGTTTGCTCACGGCATTTTCTTTCCGGTGAGTTCTAAATTAATTCATATCACTCTTGAAAGGCTTTTAGTGTTATTTTCAACGTGCTGAGGTCATAGATAATGAGATAAAACATGCTAATGTGTGATGCTGCAGAACCACATCATGGCGACTGAGTAGCTTATGATTTGGCATTATTGCAGGCAAACCAGCATATGAAATGGATGTAACAAATCCAGACTGGGCACCAACACTGCACATGGGGCATGACGACATACCTGTATCAGACTCGGACCGGCACTCAAGGCGTACGCAACGGAAGCGAAAAAGAGCACCCATCGGAGGTAAACAACCCCCCCCCCCCTCTAAAAACATACTAAATTGCTATCACTGTACACTAATCCGCACATAACTTCCAGATGAATCACACACCTGTCATTGGAATATTGGTGTACATTTACCTTATGTCTAATTTTATCTTACAGGCTTTCGTTATGCAGCTGCAGAGTCTGAAGGTGTGCCCCGTGCAGAAGTGATTGATGAAGATCTGACAGAAGACCAACAGCAAAATCACAATGTCATGGAGGCAGTGGACAGCAGTTGTGTTGGACAAGTGGAGGTTGAGGTAGCAGCTGCAAATGTGGATATACTGAAGAAATGTAAACCTTTTAAAATGATGACAGATTACAAACTCTCAGCTGTGTCTGTAATCAAACCTCTGTAACTTTGCTTCACTTCAGCAGCATCAGCTCATGTTCACATGTTGATTCATGGTTTGCTTCAGTTTTTGATGGACTGCAGAATATTTTGAAGGTTATCTGCTATAAAAAGCCAGAACAGGAAAATCTGCTTCATGTGTTTCTGTTTGATCCTCAGTGACTTTGACACAAAGGCCTCTGCTGTGATGATCACACCTCTGATCAAGTCTCACAGTGTCAGCTTTGTTTTTATACATATGGATATGTGCTGATAAATGATCAGAGTTATAATATTTCCCACTGTCTGCTGTGTGCCGTGACCTTTGACCTGCTAAAGACAGTCAGCTGTGGATTATTCATTGTTGTGTCTGATACTTAGAACTGTGAGGAAGAACACTACACAGTTAATCAGGGTCCCCTCTCTCTGAATCAGGAAAGGTGGGCAGGCCGCGTGTGGGCCGCGGGCCATACGTTGAGTCTCACTGTTTGAAATGTGAACATTGTTCTGCTGCAGTCAATGGACTAAACCAGAGAAGAAGAAAACAGACTTTACCATGAAGATCCTCAGTGTGGATCATTATAATATCAGCCTGATGTCTGCAGTTTAGTGTCAGCACAACTTTCACATCATATTCATCTCAGCACAACTAAAACATGCTGACTGACCTCAGAGTTTCAAGTCCACATCCTGGACTCTCCAGGAAACCACACAGATGCTTCAGTCCTGAATCCTGCAGCTTGTTGTTGGAGCTCAGCTCCAGCTGTCTCAGATGGGAGGGGTTGGACTTCAGTGCTGCTGCCAGATAATCACAGCTGATCTCTGACAAACCACAGCCCCACAATCTGTATAAAGAATGAAAGATGTAAGTTTATTAGACAAAGTGTGAGCTTGAAATCATTCAGTGTTTCATCATCTGTTCAGAGCTGAAGAAGGTTCAGAATGTAGAAGTTTAGAAAATGGAAACTCCAAACAGCTGAAGCCAACAGGAAGCAGCTTCAAACAAACACAACAAGAGAAAAAACTCTGAATGTTTCACATTAAAGTCGTACATTTATCATAAAAACAGGACAAAGACTTGAAAAAGTCGTGTTTTTCCTTCCAGGAACCACAAGGCTTCACTTTTAAAGGTGAAGTGTGAAAGAAATGGACATATTTGAAGTCCAACACCTTTTTCCAGTCACATTATTAAAGCAGACAAACTACAAGCTCATTTTCATTCCAACAAGTCATCTTCTGACCTGGACTAACAACACTGGTCTCTATGTGCAGCTGGCTGTGAGACCAGTGCTCAGGGACCGTCTACAAAGTGCAACACTGAAAGAACATCGCACACTAGCTGTGTCCCAAAACGTCGGCTGCATCCTTCGGAGGACCCGGTATTCGCGGTCTACGTGGGCCGGGTCCTTCAAAGATCGAAAAGGCTGGAAGTGCGAGGCTGTGAAATGGGACGGTCTAGCCTTCAGATTTGCGTCACCGCTGTCTCGGTGGAGTTTAATAAACTCGGCCATCTGCTCCTTGCTATCTAAAATATAACAGGACACTGGCGTAAATTCTCGACCGTCTCACACTTCTGTTTAATCAGTTTCCTGTTTAACGTTTATTCAGCTGTGTGAAAATCCCGGAGAAACTTTGATCTCAGCCAAACCGATTTACTCCGGAACAAATAAAACACAGAAAAAAGGCAAACAATTACATTTTTAAGTTATCCGAGTGACTTATATATCGTGTTTCACCTGAGTAGTGAAAGAGCGGGGTCTGAAAACGATGAAGCCGGGCGTCCGCTGCTCTCGCTGGCTGGAGTGACCATTGAACCCCCCGGCTTGCTAGCGAGCGGGTGGGGAACAGACGTCTCCGAAAACGTCGGCACACTTTTGCAAATATGCGATGTCTTGATAAACCAAGCAGATTTTTGAAGTTTACACAGCTACTTTCTCGCCTGAAAATATGTTAAAAGTTTACTTTGTGACCCAGAAAGATTAATAAGAGTAATTTGAAAACTTAGTAGCAGCCGCCATTGTTGGCAGCTGAAATTTGGCTGGGCCGCGCTATGAATTCTGGGATATGGTGGGCCACGAAGGACACACCCGACGAATCCTTCAAATTCGGGGAAATGAAGGACGCATTTGTCGGGCACATTTGAAGGAGTCGACAAATACGGACAGCCTTCATCGCCTGGCTGTGCCGTAATCGGCCTTCAAATGCAGCCTCTGGAGGATGCAGCCGACGTTTTGGGACACAGCTACTAATTTGCTTCCATCATCCAACCTGAAGAGGAAACAGAGACGCCTCCCCTTCAAAGTAAAAGCTGCTCCTTTTGGACACAGTATCAAAGAAAGTCTACAGTATAACATAGAAAAGACAGAACAAAGTTTTGGTTGTTTTAAATTGTGCAGAAATGAAACTACACTAAGCTCAATTATGTGACAGACATTTCATCCCATGTCAGTTTGGCCTCATCCTGGGCCGGATTATCCAGCACACACTCTGACCACAGGCCCAGGGGCCACGCACAGCTGGCTCCATCCAAGAGACAGGAAACAAACCAACACAATAATAAAAAGCACCATGTGATCTTCTTACATCTTCATAGTAAAAACATGATATTTGTTTCCTGATAAAATGATGTGACAGGTAGAACAGAGTAAAGTGGTGGTGTTACAGCCTTTCTCCCCTCTGCTGCCGAGGCTGTTAGTCTCTCCCAAACTCAGCTACAGGACTTCCAAATGAATGAAAGCAGCAGAAGTGGCTTTACAAATGAAAGAGGAAGAGGAGAAGAAGAGGAGAGGGAGGCCACCCTGACCATCACTCCAGCTGAAAACATCACACTTCCATTAAAGTTGGTGAGGAAATGTTGAGCAGGATGAGCTGCTGGCTAATCTGGAGGCTGTAGCAGCAGCTCACAGTCACAGTGGGTTTCCACTCATGAAAAAGCTCTGGCTGCTTCATTTCTCATCTCATATCAGAGACTTTAATGCTTCACTGAAGCTGTACTGTGATGCTTCCATATTCCAGTGAGGCCTCCATAATGATTTCAGCTGTTCTGTACACACACTGTGTGCCCTGTATGGCTCAAAGTCTCTGCAGCCTGTTTTTATCTGCTATCATCAGATCTTCATCATCCTCATTCACATCCCTCACACACTCTACAGCCTCATCAGCACTGACTTCATCTTCACTGACTGATGGAGCACAACATGAACCTGTGGAGGCTGAAACACTGTCCTGTCAAACATCTCCCCGTCACCACTCCACTTCTGTCAGCCTTTAAATGAACCCTGCTCAAGTCTGTCACTTCTGTTTGGAGCCAAAAGAGGTTAAAGATTATGCCACTACATTCTTGTCTAGAAAATATTAAAGTGTATTTGGTGACACACAAAAAAGGGTAAAAGTATAGTTTGGGTCCACACATGTCCAAACCCTGGTGTGTAGGCCTACTTAGTATTGAGAAAAGCCCACTAAAAGAACGCCCACCAGACCAAAGCAATGGTGTTGACTTGATCAGCATTAACCCCGCCCCCTGACTTTGATGGGTGAAGCTGACAAATAAAATGTATTTATGAACAGCGATGCAGGGCCAGGAGTAGCAACGTGAATTAAATAAATACATCATTAAATAATTCATTAAATGTGTCAGTAAAATAATTAAAATAGAAAACAAACCAACAAAATATGTAATTAACTAATTTGAATTGTACATAAATACTTAATGAATTATTTTAAATGAAATTAACCGATAATTCATTGTGATTTTGTTTTGTGTTTTGATGAGCTAATAATCAGCTCTCTTTTTCTCATTGTTGTTCTAAGCCGCTTATCCAAAGGTAAGGCACTACCTGTTGAATTATTTCCAAAGTGTGCCAAATTGGACATTACAAATTAAAGTCTACTCACTGAAATTACTGGGGAATGTCTGCTTTGATTTTGATGAGAATCTCATGACAGTACTGAGGATTTAATGCAGTTGGACTGCTAAAAATGATTGAATGCGGTTGGACCGCTAAAGGATTTAATACGGTTGGACCGTGGAAAGCAGTTGGACTGCTGAGTGATTTTAGTATATTAGGGAATTTGGTTATTGTTTGGGGTGGAGCCCGTATTGGTTATAAGGTTGGACCTGCTTCAGTCTTACACTTTTTTGGCTGTTTTACTGTTGTTCCAAAGTATTATAAATTATTCAAGAACGTCAGTTGGACTGATAGGAAGCGCAGTGCTCAGAGGTAACGCTTGCCAATGCCAAGGACGCTTAGGCATTGTCCTCGAAGAGGGATAGTCAGTTGGTCACTGTGGAGCTTGGGGCACTCCAGAATAACTAGGAGTTAGAGTCTCCTTACCGTTTGGAACGGTAGTCTGCGCTTTTTTGGCCAGCAGAAGTTGGACTTCGGGCGTGTAACTTTAACTTAAAACTTCGGGGTAAGCCTTGGCTGTGAAATGCCAAAAATAGAGCTTCAGGCAAAGTTTGGGTTGGTTGACGCTTTTAAATTGAGTTAGGGATTTTAGAGATGAGGCCAGAAACTGTTGGACAGATACTGGTTAATTGATCACAAAAAAGTTGGACTTTATCGGTTGGACCGTTAACTCAAATTTGTCGAAATTGTTTAGGCGCTAAAGCTGACAGATGTGACAGTGGTTGTAAATATAAGACGTCTTTGTAATATAAAATAAGAGATCTCTGTGTGAAAGGAGTCTGAGGCAGTGCTGGAGCTATTTTTAGACTGTGTGTGTGTGTGAGTGTGAAAATGCAAATTAGTCAGCAGTGAACTGTTTAAACCACAGTTGGTTTTACAAATACTGCTGCAAACATTGTTGAGTGTGTGTTTAAGACGCCATTTATGTTCATTAGAGGGCTATAAATAAAGTTTTGAGTTGCCGTAGTGGATGTATAGTAATTGACTGAGTTTTGATATATAAATATAGTGAGTGCACTGTATATATTTAAGACTAACATATTACTTTTAGGAGTAACCTCTCATCAGCAATAAATGCTGGTGTGTTTTATTTTTTCTATTCTATGTGTGTGCTGTGAGAATTAATAGAGGTTTCAATTGTTTTCTTTGACTTGCTCTTTCTGATTATGAAAGGCATGTCTGAAATACTCTTAGGAAAGCGTGTTGTGAGTATATTCCTCAACTCTTGTCACAGTTTAAGTGTGTGAATGCTGTGAGTAGCAGGCTTTGAGTGATTGGGTGTGATTTGTACAAAATAATAAATAATAATAACACTATGAAAGTTGATAGTAGAGTGAGTGCAGAAGTGGAAGTGTGAGAGAAAAGGCGGTGTGTGTGTGAGACGATCTGACAAACGCAAAGAATTTAGTATATTTAGAAGTGTGTGCGTGAAATAAGGGTGAATTGTTTTAGATCAAGACTTAGTAAAACAAGAGTTTTATTAGCCTGTAAAAAAAACAAAACAGGAGAGATAGAAACAGAAAATATGGTTCTGAGCAGCTGCAAGGTTGACAGGAAATGGTGTGTGTGACAGGAACTTTGCATGCCCATAAAAGGAACTGACTGTGACAAGTGAGCACACAGAGAGAGAAACATACGAGTTAAACTCCAGGCAGATGAAGCAAATGGAGGTTTTAAGAAAAGAAATGAAAAGGATATTAATTGTATGCTTTAGTGTGTCAATACAGGTGGACTTCTTTCAACCTAGAATCTTGAGTACAAAACCATTGATTAACAGAATTGGGAGGAAAACAGGCCAGATTTTGGCTTAAAATTTTACAGCTTGACCTCCCACTTGTCCCGATCCTGAGAAGAAGCTCATAGGACAGTTAATCTCCTGATGAAGACCGACAGAACATCGTGGACTTCAAGAATTAACAGCAGGCAAAAGACAGTGCAACTGAAACTACACTGACGATACCAGCAGCAGCATGGAAGAAAAGCACGTGATGGAAAATGCACGGTGAACTGCAGGCTGGTAAGAACAGTGTGACATAACTGTTTAAAGACACTGAATGGGATATTTTGCCAGGCTGGGATTTAATCTAAAAGGAAAATACTGAAAAGAGCAACGGAGAAGAAACAGAGAAGAAACAGACTGTGTTTGCTGGGGATCACAAGACAACAAAGGACACTAAGAGAAGGGCACAGGGGCCAGTGGGAAGGTGAAGCCCAGACGAGTTCGACTGCGAGAATAGAGGGTACAATTGGGTTGAAATTGAAGCCGGAACTCAGGATGGTTTAGGGATGTCCACGTCACAAACAAAGAGGTAAACAAAAAGAAGGTAAAATAAAGAGAGAAAATAACTGACAATTACATTAATGAATAGAAGACACACATACAGATATTACATAGATTTATTTTTAGGATAAAGGGGAGAGCTTATACGTAGAAATGACTTTTTATACATATTGCATTTTGTGCCTTTAAGGGAGTTGCGGCTCAATTCGTCTCTTGTGGGTCACGAGCCTTTGGCTAGCGCTATGATTAGCCAATCTACTGTGAGGATGATATGAGTTATTGAAGGATTGCACACGCTTACAGACATATAGAGTCCATAAACACACATGACAGTATTGATTCCAGGCAAAAGGCCTCAAATTAATTTAGCGTTTAACTGAACTTGAGCTGGCCCTGTAACAAGTGACAGAAAAGAGGAACTGAATAGGAGTTTCTTGCTTTAGAGAAGGACCAAAGGAAGGAAAGCATATATTTTGGTTAAGTCTGATAAACTAGAATGAGAAGGTATTGTTACATCAAAGGAGCAAGATGAAATAAAAAGGCTGTACCAAAAACAGGTTATAACATAGGAAATGTGAGTTTTAAAATGAAGTTAGTGTTAACACACAGGAGTTGTTTCAAGGCAGCGTTTAGCTATGATAAAATGTATGCAGGAGTAATTGCTTATATGTTTAAACTTAATTGATTAAAGTGGTTGTTTTTTTGGATCTTTTAGTAGAATAGGCGCTTATAATGATTTTCTTGTGAAAGGAGATTCTAGGTCAGAGTGGAGGCCTTGCAGCAGCGAGAGTTCTGTGTACAGGATGTTGATGATTAGATAAGGCAAGCGACAGGAAACGCATGCAGGGACGTGAAAGCAGCGTTTTAAGAGTTTTAAAATGATGAGTAACGTTGAAGAATATATATAAATACAAGTCAATAAGTCAAGAAGATAATTAGGATCAGGCTTTTGATTAAAGAGTCCCAAAGATAATAAGTTAGGGAGGTGCAGGAAAAGGTGTTTGGTTTGCTTTACACAAGATCTCGGCGACCACAGGGGGGTGAGGATGCTGGAGGCCCGAGGCATGATGGACCACAAGAGAGGGACGCAGAAAAAACCTAATCTTACGCATGGAGTGTTCTCGAGGGGGAGCTGGTGTTTATTACTGGACCACTTAGATGACATGAGGTTGTCTGATTTGCTGAGCCAGAGGACGGCTAGAGAGGGTCAGAGCGGGAGTGGTGACCCCGATGTCCATGATGCCATGGATGGACATGGAAGCAGCTGAGTGGGCCGAGGAGTGACCCAACACAATGTATTGTGACCTCTGGTGTTCCAGAGGTCGAGAGAGGGAGTATTGAGATTGGAGAGATATTTTGCTGCTATTGTTAAAGGCTCATGTTCTCACTTAGATCATCGATTTCTACTTGCATTTCTTTCTGGGAAAAATGGGGATTACTTTGGAAACAGGAAGTATTTTCCCCAATAAGCAGCCCTGGATTAGTAAATCACTCCAACATGTTCTCAGGCAGAAGAAGCTGTCTTGTTATGAGGGAGAGAAGAAAAAGATTGAGGCACAGAAACTTGTTGAAAGAGAGATAAAGCAGCTAAAATCAGGTGTAAAAGTAAAGCAGAGGATGAGCTGAATAAAGGACACTCAAGGCTGGCTTGGAAAGGAATGAAGTCCATGGTGGGGATGCAGAACAAGGAGCAAAGATGAATGTGATGCTGAATCAGCAGAAGACTTGGACTCATTTGATTCCAGCTTTGATATCATTGATTTCAATGAAGAGCTTTGTGATTGTAGCAAAGGGCTGGTAGCTCTGAGAGTCCCACTGATGAGGTGTTTGTGTGGAAATCTCTTAGTGGGACCAAAGAGAGAAAAAGCCCTGGTCCTGATGCTGTGGGAGGGAAATGATTGAAGTGTGCTGTGAGGAACTGACTGGGAGATTTTCACACATTTTCCAGTCCTCCTTGGAACAACAGGAAGTTCCCAGCATATGGAAACAAAGGTTAAGTGTCCTATGGCACTCAGTGATGATGGTGCTGTGGCCCCACCACCTCCACCTCTTTGTAAAGGAACTAACTGTCATCTGAAGCTTCAAATGGAACTAAGACTTCCTCCACTAGGTGGCAGTGTCTGATGAGAAAGTGTTAGTGGAGCTGGCCTGGAGTCAGAAACAGGAAGATGCAGGATTTGGGCTGAAATGGGGAAAAGTGGTTCGCACTAGTGCCTTAAAGCAAGAAGGTTGTAGGTTGAAGCTTGTTGGCCTTTCTGTGGAGGTTGGATGTTCTCCCACAGTCCAATGAAATGCTGCTTAGGTTCATTGGTGCTTCTAAATTGGCTGTAGGTGTGGATGTGAGAGAGTGCTTCTCTGTGTCTCTCTGTTGGCCCTGTGATGGACTGCTCACCTGTGCAGGTGGACCACGCCTCTTGCCCTATGACAGCTAGGGCACAGGCTGCAGCCCTGTGAGCCTAAGCTGAATAAACAGTTAGCAAAAATGATCCATAGATGGCCTGAAATCCCCCAGTTAGCAGTTTGGTAGATAGCTATGACATGCTAATCCCATCCAGCAGCTGTATTCTACCTGTAAGCTGATCCCTGCTGAGCCAAAGCACTTTTTCATATACAAATTACAACCTTTAATAGAAACCTATTGGTCAGCATCTTATTAGCCTGCTGTTAGCTTCATTCCACAGAAAACTGAGAGAAACTAACAGAGTTGATAAAGAATAAAGAGAAATGTGCTGATTTAAAGCCTTTGAAGTGCTTCAGATGATCTCTGTCCACTTCTGTCCACTCATTCATTCATGTAAGCTTTCTAATGCAGCTTTGATCTTCACAGTCTGCTTCATGAAACTCATTCTAACCCTGAATGTCAGAGTGTTCCTCCTTCTCTTTCCCATCATTCATGCTGGCAGTGGAGGAGATTTGGATGTTGGACTGTGTTTTGGATGATGTGTGTATGTTTGTGTTGGACTGCTGTCTGTAAAGCAAACGCACATTTTGCTTTGGATTTCAGTGTCAGACAGACTTTAAGGTGGAATGAAGAGTTGGAGAGTTTCACAGTGAATTATCCAGTGGAAGATTTTTCTTCTTCTTTTTGAAGGTTTGAAATGTGAACATTGTTCTGCTGCAGTCAATGGACTAAACCAGAGAAGAAGAAAACAGACTTTACCATGAAGATCCTCAGTGTGGATCAGTATAATATCAGCCTGATGTCTGCAGTTTAGTGTCAGCACAACTTTCACATCATATTCATCTCAGCACAACTAAAACATGCTGACTGACCCCAGAGTTTCAAGTCCACATCCTGGACTCTCCAGGAAACCACACAGATGCTTCACTCCTGAATCCTGCAGCTTGTTGTTCCTGCTCAGGTCCAGCTCTCTCAGATGGGAGGGGTTGGACTTCAGTGCTGCTGCCAGATAATCACAGCTGATCTCTGACAAACCACAGCCCCTCAATCTGTATAAAGAATGAAAGATGTAAGTTTATTAGACAAAGTGTGAGCTTGAAATCATTCAGTGTTTCATCATCTGTTCAGAGCTGAAGAAGGTTCAGAATGTAGAAGTTTAGAAAATGGAAACTCCAAACAGCTGAAGCCAACAGGAAGCAGCTTCAAACAAACACAACAAGAGAAAAAACTCTGAATGTTTCACATTAAAGTCGTACATTTATCATAAAAACAGGACAAAGACTTGAAAAAGTCGTGTTTTTCCTTCCAGGAACCACAAGGCTTCACTTTTAAAGGTGAAGTGTGAAAGAAATGGACATATTTGAAGTCCAACACCTTTTTCCAGTCACATTATTAAAGCAGACAAACTACAAGCTCATTTTCATTCCAACAAGTCATCTTCTGACCTGGACTAACAACACTGGTCTCTATGTGCAGCTGGCTGTGAGACCAGTGCTCAGGGAGCGTCTACAAAGTGCAACACTGAAAGAACATCACACACTCATTAGCTTCCATCATCCAACCTGAAGAGGAAACAGAGACGCCTCCCCTTCAAAGTAAAAGCTGCTCCTTTTGGACACAGTATCAAAGAAAGTCTACAGTATAACATAGAAAAGACAGAACAAAGTTTTGGTTGTTTTAAATTGTGCAGAAATGAAACTACACTAAGCTCAATTATGTGACAGACATTTCATCCCATGTCAGTTTGGCCTCATCCTGGGCCGGATTATCCAGCACACACTCTGACCACAGGCCCAGGGGCCACGCACAGCTGGGCTCCATCCAAGAGACAGCAAACAAACCAACACAATAATAAAAAGCACCATGTGATCTTCTTACATCTTCAAGACAAACATAGTAAAAACATGAGCATATTTGTTTCCTGATAAAATGATGTGACAGGTAGAACAGAGTAAAGTGGTGGTGTTACAGCCTTTCTCCCCTCTGCTGCCGAGGCTGTTAGTCTCTCCCAAACTCAGCTACAGGACTTCCAAATGAATGAAAGCAGCAGAAGTGGCTTTACAAATGAAAGAGGAAGAGGAGAAGAAGAGGAGAGGGAGGCCACCCTGACCATCACTCCACTGAAAACATCACACTTCCATTAAAGTTGGTGAGGAAATGTTGAGCAGGATGAGCTGCTGGCTAATCTGGAGGCTGTAGCAGCAGCTCACAGTCACAGTGGGTTTCCACTCATGAAAAAGCTCTGGCTGCTTCATTTCTCATCTCATATCAGAGACTTTAATGCTTCACTGAAGCTGTACTGTGATGCTTCCATATTCCAGTGAGGCCTCCATAATGATTTCAGCTGTTCTGTACACACACTGTGTGCCCTGTATGGCTCAAAGTCTCTGCAGCCTGTTTTTATCTGCTATCATCAGATCTTCATCATCCTCATTCACATCCCTCACACACTCTACAGCCTCATCAGCACTGACTTCATCTTCACTGACTGATGGAGCACAACATGAAGCTGTGGAGGCTGAAACACTGTCCTGTCAAACATCTCCCCGTCACCACTCCACTTCTGTCAGCCTTTAAATGAACCCTGCTCAAGTCTGTCACTTCTGTTTGGAGCCAAAAGAGGTTAAAGATTATGCCACTACATTCTTGTCTAGAAAATATTAAAGTGTATTTGGTGACACACAAAAAAGGGTAAAAGTATAGTTTGGGTCCACACATGTCCAAACCCTGGTGTGTAGGCCTACTTAGTATTGAGAAAAGCCCACTAAAAGAACGCCCACCAGACCAAAGCAATGGTTTTGACTTGATCAGCATTAACCCCGCCCCCTGACTTTGATGGGTGAAGCTGACAAATAAAATGTATTTATGAACAGCGATGCAGGGCCAGGAGTAGCAACGTGAATTAAATAAATACATCATTAAATAATTCATTAAATGTGTCAGTAAAATAATTAAAATAGAAAACAAACCAACAAAATATGTAATTAACTAATTTGAATTGTACATAAATACTTAATGAATTATTTTAAATGAAATTAACTGATAATTAATTATCAATATATTTTTTTTAATTAATTATATACATTTTTAATTAATCACTGAAATAAATAATTCATTAGTGATGTATTTATTTAATACAACCATAAAATTATTGCTAGTTTAATCAAAATAAATTTAAGACATCAATATTAAAGGTTAAATTATGATAATGAATACATGCAACTATAACTGATGACGTAAGAATTTGGATTTTTTAAGCTAAAGCGAAGGTGCTGACTCACTTGGCATGTTAGGCTACGTTCACTCTGCAGGTCTTAATGCTCAATTCCGATTTTTTGATCAAATCCGATTTTTTTATCTGCTCGTTCACACTACAAATAAAATGCGACAGCAAACGCGCTCTAGTGTGAACGCTCAAAGCGGCCCGCATGCGCAAAAGAAGACTTCACACACAACGTGCTCTGTTTAGACCCAGAGCAAACAATATTGTTTGACAGATGGCCCTTAATATAAAGACTTCGGACTTTACGTTTCCCAATTTTTGCTTTAAGTTATTTTGTTATTTACATAATAATGTAAATAACCTAATAATGATCCTTATTGCTGTTTTAGAGGAGCGGTGCTTCAAAGGATAGCTGCAGATTTCTGTCAGAATCTGCAGATTATACAGTACAAATAAAATGTTCACGTTTCTCCAACGTTGTCTTCCCAACAGTTTCACTGACATCTACACGGGATGGCCAGGAAGCGTTCGCGATGTCTTATCGGGCGCTGATAATTGGCGTCTGTCTTGTGTTGGTGACGTAAAAGACGGATTTAATGCGACATGACCGTTCAAACAGCAGTCGCTTTCTAAAACATCGGATATGTATCGGATTCAGTACCACATACGAAAGTGACCCAGGTCGGATTTGAAAATATCGGATTTACGCCGTTCACACTGTCATAGCATGATCGGATATGGGTCGCATAGGGTCAAAAAAATCGGATTTGATGCGCTTTCGCCTGCAGTGTGAACGTAGCCTTACTCTCAAATCCTCCCTAATAACAAGAACATAATTACACTTTAGCCACAAGAGGGCAGCAGCATTAATACAAGTCGCATGTATATAAAGGTACAGTGATTATATTACAGTGATTTTGACAAAAACAAAACAGAAGTTCATGGCAGTGTGTTTTTCATAACATACCAACCAAATTAAATAATAAAAACTTTATAACTTACAGAGCTTTTTTAGAGACTTTGACCACTGGCAGCAGCCTCAGAAGAGCCTCCTCTGAAGCAGAGTATTTATGCAGGTCAAACACGTCCAGATCTTTTTCTGATGACAGTAAGATGAAGACCAGAGCTGACCACTGAGCAGGAGACAGTTTATCTGTGGAGAGACGTCCTGAACTCAGGGACTGTTGGATCTCCTCCAGTAGAGAACGATCATTCAGTTCATTCAGACAGTGAAACAGATTGATGCTTTTCTCTGCAGACAGATTCTCACTGAGCTTCTCCTTGATGTACTGAACTGCTTCTTGATTGCTCTTTGAGCTACTTCCTGTTTGTGTCATGAGGCCTTGCAAACGAGTTTGATTAGTCTTCAGACCCAAGAGAAAACGAAGGAACAAGTCCAGGTGTCCATTGGGGCTCTGTAAGGCCTTGTCCACAGCACACTGGTAGAAGTATTTCTCTGTCTCAGAGCTTGTTTGTTGTTCTTCCAGCAGATTGAGTCCAGAGTTGATGAAGGTCAGGTGGACATGAAGAGCAGCCAGAAACTCCTGAACACTGAGATGAACAAAGCAGAACACCTTGTTCTGGTACAGTTGTTTCTCCTCTTTAAAGATCTGTGTGAACACTCCTGAGTACACTGAGGCTGCTCTGATATCGATGCCACACTCTGTCAGGTCTGGTTCATAGAAGATCAGGTTTCCTTTCTGCAGCTGATCAAAAGCCAGTTTTCCCAGTGACTCAATCATTTTCCTGCTCTCTGGACTCCAGTGTGGATCTGTCTCAGCTCCTCCATCATATTTGATCCTCTTGACTTTGGCCTGAACCACCAGGAAGTGGATGTACATCTCAGTCAGGGTGTTGGGCAGCTCTGCTCCCTCTCTGGTTTCCAGCACATCCTCCAGAACTGTAGCAGTGATCCAGCAGAAGACTGGGATGTGACACATGATGTGGAGGCTTCGAGCTTTCTTGATGTGGGAGATGATCCTGCTGGCCTGCTCCTCATCTCTGAATCTCTTCCTGAAGTACTCCTCCTTCTGTGGGTCAGTGAACCCTCTGACCTCTGTCACCATGTCGACACACTGAGGAGGGATCTGATTGGCTGCTGCAGGTCGTGTTGTTATCCAAAGGCGAGCAGAAGGGAGCAGGTTCCCTCTGATGAGGTTTGTCAGCAGCTCATCCAATGAGGTGGACTTTCTTGTTTCAGTCAGGATTTTAGTTTTGTTGAAGTCCAAATTAAGTCGACACTCATCCAGACCATCAAGTATGAACACAACCTGGAAGTCTTCAAGCCTGCAGATTCCTGATTCGTTAGTTTGATTAAAGAAGTGATGAACAAGCTCCACCAAGCTGAACTTTTCCTCTTTCAGCACATTCAGCTCTCTGAAAGTGAATGGAAATATGAACTGGATGTCCTGGTTGGCTTTGTCTTCAGCCCAGTCCAGGCTGTATTTCTGTGTTAAGACTGTTTTCCCAATGCCAGCCACTCCCTTTGTCAGCACTGTTCTGATTGGTTCGTCTCTTCCTGGTGAGGCTTTAAAGATGTCTTCTTGTCTGATTGTTGTTTCTGGTCTGTCTGGTTTCCTGGATGCTGTTTCAATCTGTCTGACCTCATGTTCCTCATTGACCTCTGCAGTCCCTCCCTCTGTGATGTAGAGCTCTGTGTAGATCTGATTCAGGAGGGTTGGGCTTCCTGCTTTAGCGATGCCCTCAAACACACACTGGAACTTCTTCTTCAGTTGGGCTTTAAGTTCTCGTTTACAGAGTGGAGCAAATATTTCTGAAGGTAAGAAATTCAGAAACAAATATTATATAATAAATATCATAGCCTTTCAGTACCCTGAAAGGATGAATGTCTATTGGTCCATTTCTTGAGCTATTAGGAAAGATCAATATTCAGTCTTTAGAGAAATTCTCTTACTGCTCTGCAGATGGTCAGCCATCTCATGCTGCTTAAGTCTCCTCAAGAAGTGGAGTGTGATCTTCAGAAATGCTTCTCTGCAGCTCTTTCTTTCATCTTCATCCTCACCTTCAAACATCTCCTCATCCTCCATCTGGCTCTTTAAAGTTTCTGGGTGATCTGGACTCAGAAGCTTCTGGATCTTCTTCAGCTCGTTCTTCACAAACATGGTGATGTTGTCCTCCAGCCGCTGGAAAAGAAGACTATATGAATTACCCAGTGGTAAATGGACTGGTTCTTATATAGCTCTCTTTGATACTCTGTGCACACAAAGCATTTTATACAACATGCCTCATTCAACCAAGCACATTGTTCTATGCTTAAATACTTTCTTTCACACTCTGATGGATGCATCAGAGGGCAGCTTGGGTTTAGTACGTTACCCAGTACATTTGCCAGCCAGGGTTTGATTCACAAACCTAACTAGTAGCTGACCTGCTCCCCTCCTGAGCTACAGTCACCCCAATCTGACTGAAATCATGGAGCCCAAACTCTGATTTATGTTGGACACACTGACAATCCTCTGGTCCACAAACTGCAGCATAGAGGTGACTGAAAAGAACAAATGTAAACGTAGTACTACAAACCATAACCACAGAGTCCAGGTGTGTTTGATGCTGCTGTGCAGACTGACCAGTGGAAACCTCTGCTCTCTGCTGGTCCACTCTGTGGAGGAGTAATGTATAATTAGCTCATGTTATGTCTGTCCACACACAGACACAAGCTAAAGGTCCATGAAGTGATGTTTGGATGGGTTCAGTCAATCAGATGACTGTCATGGTGGAGCTTTGCTAGTCCTGCTGATCCCACTGAGAATTAACAACTCAGTTTCCAGATGTCTGTAGTTTTCTGCTCAGTTTCTTTAGTCCCAACAGCTCTTACCATCTCCTGCATAAAGCTTTCCCTCCATGCTCAGATGCCCTGGAACAAGGTGCTCTCTTTATATCAGTGACTGGTTTAAAGGGACAACTTGCAGTGCTCGCCAAACTTTGTGTCAGCAAAAGTAGTTCTAATGTTTCTTACATTTATTAAATTTTTACATTTTTACACACACAAATCAATGAACGCAAAAACATGAACTTTCCAGATATTTTGTTTTACAATGTTACAAAACTCAGTTCACAACTACACAGTCTGATTTACAAGTACAAAATATTTATGACCACAGTTTGAGCCGATGTATGTCCCGAGTCTGTGGACTCAGTGGTTTTGTTTTGATTGTTCTTGTCTTTTGTTACAATTTCATTCTGATTAAGATTTTCTAGTTCTGAGGTTTTGGTTTCTGTGTTCCCTCTGTACTGTGTTAGTATTGTGTCTCTGTGTTCACTTCCTGTTTTATTTTGACAGTGCCATGTCCTACGTTAGTGTGTCTACTTTTGCTTCCCCTTGTCTGGTTATGTCCAATGAAACCTGCTGTGTCTCCCTTTTCTCATTCCCTGATGGCTCTTTTGTGTATATGAGCCCTTTGTTTTCTCCTGCTTGTTGCTGGTTCGTCTGTGTTGTCTCCCCGTGTCTCCGTTTAAGGTTTCAGGTTAGTTTTTTGTTTTTTTCAGTAGAGGTTATCTTAGCTTCTGCACAGGCCATCTCCACTGCACTTCACCGTTTCAATAAAGCTCACTCACTTCACAGCAGTGTCGGCATCTTGGGTCCTTTATTAAATTCAACATGGCTCGCCCCGCTAGCCGTGACATAAGATGTGAAAACAATATCCAAAAAACATGAGAGACAAACAGGGAATAGTTTTAAGGTGCAGGGCCAACAAACTGAGTCTAGCCATGAACTCAGAGTTGATTGAATTAGCATTTTGAATTGGCTGATCTGAGTTACTTCAATCAAGTCTATGTTCACTTTGAGTTAAGATTATACGTGATTGATGTAAAAGAAAAAAGCCGTCATCAGCAACTGATTCTGATTTAACAGGTTTTCAAATCTAAACGGTACCCATCGCTAGCTGGCTGTAGTTAAACCTTTACTTAAAAAGCATCCCTAGACCCAGCTGTCTTAGCTAATTATAGGCCAATCTCCAACCTGACAATCCTTGAAAGAGTAGTTGGGGGGAGACAATCAGAGGGGCAGTGTGATGATCTTTGGTTACAAACTACCGCAGTCAAGTCATTAAGGGAAACAGGATCAAACTGCTCTAAGACAGCTGAGCACACAGGAGAAAGACTCGGATTTGAGGCAGCAGTCGGCGAGACAAGAGCCCTAATAGACAGAAGCTTGTTGTTAAAAAATGCTAAAAAGAGTGACGCTGAAAAACTAGTTCATGCATTTATTACTTCCAGACTGGACGACTGTAATTCATTATTATCAGGATGTCCTAAAAACTCAGTGAAAAGCCTTCAGCTAATCCAAAATGCTGCAGCAAGAGTCCTGACAGGGACTAGAAAGAGAGAGCAGATTTCTCCTGTTTTGGCTTCCCTTCATTGGCTGCTCCTCACATACAAGGTCTTAAATAATCAGGCCCCATCTTATCTTAATGCTGCACCACAACACCTGATCTCTGGTTTCCTCACCTCTTCAATCCCACTTTAATACTTGACTAAACTCATTTTCCTGTTTAGGTGTTGAGGCAAAGCCGCCCATCTACAATGCAGGCAACAGCAAACGGAGCTATTTTTGATTCCCTTTGAGTTTTTTCTACTTTTGTGCTACAAAATGTTCAAGCTGATTAAATTCATTAGAATAAAAGTTCAGATAATTTTCTCATATTAATGTTGGAGGTAGAAATTCAGGTAACTTTGCACAAAAACTGGCAGAAATTTCCTTCAAAGATGGCGTTTTTACTTTAATACTGTGAGTACATTTCAGAGCCTGTACTCTTTTACCTTTACTTGAGTAAAGAAGCTGAATCATTATTTCAGCTTTAAGAGGGTATTTTAACACAAACATCAGTCCTTCTACTTAAGTATGTTTGACACTTTGTTTAATCATCATTTTTAATGATCAAATATAATTATGTTTGTTATTTGTGGATTTTAAATGTCCTTGACAGAGACAGATGATGATCATTATCCTGCACTGTGGTCTCAGGTTTGGTCGAGCTAGCACAAAGAATGGCTATGTTGAACTTCCTCCTGGGATCTACACTAAGAAGTGAGTCCAACATTAGCAGGGTCTCTTTCCTTTATCTGATTCACTTTAGCATTCACAGTCACGTGAAGCTTGTTATTAACTCGATAAGTCAACCCAGGGTTTCAGCTGAGCGCTCACATGAAACACATGGTGTTGGCAGCATCTGATCAATCATATTCATGGAGACGTGTATCAGCAACAGAGCAGCTGAGTTTGCAGAAGGAAGTCAAACTAAACCACAGGAACAATATGAGGAGATTACACACATAATAAAATACTAGCAGTAACACAGCTGCTGCAGACAAATCAGTCGTGTGATCGTGTGTGAGAGGAGAAGGACTGTAAAGGAGTTTGGTGTTAAAAGCTCTGTATGAATGTGGGAGACTTTGAAGGGCTTTAAAAAGGCCAATATAAAATAAAAGGCAGCAAAATTGCTGAGTGTGAAAGTCACCAGACTTATCAGACCTCTGTGATTAAGACCTGTAAGAACACCTGTTTGTACTTGTTGGCATTATATCAAACACACACGTATATTAAGCCTTTGTTTGAACTCTGGTTGAATTTGTTACTTTCAGACTGTGAAACATCACAGAGGCTGCAGCTGCAGATCTTTTATTCACCTGGAAATTTACTTTAAATGTTAGATGGAAAATGTATTGCTCAGTTTAACCAAAGTAAGAACAAGAATCCATAAACCTTCATAAAGACAAACATCTCCCAGAACATTGAGCTGCTGAAGTGTCACTGAAGGGAAAAACTATTTGTCCTCCTCCATCCAGCAACACCTGAAACACCTGAGTGGAAGCTCCTCCCTACACTGTGTTTGAAGCAAAGCACAAAGGAGACACCTGCTGGAGCAGCTGGAGTCCTACAGACACTCAGCCTCTTCACTACACAAACACCTCCTACAACATCCACTCTTTCCACTCTGACTGCTGTGTTTGTGGAAACACTCCAACACACACCGCTTCACATACCAACATAGAAATGTGTGAAAAAGAGCTGAGCTGATATTAAACATGAGGATTTATTCAAAAATACAGAGTCAGGAACAACATCTAGACACACATTACCTCTCAGCAGCAGAAGAACAGCCTTTAAAGTCTATAAAAGCATCCTTCGACTCGTTGCTCTTTAAGGAAACACAGCTGGGTTCAGGTCCAGGAGATTCTGGCCTCTTATTGATCCTAAAAGAAAAACAATAAATGTCACAGCTTCATGAGACAGGAAGGAAAAACTGGAAATATTAAATTAAAGACATGATGAACAATCTCATAAAAATAATGTACTTACTCTTTGTCACATAACAGTCTTTTGTTAAAGTTTACAATAATACCCTTCGACCTGTTGCTCTTTAAGGAAACACAGCTGGGTTCAGGTCCAGGCTCTGGATTAGTTTCAGGGTTATGTCCAGCTGAGCCTGGTACGCCCCACAGCTCTGGGCTTTAAAACAACACACACAGAGGTATGAGTGTGAATAATGATGGAGCAGTGATGTGAGTGCTGAGCTGTGACATGGAGAAGAGTCATGGACAGTTAGAGATGGTCATCTCACCTCTGAGCTTTGGTCTGGCTCTCATGTTCCCCACACAGAGTGCTTTTAGAGGGAGGGACTCCCTCCTCTCTGTCCTCACACTGATCCATGCTGCTCAGTTCACATCAGCTCACACACACTTTCTACCTTCACCTGCAGAGGAAACACAAATCATTCATGTGCACATCAACTGAGAGCTGCAGAGGTCGTGTCTGATGTGTTGGACTAACATCCATCTGAGACGCAGCTTTCATCAGTTCACTACAAAAAGTGTCACAGAGCCCAGTTCAGCCTCCAAATCCTCCATTACTGTAGTCCTACAAAGCAGCAGGTCAAACATGGCTGCAGAGAGCAGCTTTATGTCAGTAACCATGTCCAGGACCGAGCTGACTGCTTACAGAGTTCATACTCTAACTGCTAGCTGCTCTGCTAGCTAAGCTAACTCAGTAACAGTGACTCTGACAGCAGTTACTGTGGAACAGCGGCCGAGCTCAGGACACATTCAGTGTGTTTAGTCTGAGTCCTGGACTCTGATTCAATGGATTCAATCCAGCTCAGAGTTTCATGTGTTCATCAGAATAAAATACATGTACTAATATAACAGAAGTAATGCTCTGAATGCAGGACTGTAATGGAGGATAAACAAGGTTTTTACAGCCTGAAAGAAACATTCAGTTCATATATTTGTAGACAGTGAAGCAGTTTTTAATACTGCAGCTGTTTCCTTCACCTGTGTGTGTGTGAGCCACACCTTCATGTGCTGCTTTAGAAATATGTGGTCTGACTGCTCAGACTGAGTCTAGGAGGAAAGTTCACACGCTGGAGAAAGTTTTGTTCCTAACTTTGTCAGAGTTCGGCTCCAAAGACAAAGAAGACGGAGCTCACAGTCTGTAGATGGTCCTCAGTGTGTGTGTGAAGCCAAGAGAGCACACAGGAGTGTGTTTATGTCAGCAAATCAGTGTGTGAAGAGTCTGAGGGAGTGTGTGAATGAGACTCAACACTGAAACCAACAGTCCAAGAAAAGCGTCTGGATTTCTTTAAGTTTAACTTAAAGAAGTCCAGACGCTTTTCTTTTTGCCTCCATAATGTCTCCATAATGCTGCAATGTTATCTGCCCCAGAAACACTGTGCAGAAGCTCTGATGGTGACACAGAAAAGTCACAGTGGAGATACTTCTGTCCACCTTTGATTAGACTCATTATAAAAAGGAAACAAAGTTTGAACACAGTCATGTTTCCAGTTCACTGACTTACATTTATTCCATGGACACTCACTCTAACCTGAAGCACAGCTACAACCCAACATTGTTGAGGCCTCATCTCCTCCTTTCCTGACTGTAGAGGTTAAATATGCAACAACCAACAAATAAAAGAATTTGGTTCATTTCAAAGAAATTCACACGGTGACCAAGTAAAGTAACCGTAGTAAAGGAGACAACATCCCGTTGATGGTGGGATTATTTGAAAGATTTGCTTTAGTCACGTCACCAAATGCAGTTGAACCACCCGTGGATCCATGTTTGACCATTCTACCACTCTGAGCTCTGCTTTTGAATCATTTTATTATTATCATCATTCATTGATTCATTCTTTGGAGGGGGGCTATTTCCTAATGCCGCCCTAATAAGGTGATGTTCAAGGGGAAATATAACAGAAACTCTTTCAGTGTTATTCATTAATAAATTAACAGATAAACTGTGAAGAAGAAAAAACTGAGATTTAAAGGAGAGAGTGAGAAACTTGATCATCCATCCTCATAATACATGTTTATCAGTATCTGCTGTGACCATACTGCAGTAATAACTACAAGTCTACATTTCTGTGACTGTTGATCAATCACAGCAGGAATCTGAGCTCATCTCTGCACACAGAGCAGCTTCAGCTCTGGGATAAACTGCTCGCTTCACGTCCTTCTCAGCTCACAGACACTCATCCTGATATTTTCCTTTAACATTTGATGGTATAATTCATCTGAGTTTACACTTTATCTGCATAAATACAGAAAAACAGACCCAAACACCAGAAACCATCAGTTTCACGATCAACGGGAAGTGGCTCAAACGTCACAGTTTCATAACGTCACCCTGAACTCCACTCACGGAGTTTCTGTCGCCATTGTAGTTTTTAAAGTCCCGTGATAAAGGCGGGTCTTTCTGTGAATCCGCACGCTCATTGGCTAATAGGTCGAGATTGACACATCGTTATCCAATGAGCGTGCGGGAACTTCCGACATAAAGTTGTTTCCTTTGAAAAACCAAAGTCTGATTATTTTTGCCTCCACTGACGGAGCCTGTTGTTCCCGCCACAGAGACACAGTAATGTCAGAGCGGTGTTAACACTCACCCTGCCTCAGCACAGCTCTCACTCTCCTCCTGCTCTCTCACACTAAACGGAGGCTCAGCTAAACTCACTTCCTCTCTACTTACAGGAAACCAGCGCTCAGAGGAGCCGACCGGCCTCACATTTCACCCACAGACACGAACAGCGTGGAATTATTTTATGTCATAAGAAGAAACATATTCATGTTAACACTCACCTGCCTCACCTCCACCTTCCTCCTCCTGCTTTCACTTTCACTGCTGCTCCCTAAACACAGAGGATGCTGGGACTTGTAGTTTTTTCCTTCCGGTGCGGTCTTCCTCTTTGTTTGTTTGTGTTTGTGTTCAAGTTATTTCGATCATGTAAACATCAACAGAACACGTGAAGCCACACAGAGTTTGTATGTCGAGGTGGGTAGGAGGGTTTGAGGGTTTGGGGAGGGGTCAGAGGGAAGAGGTCTCTCAGTCTTGACAATCCACATTGATGGCATTGCATCTTTCAGCGTGTTTGTGGGTCGATTTGGATGCTCCAGGTGTGAGAGCAGCCACTCAGCCTCTGCTGCAGATGTGTGTCACAAGTTCATCTAGTAGTGAGACGGTGGCGCAAGATGGCGAGTTGAGCAGTCGCACGAATTAGGAGCTCGTTGAACTTGTCCCAGAATTTACTTTGTGTTCGTTATTGTTTCCACTCGAAAGTAGTAAAATGACTGCCCCAAGTATAGTTCAACCTGCTAAATTCAAACTCGACCTCAAAAAACAAGAAACAACATCGCCATGTGATGGAAAGGAAGACAGCAGAGAAGGAACGGATCATGACTACGTAGAAAAAACCTTTAAAAAAGAGTGGACGAGCAGCTAGCTGACCTGAGTGTGCAATGCAAGCAAGCTAGTACGATGCTAGCCAGCCTAGCCAAAGCGGTTCAGTTCAACTCGGAGGAGGTGAAAGAATGTAAACAAAAGGTTAAAGAGTTGGAGAGACGAAACGAGCAGTTGACCAAAGATAACTACGATCTCAAGGAGAGAGTGTGAGAGCAAGAAAGGTACAAAATGAGGTGGTGCCTCCGGATTAAAGGATTAGAAGAGAAAAGAGATGAAGGTGTCAGATCGCTGGTTATTGGAATTCTTGGCAAGATCGCACCTGATATGATATCAAAGCTTGAAGAATCTGTGGATGTGGTGCATAGAGTTGGGAAGAAGATTGAGAACAAGGTCCGACATATCATCATTCTGTTTGCTCTGAGACACGTGAAAGAGGAGATTTGGCGTCGCACCAAAGATTCGGCTGTCTGTAAGAACGGCGGTTTCCACTTCGCTGAGGTACTGCCGCGGGAGGACTGGGAAGAGAGGAGGCGGCTGTGGCCGCAAATTGAACAAGCCAGACGGGCTGGGAAACGGGCCTTTTTCCGGGGTCCTCATGGATACATCGAAGGACGGAGGATCATCGACGTTGAATGAAAGACTTGATGTAAGACTGTATACAGTGGAATATTATTAATGGGACAAAAGAGTTCTACTTAAAGTTAAAGGTTATTAGTCACTGAGTTGGTGACAAGTGTTACAATTTAAACTCATGTTTATATATTTTTCTTTTCTTTTTAAAAAAAAAGTTATTTTCTTAGCATACTCTTATTATGGTTCACTCAAAAATTTCTTTTGGTTCATTAAACGTTCGGGGTTTGAAGGAAATTGTTAAGAGAAAGGCACTTTTTTTATTTTGCAAGGGGCAAAATGTCACTGTCTGTTTTTACAAGAGACTCACTCTGTGGATGCCGATGTTACCTTTTGGGCTAATCAGTGGGGAGACAAGATTCTTTTCAGTCGTGGATCTAACAGATCTGGAGGTGTGGCGATTTGTTTTAATAAGTTCCCAGGGGAGATTATAACATATAAAGCTGATAGTGAGGGTCATTGGTTAACTGCAGCTTGAAGAGCGAAGGTATATTTCTAATTGTTACAAATCTTTATGGACATAATAACGAAGGTCAAAATAAACGTCTATTGGAAAATCTAACAAATGTTATTTCAGAGTTTAAAGTTATGTACCCCACAGATTACATCCTAGTAGGAGGAGACTGGAACATGACCTCAGATGAATGGATGGACAGATGGCCTCCTCGCTTAGGAAGGAGGCAACAGAATAACATTATTGAGAACTTTTCTAGTGATAATAATTTTACAGACATTTGGAGAAGTTTGAATCCTGGAGTTAAGAATTATTCATGGTTTAAACCTAATGGAGAAAGCAGGTCAAGAATTGATTATTGGTTAGTGAGCGATGACATTTTGAGGTGTACTTCACCATCTAAAATCTCCAAAGCACCCCTATCTGATCACTGTTTCATTGATCTTGTCTTAGAACCAACAAGGATGAAACGTAGTAGCAGGGGATATTGGAAATTTAATGCCAGCCTTTTAAATAAGGACAAGTATTGTGATAAAATTAGACATAAAATTACAGATATAAAAAATGATGACTCAGTAGTGGGTAATATACAGAAATGGGAACTTATTAAATTCAAAATCAGAGAATTCACTATAAAATTCTGCAAAGAACTGAACAGGGAAAAACGGGAATATGAAAGTAATTTACTTCGTGAAATAACTCAGTGCTGTAGTAAAGAAAAACTAAACGTGCAAGAAAAGAATAAATTGATGGAGTTACAAACTAAATTAGACGATCTTTACCTAGAGAAAGCCCAGGGTGCCTTTATAAGATCGAGAGCCAAGTGGATTGAGGCAGGTGAAAAGAACTCATCATATTTTAGTAAGCTGGAAAAGTGCAGACAGCAGAGAAATCTAATCTCAAGCTTGTTGATAAATGGGACTGAATGTAAAGATTTCAGAAAGATTGGAAAAGAAGTCTTCACTTTTTATTCCAAATTGTACTCCTCAGAATATTCAGCAGCTGATTCTGATAGTTTCTTTGATAAGATTCATAATCTCATCCCATGTATTGACAAGCCGTTCAAAGATCTGTGTGATTCAGAGCTTAAAATTGAGGAACTGGATTTGGTGGTCATGAAAATGGCATTAAACAAGTCCCCAGGGACAGATGGACTCACTACTAATTTTTATCAATTCTTCTGGAAGGACCTAAGAACTTTATTGTTTGATGCATTAAAGGAATCGATAGAGAAAAAAGAAGTGATGCCGAGCATGAAACAAGGGCTGATAACCCTGATCCCTAAATCGGGTAAGGATAAAAGAATTTTAGACAATTTAAGACCCATCACCTTACTAAACACTGACTATAAGATCCTGTCTGGAGCTGTAGCTGAGAGGCTAAAGAAAGGCATCTCAAACATTATCAGTGAAACACAATCAGGTTTTTTGAAAGGAAGACTAATTCATAACAATATTAGGCTGGTTTTGGATCTCCTTGAATACAGTGAATTAATCCAAGAGAGAGGGTACATCCTGTTCTTGGATTTTTACAAAGCATTTGACTCAGTTGAACATACGTTCATATTAAAAACTCTGCAGTCTTTTGGTTTTGGAGAGGAATTTATCAATGTTATAGAGATGCTATATAATGACATTAACAGCTCTGTTTTGCTAGAACATGGTACATGTTCAAGGTTTGAGGTTAATAGAGGGATAAGGCAGGGATGTAGCAGCTCACCACTTCTGTTCATCATGGTTGCTGAGCTGTTGTCTATTTTCATCATCATCATCATCAACTTTATTTATAAAGCACTTTAAAACAACCACAGCTGACACAAAGTGCTGTACATTGGAACTGTAAAATAAAATTACATGAGATATAAATAAAAAACAAATAAAAGAAGAGTGAAATCATTAATTAAATAACTACTGCATTAAAAAAGAAACTAAGTCTCACTGAGGTTAAAAGCCAAGGAATAAAAGTGGGTTTTAAGACGTGATTTAAAAGTGGACAGTGAAGGGGCCTCTCTAACATGCATGGGCAAATTATTCCATAATTTTGGAGCCACAATAGAGAAGGCCCTGTCCCCTCTGAGCTTCCTCCTGGATCTCGGTACCTCCAGGAGCAGCTGGTCAGCTGACCTGAGAGACCGACAGGGTATGTGGGGATGAAGAAGCTCAGAGAGGTAAGGCGGGGCAAGACTGTGTAGACATTTAAAAACAAACATAAGAATTTTAAAATTAACTCTAAAAGACACAGGCAGCCAGTGCAGAGAGGCCAGCACGGGGGTTATATGCTCTCTTTTTCGAGTTCCTGTTAGGAGTCGTGCAGCCGCATTTTGAACCAGCTGCAGACGTGAGAGCAATGACTGACTGACCCCCACATAAAGTGAGTTACAGTAGTCCAGGCGGGAAGAAATAAAAGCATGGATCACTGTTTCAAGGTGCTGCCTCGAAAGAAAAGATTTTAGTCTTGCCAGTCGCCTTAAATGATAAAAACTGGACTTCACCACTGCTCTGATTTGGTTGTCCAATTTAAAATCACTGTCCAACTTAAAACCAAGGTCAGTAACAACAGATTTAAAATAGACTTCCAGGGATCCTAAAACAACAGAGGAGGACTCACAGGGACCACTGGGTCCAAACACCAACACTTCTGTTTTCTTTTTATTAAAATTTAAAAAGTTTCGAGCCAACCAAGCTTTAATGTCATCTAGACATGTCAAGAGAGGTTTTGTGGAGATGGCATCCTTGCGTTTTAGTGTCAAATAAATTTGGCAGTCATCGGCATAACAGTGAAATGAGATCCCATGCCTTCTAAGGATAGAACCCAGAGGCAGTAGATACAGAGAAAAGAGCAGTGGCCCTAAAATTGAGCCCTGTGGGACACCACATGACAGAGGAGCAGAAGACGATTCGTAACCGAGAAGGCTGACAGAGAAAGTTCTATCTGACAAATAAGACCTAAACCAATTGAGTGCAGTGCCACCAATACCCACTACATCATGTAATCGAGAAATTAAAATATTGTGGTCTACTGTGTCAAAGGCAGCAGTTAGGTCAAGCAAGACAAGAACAACATGGTTACCAGAATCACATGCCAGAAGGATGTCATTAAAAACCCTTAGTAATGCAGATTCTGTGCTGTGAAGGGTTTTAAAACCTGACTGAAAAACCTCAAAGATTCCATTTTCATCTAGAAAATCTTTCAGTTGACTAAAAACAATTTTCTCTAAAACCTTGGAGACTAAAGGCAGCTTGGAAATAGGCCTATAGTTCGCTAAAACTGTGTGATCAAGGCCAGGTTTCTTAAGCAGTGGCTGTACTACTGCATGTTTGAAATTTGCAGGAACCACACCAGAAGACAGACTGCTGTTAATAATGTCAAGGACATACTGTTGTATACTAGGAAAAATTTCTTTAAAGAATTGTGGAGGGACAGGATCCCGTGGGGAACCTGTGGGCTTAATATGGCGAACCACATCCTCTAAAGAGGAGAGCGTCACAAGCTCAAACTGAGTGAAAACAGCAGCGCAAGGGACAGAGACAGAGGGGTCAGAGTCAGGAGCTGTGATAAGAGCCCTGATGGTGACAACCTTTTCAATAAAAAAGTTCAGAAAATCATTGCAAATCTCAGGAGAAACTTCCAAACAGACATTCAAAGGAGTATTAAGAACAGTGTCAATGGTCCTAAATAACACACGTGGGTTATGACAGTTGGAAGAAATAATATTTGCAAAATATTCCCTTTTTGCCTCTTTAACAGTGTTCTGGTAGCGATGCCAGCAGTCTTTGAGAATTTGAAATGATACATGCAGTTTATCCTTTTTCCACCTCCGTTCTGCTCGACGACATTCCCTCTTAACAGCACGACTGCTCTCATTAAACCAAGGCTCAGGTTTAGCCTTAAGCTGCCTGGTTTTTAAAGGAGCCACAGAGTCCATGATTTTTTGACAGCAAGAATTAAACCAGGAATGTAGGTCTTCTGTGTCAGAGGAATTATTTTGATTAAAAACAGTCACATTAAGGGGTTAACTGTGATGGGTGAACAGATAATAATCAGTCAGCTGGCAGATGATACCACCCTGTTTCTAAAAAATGAGGACCAGATTCCTTTAGCCTTGCAGGCGATCAACCATTTCTCCAAAGCTTCTGGCCTACAGCTGAATATTAATAAATGCAAAATTCTAGCTCTGCATGAGTGTCCCCTGCAAGCAATAAATAATATGCAGATCAAAAAAGAGGTGAAGTATCTGGGCATTGTAATTTGCAAGGATAAGACATCAACAGAAAATAAGAATATCTGTACCAATATAGAAAAGTGTAAGTCAATTTTAAACATGTGGCTGCAAAGGGACATAACTCTGTTTGGGAGAATCTTGCTAACCAACATGGACAGTCTGTCCAGACTCATCTATCCAGCCTTTTCTCTGCCCATACCTCCAAAACTAATTAAATCTATAAATACTCTTAATTTTAGGTTCATATGGAGGAACAAATGTCATTATATAAAGAAAAATGATGTGATTAAGAATTATGAAGAGGGTGGGGCTAATGCCACTGACTTTGATGTTATGAATGGTGTACTAAAATTGAAATGGTTAAGATCTTTCATTAGGAACAAAAATTCCTTTTGGAACATTATTCCCAATGTGATTTTTGGCAAAATGGGTGGAATAGACTTTTTGTTACGTTGTGACTTTGATTGCAGTTCGTTACCTGTTAAACTCTCAGCTTTCCATCAGCAGGTCCGTCTCTACTGGAAATTAATCTATAAACATAGCTTTACTCCTCACAACACCCCTATATGGAACAACAGGTATATCCGTTTGTGTAGGAAATCTGTGTACGTGGATGAATGGAGATCTAAAGGGATTTGGGCTGTAGCTCATTTTATGGATGATAATGGGGTCTTACTAAAACATGAGACGTTTTGTGAGAAATTTGATGTAAGATGTACTGCTAAGAGATATAAATCCCCAGTGAAAGCCATCCCAGTCCCTTTGAGATCAATGATAAAAGAAGATATTGTGCACTCTAAAATTTCTCCTGGACTGAGGCAGCTCTGCATAGCTGGAGTTGAATTTGGTGACAGCAGGTTTACAAACAAAGTGATCAGGAATATTTTGATAAATGAAATTTGCCCTAATCCGGTTAAAAGAAATTATATCCTTAAAGAATTTGAGACCATGGAGGTTAAGGCGATAAGACAAAAGTCTACAGGGAGAGCAGAATTATTAGGCAAATGAGTATTTTGTCCACATCATCCTCTTCATGCATGTTGTCTTACTCCAAGCTGTATAGGCTCGAAAGCCTACTACCAATTAAGCATATTAGGTGATGTGCATCTCTGTAATGATAAGGGGTGTGGTCTAATGACATCAACACCCTATATCAGGTGTGCATAATTATTAGGCAACGTCCTTTCCTTTGGCAAAATGGGTCAAAAGAAGGACTTGACAGGCTCAGAAAAGTCAAAAATAGTGAGATATCTTGCAGAGGGATGCAGCAGTCTCAAAATTGCAAAGCTTCTGAAGCGTGATCATCGAACAATCAAGCGTTTCATTCAAAATAGTCAACAGGGTCGCAAGAAGCGTGTGGAAAAACCAAGGCGCAAAATAACTGCCCATGAACTGAGAAAAGTCAAGCGTGCAGCTGCCAGGATGCCAGCATAGGAAAATTGGGTTGAACAGTGAGACTGCATTTGTGGGGTTTAGAAACATCCAGAGCATCGCAACAGAAAGGTAAATAAAAAAAGTAAGAGAGAGAGAGAGATAAAGAAATAAATGAACTAATAATACATAAATGAATAGAAAAATAGAAAACACACATGTGAAATTGTCACATGTGAAATTGTTTTTGGAGAGAATCAGAAGTGAGACAGTTTGAATCCACAGTTCAGCGCAAAGATGCAGGAATTAAATCTGATTATAAAAACACATCGAGGCAACGAAGACCAGCTTACACTCAATATTAATATGAACACACAACATACACGCAATGAAGACATGCTTACACTCATGAATGTGAATACATGACATAAATGCTGAATGGTGTAGATTTAACACACTTAAAGGCTGAAGCTGAGGAATAACTCAGGAAGCTGCAGGACAATAGAGCGACTTTTGTGACAAGGAAAAAGAGACTGGGAGGACCAACCAGGGATTAGAAGCTTAAAGCAGGTTTAAAATAGTGAATTAGAAGTGGTTTCCAGCTGATTGAGCAAAAGAAGTGACGACTGTAGAAATAAAAATAAAAGAATAATAATTGAATTATGCAGCAATGTTTTGAATATGCATTTCTGTTGTCAGGGCAACTTCTCGAGATGTGACTCAATATGCAAATTAGTTGAATGAGTGGGGACAGAAAAAAAAGAAAAACTCAAGTTTCCTGTCTGAGACATGAGTGAAGTTTGCATTGAGAGAAATATATCTGTGACTGTGTGAGAAGAACTGTTTGGTAAAATATATGATAGCAGCCGCAGGACAATTAAATAAAGTCTGTGACTAAGTGCAGTCGTGCAGATTTGGAGAAGAAGTTTATAATTTAGTGATGACACATTGTTATAAAGTGTTTAGAAAGGGCTTAATGGGAATATTACTGTTGGGCAAACTGTGCGGCTTTAACAAGATTTTCTGTGTATTTAGCAGGTGAAACTCTGTCAGCTGACTTCAGACTGTCAGGAAGCTGAAGAACCTGAGGCCAACCACTGAAACATGATGTGGGCAAAATGAACAGAGGGAGTGATTTTAAAGGTGAACATTTAGGACTTACTGCAAATGTTACTATGTCAAAGTTACTGTGACTCAAACAGAGGAAATTCTGATTTTTTTATTTCCACACCCAGCATGTTTTGGGTGTTATATGCTATTAAATACTTTTAAATAAATTAAAAAGTATTTTCACATTTAACTCCAGAAAATCATCGATCAAAACATGGATATTACCTGACCACAGATTCGTGGTGACGTCACTGCTCTTTTAACTGTTCGGTGTCTTTGTTTGTTTGCTGGTTGTAGAAATGGTTTATATGAGCTTTGAGCTGAGAGTCAGAGGTTTCTGTGGACACTGCTCATGTCGGCACTTATATTTCTGACCTTTTCTTATAACCGATTAAACATGATCTCCTCCCTTTTGCCCCCATTTTTGGTGGTGTAGGTACAAATGATCAGGCATGACACTCTCATAATAAATAAGATACTGCAAATAATTATTTCTGCATTTGTGCGATTGAAGTGAATTGAAAATGTGTATGAAATGACACTGTTTTAAAGATTTGGCCTAAATAATTTTGGAGTGAATGAGTCTAAACATGATGACCTAACTAGTGATACCCTGACACACACACACACACACACACACACACACACACACATACGTGTTTTCGTGATATATCAGTACGTATGACAAAAATGTGACAAATGGGAACGTGCCTTTCCGAAGGTCCTAGAGGCATGGGGATCTCAAAAAATTTGACCCATGCTTCCAGGAACACACCCATCTGTTGAGATTTTGGCTAGGGCTAAATTTTGGTCAAACCTGAATTTAATGCTACTTGTGAGGACACTGTCAGGTTTATGTGACTTATGAGTACCATAAGGTCACACACAGATATTTCATGTTTAGGTGAATTGTGAAGCCCATGGAAACACATAATTTTCAAGTATACATGACTTATAAGGACCAGGTAACGGTAGGTTCTGCATTTTTAGCTTGGCTCCTTTTGAGATTACAATATAATAGACATGGATGCACAATAGTAATGCTCATCAGTTGGGTAACTTCTGACAGAAATATCAGACATTTATGTGTTAATAAAACAGTAAATCTGAGCTGTGTAAAGACTTTTTAAAAAAAAAAAGACATGGGTCAAATGTGGTCAGTCTACTTTTTAAGTCTTGATATTGTAATGCATTAATTCATTTTGTAGTGAATGTTCATGTGAATAAAAACGTGGAACATTATCTGCCTTTTTTATCATTTAATTGCAAAAAGCACCCAGCATAAACCACAGATTTATGAGTAAGAACAATGCAATACAGAAAACTGCAATACTGACATAACTGTGGAAGTAACAAAGTATCTCTCTTGCTTGTTTCTTTTTTTCTTGGATCTTTCTTTTAATGCTATGATCCTGTTGTGGCTGTAGTACCTTATGACAACCCAGTCTCTGCCTTTCAGAGCTGCCGGCTCTGCTTGGAGGCAGCAGTCACATTCCTTTTTACCTGGTACTTTGCAGCTTTTTATGAAGTGAAACATGCCGCTCAGCAACCTTCACTTCATCATTTGTCCACTTGCTTCTCACCGTCCCAGCTGTCATAAATGGAAACAAAAGAAAATATCTTAATGTGAATGCAAGAAAAGATAGAAAATATTCTAGTTTATAATGTGAATACAAAATGTTCTTAAACCTTGCTTTCTACTGGAGCACTTTAAAGGAGCAATAAGCACAATTCATCATACTTAGGTTGAAGGAATTAAAAATGACTATGTGAAGAACTAGAGGTGTAATTACATCTGGAGTACAGCATGAAGTCACAATCCCTCTCTCTGTGTTGATCTCCAGCCATAGACTTTGGTTTGGTTCACAGGCAGTGCAAAACAGCACACCTAGCAGTGAAAAGATATTGCTTATTGCTCCTTTAAGGATGCTTGGAATGAACCATTTGAAGTGCTGTGTTCTGCTGGGAATCAAATAAGATGAAATGATTTATGATAAAAGCTCTGAATAGTGTCATGTCTGAAAACAAACTTGTTCTTTGATCACAAGTATATTAACCTAAAACATTTTGTATTTTGGTGCCTTTACCCCTTCTTGGTGAAGTGTTGCTAATGTTTTTGTTGTCCAGGGTGATTGAGGCAGAGGTGCCCTTCATGTTGTCCAGGGCAGCTGAGTAAAGCGTGTGGCTTGGAACCCCCGGAATACTTGGTCCTTGAGCCTTTGAAAAGTAACAGTGAAATATGAGAATCAATGCATGCAATAGGTCTGTTTGCTTTTTTCTCTGCATTGTAGGCAAAGTCAGCGTTGGGCAGTGTGTAATTCTACATTAAGGGGCTAAGGGGCGATCGTGGCTCAAGAGTTGTAATCAGAAGGTTGCCGGTTCGAGCCCCAGCTCCGACAGTCTCGGTCGTTGTGTCCTTGGGAAAGACACTTCACCTGTTGCCTACTGGTGGTGGTCAGAGGGCCCGGTGGCGCCAGTGTCCAGCAGCCTCGCCTCTGTCAGTGCGCCCCAGGGTGGCTGTGGCTACAATGTAGCTGCCATCACCAGTGTGTGAATGTCTGTGTGAATGGGTGGATGACTGGATGTGTAAAGCGCTTTGGGGTCCTTAGGGACTAGTAAAGCGCTATATAAATATAGGATATTTACCATTTGATATGAATATTTTACATGTGAACATAATCTACTAATAATACTCATCACAGTGTGATTGTTTGAAATCGGATAGAGTGTTATTATCTTCATGACAAACATCCCTGCTGTTCAGTTTCAATGTAACACAAACTAGAGTTGTTGGTTCTACCAATTGAGAAAGGCTAAAAACAAAAAAACAAATTCATGTCCTTCACAGCTTAAAACAATCTGAGGACAATGTAACACAGAAATATCAAATTTAGTAGGAATAAAGATCAAGCTGATGCTTTAAAGGGAAAGTTAGGACTAACAAATGATATGCCAATTTCTTTCTCCTAAGATGTTCACAAACAAGTAATGCTAATGTTGAATATGGGAAACTTTCAATCAAACTGATTATTTTAATATAATCAAAGGGCACTTAATTTATGCACTAGGCCCAACTGACACATATACTTGATGCCAAATACAAAAAAATAATGTGTAACCTGTTGGAAGAATGAAGTGGGTGTGTCACTCACCAATTGGTCTGAAGGAGGTTGAGACAGGACCTCGGCACTTGGTGTCTGCAACAAAAGACAACAATATAACGTCAGAAACATTCTCTAGTATAAATCCCGACTATTTAATTAACTACAGATCATATTTGTATCAGTGAATATTATTACAGAAGGATCTGACTTCCTTATACCAGATTCTATAGAAACTTAACACTGTACGGTTCTGCTACCCAACGATATGAGGACAGTGTAACACACACTAGAGTTGTTGGTCCTACCACATGAGGAAGGCAACTGAAACACACTCCTGTCCTTCACAGCTTAAAACAATATGAGGACAGTGTAACACACACACTACAATCACTGGTCCTACCATATGAGGACTTCTACTTAAACACACTCCTGTCCTTCACAGCTTAAAACAATATGAGGACATGACGACTGAACACATGTAGAGTTCACATTCCTGACCTCTAACTTCTCCTGCTGTTGTCAATAAAAGCTCTAAACCCAACACTGATGTACAGCCATCTATTTCCCCAGAAATTAAATCATGTAAACTGATCAGCGGGAGCTTATTTTGACAAAAACATGTGTAAAACGACAAAAATATCAAATTTTGTCAGAATAAAGATCAAGCTGATGCTTTAAGGGAAAGTTTGGACTAACAAATGGTATAGACAATTACTTTATCCTAATGCTAATGTTGGTTTTGGTTAACTTCGACTAAAACTGATTGTTTTAGTACAATTAAAGTGCATTTCATTTATGCACTAGGCCCAACTGACACATATACTTGATGCCAAATACAAAAAAATAATGTGTAACCTGTTGGAAGAATGAAGTGGGTGTGTCACTCACCAATTGGTCTGAAGGAGGTTGAGGTAGGACCTCGGCACCTGGTGTCTGCAACAAAAGACAACAATATAACGTCAGAAACATTCTCTAGTATAAATCCCGACTATTTAATTAACTACAGATCATATTTGTATCAGTGAATATTATTACAGAAGGATCTGACTTCCTTATACCAGATTCTATAGAAACTTAACACTGTACGGTTCTGCTACCCAACGATATGAGGACAGTGTAACACACACTAGAGTTGTTGGTCCTACCACATGAGGAAGGCAACTGAAACACACTCCTGTCCTTCACAGCTTAAAACAATATGAGGACAGTGTAACACACACACTACAATCACTGGTCCTACCATATGAGGACTTCTACTTAAACACACTCCTGTCCTTCACAGCTTAAAACAATATGAGGACATGACGACTGAACACATGTAGAGTTCACATTCCTGACCTCTAACTTCTCCTGCTGTTGTCAATAAAAGCTCTAAACCCAACACTGATGTACAGCCATCTATTTCCCCAGAAATTAAATCATGTAAACTGATCAGCGGGAGCTTATTTTGACAAAAACATGTGTAAAACGACAAAAATATCAAATTTTGTCAGAATAAAGATCAAGCTGATGCTTTAAGGGAAAGTTTGGACTAACAAATGGTATAGACAATTACTTTATCCTAATGCTAATGTTGGTTTTGGTTAACTTCGACTAAAACTGATTGTTTTAGTACAATTAAAGTGCATTTCATTTATGCACTAGGCCCAACTGACACATATACTTGATGCCAAATACAAAAAAATAATGTGTAACCTGTTGGAAGAATGAAGTGGGTGTGTCACTCACCAATTGGTCTGAAGGAGGTTGAGGCAGGACCTCGGCACCTGGTGTCTGCAACAAAAGACAACAATATAACGTCAGAAACATTCTCTAGTATAAATCCCGACTATTTAATTAACTACAGATCATATTTGTATCAGTGAATATTATTACAGAAGGATCTGACTTCCTTATACCAGATTCTCTAGAAACTTAACACTGTACGGTTCTGCTACCCAACGATATGAGGACAGTGTAACACACACTAGAGTTGTTGGTCCTACCACATGAGGAAGGCAACTGAAACACACTCCTGTCCTTCACAGCTTAAAACAATATGAGGACAGTGTAACACACACACTACAATCACTGGTCCTACCATATGAGGACTTCTACTTAAACACACTCCTGTCCTTCACAGCTTAAAACAATATGAGGACATGACGACTGAACACATGTAGAGTTCACATTCCTGACCTCTAACTTCTCCTGCTGTTGTCAATAAAAGCTCTAAACCCAACACTGATGTACAGCCATCTATTTCCCCAGAAATTAAATCATGTAAACTGATCAGCGGGAGCTTATTTTGACAAAAACATGTGTAAAACGACAAAAATATCAAATTTTGTCAGAATAAAGATCAAGCTGATGCTTTAAGGGAAAGTTTGGACTAACAAATGGTATAGACAATTACTTTATCCTAATGCTAATGTTGGTTTTGGTTAACTTCGACTAAAACTGATTGTTTTAGTACAATTAAAGTGCATTTCATTTATGCACTAGGCCCAACTGACACATATACTTGATGCCAAATACAAAAAAATAATGTGTAACCTGTTGGAAGAATGAAGTGGGTGTGTCACTCACCAATTGGTCTGAAGGAGGTTGAGGCAGGACCTCGGCACCTGGTGTCTGCAACAAAAGACAACAATATAACGTCAGAAACATTCTCTAGTATAAATCCCGACTATTTAATTAACTACAGATCATATTTGTATCAGTGAATATTATTACAGAAGGATCTGACTTCCTTATACCAGATTCTCTAGAAACTTAACACTGTACGGTTCTGCTACCCAACGATATGAGGACAGTGTAACACACACTAGAGTTGTTGGTCCTACCACATGAGGAAGGCAACTGAAACACACTCCTGTCCTTCACAGCTTAAAACAATATGAGGACAGTGTAACACACACACTACAATCACTGGTCCTACCATATGAGGACTTCTACTTAAACACACTCCTGTCCTTCACAGCTTAAAACAATATGAGGACATGACGACTGAACACATGTAGAGTTCACATTCCTGACCTCTAACTTCTCCTGCTGTTGTCAATAAAAGCTCTAAACCCAACACTGATGTACAGCCATCTATTTCCCCAGAAATTAAATCATGTAAACTGATCAGCGGGAGCTTATTTTGACAAAAACATGTGTAAAACGACAAAAATATCAAATTTTGTCAGAATAAAGATCAAGCTGATGCTTTAAGGGAAAGTTTGGACTAACAAATGGTATAGACAATTACTTTATCCTAATGCTAATGTTGGTTTTGGTTAACTTCGACTAAAACTGATTGTTTTAGTACAATTAAAGTGCATTTCATTTATGCACTAGGCCCAACTGACACATATACTTGATGCCAAATACAAAAAAATAATGTGTAACCTGTTGGAAGAATGAAGTGGGTGTGTCACTCACCAATTGGTCTGAAGGAGGTTGAGGCAGGACCTCGGCACCTGGTGTCTGCAACAAAAGACAACAATATAACGTCAGAAACATTCTCTAGTATAAATCCCGACTATTTAATTAACTACAGATCATATTTGTATCAGTGAATATTATTACAGAAGGATCTGACTTCCTTATACCAGATTCTATAGAAACTTAACACTGTACGGTTCTGCTACCCAACGATATGAGGACAGTGTAACACACACTAGAGTTGTTGGTCCTACCACATGAGGAAGGCAACTGAAACACACTCCTGTCCTTCACAGCTTAAAACAATATGAGGACAGTGTAACACACACTACAATCACTCGTCCTACCATATGAGGACTTCTACTTAAACACACTCCTGTCCTTCACAGCTTAAAACAATATGAGGACAGTGTAACACACACACTACAATCACTGGTCCTACCATATGAGGACTTCTACTTAAACACACTCCTGTCCTTCACAGCTTAAAACAATATGAGGACATGACGACTGAACACATGTAGAGTTCACATTCCTGACTTCTAACTTCTCCTGCTGTTGTCAATAAAAGCTCTAAACCCAACACTGATGTACAGCCATCTATTTCCCCAGAAATTAAATCATGTAAACTGATCAGCGGGAGCTTATTTTGACAAAAACATGTGTAAAACGACAAAAATATCAAATTTTGTCAGAATAAAGATCAAGCTGATGCTTTAAGGGAAAGTTTGGACTAACAAATGGTATAGACAATTACTTTATCCTAATGCTAATGTTGGTTTTGGTTAACTTCGACTAAAACTGATTGTTTTAGTACAATTAAAGTGCATTTCATTTATGCACTAGGCCCAACTGACACATATACTTGATGCCAAATACAAAAAAATAATGTGTAACCTGTTGGAAGAATGAAGTGGGTGTGTCACTCACCAATTGGTCTGAAGGAGGTTGAGGCAGGACCTCGGCACCTGGTGTCTGCAACAAAAGACAACAATATAACGTCAGAAACATTCTCTAGTATAAATCCCGACTATTTAATTAACTACAGATCATATTTGTATCAGTGAATATTATTACAGAAGGATCTGACTTCCTTATACCAGATTCTATAGAAACTTAACACTGTACGGTTCTGCTACCCAACGATATGAGGACAGTGTAACACACACTAGAGTTGTTGGTCCTACCACATGAGGAAGGCAACTGAAACACACTCCTGTCCTTCACAGCTTAAAACAATATGAGGACAGTGTAACACACACACTACAATCACTGGTCCTACCATATGAGGACTTCTACTTAAACACACTCCTGTCCTTCACAGCTTAAAACAATATGAGGACATGACGACTGAACACATGTAGAGTTCACATTCCTGACCTCTAACTTCTCCTGCTGTTGTCAATAAAAGCTCTAAACCCAACACTGATGTACAGCCATCTATTTCCCCAGAAATTAAATCATGTAAACTGATCAGCGGGAGCTTATTTTGACAAAAACATGTGTAAAACGACAAAAATATCAAATTTTGTCAGAATAAAGATCAAGCTGATGCTTTAAGGGAAAGTTTGGACTAACAAATGGTATAGACAATTACTTTATCCTAATGCTAATGTTGGTTTTGGTTAACTTCGACTAAAACTGATTGTTTTAGTACAATTAAAGTGCATTTCATTTATGCACTAGGCCCAACTGACACATATACTTGATGCCAAATACAAAAAAATAATGTGTAACCTGTTGGAAGAATGAAGTGGGTGTGTCACTCACCAATTGGTCTGAAGGAGGTTGAGGCAGGACCTCGGCACCTGGTGTCTGCAACAAAAGACAACAATATAACGTCAGAAACATTCTCTAGTATAAATCCCGACTATTTAATTAACTACAGATCATATTTGTATCAGTGAATATTATTACAGAAGGATCTGACTTCCTTATACCAGATTCTATAGAAACTTAACACTGTACGGTTCTGCTACCCAACGATATGAGGACAGTGTAACACACACTAGAGTTGTTGGTCCTACCACATGAGGAAGGCAACTGAAACACACTCCTGTCCTTCACAGCTTAAAACAATATGAGGACAGTGTAACACACACACTACAATCACTGGTCCTACCATATGAGGACTTCTACTTAAACACACTCCTGTCCTTCACAGCTTAAAACAATATGAGGACATGACGACTGAACACATGTAGAGTTCACATTCCTGACTTCTAACTTCTCCTGCTGTTGTCAATAAAAGCTCTAAACCCAACACTGATGTACAGCCATCTATTTCCCCAGAAATTAAATCATGTAAACTGATCAGCGGGAGCTTATTTTGACAAAAACATGTGTAAAACGACAAAAATATCAAATTTTGTCAGAATAAAGATCAAGCTGATGCTTTAAGGGAAAGTTTGGACTAACAAATGGTATAGACAATTACTTTATCCTAATGCTAATGTTGGTTTTGGTTAACTTCGACTAAAACTGATTGTTTTAGTACAATTAAAGTGCATTTCATTTATGCACTAGGCCCAACTGACACATATACTTGATGCCAAATACAAAAAAATAATGTGTAACCTGTTGGAAGAATGAAGTGGGTGTGTCACTCACCAATTGGTCTGAAGGAGGTTGAGGCAGGACCTCGGCACCTGGTGTCTGCAACAAAAGACAACAATATAACGTCAGAAACATTCTCTAGTATAAATCCCGACTATTTAACCCTCGTTTTACCCTAGCGAAAAAAGGGACCCGCTTGGGTAACTTTGGATTTTTGATTCTCAATATATCAGTCATTTTAAAGACTAGTTGCATGAAACTTGGCCAGGATGTGTGTTTTAGGATTATTTTTGAAATTCAATGATCCCCTCTATGGTGTGGTGTATAGTAAAGAAGATTCACATATGTACTACCTCCTTTTACCCTTGTATCCGTTTGGGCCCCATTGACTCCCATTATAATCACATATTTTCGATATACTGTAATCCTGACATGCGATAATGCCTTTCTCGTGAATACCTAATGGATCTAAGCCTCAGCCTTCAAAATAAAGGAAAAATAGGTTTTGGATCAAATGAGCACAATATTAGGTACAGCACCACCATAGACATTTTCAGTGCTTTTGAATGGAGGACATGGTTATCTTACTATGCAAAATACATGACAATAAAACAGCTGACCACCATAAAATAGTCTTGATGTAGTGGAACTGATATAAGAGAGTGGTGTGAATGTGATTGAGAATATATATATATACTGTGTGTGTCGGTCACAAACAAAACGGCCCGTAGAGCCGCCTCCTTGAAGTGAACAACGGGAGCCTGCTCCGTTTTTTTCTCCTTTCTCTGAACCTCTGTCAATGTTATTTTGCTTCACTTTGCACATGAGCCTTGTTTTTGCCCTCAGCAGAGAGGGGAGGGGTGCAAAAGCAGCCACGTGTTTGTTGAGCAGAGGGGGGAGGGGTGCAAAAGCAGCCACGTGTTTGCAGAGCAGAGGGGGAGGGGTGCAAAAACAGCCACGTGTTTGCAGAGCAGAGGGGGAGGGGTGCAAAAGCAGCCACGTGTTTGTTGAGCAGAGGGGGGAGGGGTGCAAAAGCAGCCACGTGTTTGCAGAGCAGAGGGGGAGGGGTGCAAAAACAGCCACCTGTTTGCTGAGCAGAGGGGGGGAGGGGCAGTCGTTACTCTCCCAGTGGCATCTCAACAGAGCCGGAGGGAGAGAGAGAGATCGTTTTGGATTCAAGTGCACACTTGAAGTCTGTGAGAATAGTTTGCAGCCTTGTCTTACTAGTCATTTCTGCACAGACGCCACTAAATGCACAGACTCGCGCACACACAACACGAAGCGCACGGTCAATTTAGGGGAGCTTGGAAGCTGTGCTCATCGTGCAAACAGCGCGTTATTATCGTAACGGCTGCAAAAGTTAGGATATGTCCTGTCTGCAACATCCATCTTCACCTGTTGGAAGAATGAAGTGGGTGTGTCACTCACCAATTGGTCTGAAGGAGGTTGAGGTAGGACCTCAGCACTTGGTGTCTGCAACAAAAGACAACAATATAACGTCAGAAACATTCTCTAGTATAAATCCCGACTATTTAATTAACTACAGATCATATTTGTATCAGTGAATATTATTACAGAAGGATCTGACTTCCTTATACCAGATTCTATAGAAACTTAACACTGTACGGTTCTGCTACCCAACGATATGAGGACAGTGTAACACACACTAGAGTTGTTGGTCCTACCACATGAGGAAGGCAACTGAAACACACTCCTGTCCTTCACAGCTTAAAACAATATGAGGACAGTGTAACACACACACTACAATCACTGGTCCTACCATATGAGGACTTCTACTTAAACACACTCCTGTCCTTCACAGCTTAAAACAATATGAGGACATGACGACTGAACACATGTAGAGTTCACATTCCTGACCTCTAACTTCTCCTGCTGTTGTCAATAAAAGCTCTAAACCCAACACTGATGTACAGCCATCTATTTCCCCAGAAATTAAATCATGTAAACTGATCAGCGGGAGCTTATTTTGACAAAAACATGTGTAAAACGACAAAAATATCAAATTTTGTCAGAATAAAGATCAAGCTGATGCTTTAAGGGAAAGTTTGGACTAACAAATGGTATAGACAATTACTTTATCCTAATGCTAATGTTGGTTTTGGTTAACTTCGACTAAAACTGATTGTTTTAGTACAATTAAAGTGCATTTCATTTATGCACTAGGCCCAACTGACACATATACTTGATGCCAAATACAAAAAAATAATGTGTAACCTGTTGGAAGAATGAAGTGGGTGTGTCACTCACCAACTGGTCTGAAGGAGGTTGAGGCAGGACCTCGGCACCTGGTGTCTGCAACAAAAGACAACAATATAACGTCAGAAACATTCTCTAGTATAAATCCCGACTATTTAACCCTCGTTTTACCCTAGCGAAAAAAGGGACCCGCTTGGGTAACTTTGGATTTTTGATTCTCAATATATCAGTCATTTTAAAGACTAGTTGCATGAAACTTGGCCAGGATGTGTGTTTTAGGATTATTTTTGAAATTCAATGATCCCCTCTATGGTGTGGTGTATAGTAAAGAAGATTCACATATGTACTACCTCCTTTTACCCTTGTATCCGTTTGGGCCCCATTGACTCCCATTATAATCACATATTTTCGATATACTGTAATCCTGACATGCGATAATGCCTTTCTCGTGAATACCTAATGGATCTAAGCCTCAGCCTTCAAAATAAAGGAAAAATAGGTTTTGGATCAAATGAGCACAATATTAGGTACAGCACCACCATAGACATTTTCAGTGCTTTTGAATGGAGGACATGGTTATCTTACTATGCAAAATACATGACAATAAAACAGCTGACCACCATAAAATAGTCTTGATGTAGTGGAACTGATATAAGAGAGTGGTGTGAATGTGATTGAGAATATATATATATATATATATATACTGTGTGTGTCGGTCACAAACAAAACGGCCCGTAGAGCCGCCTCCTTGAAGTGAACAACGGGAGCCTGCTCCGTTTTTTTCTCCTTTCTCTGAACCTCTGTCAATGTTATTTTGCTTCACTTTGCACATGAGCCTTGTTTTTGCCCTCAGCAGAGAGGGGAGGGGTGCAAAAGCAGCCACGTGTTTGTTGAGCAGAGGGGGGAGGGGTGCAAAAGTAGCCACGTGTTTGCAGAGCAGAGGGGGAGGGGTGCAAAAACAGCCACCTGTTTGCTGAGCAGAGGGGGGGAGGGGCAGTCGTTACTCTCCCAGTGGCATCTCAACAGAGCCGGAGGGAGAGAGAGAGATCGTTTTGGATTCAAGTGCACACTTGAAGTCTGTGAGAATAGTTTGCAGCCTTGTCCTACTAGTCATTTCTGCACAGACGCCACTAAATGCACAGACTCACGCACACACAACACGAAGCGCACGGTCAATTTAGGGGAGCTTGGAAGCTGTGCTCATCGTGCAAACAGCGCGTTATTATCGTAACGGCTGCAAAAGTTAGGATATGTCCTGTCTGCAACATCCATCTTCACCTGTTGGAAGAATGAAGTGGGTGTGTCACTCACCAATTGGTCTGAAGGAGGTTGAGGCAGGACCTCGGCACCTGGTGTCTGCAACAAAAGACAACAATATAACGTCAGAAACATTCTCTAGTATAAATCCCGACTATTTAATTAACTACAGATCATATTTGTATCAGTGAATATTATTACAGAAGGATCTGACTTCCTTATACCAGATTCTATAGAAACTTAACACTGTACGGTTCTGCTACCCAACGATATGAGGACAGTGTAACACACACTAGAGTTGTTGGTCCTACCACATGAGGAAGGCAACTGAAACACACTCCTGTCCTTCACAGCTTAAAACAATATGAGGACAGTGTAACACACACACTACAATCACTGGTCCTACCATATGAGGACTTCTACTTAAACACACTCCTGTCCTTCACAGCTTAAAACAATATGAGGACATGACGACTGAACACATGTAGAGTTCACATTCCTGACTTCTAACTTCTCCTGCTGTTGTCAATAAAAGCTCTAAACCCAACACTGATGTACAGCCATCTATTTCCCCAGAAATTAAATCATGTAAACTGATCAGCGGGAGCTTATTTTGACAAAAACATGTGTAAAACGACAAAAATATCAAATTTTGTCAGAATAAAGATCAAGCTGATGCTTTAAGGGAAAGTTTGGACTAACAAATGGTATAGACAATTACTTTATCCTAATGCTAATGTTGGTTTTGGTTAACTTCGACTAAAACTGATTGTTTTAGTACAATTAAAGTGCATTTCATTTATGCACTAGGCCCAACTGACACATATACTTGATGCCAAATACAAAAAAATAATGTGTAACCTGTTGGAAGAATGAAGTGGGTGTGTCACTCACCAATTGGTCTGAAGGAGGTTGAGACAGGACCTCGGCACCTGGTGTCTGCAACAAAAGACAACAATATAACGTCAGAAACATTCTCTAGTATAAATCCCGACTATTTAATTAACTACAGATCATATTTGTATCAGTGAATATTATTACAGAAGGATCTGACTTCCTTATACCAGATTCTATAGAAACTTAACACTGTACGGTTCTGCTACCCAACGATATGAGGACAGTGTAACACACACTAGAGTTGTTGGTCCTACCACATGAGGAAGGCAACTGAAACACACTCCTGTCCTTCACAGCTTAAAACAATATGAGGACAGTGTAACACACACTACAATCACTGGTCCTACCATATGAGGACTTCTACTTTCCTGTTGGAGGTTGAGACACGACAGAGGGACAGCAGGGTAGTAGCTTGCACAAATGATTCTATTGACACAACAGGGAAGTGAGATTAATGAACTGAACGCAACAGACTCTTTCAAAATAAAACAGGAAACATGGCATGAAAATACAAACGTGGTAATATACAGCCCTAACATAAACTCCTTAAAACGATATTAATAACGTTAAGCCAAACTCAACTAACCCGCCATTAAACATAAGAAACTCAAAAACCTTAGAATAACATCAGAAACGCTGGGCCAGAGACCCAGACCGTGAGCAAATAACTATAATATTATTGATTTGTGCTGAATAAGAAAACATTAATATTATCATTTAAATCCCCCCAAGCATATCTTGTGTTGAAAAAAAAAAGTGTGTTGCAGTTAGCTACACTGAGCTTAGACTGACTGTCTCTGCAGTTGAAGATGCAGAGCACATGCAAGGCCGCAGGTCCCTTTAACTCCGGTGGGAATTTAAAAACAGTTAAATTTAACTTCTAATATCTATTGTTAAAGATAAATCTTAAGTAATTTTTTAGCATTTATCATCATTCACCACTTTCAATTTGTTCAAATCGGTTGTGTATTGTTTTAATTCCGTTTAACTAACCTTAATTAGCTTGTTAAACATACAACTTTACCTCGCGGAGCTTTCGTCGACGCATGGATATCAAAGGTAAATACATACCTCAAGATAAATCTCTCCTGAGTGCTGAAGGTCCCGGATGTGCCGTTCACGCAGAGCTCCGGCGAGTTTGTATCTTGCCGTGACCAGCAGCTCTTTGGTTGACGCTTTCGAACAATCAGATGCATCTTTACTCACTTTTTGACCAATCAGAGACGTCGTTCTATGCTCCACTGACGAAATGCTGCATCCTCTCACCAGCCACGGTCTCTCCTCGTCCATTTAACAACAAAAACACAGCAACACGTGCTGGATTTGAGGTAGGAACACTTGAGAACTGTCACAATGTTTTGCAAACTGCTGTTACAGTTAATTTCGTTCCGTTAATTTGTTTGGTTCCTATTCTGAAGTAACACTTAATACACATGGGGTTAGCTTGCTGGTCTAGTTTAAGTTAGCATGGGCATGCTGTTCACTGATAGAGTAAGGCTAAAATTGTCCTGATATTGTCAGTGTGTTATCATAAACATGCAGCACCCCTAGACCCCCAAGTTAAAATACAGATAATAGATAAGCAATTTAAGAAAATAAGTATAATGTGTATAATAAATGATTTTACTGTCACTTTCCTGGGTCTGTTGACCCAGCGTTTTAAGTTTTAGTTTGTTTAGATGTCGATGTTTATTTATAAGTTCTTTAGGTTTGCTAAGTTCATTTGTTTATTAGATTACCCTTGTGATGTCTGTTTTATTGGGAAAGTCTTTGTCCTAAATGCAGTGAGTCTAGTTTTGTTTCCCCTTGTCCCAGCTGTTCCTCATCCCCTCATTATCTCTCTGTGTACTTGCAGTGGCTTGCAAAAGTATTCGTCCCTCTTTTCCACATTTTGTCACATTACTGCCACAAACACAAATTGTCATGGTCCTGGGTCGGTGACCCAGCGCTTTTAGTTTATTATTATTATGATGATGATGATGATTATTATTGTTTGAGTTCTATGTGTTATATTTGGTCTGCCTCTGAGTCTGTGTCTCTGTCTATGCTGTCACCCCGTCTGTTTGTGAATCTGTCTGTTTAGTTCTGTGTCTTGTTTGGTTCCCCGTGTCTGAGTTTCCTGTTTTATTGTGAAGGTCTCTGTCTGATGTGAGTGTGTTCAGTTTACGTTTCCCCTGTCCCGTCAGCTCTGATTCCTCCCAGCCGTGTTGCCCTCCTGTCTCTCATCCCCTGATTACTGGTGTGTGTATTTAAGCCCTGTGTGTTCTCCTGCCTGTTACTCGGTGTCCTGCTCGGCGGCTGCCGCGCATCCCTTTGTCGTATGCACCCAGGTCTGTTATTTTAGTTCTTCCCAGTTTAGGTGTCTTCAGTTATTTGTCATGCCCCACTGCTTGTTTGCCACTACACCTTGTAAATAAACTTCACTAGCATTTTCATCCACTGCTTGCATCTTGGGTCCTCCTTCCTCCACACCACACGGCTCGCCTTCCCAGCCGTGACACAAATCAATTTTAATGGAATCCAATTGCAGCAAAAGGTGGGTCTACAAAGTATTGACTCAGGGGGCTGAATAATTGCGCACACCCCACTTTTCAGTTATTTATTTGTAAAAAATGTTTGGAATCATGTATGATTTTTGTTCCACTTCTCACGTGTACACCACTTTGTATTGGTCTTTCACGTGGAATTCCAATAAAATTGATTCATGTTTGTGGCTGTAATGTGCCAAAATGTGGGAAAGTTAAAGGGGGCCGAATACTTTTGCAAGCCACTGTAAGTCCTGTCCTCATTTGTTCAGTGTCAGGTCATCTGTTGTTTTTGGTGCCACGTTTCCATGTTCCAGGTATCTTTGTATCCATGTCAGGTTTCATGGTTTGTTTGTTTTTTTTAATAAAAAATATTTTCCCCAGGTTAGGTTATTGTTTAGCTTCACCTCTGCCTTTTGTTTTGTAATCTTTTAATTTCAATTCAATTTTATTTATATAGCGCCAAATCACAACAACAATCGCCTGAAGGCGCTTTATATTGTACAGTAGATCGCACAATAATAGATACAGAGAAAAACCCAACAATCATAGGACCACCTATGAGCAAGCGCTTTGGCGACAGTGGGAAGGAAAAACTCCCTTTTAACAGGAAGAAACCTCCAGCAGAACCAGGCTCAGGGAGCGGCGGGCATCTGCTGTGACCAGTTGGGGTGAGAAAAGGAAGACAGGACAAAGACATGCTGTGGATTAATAACAAGTATGATTCAGTGCAGAGAGGTCTATTAACACACAGTGAGTGAGAAAGGTGACTGGAAAGGAAAAAACTCAGTGCTTCATGGGAATCCCCCGGCTGCCTACGTCTATTGCAGCACAACTAAGGGAGGATCCAGGGTCACCTGATCCAGCCCTAACTATATGCTTTAGCAAAAAGGAAAGTTTGAAGCCTAATCTTAAAAGTAGAGATTAATAAACGGCTTGCTTTCTGTTAATATTCAAATTTTCTTTCACGTTCCTTTGTGTCAGCATTTTGGGTCCACTCCTCAAATTCATACATATGTCTAACCGTTTTTCCCCACTCGGCGACACACCCGTCGGGGGTCAAACTCTGGTAATTGGCAATTCTGTTCTCAGACATGTGAAGCTAGAGACACCGGAAACCATAGTCAATTGTCTTCCAGGGGCCAGAGCAGGCGACATTGAAGGAAATTTAAAACTGCTGGCTAAGGGTAAACGTAAATTCAGTAAAATCATAATTCACGTCGGCAGTAATGACACCCGGTTACGCCAATCGGAGGTCACTAAAATCAATATTGAATCGGTGTGTAACTTTGCCAAAACAATGTGGGACTCTGTAGTTTTCTCTGGTCCCCTCCCCAATCAGACCAAGAGTGACATGTTTAGCCGCATGTTCTCCTTAAATTGCTGGCTGTCTGAGTGGTGTCCCAGAAACGATGTGGGCTTCATAGATAATTGGCAAACCTTCTGGAGGAAACCTGGTCTTATAAGGAGAGACGGCAGCTCTCATTTCTAGAAATATGGACAAATTAATTAAACCCCCCATAATATGACTATCCAGAGTTGGGACCAGGAAGCAGAGTTGCAGTCTTACACGCCTCTCTGCAGCTTCTCTCCTCCTGCTACCCCCCCAAAAACCCATCTCCATAGAGACTGTGTCAGCTTCCAAAAAGACAAAAAACAAACTAAAAACCAGCAACAAACAACTTAAACATAAACAATTACAAAGAAAGAACAATACAGTATCCACATCCTAACTAAAGAGTAAAACAGTGAAATGTGGATTATTAAATATTAGGTCTCTCTCCTCCAAGTCTCTGTTAGTACATGACTTAATAATTGATCAACAAATCGATTTACTCTGCCTTACAGAAACCTGGTTTTAGCAGGATGATTATGTTAGTTTAAATGAATCAACACCCCCGAGTCATTCTAACTACCAGAAACCTCGAAGCACAGGCCGAGGGGGCGGTGTGGCAGCAATTTTTCACACCAGCCTATTAATTAATGAAAGACCAAGACAGACTTTTAATTCATTTGAAAGCCTGATGCTTAGCATTGTCCACCCCAGCTGAAAAATTTTAGAAACCAGTCTTATTTGTTATCATCTAATTGTCCACCTGGGCCTTACACAGAGTTTCTCTCTGATTTCTCAGACTTTTTATCTGATTTAGTGCTCAGCTCAGATAAAATAATTATTGTGGGTGATTTTAACATCCATGTAGATGCTAAGAATGACAGCCTCAACATGGCATTTAATCTGTTATTAGACTCAATTGGCTTCTCTCAACATGTAAAAGAACCCACCCACCACTTTAATCACACTCTAGATCTTGTTTTTAACATATGGCATAGAAACTGAACATTTAACAGTGTTTCCTGAAAACCCTCTCCTGTCTGATCATTTTCCTGATAACATTTACATTTACAATAATTGATTACACAGCAGTGGAGAGTAGACTTTATCACAGATGTCTTTCTGAAAGCGCTGTAACTATGTTTAAGAATGTAATCCACCCACTGTTATCATCTTCAATGACCTGTACCAACACAGAGCAGAGCAGCTATCTGAACGCTACCCCAACAGAGGTCAATTATCTTGTTAATAATAATTTTACCTCCTCACTACATATGACTCTGGATACTGTAGCTCCTGTGAAAACTAAGGTCTCAGATCAGAAGTACCTGACTCTGTGGTATAATTCTCAAACACGTAGCCTAAAGCAGATGACTCGTAAGCTGGAGAGGAAATGGCGTGTCACAAATTTAGAGGATCATCATAATTGGAGAAATATTTTGCTGATTTATAAGAAAGCCCCCCGCAAAGCCAGAACATCTTACTATTTGTCACTGATTGAAGACAATAAGAACAACCCCAGGTTTCTCTTCAGCACTGTAGCCAGGCTGACAAACAGTCAGAGCTCTTTTGAGCCAACCATCGTTAACTAGTAATGACTTCATGAACTTCTTCACAAATAAAATTCTTATCATTAGAGAAAAAAATTACCAATAATCATCCCACAGATGTAACATTATCTACAGCTACTTTTAGTACCGTTGATGTTAAGTTAGACTCTTTTTCTCCAATTGATCTTTCTGAGTTAACTTCTATAATTACTTCCTCCAATCCTCCGTGTCTTTTAGACCCCATTCCTACAAAACTGCTCAAAGAAGTCCTGCCATTAATTAATGCTTCAATCTTAAATATGATCAACCTATCTCTAATAATCGGCTATGTACCACAGGCCTTCAAGCTGGCTGTAGTTAAACCTTTACTCAAAAAGCCATCTCTAGACCCAGCAGTCTTAGCTAATTATAGGCCAATCTCCAACCTTCCTTTCATATCAAAAATCCTTGAAAGAGTAGTTGTCAAACAGCTAACAGATCATCTGCAGAGGAATGGCTTATTTGAAGAGTTTCAGTCAGGTTTCAGAGTTCATCACAGCACAGAAACCGCTTTAGCGAAGGTTACAAATGATCTTCTTATGGCCTCTGACAGTGGACTCATCTCTGTGCTTGTCCTGCTAGGCCTTAGTGCAGCGTTCGATACTGTTGACCATAATATCCTATTAGAGCGATTAGAGCATGCTGTAGATATTACAGGTACTGCACTCCAGTGGTTTGTATCATATCTGTCTAATAGACTACAATTTGTTCATGTAAATGGAGAGTCCTCTTCACCCACTAAGGTCAATTATGGAGTTCCACAGGGTTCAGTGCTAGGACCAATTCTGTTTACATTATACATGCTTCCCCTAGGCAGTATCATTAGAAGACATAGCATACATTTTCACTGCTATGCAGATGACACCCAGCTCTATCTGTCCATGAAGCCAGATAACACACACCAATTAGTTAAAGTGCAGGAATGTCTTAAAGACATAAAGACCTGGATGGCCGCTAACTTTCTGCTTCTTAATTCAGATCAAACTGAGGTTATTGTACTCGGCCCTGAAAATCTTAGAAATATGGTATCTAACCAGATTCTTACTCTGGATGGCATTACCTTGGCCTCCAGTTATACTGTGAGGAACCTTGGAGTCATTTTTGACCAAGACATGTCCTTCAATGCACATATTAAACAAATATGTAAGACTGCTTTCTTTCATTTGTGCAACATCTCTAAAGTTAGAAATATCCTGTCTCTTAGTGACGCTGAAAAACTAGTTCATGCATTTGTTACTTCCAGGCTGGACTACTGTAATTCATTATTATCAGAATGTCCTAAAAACTCCCTGAAAAGCCTTCAGCTAATCCAAAATGCTGCAGCAAGAGTACTGACAGGGACTAGAAAGAGAGCAGATTTCTCCTGTTTTGGCTTCCCTTCATTGGCTTCCTGTTAAATCCAGAATTAAATTCAAAATTCTACTCCTCACATACAAGGTCTTAAATAATCAGGCCCCATCTTATCTTAATGACCTTGTAGTACCATATCACCCTATTAGAGCACTTCGCTCTCACACTGCAGGCTTACTTGTTGTTCCTAGAGTATTTAAAAGTAGAATGGGAGGCAGAGCCTTCAGTTTTCAGGCCCCTTTTCTGTGGAACCAGCTTCCAGTTTGGATTCGGGAGACAGACACTATCTCTACTTTCAAGATTAGGCTTAAAACGTTCCTTTTAGCTGAAGCATATAGTTAGGGCTGGACCAGGTGACCCTGAATCCTCCCTTAGTTATGCTGCAATAGACGTAGGCAGCCGGGGATTCCCATGATGCATTGAGTTTTTCCTTTCCAGTCACCTTTCTCACTCAGTATGTGTTAATAGACCTCTCTGCATTGAATCATATCTGTTATTAACCTCTGTCTCTCTTCCACAGCATGTCTTTCATCCTGTTTTCCTTCTCTCACCCCAACCAGTCGCAACAGATGGCCGCCCCTCCCTGAGCCTGGTTCTGCCAGAGGTTTCTTCCTGTTAAAAGGGAGTTTTTCCTTCCCACTGTCGCCAAAGCGCTTGCTCATAGGTGGTCATATGATTGTTGGGTTTTTCTCTGTATCTATGAAGCGCCTTGAGGCGACTTTTTTTGAGATTTGGTGCTATATAAATAAAATTGAATTGAAATTGAATTGTACTTCTGTGACATTTACAGTTGCTTAGTTAATTAAGTGACTTAATTACTCACTTTTATTTACTAATTGAATTACTAAATGAAGCTGGAATTGTGCATTCTGCAGTTTTTAATAGTGTGTTATTAGTTTTTAAAGAAACAATATGCATTTTATACTATATTGTAAAAAGTATAAGGTAAGTTGAATTTAAAATATAATTAATAAAGTGTTGACTTTTTTCATCAATTCTTGTAGATACACAGAGTCGAGACTGAGCCTGATGATCATACTGAATCAGATGACAGCGGCAGGAATCTCCAAGTTCAACTGCAGATTGCAGATGCAATTATATTAATGTAGATTAATATAAACTCTTCAAGGGTCAAAATCTGCACACACATCATTCTGCATAGTGAAGGTCAGACAATTTGTGCATTGATCTTGAGAAGTAAGACTCATTAATTAATAGTAATATAATTAGACAAATGTTGAAACTTTATATTTCGATACATTTTGTCAACAACAAAAGAAACCAAGCTGTGCAGGTACTGATAACTGAATCTAAAGACCTTCATTTTTGTCAAGATTTGCCTGATTTAACTGTTGTTACCCTTGCTTATAGCTCACCTTAATATGTTTTTGATGTGTGTTAGAATGATTGTTTAATTGGCAAGGTTTGAACGAACAATTTTCAGAAGCCTCAAAATTCATCTGTTACTATTCCACGAATGATTGAAATAAAGTTCACCTCCATTTCAACATTGAATACGACTTTGGACATAAGAACTAAAAGGTGCTGCCAACGCATGTGTCCGCTAAGCCCCAGAAGGGTATAACCTGGGTCAAATGTGTTATTGTGTCTGACACACCTACAATATGAGGACTCGCAGAGTGACGTCACTGAAAGTGTGTTTAAAGTGTGTTAAGTTCCAAAACTGGCCAGTAGGCGGCGAAACTGAAAGTGAGCAAAAACGCTAAACACACTTAAACACACTTTTTCATAAAATTGTGATGTTTCAGGACTTTCGAGATTTTTGGTTTGGGAGCATGTTGGGAGCCTCTAGAACACTTTAGAAGGCTCAGAAAAATGAGGACCTCAAAAATGTCCTCATTTTTCTGAGCGTCCTCATTTTGTGAGTGTGTTATCATAAAATTGTCCTATGATGTCATGAAAACAAGTACACACACACACACACACACACACACACACACACACACAGCATGTTATGCCAGTTTCAGCTGAAACTATGTTTCAAACCATGTTCCGGGTTTTTAGTTCACCATTTATGAGGCTTCAAGAAGAAAATAAAAGACAGATCTGAATGTTTGAAAATGTTTTGGAAAGATTCTGTAAAGATGAGATGAAAAATACTCAAAGGATAAATTTAATTGGTTTATTATTTAGATAAGTTGAAAAAAGTTAAACAAGCAAGTCAATGAAGAAACAAGGTAAAATGAAGTAATAATGAAAAAAGTTAAACAAGTAAATGAAGAAACAAGGCAGAGGAGAGAAAAGCCCAACAATCCCCTCTGAGCAAGCACTTGGCGACAGTGGGGAGGAAAAACTGCCTTTAAACGGGCAGGAACCTCCGGCAGAACCAGGCTCAGGAGGGGACAGTCAACGGCCGGGACTGGTTGGGGGGGTTAACAGAGGTGGAGCAAGACGAGGCTACATCAGGTGAGGAAGCAGTAGCGTCTCTCCTCCGGAACAAGTGGAACCATTTTCTCTTTTTTTTCATGCACTTTTCCACGAGCGCTTTTTTCTCCAGGATGAGATTTCTCAGCTCATCGATGGTTTCTGCGTTTTGTTCTTCAAGTTTCTCACATCTTTGTTCCACCTCTTCCAATGTTGCTTGTTGTTCTTCAAGCTTGTCTTTGAGTTGTTTTGATGTTGCCTCCTGTATCAGCTTGTCCTTGTGCATGTCTGCATTTCTCTGTTGGACCTCTTTGTGCTTGTCTTCTAACTGCTCGTTTCTTTTCTGGATTTCTTGGAGCGTGAGCTGCAGGTCTTCATGTATTTTGTCTTCTTGTTGTTTTTGCGCCTGCATTTGAGTGTTTTCACGCTTCAAGTTATTGAATTCCACCAAAATCCCCTTAACGAGCTCGGAGTTGTTTCTCGCTATCTGATCGATCCTTCTCTGCATCTGTGAGCAGCGTTTCTCCAGTTTGTCCTTTTCTTCTTCCACTTTAGTTGCTTTGTCCTCCAGCTGATTACAAAACTCTTGCAGTTTTAGATTTTTAGACTCAAAGTCCTGGACGATACGTTTTCCTTCTTTCAGTCTTTCCTGCTGTTGCTCTTTCTGTTGAAGAAGGTCTTTATTTTGGCGCAGTGTTTCATCCAGGCTTTCTTTCAGCATGCGGTATTTTTCCTGCATGCTCTTCAGTTCGTGCTGCATGTCTCGTTACTTTTTGTCCTGCTCTTCCTTCTGTTGGAGGAATTCTTTCTTTTCTTCCACAGCTTCATGGAGCTGTCTTTGGAGGAGCCGATTTTTTCGGTCCATGTATTGGAGATCCCGTTGTATCTTATCAGTCATCGTTTTCTTGTCTTGGAGCTGGTTGGTCATTTCTTTTAGTTCTGCACTCTTTTGCCTGTTTTCTTTAATGAGGTGCACAATCTGCTCTCGGGTCTGAGCAAACTTGATTCCCCAGCCCTCATTAATAATTTTTATGTCCGGCTGGCGCTGTTGTCTTTCTTCCAGCTCTTTATTTTGGGCTTCCATTCGTCTACACTTGTCCTCCAGTTGAAGTTTGTCTTCTTCAATTTGTTGCATTTTTTTCTGGAGAAGGTAGTTTTCCTTCCTACTCTCCTCTAACGCCCTTTGGAAGGATGAGGAGCCATTTGGGGAAATTGGCCGGCCACGCCAGGAAGGAGAGGCGGCGTAATCTTTTTGAATTGGTTGTTTTTTTCTTGGAAACATGTTGGAGTTTCTATACGATGACTTTGAAGAGCTTGTGGTGAACGTTTTGTAGGCTGCAAACACAGATGCTGCTGAAACGAACTAAAACTTGCTGTTTCTCACCCCTACTTAAGGAAAAACATCAAAGGACTTAAGATTCTTAAGATCTATGACATCATCACTCCCTAAGCCAATGAGATTGTCACAAGACATTTTGGAATGGGGTATTTTTTTTTTAAACTGTTTTCAAACTTAACTTAAAATTTCAGTGTTTCCTGGTTGTGGACTATTGGTTAGTCCAGCCGATTAAGAAATTAATTGTCACAAACATCACTAATATTATATAACAGACGACAGAAAACACGAGTTTTTTTTCTACTCAATAGAGGTATAATAAAAGTTTTTTTAATTATCCTACTTTTTATAAAAGAGAACATTTATTAAAGATTATGTATTTAATTAAAAAACTCTGTTCATCTAAAGCAGGGGTCAGCAACCTTTAAGACCCAAAGAGCCAAAGAGCCATAATTGGCCTATCTGGGGTTGAAAGGCTCGATAAATGCACGGCGTTTCGCCGGGTACACCGGCTTCCGCGAGTGTGACGCTTATTTTGAGCGATGAAAAAATAAGAAAATATAATTTTATTTGTATATTGCAAAATCACAATAATCTTCCAATTTAGAACTACAAGTTAAAAAAAGAACTAACATAAATAAAATACACTTCAGCTAATTTATTTTCACAAACCACGCGGAGCCGCACTATAAGGACTAAAGAGCCGCAGGTTGCCGACCCCTGATCTAAAGGGTTTAACAAAAAGGGGGAGCTTCCTGCTGGAAATTGAAATGTCCCCATGTCCCCACTGGGCGATCGTGGCTCAAGAGTTAGGAGTTCGCCTTGTAATCGAGCCCCGGCTTGGACAGTCTCGGGCAAGACACTTCACCCGGCAAGACACTTCACCCGTTGCCTACTGGTGGTGGTCAGAGGGCCTGGTGGCGCCCCAGGGTGGCTGTAGCTACATCACCAGTGTGTGAATGTGTGCGTGAATGGGTGGATGACTGAGCGTGGGTGCTTAACTAGTTAAAAAAACAAACAAACATCTGTCTCTTATTTTTTATGTCACACAGGAAAGAAGCTTCAATGTCTGATGAGAAGACATTAATTTGTTGGTGTTTGTGGTGTTTGGTGCAGTTTTCTTGTTCTCTGGCTTGTTGTTTATTTACAGTGGAGATGAAGATCTCTAACAAGTTGATTTGTTCACATTTGCGCATTTTTAAGAGGAATGTGTTTTTTGAGTTTGTACACTATATGCATGTAAGGCAACCGTTTCCTTTTTCTGTATTTTTGTGTGCTGCTCTTTTAACAAAAGGGGAACAAAAGACATTTAAATCGACCTCAGATGATTTGTTTAAATTTTTACAAGGTCTTACTGAGGTGATGCAAAGTGAAACATGCTTCTTTTTTGGTAATGTGCTGGAAAAGCTTGAAAATTGACCTTGAATGTGCTTAAAAAGTGCTTGAATTTGACCCTAAAAATGTGTATGAACCCTGCATATATTGCAGTATTTACAGTTTATAGTAGGAATTTCATGGCAACAGCTAATCTTTATTTTGTTTACTGGGAAATGAAATGCTGCCAATTCACAAAGCTGTGCTTCAGCTGCACTTCCTGTTGTAGACTTGTGATGCACACAGGCTCTGTTCCAGCACTCAGCATGTTCTTCCTTATTTGCTCCACCAGGGGGAGCTCCTAAACTATGACATCTTGATAGGAGTGAACCAGGGAGAGGGGCTGAAGTTTGTGGACGACAGTGAGGACAACGACGGCATCTCAGCTGCGGCGTTCGACTACACCATCTCCAGCTTTGTTGACAACCTCTACGGCTACCCAGAGGGTGAGGACGCCACCTCTGTACACTGCCACTTTTTCAGTTATTCCATTTTACAGCCTCCTCTCACTTAACTGCATTTTGCAGCATCATCAGGTTTTGTCTCATTAGGAGCCGCGTTTGTTGATTTGTTCGTTTTTTTCTGTTTGCTGTATTCTTTAAAATAAACGGATAATCGTCAAAATGACAAATGTGGACAATTATCAAAGCTTACATTACAATTCTGACAGCTTGAGTTCACATGAATTTTCAAAAGAATATAAAAAGCTGTGAAAGTGCTTTAAGCGTTTAAAACATGCGAGTAAAGAATGGAATCAGTAACATGTGAGCCCAGTGAAGTGCATCAAACAAGACAAGCGTGCTAAAGAGAGCCACTCATCCACATCACGGCGTGTCTGCGCCTTAACCTTTGAGGCTCTGTGGGCAGTAATGCTATCATCCCCCAGGTAGTCGGCTCCCAATCTCAGTGTCGGTGTTTCTGACAGATCGGCCTGCGAACCCCTCACAGCCGGACCACAGTCACAGTACAGACATGTTTGGATAATGCAGTCATGCTTCCTCTCTGCTGCCTGTCACTCCTTCTGTTATCTGAAAGAGTTTTTTTTCCTGTCTAGATTTCTCACTCGCTTCCTGGCTCTTGGTTCATCTCACCAACATTTGCTTTGGTTTCATATCTGTTGATCAGACCGATCTCTTAAAAAATGTCTTGCACTGCTGTTACTTTACTCTTAGCAGTTTTCACTTTTATCTTTCTTCCCCCTCCTTTTGTCCCCTCCTGTGCTTCTTCACCAGGCAAAGACATCCTGAGGGAGACCATTAAGTTCATGTACACAGACTGGGCGGACAGGGACAACGGCGACATGCGGCGGAAGACTCTGTTGGCCCTGTTTACGGACCACCAGTGGGTGGCACCAGCTGTGGCCACTGCCAAACTCCATGCTGAGTTTCAGTCCCCAGTTTACTTTTACACGTTCTACCACCACTGCCAAACCGAGACGCGGCCCGAGTGCCGACGCCGCGCACGGAGACGAGATACCTTACGTGTTCGGCGTACCGATGATCGGTGCCACGGACCTGCTCCCGTGCAACTTCTCCAAGAACGATGTGATGCTGAGCGCTGTGGTCATGACTTACTGGACTAACTTCGCAAAGACTGGGTAGGCCTCATGTCACAGTAGTGTAAACTGTACACGTTACTGTATGTTCTCTGACAGCCTTCTAGTCATCTTGAATACTTGAATCTAGGTTGCTAGTTTAATTCCCGTGTGGCTTTGAAGAATTGAACATACTGGTTCACCAAAAGCATCCAGATCCCAGAGCAGCCGGTTGGTCTTAGATAGTTTAAAGGTTGCACAGAGAATGGGCCTCCTGTCTGTATTCAGTGTATTGATGCCACATGTTACTTATAATGGAGACTGAATATAACTTTGAACTGAAACGTTTAACCTTTATGCTCCACCAGGGACCCCAACCTGCCCGTCCCTCAGGACACCAAGTTCATTCATACCAAGCCCAACCGCTTCGAGGAGGTCATCTGGACCAAGTTCAACTGGAAGGACAAGCAGTACCTTCACATCGGTTTGAAACCTCGTGTCAGAGACAACTACAGAGCTAACAAAGTGGCCTTTTGGCTGGAATTAGTCCCTCATCTTCACAGCCTGCACGACGTGCTCTTTCCTACCACTACGCGCTCCCCCGCAGGCCGTGACCCCGGCACCATGAGGCCCAGAAACAACGTTCCTCGAACCACTCGTCATCCTTACCCTACCTTCCCATCAGATCCTGAGCCCGAGGGCTCAGAGCGCCCGCCCCAGGACCTCTTTCCCAGACACACCCGCGACTACTCCACCGAACTGAGCGTGACAGTTGCAGTTGGAGCGTCGCTCTTCTTCCTCAACATCCTGGCCTTCGCTGCCCTTTACTACAAGCGTGACAAGGGGCACGAGATGCGCCGGCACCGGCTGTCCCCTCAGCGGGGCGGCCCCGCCAACGACCTGGCTCACAGGCAGGAGGAGGAGATCATGTCCCTGCAGATGAAGGACTGGGAGCACGACGCTCACCACGACATGGAGCCCCTGCGACCCCACGACATCCTGCGGCCCGCCTGCCCTCCCGACTACACCCTGGCGCTGCGCCGCGCCCCCGACAACGTGCCGCTGATGACGCCATACACCATCACCGTGATCCCCAGCACCATCACCAGCATGCAGCCTCTTCACGCCTTCAACACATTCCCCTCCACCGGCCACAACAACACCCTGCCCCACCCCCACTCCACCACCAGGGTATAGTAGGGACAGGCCCGACACAGCGCCACCTAGGGACCAGGAACACTGGCTCTGCTACCGCTCTGGAAGGGAGGCCTCTAGACGTGGGCCTTCGTTCTGTCCTCTTATTCTCTTCTTTCTCCAAAAGCAACTACACCTGCTGCGTCATGTGCTGTGAAACTTGGCAGCTCCCTCCACTGGTGGCATGTGGAGGTGCAACTGAAGTGTCCAGCAGCAGATGAGCAGTTTGGGGTGGGTGACTCAGATCTTTCAAAGATACTGTTTTCAAAGACGGTCTGCTGTTTCCAGGCTCAAGACCTCCAACATTTGTCAAAGGGACGAATGCTCTCTCGCTCCTCGCTGTTTTCTCTTTTTTACGCTGGCGTCATCTCTTTTTCCATCTCCTGTGTGTTATGTGCACATTATGCTTCTCTTTTCTACATCCGTGTTTTATTACTGCTCTCTTCCTCTCATTTGACACGCCTCCCTCCTGCTCTTCTCTAAAAATTCCCGATCTGCTGAGCAGTTTGGAGGCGGGAGGCGTACACTAAACATATAACTATGAAAACACTGATATCTTTCATTCGACCAGCATTTTTAGGTGCCAAGTAAGTACTGCTGTGTTTCATTTCTCATCGAGGGAGAAGAAAAACGAAAGAAAAATAGAGTTTCGCTATTTACCGTCAACTAACAGAGTTCTGTCATGTTCTCATGACAAAGTGCCAAACTGGCCTCAGTCGTGATTTTCTTTCTTCCATCTTCTCTCTTTTTGTTGTTTTGTTTGAAGCATTTGTTTAATTGTTGTTTTTTATTGTGTGGAAAGAATTTTTCTGAAAATATAGATATAGAGAAATGATATTATATATAGTTCTATATAAAATGTGTACAAAGGAGAAAGTATATAAAAGGGTTTTCTCAGTGGGGGATCTATGCATGAATTATTTTTAAAGACGCGGGGAAAAGGACACTGTACCTGTCGATGCACGTTTCCCAAAATCTAAACGAGTCATATCGCTCCATGTTTGCTACTTTTGGTTTTTGGTTTTCTCCCGCAGAGTAAGAGCATCGCAGGAGCATCGCAGGAGCATCGCAGGAGCATCGCAGGAGCATCGCAGGAGCATCGCAGGAGCATCACAGGAGCATCGCAGGAGCAGCGCAGGAGCAGCGCAGGAGCTCCTGAAGTCAAACGACGCCTCCCAGCACTCATTTATTAAAACGGAGTCGATGCCAAAAGTCTTAAACGTTAGAATCAAAGCAACAGCTGTGAACTCAGTCATGGTGTCATGTGCAGCCTCCATCTTACTGTCACTACTTTTTCATTTTAGGGTACGTGAGGTAAAGCGTCCGTCGATGTAGCTTGATTGTACAAAATTATTTTTCTACGTTATTAACAAAACAGAGCAGAGACTGATGCTGCTCCTGTCTGACCCCCTTATGTCTGCCACATGTGTATTCTGACTTCATATCATCACTGCTCCCTCCCTCCTCCACTCTCCATCCTACACCGCCTTTGTTATTTAACACCGACCCCCCCAAACTGATAATCAGACAAATTCCCAAACAGCTGACTTCACTGTGTCGACACCGTTCCTGACTATTTCTGACCTCAGTTCAGCTCTGCTATTATCCTCACATTAAGGGTTCGTTCACCTGCCTGCAGATGATCTGTGAGCGTCGGTTGTAAATTAAACTCTAAGCACACTGAGGGTAACCGGGAGGCGTTCAGGGCCTGCAGTGCAGAGCTGCAACATGAAAAAAAGGGATGGGGGCTCAGATCTCCTGAACAGGGTGGAAACAACACGGTGGGTTTGTGCTGTTTGTGATTCCTGCTCCGTCACTCTGGTGGAGACGACTGCAGCTCAGCAGCGCTCCCTGCTGATCCTCTGATGAAGATGTCAACAGTATGTAAACTGAGCTGATGTGCTGCTGTTTGAGCCCACGTGGTAGCGTACGTCCAGTATGGAGAACTTAGTCACCGGTGCTGTCTTTGCTTGTGCTCTAGCTTTAGCCTGTTTGATTGTTTGTTTTCTATTTTATTACTGCCTAAAAGGGGAGGTGGGGGAAACACATGCCTGACTTCTCCTGTCAGAGGTTTTGTAAGCTCAGTGGAAGGGAAACGTGCACAAAGTAAATCATAAAACAACTGAGTGGGGCTGTGCTGCAGGTGGATCAGTGCTGTGGACAGTAGCTGTGGAAAAGAGACTGGACAAAGACTCTCAGCCTTAAATACAGGACAGAGGATGATCCGATCATCTTTCAGCTAACAGTGTCGAGCAGAAGGACGGCCGGCTGATGCGTCCGTACGAACCCTTTTGTACTCACTCCTGTGTATAAGGAGGTGGCGAGGGGTTGTGTAGTTAACCTCAGTGATAGGTTTGTAGCATAAACCTATTCGTTGGAACGTTAAGGACAATTTAATTACATAGCAAAGCAAGACACGAGTAGGCAAAGTTCTTCATGTTTCCCGTGCACGGGAGAGAACCGGACAAACGCCGTTCCTTCGCTTCACCCCAGTTGCTCTCGTCCGCTCCCCCGTAACACTGCTCTTTTATTGAGGTTACATGAATATACATATGACGTTCATTAACATATGACGTCTACATACAAACAAAGAGTACCTTGCCTGTGTGTGCGTGCGTGTGTGCGTGCGTGTGTGTGTGTGTGGTGGGGGGGGTCAGAGTGTGACCCCATAAAGACTTCCCTAAACCTGCTGGTCTGGAAGTCCAGCAGTTCATCTAAACAAAAGGCACTTAGCCTAAATCAGATATAGACACATTTATCCTAAATGAACAGAGGGAGTGACTTTAAGTCTGATTTCAGACTATGTCAGTATTAGTTAAGCCAAGAGTCGGGCAAAAGCTTTATGACCCGGAAAGTTCTAATTCCCACAACATATTGTTGGATTAGTAAGCAAAACTTTTCTGTGATGAAGATTTTTGGGGTTGTTGTTTTAGTGATGGGTTCATTCTGTCAGTTAGCTTTGGCTTGTTTTCTTATTTCAATAGAGGGAGTTTTACTAAACATGGACATGTCGAGGAGCGGCTCATTATTTCTGTAACAGTGCACTTAGAGAAAACTGTCAGGTGTCGCCCCCTTTGGTGATGATGTTTTGTGCTCTGATGAGCTAATAATCAGCTCTCTTTTCCTCCTTCTTTGTTCTAAGCAGGCCTGCAAGATTGAATTAACAGCGCTGTAAAACATTGTTGTGAGAGCAAATATAAGGTGAGCTTTTCCAGATTACAATGGGCTGAGGAAAAGGTCACCTGTGGGAACCTGCGAGTTCCTGTCTAAAGGATTGCAGCGAGTCAATCCAGTCCAAGATCATAAAGAACTCTTTTTCTAAAAACAAAAGAAAGAACAAATAAATGAGCTCATATTGATGAGGGTGGAGACTCTGATGCTTTGCGCGTGAGGCTCCACTTGTCTGCTGTGCAGCCGTGACAAAGACTGGACCAGCGTTAGGATGAGTAGATGTTGACAAACTATTCACGACGCCGGTAAGAAAAAGGTGGATGCTTTGCTTTGCTTTTGGCAGGAGCACAAGAGAGAGAGAGGGAGACCGAAAGGTTCACATGAGAGTGGAGCTGCAGACTCCACCCTTGGGCGGCTAATTTTGGGTTGCTGATGTTTGCTTTAAGAAAATGTTGTTTTATTGACTGGGTTTAGATGATGGTGTCACATTATATTGTTGGGAAAATGCCAAATGCTAAAGGGGAGAAAATGTTTGATATTACTGATGTTACCATTAACCAAAGCAGGCCACTGTAGAAGTCAACGACATTTTATAGAAGGAAAACAGAACCAAAGCCAAATGTAGGAGTTATATAGGGGATTGGTGGACTTGTCACATTCCAAATCCAGTTATGGAATAACAAACACTGGTCCAAGGGAAAGGGCAGGTGATACGAGGTGGTGCTGGAGGGAAACGAGCAAAGTAAAGACAGCAAACCTATTTTGGTTCGATTTGATAAAGTCAGATTAAAAGAAGTACCATGACACTCAGAGGATCAACGTGAAACTAAAACATACGCACATTTTGTATGAAGCACATGACTGATAACTGTTGTGTTTTAAGTTTAGTTTCTTATAGCACAGAGTGGATCACAGTGAGGGAAGGACAGGGGGGGAACTGAGTTTAAATGTGAAGTTGATGCTAATATACAGGTTTTGTTTCTAGGTCGTTCTGGGGATGCAGGCTCTGGGTGGAGCCAGGAGCTGAAAAGATCGAACATGATAATTAAACTGATTTTATTATTTAAACACAGGTTTGCAGGCCCGGAGCAAATATACTCGAGAGGAGAATCGCTGAGGTTTTCTGAGAAATGATCTGATGAACCTTTTTCTTTTAATTTTCTAGTTGTGGTTTTGTTTGACACATGAAGATGTGTCAAAAGGGGGAGTTTTAGGTCTAATTTGAAACAATGGATTATATGATCGATGATGCAATTCTACACTGCAATCATCGAGTCCATCCTCACCTCCTCCATCACCGTGTGGTACGCTGGAGCCACTATCAGGGACAAACAGAGACTGCAGCATGTTGTGCGCTCTGCTGAGAAGGTGATTGGCTGCAGACTCCCATCTCTGCAGGACCTGTACGCCTCCAGGACACTGGGGCGTGCAGCTCAGTCACAGCTGACCCTTCTCACCCTGGACACAGTCTGTTTGACCTGCTCCCCTCAGGCAGGAGGCTCCGGTCCATTCGCACCAGAACCTCTCGCCATAAGAACAGTTTCTTCCCCTCTGCTGTTGGACACATGAACAATAACCGTATGACTGTTCCCACCACTACCACGTGACCCTACGCTGTGTTCACTGCATCATTCCATGTTTGGCCCTGATCACCACCTGCACTCATGTATATATCTATCTACTTAGCACTTTTAATCCTTATTTTTATTTTTATTTAAGTGTTATATGACAGTATGTTTGCACTGAAGCACCGCAGCAATTTCCTAATGTTGTAAACCTGCTCAACATTTGGCAATAAAACCGTTTTTGATTCTGATTACTGTCAGCATTTTAATCGCTAGTTTAAAGGCTGCAGCTGTTGCTCTAACATAAATGTAACAGGCCTCAGTGCTGGTTCTAATAGTCTGAGCTGCTTCCAGCTTTATTTGTGAAGAGCACAGCAGCTTACAAAACACGTAGCTAGCTCGTACAGCTGCGACGTTAAACTTTCATGAGCTAAGATGACCTTAAAATAACGGGGCTACGTGTGGTGATGCTAGCGTTAGCCACGTTAGCGCGTTAACTTCACAGGTGGTCAGACTGAGTAAACAGGCACTAAGTCAGAGGTTGGGCTCTCCGTTTCGCTGCAGGATCCCTTCATTCATGCAATTTATGCAGTTTATTAAAGTGCAATTGGAAAAAGGATTTTGAAATGCAGTTTTTAAAAGCATTTCAAAAATCAGTTTATTAAATGGGAATTCAAAAATGAATTTACAAATGTAGTATCTCGGGGTCTTGTTCGCGAGTGATGGGAGAAGGGAGCTGGAGATCGACAGACGGATTGGGGCTGCGGCTGCAGTAATGCGGACGCTGCACCGGTCAGTCGTGGTGAAGAGGGAGCTGAGTGTAAAAGCGAAGCTCTCAATTTACCGGTCGATCTACGTCCCTACCCTCACCTATGGCCACGAGCTGTGGGTAGTGACCGAAAGAACGAGATCGCGGATACAAGCGGCGGAAATGAGCTTCCTCCGAAGGGTGGCTGGCCTCTCCCTTAGAGATAGGGTGAGAAGTTCGGCCATCCGGGAGGGGCTTAGAGTAGAGCAGCTGCTGCTCCACATCGAAAGGAGCCAGCTGAGGTGGTTCGGGCATCTGACAAGGATGCCCCCTGGGCGCCTCCTGGGCGAGGTGTTCCAGGCATGTCCCACCGGGAGGAGGCCCCGGGGCAGACCCAGGACACGCTGGAGAGATTATATCTCTCGGCTGGCCTGGGAACGCCTTGGTATTCCCCCGGACAAGCTGGAGGAGGTGGCTGGGGAGAGGGAGGTCTGGACCTCTTTGCTTAGGCTGCTGCCCCCGCGACCCGGCCCCGGATAAGCGGATGAAGATGGATGGATGGAATTTACAAATGCAGAATTTATTCTATAATTCATTACTTAAGCACAGAATTCTTTATTTCGATGCGCGTGGCTCTTGTGGTCCTCCATACAGGAGTGAGAACGTGTTGGCATTTGGGTCCTCCTTCCCCTCATCATAGTCTGCCACGCAGGCCGTGACAGAAAAGCCCACTAAAAGAACGCCCACCAGACCAAAGCAATGGTTTTGACTTGATCAGCATTAACCCCGCCCCCTGACTTTGATGGGTGAAGCTGACAAATAAAATGTATTTATGAACAGCGATGCAGGGCCAGGAGTAGCAACGTGAATTAAATAAATACATCATTAAATAATTCATTAAATGTGTCAGTAAAATAATTAAAATAGAAAACAAACCAATAATTGATTAAATATGTAATTAACTAATTTGAATTGTATATAAACAAATATTGAAAAATTTTAAATGAAATTAATGGATAATTCATTATTAATATATATCTTTAATTGATTATGTAGATTTTTTAAATTAATTACTGAAATAGTTCATTCATTAGTGATGCATTTATTTAATGCAACCATAAAATTATTGCTAGTTTAAGTAAAATCAATTTAAGACATCAATATTAAAGGTTAACTTATGATAATGAATACATGCAACTATAACTGATGACATAAAAAATGAGGATTTCTTAAGCTGAAGCCAAAGTGCTGACTCATTTGTCATGTTACTCTCAAATGTTTTCCCTAATAACAAGAACATAATTACACTTTAGCCACAAGAGGGCAGCAGCATTAATATAAGTCACATGTATATAAAGGTACAGTGATTATATTACAGTGATTTTGACAAAAACAAAACAGTTGATGGCAGTGTGTTTTTCCATGACAGAATAATTACGCACACCCCACTTTGCAGTTATTTATTGTAAAAAATGTTTGGAATCATGTATGATTTCCGTTCCACTTTGTGTTGGTCTTTCACGTGGAATTCCAATAAAACTGATTCATGTTTGTGCTGTAATGTGACAAAATGTGGGAAAGTTCAAGGGGGCCAACACTCGGACCGGCGGCCGCCTCGGGTCTCTGCTCCTCCTCCCTCCCCTTTCCCTCATCCACCTGCTGCCTCTGTGGAAGCTCCGCCATAGCCACCACCAAACAACTGAGTTATTTCTACACATCGACCAGCATCCGGCCAATCCACCACCTTCCATCGTTTATACCGTTACAAAAAAATAAAAAAACATCATTGGCCCAGAAAAACGAAAAATCACCATCAGTATGCCCGATGGCCAGTCCAGCTATGGTCGTGCCATCAGTTAACCCTTCACGTGGCAGCTGTGACACGCGTGCCCAGGGTTGCCGACCCCTGCTCTAAAGCATCTGATTTGGATTCCTGAGATCAAATATATTTTCCTTTGTGTTTGTTTTCTTCACATTTGTGGCTTTAATGTAGTGTTACATCCTGTTTGTTTGCTTCCATCTGTATACATGTCCAGATTCACTGTTATGTTTCTATTCTTACATTGCTGTGTGATCACTGTTCCCTCTGCTGACTGATGTGACCTTTTGTATCTCACACTGATACTTGTCATATTTGTATCTGCGCCTAAAAGATAAAAAGTTTTCCACGCTAAAACACAGCTCCACCTCCTGCAGTTCTCCCTCTGAACCACTAGATGTCTCTGTTATCTAAATGAAGACGTGCAGCACAGCAACCACAGCAGCGCTCAGATCACACGTGTCCTGTTATTATGTATAAAAGCATGAAACAGGTGAGACAGGTGGGATCAATATTAATGTTGTGGAAATATATGAAAAAGCAACAGAAGAGAGAAAACATTTCGTGTTTCTAGAAAGATCTTTCAGCTCACAGCTGCTCACAGACTGTATTTACAAGTGACAAACTGCAACTCTACAGTACATCTACAGTATATATCAAATATATTCTGTATTCAAATCTATTGAGTGATGTTTGAAAGCCTTTCCAGGTGAGTTTGATCCAGGAGGGTCTGAAGCCAGAGTCAGACAGAGACTGTGCAGAGACTGTAGAAGGACAGAGCAGCAGCAGAGCAGTCCAGATACACTGATGATCCTCTGTCAGATCCAGAGGGACACACAGGGATGATGCTGGACTCTACATTGTGTCTGACAGTGGAGCTGTTCTCAGAGCAGTTCACTCTGCAGCACTGACAGTCATCTGCACTTCTTCTCATTCCTCTGTCAGTCACTGCTGGATGAAGCTCTCCTCTCCACCTCCCAGTAACATGGCCCAGTCAGAGCGTCTCTACACACAAGCTGCTGCTGCTTCAACCTCTCTGGATCATCAGGACACAGCTCCTCCTCTCTCAGCACACACACCGTCCTGTTTACCATCATCAGCTGCAGAGAGAAGAAGGAAGAGCAGAGGAGATAAACGAGTGTTTCCAGAGACTCTTCATCAGCTGTCAGTCAGTGATGCAGCACATCCAGTATAAAGAGCAGCAGGGACTTCAGTGCTGGGACTGTACTAGGACTCATTGTTGCTTCACTTTTTCTAATCTTTGGATTTTTATTGAAGTTGATGAAAATGTTTTTCCCTCCTAGTTTGAGTTTGGACTTTCATTCATTAGAAGAACCTTGGTGTGTCCACTCTGAGCTCTGTAGGAACCCCAACAACAAGCCCAACAATCCAGATGGACGGTTCCAGCTGTTAACTGGAGGAATTCCATCCAAACATCTGCTCTCACTAAATTCTTCCTCACCTACAGACTGTGTTCTTCACTGCTTTAAACTTGGAAATGAATGCAGTCATTGGTCTGCGTGCTGCTTTGTTCAGAGAGCTGATTGGCTGTTGACAGTGTTTGATCAGAGCGTGTCAGCCGTTACCATGGTGACCATAAAGGTCAGAAACAGGAAGTGTTTGTGTCCAATCCTGAAGCCTGTCACCATTCTCCTCTCACAGCTTCACTGAGAAGCTGCAGCTTTACAGGAAACACTGGATCTTTGTTTCATACTGACTGTGTTTAGTACAATACTGCTGACAGCACCACCCACTCACTCCATCACTCTACTTACACCAGAGTCTCCAGTCTGTAGTCTGGACTCTGCTGAAGATCAGACAGCTGCTTCACATCTGGATCCTTCAGGTTGTTCCAGCTCAGGTCCAGCTGTCTCAGATGGGAGGGGTTGGACTTCAGTGCTGCTGCCAGATAATCACAGCTGATCTCTGACAAACCACAGTCCCCCAATCTGTATAAAGAATGAAAGATGTAAGTTTATTAGACAAAGTGTGAGCTTGAAATCATTCAGTGTTTCATCATCTGTTCAGAGCTGAAGAAGGTTCAGAATGTAGAAGTTTAGAAAATGGAAACTCCAAACAGCTGAAGCCAACAGGAAGCAGCTTCAAACAGGAAACTGTGCAGAGTTTCAGACTATATGTCCTGATGCAGCCAGTTGGATTTTGGAGATTTGAATCTCTGTTCTGTGACTAAGTCCTTGAATCATTTCTTCCAGTTGGTCCAACAAGACAGACTAAGTGTTGGACATGTGTTGTGGCTCCATTAGGGGAGCTTCTAAATGTGATGTGATGGCCCCTCTGGGTCTGTCAGGTCACAGCACTGAAGAGAGCTCAAACTGGGCACACAGTTGTTCCAGTCTGGACCAAAGACTCTATACTGGGACTGAGGGACTGCTTTGACTGCACCCACTGGGACTTTTTAAAGGCTCATGTTCTCACTTAGATCATCGATTTCTACTTACATTTCTTTCTGGGAAAAATGGGGATTACTTTGGAAACAGGAAGTATTTTCCCCAATAAGCAGCCCTGGATTAGTAAATCACTCCAACATGTTCTCAGGCAGAAGAAGCTGTCTTGTTATGAGGGAGAGAAGAAAAAGATTGAGGCACAGAAACTTGTTGAAAGAGAGATAAAGCAGCTAAAATCAGGTGTAAAAGTAAAGCAGAGGATGAGCTGAATAAAGGACACTCAAGGCTGGCTTGGAAAGGAATGAAGTCCATGGTGGGGATGCAGGACAAGGAGCAAAGATGAATGTGATGCTGAATCAGCAGAAGACTTGGACTCATTTGATTCCAGCTTTGATATCATTGATTTCAATGAAGAGCTTTGTGATTGTAGCAAAGGGCTGGTAGCTCTGAGAGTCCCACTGATGAGGTGTTTGTGTGGAAATCTCTTAGTGGGACCAAAGAGAGAAAAAGCCCTGGTCCTGATGCTGTGGGAGGGAAATGATTGAAGTGTGCTGTGAGGAACTGACTGGGAGATTTTCACACATTTTCCAGTCCTCCTTGGAACAACAGGAAGTTCCCAGCATATGGAAACAAAGGTTAAGTGTCCTATGGCACTCAGTGATGGTGGTGCTGTGGCCCCACCACCTCCACCTCTTTGTAAAGGAACTAACTGTCATCTGAAGCTTCAAATGGAACTAAGACTTCCTCCACTAGGTGGCAGTGTCTGATGAGAAAGTGTTAGTGGAGCTGGCCTGGAGTCAGAAACAGGAAGATGCAGGATTTGGGCTGAAATGGGGAAAAGTGGTTCGCACTAGTGCCTTAAAGCAAGAAGGTTGTAGGTTGAAGCTTGTTGGCCTTTCTGTGGAGGTTGGATGTTCTCCCACAGTCCAATGAAATGCTGCTTAGGTTCATTGGTGCTTCTAAATTGGCTGTAGGTGTGGATGTGAGAGAGTGCTTCTCTGTCTCTCTCTGTTGGCCCTGTGATGGACTGCTCACCTGTGCAGGTGGACCACGCCTCTTGCCCTATGACAGCTAGGGCACAGGCTGCAGCCCTGTGAGCCTAAGCTGAATAAACAGTTAGCAAAAATGATCCATAGATGGCCTGAAATCCCCCAGTTAGCAGTTTGGTAGATAGCTATGACATGCTAATCCCATCCAGCAGCTGTATTCTACCTGTAAGCTGATCCCTGCTGAGCCAAAGCACTTTTTCATATACAAATTACAACCTTTAATAGAAACCTATTGGTCAGCATCTTATTAGCCTGCTGTTAGCTTCATTCCACAGAAAACTGAGAGAAACTAACAGAGTTGATAAAGAATAAAGAGAAATGTGCTGATTTAAAGCCTTTGAAGTGCTTCAGATGATCTCTGTCCACTTCTGTCCACTCATTCATTCATGTAAGCTTTCTAATGCAGCTTTGATCTTCACAGTCTGCTTCATGAAACTCATTCTAACCCTGAATGTCAGAGTGTTCCTCCTTCTCTTTCCCATCATTCATGCTGGCAGTGGAGAAGATTTGGATGTTGGACTGTGTTTTGGATGATGTGTGTATGTTTGTGTTGGACTGCTGTCTGTAAAGCAAACGCACATTTTGCTTTGGATTTCAGTGTCAGACAGACTTTAAGGTGGAATGAAGAGTTGGAGAGTTTCACAGTGAATTATCCAGTGGAGGATTTTTCTTCTTCTTTGAAGGTTTGAAATGTGAACATTGTTCTGCTGCAGTCAATGGACTAAACCAGAGAAGAAGAAAACAGACTTTACCATGAAGATCCTCAGTGTGGATCAGTATAATATCAGCCTGATGTCTGCAGTTTAGTGTCAGCACAACTTTCACATCATATTCATCTCAGCGCAACTAAAACATGCTGACTGACCTCAGAGTTTCAAGTCCACATCCTGGACTCTCCAGGAAACCACACAGATGCTTCACTCCTGAATCCTGCAGGTTGTAGTTGCAGCTCAGGTCCAGCTGTCTCAGATGGGAGGGGTTGGACTTCAGTGCTGCTGCCAGATAATCACAGCTGATCTCTGACAAACCACAGCCCCTCAATCTGTATAAAGAATGAAAGATGCAAGTTTATTAGACAAAGTGTGAGCTTGAAATCATTCAGTGTTTCATCATCTGTTCAGAGCTGAAGAAGGTTCAGAATGTAGAAGTTTAGAAAATGGAAACTCCAAACAGCTGACAGAGTTCATACGCCTTTGTCAGGGTCAAATTCAAGCAAGACCATGTGAAAATTAAAACACATCATCCTAGGTGAACTTAAACACCTTTGTTCCCCTTTTGTTAAGACATAGAAAAGTACACCACACAAAAATACTGCAAAAGGAAACGGTCGCCTTATATACATAGTGTATAAACTCAAAATGCACATTTCACTTCAAATTAAGATTAAGGCTTTGAACAGATCACATAGTTCAGTTCAACATATAAGACTTTAAGAATGCACAAGCATCTACTTAAAATCTATTTAATTTATCATCCATGATATTATTTTGTACAATTCCAATGTATTTTGTTCATCTCCCTTAAATAAACAGGCAGTCTTAAAGTATGAAATATTCATATACAAACACATATAAATGTGTGTACTGTCTCAGTGGCTGATAGTACCCCACAGGCCTCAGTGTGAGCTTGAAGACATTTATAATGTTTAAGTAGTTTAATGTGCAGGTGCTGACGATAAACACATTTTGAATGAAAGCCGGGGAACTTTGGTAGCACAGAAACAAGTGGCTATTCTTTGTGACTATATGGATCACTCACAATACCATTATTTCACACAAAGGCACCAAATTAATACTCAAAAAAGCTGCAGCAATACACACAAATATAAACAGTACTTGGTGACAACTTTGCTTTTAGCCTTTAACCCTTCTTGACTACTTTTGATGTGGCCTCTATATTTTACCTTTAAAAACAGTTTATCTGTTATTTTCTCATTTTGACCAACTGTATCAGCACAATTTATCTAAATTCAGACAAAATTTAAAATACAAGTAGAAAGTGATATTTTGACTGTAAAAACCACACACATGTTTAACGAATCATCTTCATAACTTGAAATGCAAATAGAGATTGTACATTTTTAAAAATACGCACACGTTTTGCAAACAACAAAGTTATATGGTACTATTTACCAAAAAATGCAGCCAAGGCTCAGACGTTTTTCATATAATCATTTCAAACTATTTACAGAACAATCAGGTGTCAAACAATAGTTTGTGTCACTCTAACACATATGAGAACAGCACAGGGATAAACCTGCAGGTCTGACAGCAGGTGTGTCACTCAGCGTTTACACTGCAATCTGCCTTTGTTGGCTTTAAGGCAGCAACTGTGACGATCACTAGTAGAACTGACACACAAAACAAAACAACAGCTACACACTAAATACACAAGACAACAAACTAACTTGAGACCAAACACGGTAAACGTCACAAATCTCTCACGTATCAAAACTCTCTCTCTCTTTCGCTCACTCGCTCTCTCTTGCCGGTCACTCCTAAAACTTCCCCCTTTTGCTAAACAACCAAATGTCATGTTTCCATATCATTTTTGATTGGTCGACATGGTACATTTTCCCACCTATAGGGCTTTGGAGCGTGATGTCACGGGAGATGGGCCACGCCCCCTTCCGCCATGACAGTAGGCCAGCCAAAGGATACCATTTCAGCTATGGATCGTACGTGTTGTGTTGTCGGTTGCAACGTTAGATCACACGATCGTGAAGGCAAGAAGCTGGATAACGGGCTCTCTTTTCATCGTTTTCCATCCTGGAGGCAACGTGAGGGATCCCATGTATCCGATATTACTAAACAAAGACGTCAGGCTTGGATTGCAGCGGTGAGACGAGCGGATATCGAGTTCTCTGCAATCCCCAGCTTTTTGTTGGTTTGCTCACGGCATTTTCTTTCCGGTGAGTTCTAAATTAATTCATATCACTCTTGAAAGGCTTTTAGTGTTATTTTCAACGTGCTGAGGTCATAGATAATGAGATAAAACATGCTAATGTGTGATGCTGCAGAACCACATCATGTCGACTGAGTAGCTTATGATTTGGCATTATTGCAGGCAAACCAGCATATGAAATGGATGTAACAAATCCAGACTGGGCACCAACACTGCACATGGGGCATGACGACATACCTGTATCAGACTCGGACCGGCACTCAAGGCGTACGCAACGGAAGCGAAAAAGAGCACCCATCGAGGTAAACAACCCCCCCCCCCTCTAAAAACATACTAAATTGCTATCACTGTACACTAATCCGCACATAACTTCCAGATGAATCACACACCTGTCATTGGAATATTGGTGTACATTTACCTTATGTCTAATTTTATCTTACAGGCTTTCGTTATGCAGCTGCAGAGTCTGAAGGTGTGCCCCGTGCAGAAGTGATTGATGAAGATCTGACAGAAGACCAACAGCAAAATCACAATGTCATGGAGGCAGTGGACAGCAGTTGTGTTGGACAAGTGGAGGTTGAGGTAGCAGCTGCAAATGTGGATATACTGAAGAAATGTAAACCTTTTAAAATGATGACAGATTACAAACTCTCAGCTGTGTCTGTAATCAAACCTCTGTAACTTTGCTTCACTTCAGCAGCATCAGCTCATGTTCACATGTTGATTCATGGTTTGCTTCAGTTTTTGATGGACTGCAGAATATTTTGAAGGTTATCTGCTATAAAAAGCCAGAACAGGAAAATCTGCTTCATGTGTTTCTGTTTGATCCTCAGTGACTTTGACACAAAGGCCTCTGCTGTGATGATCACACCTCTGATCAAGTCTCACAGTGTCAGCTTTGTTTTTATACATATGGATATGTGCTGATAAATGATCAGAATTATAATATTTCCCACTGTCTGCTGTGTGCCGTGACCTTTGACCTGCTAAAGACAGTCAGCTGTGGATTATTCATTGTTGTGTCTGATACTTAGAACTGTGAGGAAGAACACTACACAGTTAATCAGGGTCCCCTCTCTCTGAATCAGGAAAGGTGGGCAGGCCGCGTGTGGGCCGCGGGCCATACGTTGAGTCTCACTGTTTGAAATGTGAACATTGTTCTGCTGCAGTCAATGGACTAAACCAGAGAAGAAGAAAACAGACTTTACCATGAAGATCCTCAGTGTGGATCAGTATAATATCAGCCTGATGTCTGCAGTTTAGTGTCAGCACAACTTTCACATCATATTCATCTCAGCACAACTAAAACATGCTGACTGACCTCAGAGTTTCAAGTCCACATCCTGGACTCTCCAGGAAACCACACAGATGCTTCACTCCTGAATCCTGCAGCTTGTTGTTGGAGCTCAGGTCCAGCTGTCTCAGATGGGAGGGGTTGGACTTCAGTGCTGCTGCCAGATAATCACAGCTGATCTCTGACAAACCACAGAGACTCAATCTGTATAAAGAATGAAAGATGTAAGTTTATTAGACAAAGTGTGAGCTTGAAATCATTCAGTGTTTCATCATCTGTTCAGAGCTGAAGAAGGTTCAGAATGTAGAAGTTTAGAAAATGGAAACTCCAAACAGCTGACAGAGTTCATACGCCTTTGTCAGGGTCAAATTCAAGCAAGACCATGTGAAAATTAAAACACATCATCCTAGGTGAACTTAAACACCTTTGTTCCCCTTTTGTTAAGACATAGAAAAGTACACCACACAAAAATACTGCAAAAGGAAACGGTCGCCTTATATACATAGTGTATAAACTCAAAATGCACATTTCACTTCAAATTAAGATTAAGGCTTTGAACAGATCACATAGTTCAGTTCAACATATAAGACTTTAAGAATGCACAAGCATCTACTTAAAATCTATTTAATTTATCATCCATGATATTATTTTGTACAATTCCAATGTATTTTGTTCATCTCCCTTAAATAAACAGGCAGTCTTAAAGTATGAAATATTCATATACAAACACATATAAATGTGTGTACTGTCTCAGTGGCTGATAGTACCCCACAGGCCTCAGTGTGAGCTTGAAGACATTTATAATGTTTAAGTAGTTTAATGTGCAGGTGCTGACGATAAACACATTTTGAATGAAAGCCGGGGAACTTTGGTAGCACAGAAACAAGTGGCTATTCTTTGTGACTATATGGATCACTCACAATACCATTATTTCACACAAAGGCACCAAATTAATACTCAAAAAAGCTGCAGCAATACACACAAATATAAACAGTACTTGGTGACAACTTTGCTTTTAGCCTTTAACCCTTCTTGACTACTTTTGATGTGGCCTCTATATTTTACCTTTAAAAACAGTTTATCTTGCCAATCTGTTATTTTCTCATTTTGACCAACTGTATCAGCACAATTTATCTAAATTCAGACAAAATTTAAAATACAAGTAGAAAGTGATATTTTGACTGTAAAAACCACACACATGTTTAACGAATCATCTTCATAACTTGAAATGCAAATAGAGATTGTACATTTTTAAAAATACGCACACGTTTTGCAAACAACAAAGTTATATGGTACTATTTACCAAAAAATGCAGCCAAGGCTCAGACGTTTTTCATATAATCATTTCAAACTATTTACAGAACAATCAGGTGTCAAACAATAGTTTGTGTCACTCTAACACATATGAGAACAGCACAGGGATAAACCTGCAGGTCTGACAGCAGGTGTGTCACTCAGCGTTTACACTGCAATCTGCCTTTGTTGGCTTTAAGGCAGCAACTGTGACGATCACTAGTAGAACTGACACACAAAACAAAACAACAGCTACACACTAAATACACAAGACAACAAACTAACTTGAGACCAAACACGGTAAACGTCACAAATCTCTCACGTATCAAAACTCTCTCTCTCTTTCGCTCACTCGCTCTCTCTTGCCGGTCACTCCTAAAACTTCCCCCTTTTGCTAAACAACCAAATGTCATGTTTCCATATCATTTTTGATTGGTCGACATGGTACATTTTCCCACCTATAGGGCTTTGGAGCGTGATGTCACGGGAGATGGGCCACGCCCCCTTCCGCCATGACAGTAGGCCAGCCAAAGGATACCATTTCAGCTATGGATCGTACGTGTTGTGTTGTCGGTTGCAACGTTAGATCACACGATCGTGAAGGCAAGAAGCTGGATAACGGGCTCTCTTTTCATCGTTTTCCATCCTGGAGGCAACGTGAGGGATCCCATGTATCCGATATTACTAAACAAAGACGTCAGGCTTGGATTGCAGCGGTGAGACGAGCGGATATCGAGTTCTCTGCAATCCCCAGCTTTTTGTTGGTTTGCTCACGGCATTTTCTTTCCGGTGAGTTCTAAATTAATTCATATCACTCTTGAAAGGCTTTTAGTGTTATTTTCAACGTGCTGAGGTCATAGATAATGAGATAAAACATGCTAATGTGTGATGCTGCAGAACCACATCATGTCGACTGAGTAGCTTATGATTTGGCATTATTGCAGGCAAACCAGCATATGAAATGGATGTAACAAATCCAGACTGGGAACCAACACTGCACATGGGGCATGACGACATACCTGTATCAGACTCGGACCGGCACTCAAGGCGTACGCAACGGAAGCGAAAAAGAGCACCCATCGGAGGTAAACAACCCCCCCCCCCTCTAAAAACATACTAAATTGCTATCACTGTACACTAATCCGCACATAACTTCCAGATGAATCACACACCTGTCATTGGAATATTGGTGTACATTTACCTTATGTCTAATTTTATCTTACAGGCTTTCGTTATGCAGCTGCAGAGTCTGAAGGTGTGCCCCGTGCAGAAGTGATTGATGAAGATCTGACAGAAGACCAACAGCAAAATCACAATGTCATGGAGGCAGTGGACAGCAGTTGTGTTGGACAAGTGGAGGTTGAGGTAGCAGCTGCAAATGTGGATATACTGAAGAAATGTAAACCTTTTAAAATGATGACAGATTACAAACTCTCAGCTGTGTCTGTAATCAAACCTCTGTAACTTTGCTTCCCTTCAGCAGCATCAGCTCATGTTCACATGTTGATTCATGGTTTGCTTCAGTTTTTGATGGACTGCAGAATATTTTGAAGGTTATCTGCTATAAAAAGCCAGAACAGGAAAATCTGCTTCATGTGTTTCTGTTTGATCCTCAGTGACTTTGACACAAAGGCCTCTGCTGTGATGATCACACCTCTGATCAAGTCTCACAGTGTCAGCTTTGTTTTTATACATATGGATATGTGCTGATAAATGATCAGAGTTATAATATTTCCCACTGTCTGCTGTGTGCCGTGACCTTTGACCTGCTAAAGACAGTCAGCTGTGGATTATTCATTGTTGTGTCTGATACTTAGAACTGTGAGGAAGAACACTACACAGTTAATCAGGGTCCCCTCTCTCTGAATCAGGGAAGGTGGGCAGGCCGCGTGTGGGCCGCGGGCCATACGTTGAGTCTCACTGTTTGAAATGTGAACATTGTTCTGCTGCAGTCAATGGACTAAACCAGAGAAGAAGAAAACAGACTTTACCATGAAGATCCTCAGTGTGGATCAGTATAATATCAGCCTGATGTCTGCAGTTTAGTGTCAGCACAACTTTCACATCATATTCATCTCAGCACAACTAAAACATGCTGACTGACCTCAGAGTTTCAAGTCCACATCCTGGACTCTCCAGGAAACCACACAGATGCTTCACTCCTGAATCCTGCAGCTTGTAGTTCCAGCTCAGGTCCAGCTCTCTCAGATGGGAGGGGTTGGACTTCAGTGCTGCTGCCAGATAATCACAGCTGATCTCTGACAAATCACAGCCCCACAATCTGTATAAAGAATGAAAGATGTAAGTTTATTAGACAAAGTGTGAGCTTGAAATCATTCAGTGTTTCATCATCTGTTCAGAGCTGAAGAAGGTTCAGAATGTAGAAGTTTAGAAAATAGAAACTCCAAACAGCTGAAGCCAACAGGAAGCAGCTTCAAACAAACACAACAAGAGAAAAAACTCTGAATGTTTCACATTAAAGTCGTACATTTATCATAAAAACAGGACAAAGACTTGAAAAAGTCGTGTTTTTCCTTCCAGGAACCACAAGGCTTCACTTTTAAAGGTGAAGTGTGAAAGAAATGGACATATTTGAAGTCCAACACCTTTTTCCAGTCACATTATTAAAGCAGACAAACTACAAGCTCATTTTCATTCCAACAAGTCATCTTCTGACCTGGACTAACAACACTGGTCTCTATGTGCAGCTGGCTGTGAGACCAGTGCTCAGGGAGCGTCTACAAAGTGCAACACTGAAAGAACATCACACACTCATTAGCTTCCATCATCCAACCTGAAGAGGAAACAGAGACGCCTCCCTTTCAAAGTAAAAGCTGCTCCTTTTGGACACAGTATCAAAGAAAGTCTACATTATAACATAGAAAAGACAGAACAAAGTTTTGGTTGTTTTAAATTGTGCAGAAATGAAACTACACTAAGCTCAATTATGTGACAGACATTTCATCCCATGTCAGTTTGGCCTCATCCTGGGCCGGATTATCCAGCACACACTCTGACCACAGGCCCAGGGGCCACGCACAGCTGGGCTCCATCCAAGAGACAGGAAACAAACCAACACAATAATAAAAAGCACCATGTGATCTTCTTACATCTTCAAGACAAACATAGTAAAAACATGAGCATATTTGTTTCCTGATAAAATGATGTGACAGGTAGAACAGAGTAAAGTGGTGGTGTTACAGCCTTTCTCCCCTCTGCTGCCGAGGCTGTTAGTCTCTCCCAAACTCAGCTACAGGACTTCCAAATGAATGAAAGCAGCAGAAGTGGCTTTACAAATGAAAGAGGAAGAGGAGAAGAAGAGGAGAGGGAGGCCACCCTGACCATCACTCCAGCTGAAAACATCACACTTCCATTAAAGTTGGTGAGAAAATGTTGAGCAGGATGAGCTGCTGGCTAATCTGGAGGCTGTAGCAGCAGCTCACAGTCACAGTGGATTTCCACTCATGAAAAAGCTCTGGCTGCTTCATTTCTCATCTCATATCAGAGACTTTAATGCTTCACTGAAGCTGTTCTGTGATGCTTCCATATTCCAGTGAGGCCTCCATAATGATTTCAGCTGTTCTGTACACACACTGTGTGCCCTGTATGGCTCAAAGTCTCTGCAGCCTGTTTTTATCTGCTATCATCAGATCTTCATCATCCTCATTCACATCCCTCACACACTCTACAGCCTCATCAGCACCGACTTCATCTTCACTGACTGATGGAGCACAACATGAACCTGTGGAGGCTGAAACACTGTCCTGTCAAACATCTCCCCGTCACCACTCCACTTCTGTCAGCCTTTAAATGAACCCTGCTCAAGTCTGTCACTTCTGTTTGGAGCCAAAAGGAAAAACTGTTGTTCAGTCGTTTGGAAAGACAACATTTCTGAAAGCACTCAAACTTCTTCACATTTGTCTTCAGACACATCCTGAACATTTAGGAACTAAAGAAAGTTTCAAACATCAAAGACATGAAATATAGAAAAACAACAACAGCCGCAGTCAGTGAACTCACCTCAGAGTCTCCAGTCGACAGTTTGGACTCTCCAGTCCAGCACACAGAAGCTTCACTGCTGAATCCTGGAGGTCTTTATTTCCACTCATGTCCAGCTGTGTCAGATGGGAGGGGCTGGACTTCAGAGCTGAGGCCACAACTTCACAGTGAGACTCTGAGAGTCCACAGTGAGTCAGTCTGTGATGATAGAAAATATAAAATGTGTTATTATAAAAGCAGAAAATCTGCATTATAAACACAGACTGAATGTATATGAAGACAAAACAGAGTGAGGTCATAATCTGATGAATCTGCTCTTCACATCTGTGCTTCAGCTCCTCTTACGGTGTTTGACATGACACAACGATTGAGTCTCTCTCAGACCTGCAGACTTTTAATGAGAATCTTTGTTTGGCTTTAATCTGCAGATGAAGGAGGAAGATGGTGTCACATTTAGGCTTCCATAATGTCCACAGTCTGTCACTGAGATCTGATCCAGAGTCAGAGTGAAGACACACATTTGGACTGTTTCCTGTTTTGACTCCAGAACATTTTGAATGAGTTCAGCTCAGTGAAGAGTTCCAGCTGGAAAGATGATCTCTGTTTGCTACCTGCTGTCAGGTACGACTGTTCACGTCCACACGCAGGAAAAACCTGCTGACTGTTACCAAACGGAGCAGAAATCTCATCACTGGACAATAATGATGAATGAACTCAGAGCTGCTGATATCAGATCTGATTTCAGGGGAACTAAACACAGAAACGATTGGCTCATTTGAGCTTTCTGAGCCATTATCTGCTGCTGTGTCGCTAGTTGGCAGAAAATGATTTGTATTCCTGTTCAGGGCTTCAGTGTTTATGAGTCCAGATCCAGGTGACAGCAAGTCAAAATGATGTTACCTGTCTGTGTCCAGCAGCAGCCTGTATTCACTTTGAATATTGTTATAACCTGACATGGATCAGTTTGTCTTTGATTGGTTTGTAAATGTCACTGTTTCCATTGGACCTGAGTGACGTACAAAGACAAAGAGGGAGAGAAAGGAGAGAGAGGATGGAGACAGCAAAGAGAGAGCAAACACAAACAGGTGAGAGTGGACAGGTGACCAAGGTCAGCAACCAATCAGAGAGCTTCTGTTTGACCCACAGTCACTGATGATGACTGCACATAACCAAGCAGTGTGTTACTCTGATATCAAATATGGATCCTGCTCTTATAATAATGATCATCAGAATATATTATTGTGTTATTTTGTAGCTGAATACGATGTTTGTGTGATTATCAGTGAAAGAAGCAGTGAGGAGGATGGAGAGAGAGAGAGGACAGAGGGTGAAGTTAGAAACACTAAAAGGATTTTTCATGGATTTCATGGATGATTTGAGTGATTTCCAGCAGGACACTTAAACATGTCAGTGGACGTCCTAAAGAACATATTCACTGATATGAAACGTGTCATTGAACAGGATTAATATCAGTGGAAACATGGTGGAAACAGCTGTGACTGCATGGATGTGACACACTTCAAATCTGTTCTCCACTCTTGGATTTGGGATCCATGGAGCTGCTGCTGAGTCTGTACAATAAAGGAATGGTGTGGAAGGTTGCAGCGTACGGACACAAACACTTTGTGGTTACAATCTGATTTTATTTTCAACATTAAACTACTAACCTACACTGATCAATGATGTTAATGATCACATCTGGACTCACCCAGCCTTTCTGCAGTTCCTCACAGCTGGAATCAGTCTCTGTCGTCCCCGCTCTGATGTTTTGTACTTCAGCAGGTCCAACTCATCCAGAACCTCCTCTGACATCTGCAGCATGAAGGCCAGAGCTGAGCACTCGATCTCAGAGAGTTCCTTCTTTGATCTGTTCTCTGACTTCAGGAACTCTTGGATCTCCTGAAATAATGAGAGGTGGTTCATCTCCATCAGACAGTGGAAGATGTTGATGCTTCTGTCAGGAGAGATTTCATCACTGTTCATCTCCTTCAGGTTGTTGATGACTCTCTGGATGGTTCCTGGACTGATCTCTGTCTGACCCAGCAGACCTACTAAGAGTCTCTGGTTGGACTCCAGACAGAGGCCATGAAGGAAGCGAACAAACAGGTCCAGGTGGCCATTTTCACTCTGGAGGGATTTATACATGGCTCTGCTCAGGAAATCATCCAGAGAGGACTTGTTGTATTTTTTTCCCAAAAAGTTCTTCAGCACCTCTGTCTTCCTGTTGGAGTGACAGTGGAACTTGTAGACAGCAGCCAGAAACTCCTGAATGCTCAGATGAACAAAGCAGTAGACTGGTTTCTGGAAGATCACACACTCTCTTTTGAAGATCTCTGTACAAACTCCTGAGTACACCGAGGCCTCTGTCACATCCAGACCATACTGCTCCAGGTCTTCTTGGTAGAACATGATGTTTCCTTTCTCCAGATGTTCAAACGCCAGCCTCCCCAGCTTCAGAAGAACTTCCCTGTCAGCCTCCGTCAGCTCCTGTGGACTCGTCTCACGTCCCTCATGGTACTTGTTCTTCTTCCTCTTTGTCTGAACCAGCAGGAAGTGTGAGTACATGTCAGTCAGGGTCTTGGGCAGCTCTCCTCTCTGCTCTGTAGTCAACATGTGCTCCAGAACTGTAGCAGTGATCCAGCAGAAGACTGGGATACTACACATGATGTGGAGGCTCCTGGATGTCTTCATGTGGGAGATGATTCTGCTGGACAGCTCTTCATCACTGAATCTCCTCCTGAAGTACTCCTCCTTCTGGGCGTCAGTGAAGCCTCGTACTTCTGTTAGCCTGTCAACACATGTAGGAGGGATCTTATTGGCTGCTGCAGGTCGGGAAGTTATCCAGACGAGAGCGAAGGGAAGCAGATTCCCCTGGATGAGGTTTGTCAGCAGCTGGCTGACTGATGACTTCTGTGTGACATCAGACAGCAGCTTCCTGTTGGTGAAATCCAATGAAAGTCTGCTTTCATCCAGGCCGTCAAAGATGAACAAAAGCTGAGAGACAGCCAGCTTCTCTGCTGTGACCTTCTGTAATGTTGGATGGAAAACATGGAGCAGCTCCAGAAGACTGTACTGCTCATCTCTGATCAGGTTCAGCTCCCTGAATGAAAGCAGAACCACCACACTGACATGTTGGTTCTCCAAGCCCTCTGCCCAGTCCAGAGTGAACTTCTGCACTGAGAAGGTTTTTCCAACACCAGCCACGCCGTTGGTCAGAACCACTCTGATGGGTCTCTGTTGGTCAGGTAAGGCTTTAAAGATGTCCTGGCACCTGATTGGAGCGTCATGGAGGGCGTCCATCTTGGAAGCTGTCTCCAGCTGCCTCACCTCATGTTGGGTATGAACTTCTTCACTCTGTCCCTCTGTGATGTAGAGCTCAGTGTAGATCCTGTTGAGGAGGGTTCTACTTCCTGTTTCATCACTTCCTTCAGTCACACGTTCACATCTCCTCCTCAGACTGATCTTATGTTCATCTAAAACCTCCTGCAGACCAACATCTGCTGAAAGAAAGAAAAACAATGAGACTAAAGAGAAAGAAAACTCTTCAATGTCTGAACAACACAAGAAGTCCAGTTTTCAGAAATGAGTCCTTTAGCAGACAGATGTTCAGTCTTACTTTGTACACAGCTGCTCTGACTGGCTGTCTGCAGTCCAGCTCTGCTTCTGGATCTTTCTCCACACTGTGCAGAAGCTCTGATGGTGACACAGAAAAGTCACAGTGGAGATACTTCTGTCCACCTTTGATTAGACTCATTATAAAAAGGAAAACAAAGTTTGAACACAGTCATGTTTCCAGTTCACTGACTTACATTTATTCCATGGACACTCACTCTAACCTGAAGCACAGCTACAACCCAACATTGTTGAGGCCTCATCTCCTCCTTTCCTGACTGTAGAGGTTAAATATGCAACAACCAACAAATAAAAGAATTTGGTTCATTTCAAAGAAATTCACACGGTGACCAAGTAAAGTAACCGTAGTAAAGGAGACAACATCCTGTTGATGGTGGGATTATTTGAAAGATTTGCTTTAGTCACGTCACCAAATGCAGTTGAACCACCCGTGGATCCATGTTTGACCATTCTACCACTCTGAGCTCTGCTTTTTAATCATTTTATTATTATCATCATTCATTTATTCATTCTTTGGAGGGGGGCTATTTCCTAATGCCGCCCTAATAAGCTGATGTTCAAGGGGAAATATAACAGAAACTCTTTCAGTGTTATTCATTAATAAATTAACAGATAAACTGTGAAGAAGAAAAAACTGAGATTTAAAGGAGAGAGTGAGAAACTTGATCATCCATCCTCATAATACATGTTTATCAGTATCTGCTGTGACCATACTGCAGTAATAACTACAAGTCTACATTTCTGTGACTGTTGATCAATCACAGCAGGAATCTGAGCTCATCTCTGCACACAGAGCAGCTTCAGCTCTGGGATAAACTGCTCGCTTCACGTCCTTCTCAGCTCACAGACACTCATCCTGATATTTTCCTTTAACATTTGATGGTATAATTCATCTGAGTTTACACTTTATCTGCATAAATACAGAAAAACAGACCCAAACACCAGAAACCATCAGTTTCACCATGTAGAATATATTGTTGTTTCCTTGCTTTTAATTCAGAGAAAAACTCTGATTTGGATTTTCTCTGTTCTCTTTGCCACAGCCCATCCCAGCAGCAGCTGAAGCAGCTGACTGTCACAACACTGAATAACACTTTAGGAGGAATTTCAGAGGTCAGTAAAGCTCCAGTTTCAACATCAGTTAATTAATCATAGTTCATCATAAATGTTAACCTGGCTGGCACACATGTTAATGTTAGCCATTTAAATATTAGCAGTTAGCTGAGGCCACAAGAAGAAGAGGCCCTAGAAGAACAATGGATGATAAGATTCGATTTTCAAGACTAGGCAGAGACGTGTTTTCCTTACCTAACCTAACCTACAGTTATGTTTCCTTATTTCTGCTGTTTGCATGTTCACAGCTGAAATAAAGCTGCCTCTTTGACTTCATCCTGTTGTGTTTGGGTCCAATCCTGCCTGCCACACAGCGCTACAGGACAAAGTCTAATATTTTTATCTTTTTAATGAATCTTTGGTCATATTTATCCAGGAAAACACAAACATGTAAAGGAGTCATCACAGTTCTCTGACCTCGTTGGTTCAGCACTGAAGTGTGGAGGGTAATCTTTGGACCAGTCACTCCTCACCGACGGACAGCTGGATCCTGCAGACTGTGACCTCTGACCTCTGCAGACACAAACATGTTTTATTCAATGATCAATTCTCTGATAAAGTGATTGAAGCAGCTGTGATCACACAGACTGCAGATAATGCAGCTGTTTCCTGTCAGTAACAGTCCTCTTAGATTAGAGTTCAGCTTTTTACAGGAAAACAAATGTCCCTGAATGCAACAGTGAGACACAGGCTGCCTGTGTGGCTGTGATAGCTGCCGTTAGGAGCGCTCATGTGTTTGCAGTTAGACGAGGAGATGTTACCATCATGGACACGTTAACAAATCCTGCAGCATCACGTGGCACAAACACTTTGTGTTCCTGTCATCTGCAAGCAACAGGAAGTTCATTAATAAAGGCGGGATGGAGACGCGACTGTGATGGTTCTCCTTCATCCAGCTGTTACACACATCTGGGCTCACACGACGAGCCTTTGTCTAATACAGCAGCTGCTCTCTGAACACTTTTCTGAAGAGGAGCTGCACAAACCTTTGTTTGCTTTCTAGAGCAGCGTATCAAAGTCAAACTACCCACTGCTAGCAGCTGTTTCTATCATAGTTTAGGATCCAGATGTGTGAGGTCTAGATTTACACCTCTGATTAAAATACATAGTTAAAAACAGCCAATTGAGTCCAAATGTGTCTTAAACCAGATAAACTGACAGTTACAGCTGAGCCTGTGTGTCCTTGGAGACACTGCTCTGCTACAGAGATGCATTTTAGAAACCAGGAAACATCAAAATCATTTAAATCAGAGAGTTCTTGTTACTAACAGCTCACCTCTCTGCAGCAGAGACTTTGAAATCAATGATAAAATCTTACGCCTAAATTAACTTTACTGTTAACGAGTTTTCATGTTTCTGTAATCCACCAGTGTGCTCATGCTTTTTTAAGTGAAAACATATTTTTAATGATCAAATATAATTATGTTTGTTATTTGTGGATTTTAAATGTCCTTGACAGAGACAGATGATGATCATTATCCTGCACTGTGGTCTCAGGTTTGGTCGAGCTAGCACAAAGAATGGCTATGTTGAACTTCCTCCTGGGATCTACACTAAGAAGTGAGTCCAACATTAGCAGGGTCTCTTTCCTTTATCTGATTCACTTTAGCATTCACAGTCACGTGAAGCTTGTTATTAACTCGATAAGTCAACCCAGGGTTTCAGCTGAGCGCTCACATGAAACACATGGTGTTGGCAGCATCTGATCAATCATATTCATGGAGACGTGTATCAGCAACAGAGCAGCTGAGTTTGCAGAAGGAAGTCAAACTAAACCACAGGAACAATATGAGGAGATTACACACATAATAAAATACTAGCAGTAACACAGCTGCTGCAGACAAATCAGTCATGTGATCGTGTGTGAGAGGAGAAGGACTGTAAAGGAGTTTGGTGTTAAAAGCTCTGTATGAATGTGGGAGACTTTGAAGGGCTTTAAAAAGGCCAATATAAAATAAAAGGCAGCAAAATTGCTGAGTGTGAAAGTCACCAGACTTATCAGACCTCTGTGATTAAGACCTGTAAGAACACCTGTTTGTACTTGTTGGCATTATATCAAACACACACGTATATTAAGCCTTTGTTTGAACTCTGGTTGAATTTGTTACTTTCAGACTGTGAAACATCACAGAGGCTGCAGCTGCAGATCTTTTATTCACCTGGAAATTTACTTTAAATGTTAGATGGAAAATGTATTGCTCAGTTTAACTAAAGTAAGAACAAGAATCCATAAACCTTCATAAAGACAAACATCTCCCAGAACATTGAGCTGCTGAAGTGTCACTGAAGGGAAAAACTATTTGTCCTCCTCCATCCAGCAACACCTGAAACACCTGAGTGGAAGCTCCTCCCTACACTGTGTTTGAAGCAAAGCACAAAGGAGACACCTGCTGGAGCAGCTGGAGTCCTACAGACACTCAGCCTCTTCACTACACAAACACCTCCAACATCCACTCTTTCCACTCTGACTGCTGTGTTTGTGGAAACACTCCAACACACACCGCTTCACATACCAACATAGAAATGTGTGAAAAAGAGCTGAGCTGATATTAAACATGAGGATTTATTCAGAAATACAGAGTCAGGAACAACATCTAGACACACATTACCTCTCAGCAGCAGAAGAACAGCCTTTAAAGTTTGCACCAGCATCCTTCGACCTGTTGCTCTTTAAGGAAACACAGCTGGGTTCAGGTCCAGGAGATTCTGGCCTCTTATTGATCCTAAAAGAAAAACAATTGTCGCGTATTATTGAGGATGAGAACAAAACAACGAAGGTCCAGAAGAATTAGGTCAAACGATGATTTTAATGAACACATGCGTAGGGAGATGAACACCGTTACACAATCAGCGTCAATCTCCGCCCAAAAGCACACAAGCAGTTGCTTTTATAACATCAGGATATTATTACGCCCCCTCTTGTGTCAGAGCAGATACTTGCATGAGTTAAAAACACAAATGTTCTGTTGACAACTTTTGACACAGTTTGAAAAGAACATCGTCTCCACGCCAGGTGCTTCCTGTAGCTCGTCTTGCTTTCACTTATCCCTGGAACATCAGACGCACGTCCTGCAACAAACTATCACTTATGCAGGCACAAAATGCAGTTACAAGCAAAATATGTCTGAACTCTAACCTAGAATATAAGTCTACCTACGGTGTGTGTGTGTGTGTGTGTGTGTGTGTGTGTGTGTGTGTGTGTGTGTGTGTGTGTGTGTGTGTGTGTGTGTGTGTGTGTGTGTGTGTGGATGTCTCGACCTCAATTGCACTCTGTCTCACCTACTAAAGCTCACACCCAGACTCTCATATGTGTAACAATTTAACTGAAACTATATGTGTAATATATTGAATAAATGCTTTAATCAAATGCCACTACTCAAAGCTCAATAAAAAGGATATAAACGAATAAAAGATAATAATGAATACTTGTATCATGTGTGTTTTGTAAGCGTGTAGGCAATCCTTCCATACCTCTAAGTCACTTTGCACAATAGATCGACATCGCGACATCGCGCCAGACGAAGCTTCTGACCATCAATTATCAGACTGAGCTTAAACTCTTTAAAAGCACAAACTGCAAGATGTGTATAAAAATAGTTATAACTGCACCTGGAATAAAGGTTAATATGGGATTATGATAACACCTGTAAAACAAGTTTTAACGTAATACCAACAGCATCAATAAATGCTTTGATGAAATGATGATTAATGCAATGGTAATGATAATGGTTATGACAGTAACAGTAACATATCTCCCTGATCTCCACACAATAAATGTAACAGCTTCATGAGACAGGAAGGAAAAAAAGGAAATGTTAAATTAAAGACATGACGAACAATCTGAAACTCGTAAAAATAATGTACTTACTCTTTGTCACATAACAGTCTTTTGTTAAAGTTTTCAATAATACCCTTTGACATGTTGCTCTTTAAAACACACTTTTACTCCCTGACCTTTGACCCAGTGTGACATGTTGACTCACTACCTCAGACAGCTTAAAATAGTCTTTTTGTTTTTTGGTGCTGCCTAAAAGAACCGTGAAATATCTGTCCTATATACAGTTATGTTCATATATTTTTGTACTACATCAGGAAACTCAAAAACATAGTTTTTAACATTTTAATCCTTATTTTTAAAACTGTTTTTGTCATTTTTCTTCTCCCACTGCATCAAAAATCATTATTTACACTGAATAAATGAGTCAGCAGCTCTCTTACATTGTTGCTGCAGGTTCATTACTGAAGTGTGGAGGTATTCCTTTGGACCGGTCACTCCTCACAGACACACAGCTGGATGCTGCAGATCCTGCTCCATCCTTTTCCTCCATCTTCTTGATGTCAGGGTGGAGTTAGTCTGAGAGGCAAACACACACACTCAGAGGTGCTGTTGTACTGGAAGCATCACACTGACGGGTTTCTAAAGTTCTCATTGATCATTTCATGGAGTTTCTGTGGTAAACACTGTCCTGTGACATATGTGTTATGGTGAGGGTCATGAGGGCTAACCAGCCCCACTCCTTACTCCTCATATTTCAGCCTGAAGCACAATAACTGTAACATTCCTGACTGCCCGACAGACGGTAGCCTTGGAAACGTGCTCAGCGTCACCAATATTATACAGAAAGCTCCCGTTTGCAAAAAACCGAAGTGCGATACAAATAATATGTACAGAACTGAGAGCATGTCCGCGATGTGTCACATGAGCAATATTAGGCCTGAGGATGTTATTCAAATAACTTATAGATTGTGCTGAAAAACGGTGACGTTCACACAGGAAATCATCAGGAAATGATAAAATGTCCAAACGCGCTCTGATCACTCTCTCCCGGCGGAGAGCTCTGCGGAGAATTTGGGCTTCAACATCTACTGGCTCTTCAAGGAAGGAGCACGCCATGTCTGACACTTCCTACAGTCAGGTTTCCAACACAGAGGCGGAGAAAGTCAGGGTTAGTTGAAGTAAACCTGCTAGGGGGCAGGTGAGCTTCACGGAGTGTGTCGTCATAGTAACTCACTCAGGATTAATCTAAACTCGCTTTGTGAAACCGAAAACCCAGAGTTTTCGTTAACTCAGGGTATACTTACTCAGAGTTTGCACTAAACCGGCTTCCTGAAACAGGGCCCTGAACCCTGAACAAACCCACCTGTTCTCTGATTGGATTGTTAAATTTGTGATTGACATGACATTGGCCAATCAAATGAAAGGCAGAAAAATAGGGACGTACTTGTAACTTGAAACTTGAGTGCAGAGTTTCACACGTATTGCTTGGCTAAGTCCACACACAAATTATTTTTACACCTACAAATCCTGATTTACAAGTACAAAATATTTATGACCACAATTTGAGCCCATACAGCCACAGACTGACGGAGGCAGGAGAAGCTGCCTACAGTCATCAGTCAGTGGATCCACAGTAACATCGAGTTCAGCTGCTGATCATCAACTGTTTCTGTCTCGTTCCCAGACTCTGATCTCACATAAAACGAAGCAGATTTATGCTGAAACTAAGCTGCACACAGCTGATGTTAGCCAGGAAAACAGTACAGACTGCTAACGTTACCTTAACATGGAGACGATCAACTGCGCCACAACATTCACGAAAGCGAAAGTAAAAGCGACGGAAGGAAACGATCAGAGAGGCGTTTGAGGGACGGTCAGAGTCAGGAACCTCAGAAACGCATCAGGCTGGACCCTGTTTCAGGAAGCCGGTTTGGAAAACTCAGAGTGAAAAACGACACTCACGGTTGAGTAACCCCGAACTGTCCAACTCGGAATATTCGGTTTCAGAAAGGCTGATAACAATTAGTTCAATCAACGCGGAGTTGCTTTAACCCCAAGTGAAGCGCGCGGACGAGGATACATAAAGCCCTGATTAGTGGAGCACAGATTAAGCGAGTCACCATGGAGACGGAGGGAAAGAAGGCGTGGTCAATGTATTTTACAGCGCTTGAGGCCGAAATTCTGATGGCAGCATATGCCGATAACATGCAAATTCCGCGGAAAAAAGTAACACAGCCACAGCTGCAAAAGAAAGGGAGCATGCATGGCAAAACATAGCCGACAGTCAATGCGTGAGTGTGAATTTAAACATTGATCTAGGGATTCCCACCCATTTAACACGTTATTTTATCATATGTTATTTTATTTGTTATTTTATACATTTTATTTTGTGATGTGATGTGAGCGCAGGTGCAACCCAACAGGCCCCAAACGTTCCTGGCAGCAAGTAAAAATGAAATATAAAAATATAGTCCAAACAGGTAAGGTGTAATTGTATTATGAGCCATAGTGCTTGCACTGAAAAAAATATGTTGTTGGATTTACTTAATTCAATGGTGGACATTTGTTGCACACAGATGTTTTGCTTTGGCAGCAACTTAAACAATTGAATTAAATTAACACAATTTATTCAAGTTCAATAAGCCTGTGCAATTTGTGTTGATAAAATGTGACTTAAACATGTTTTGATGAAGTAATTTGAGCTCTTGGAATATTTTAATCCTTCACAATTTTCTCACGTTATCCCAACACGATTCAATAACTTTTACCCAATACTACTTGGTCACTTAAATACTACATGTTATCTTCAAATTACATTTTGCTATTATATTCTAGTATCAAATACACAATTTTCAAATGGAGGCCTTATAACAGATTGTATTGTTCTCTTCCAAGATGGTTGCTGGCATCCACCAGTAACCTTTCAAAACAACATGTCTAATTTCACTGCAGTAGGTAAAGAATTAAACTGACATTACTCCTCTACTGAATCTATATAAATCAACAGTTAAATAATGTCAGTTCTTCCGTGTTCTCTGGAATCAATCACAGCAAAGAAATTAGACTCTTTCTTTTGAAAAATGTTGGGAAAGAACAATACAAAACATTCTATTTAAGGCCTCTGACATCAAGATTCAGTTAAACAACAATTATAACTAAACAATTTGAGGTAATGTTAGTTTCCATTAACATTAAATTAGGTTACTGAATTGGCAAACACCTTCCTATTAACACTACCCATTTTACCCCAATAACTAAAGAAATTAGCACTTGCAGGTCAAAACCTTTATTCAAGAGACGCAAAAATAACATTGATACAGTGACTGTCAAAAATTACAGCACTGATCATACTGTGACATCTTGGTTCAAAACAGCACACTTAGAAATATTCAACGTTCCTTACTTCAACTGAATGAAACTGAAAATACCATTTCACACGGGCCATATGGGATATTTAGACTGTATAACTGTTCATGCTACATCTCTTCACTAGTAAAAGAAAGAAAAAATACAAAGAGAAATTTAAAAATGCTGCCAAACAGAACTTGTACAGAGCAAAAGGAAAAACAAACAACAACAAAAAACGGCTCGTCCTCATGGCAGTTGCAGAGTATATAAAAATGAACCCTGCGATCTGTTCCTGGAATTGAGCTTCAAAAATGCAGCAGAACAAGTGTGAGATTTAAATGTCCTCTCACCTAGAGCTGGTCACCTCACATGCATAACAGTGAGCTTCGTTGCAGGAGCAGTTTTGTCTTAGTTGTGAGCTTTTCTTGAGAGCTGAGTTGCATCCAACTCCATTACCACCCATTGAATCACCTCAAAAGTGTAGCAGAGTTGTGATGGGTAACTCATGTTGAAGGAATAAAAAAGGTCCAAACAGCATGGCTACTGCAAAGGTCACGTTATCCAGATCTTGAAGAACAACATCAGAAAAGTCATTGCCTGGCGCATCTCTGGAGACAGATGTTCATTGTGGTTTTCTCAATCTGTGCAGTGGCCTCAGGCAAGTCCTGGTTAAACACAAAACATTTCTTTAAGATTCCTTTTTAAACTCATCTCTTTTTAATCTACCAGTTCTAATGTTAGAGTAATTTAAACCAATGCAAGCAACATAGTAAATAGCTATAGCCAAAGAGTGGCCTGCCATGCTGCCATTCATGGTCTAACAGAGTTTCTAAGAGAGGGTGAAAAACATAATAATTTCAAATGCTTTACATTAGTTTTTGTTAGAAAGACACCGGCCCATCAGAAATCCAGGTTATGTCACTCAGAAGATGTTAGAATTTAGACTTTCAGCCCCACAATTTGGTTAGCTGTTGGTCAGTTGGTCATTTTTTCAAACAAAAGCTAATATAAATATTGGTGGGATTTTCCTTTGTTCATTAGAATGACAAATTTAAAGTTTTTTCACACTGATGTGACCCCTAATACAGGGGTGGGGATGGGGCCTCAAGGGCCGGCGGCCGAGTTCACTACCAGGCCTCATGTGAACTTCAAATTATTAAAGAGGACTACTGGTCCTAACCAGTCCAATGAGGATCAAGTGGATAACTAAATGCATTTTTAAATGTTGCAAAGCCACAATCTACTCATAAAACACTCACCATGAACTCCTGCACCAAGATGTTGCAATTGTCTTTCACACAGATGCGGAGCACTTTGATGAGGGACTCCGAGCATTAATGTCATCCTTGACTATTATAACAAAGAAAACAGAGATTTGTGAACTTTTCAGTAGCACAGAAGAAAATGATCCCAGACAAAAACTTGACTTTTTAAACCAGTCAACATGCAACACCAGCATCTACAAAGCAATATCAAAAGTTCCTGTTTGACATCAACTTTATGGATATATAGTTTCCAGAACATTTATTTTTTTTTAAAAAGATAATTTTTTCTCAGTGGGCCAGTAAATGCATGACGGAAATTATGGCATCCTTTCGGTGGAATCAGTACTCACAGGTAATAGTTGACTGTTTCAATGGATGCAGCATAAAAATCTTTTACTGACCTAATGCAATACATATACACTTTGTAGTTAAAGAATTTTAAAGTTCTTACTGTCATCATGGCAGCTACATCCTTTAGCTTTGTGCCCTGTTCCCCTGATCACTTTGCAAACACTTTCAGCAGACTGTCAGAGAAAAACTCAGCTCCGTCAGAAACCTTGACTGTAAAGGCATGGTTGGGATGCACTGGAATGCTGCATTTTATCTGAAATGACATAAAATTATTTTGAAATAACAGCAGGCACTGTGCTTGGTTAATCAGTAATGTTTTGTTGAATAAAAACTGTGTTTCCAGATCTTATGGGATTAAAAAAAATCCAAAGATGTTTGTTTTTGATTTGCAACCCAACAACCCACAAGTTACAACCTCATTTCAGTTCAAGTGTGCATTAATGCGAGTCCAGTAATCACCTTTCTGGCAATACATACAGGTATAAGTTAAACCTATGGCAGATTTTGGATTTCTCAGTTGTATTAATAGGGTGAGTATGCATGCACCTAATAATTATAAAAAACCTATTATAATTAAGTTACAGAAACGAAAATAGAATATACTTTCTTACCATAACACCTTGAACCCACAATCCATCAGCTGACTCCTGGTGAAATGCAGAATAGAGGTCATCTCTCAATGTGCAGCAAAAAAAACAAAAACAAAAACAAAAACAAAAGGAGGGCAGGAGGGGTAGGGATGTAAGCTAGCATAATGCCGCTGATGATATAAGCTGTTCAATGTCCAAAATCTCACTAACACCACGGTGCAGTAAATACACAATGTAACTGAAGAGTCAGTTGACAAATCTATTCACACAGAAAACCAAATTATGTTATGAGTGCCTCGTAATTAGGTTTAATGTGATATTACGGCTCTTGTGCCAAAGACAAATTCAAATGAAAAAGCGCCAATTCTTTGATAACAGATAAAACAGCAAATAAGCTAACGGCTCTTTTTTAGCATGTTACATGGCGACACTCTAGACGTTTAACTACATTTGGCTGAAATATGGTAAAAATGAATTCAAAAAATCAAGACATACCAAAAACGTAGAGTTGGCTGCTCGACTTGACTGAGATGGATGCCTTTTTTAAACCACGATCCAAAGCCCGCGAGATGAAATCACGCGTGGTTTCACGAGATTTAACGTTGCTATCTTATTGACTTACTTCACCTGAACATGATATGAACAATTTAATACACCCTTTCTGCATATCATGTAGTTTTTACACTATATAGTTACATTTAACTTTAAAACATGAGGCAATTGTGTTAAATGCATGCAAGATGCTTACATAAATCCAAGAGATGGCCAGTCCCTTTTTTTCAGTGTGGTCTGTTTGTCCGATGTAAATCAATTGCAGTTAGAGGCTACATTAATTTACTTTCTGTAAGCACTTATTGAAATTATCTGAGCACATTACAAGTACATATTTGCTTACTCTGTATGCTCAAATGTGACCCCGTTATAGCCAACAGAAAAAAAGCGGAGGCCCGAAAAACAGGTGGGGGTCCTCCACCACCACCACTCACAGAGGCTGAGCAGTTGGCCCTCAGCCAAAACAGTGGGCGCCCTGTGGCCGAAGGCATCTCTGCGGGGACATCCTCTGAGTCAATAACCCCGCAAGACACAAGTGCCTACATAGGGGGTAAATTCAAAATAATACATGATGTGCATACATCCTTTCTTCACAGTCACCTTTGCAGTGCGACACATTCATTTGATAAACTCTTTACCATAATGGATTATTTTGTAGTGAAGTTATTTTCCGACTGATTTTGCCTTCCCTCAGTCTTGGTTGTCTTTGAGAGCATAATGACAATGAAGTGTAAGCTGAGTGCTATATGTTTGTTAATTGCCATTTGGTCCCTTGTAAGTTATAAGTGACCTGTATGAACCTCATATTCTATCAGTTGATGGTGGTGGTGTACTGCATCTGGTGCAGCCTCCTGTTGAGCCAGACCAACATGCAGTTGTGAGTACTCTTAATACTCCACAGATTATATGAGTTTACAGTAGAACAGCAATGTTGTCTATTTCTTTACTACAGGAAAATAATGAAGAAACATTGACAGCTGTTACAGAGGAGGAAGCAACAGAGACACTTTATGAGGTTTACATCTTTTAATACTTTGTGTACAGGAAACACAGGTGACCAATAAAGCCAGTTGAACAGAAAATCTGTTTATTCTTCTTTCAACATGTTGAGGTGATGGGTCAAAAGAAATGATTGTGACATATGGTGTCTCTGACTGCGCTTCCATCTTGTATGTCCGTGGGAGGGTCAGGATGTTCATGGTTTGGATCACTGCTGATGTTTGGTTCAGAAGGACAGTGTTCTCCTCTAATTGTGGCAATGTTGTGAAGAATCACACATGCCACAATAATGTCACATGCCCTTTCTGGGGTGACCCTGAGTCTTTGCAGGCACTGGAACCGGGCCTTAAGCATTCCGATAGTCATTTCAATTCTGGCTCTTGTCCTGCAATTAGCCAGATTATATCGCTGCTGTGGGCCCGGTTCAGGGTCAGGGTAAGGGGTAAGCAAATAGGGTAAACATGGATACCCCCTATCACCAAGCAAGTAGCCAGTGAACTCTCCTAAGACAGAAGGGTACACTTCAGTTCAAATGTCCCTGAAGCAATTGGTCTTTATATATTTTAAAGTATTCTCAACTCACCATGTCCAAATTTTGTGCTCAGTGTACATTCACGGAATATTTGTGAGTCATGGACAGAGCCTGGCCACTTGGCTTCCACATTTGTGATAATGTTGGCAGCATCACATATGATCTTCACAGTGCAGAGAACACAAATTAGCATCCATTACTATAATGAAATAATTTGTTAGTTTGACATGCTACAGGGAACTATGTACCTGTACATTAATGCTGTGGAAAGACTTCCTGTTCACATAGTCTCCTTCATTTACTGAAGGAGCAATGATTGGAATGTGAGTGCCATCTGTACAGCCAATCACGCCTGGGAACCCTGGAAATAAATGTAAAATTTAAGTAGTAGTTCAAGTATCACCACATCATAAATTAAGTTTTGGTCATCCTGATACCTGCAATTTTGTGGAATCCCTCTTTGATAAATCTTGTGGGTCTGTGACCGGGGAACACCACAGACGAGTACAGGAGACGTTTCAGTGCAACTGTAACATTCCTGACTGCCCGACAGACGGTAGCCTTGGAAACGTGCTCAGCGTCACCAATATTATACAGAAAGCTCCCGTTTGCAAGAAACCGAAGTGCAATACAAATAATATGTACAGAACTGAGAGCATGTCCGCGATGTGTCCTATGAGCAATATTAGGCCTGAGGATGTTATCCAAATAACTTATAGATTGTGCTGAGACACGGTAACGTTCACACAGAAAATCATCAGGAAATGATAAAATGTCCAAACGCGCTCTGATCACTCTCTCCCGGCGGAGAGCTCTGCAGAGAATTTGGGCTTCACGATCTACTGGCTCTTCAAGGAAGTGGCACGCCATGTCTGACACTTCCTACAGTCAGGTTTCCGACAAAGGGGCGGAGACAGTCAGGGTTAGTTGTAGTAAACCTGCTAGGGGGCAGGTTAGCTTCACGGCGTGTGTCGTCATAGTGACTCACTCAGGCTGCAGCTGAACTCGCTTTGTGAAACCGAAAACCCAGAGTTTTCGTTAACTCAGGGTATACTTACTCAGTTTTTCCACTAAACCGGCTTCCTGAAACAGGGCCCTGGAGTTTAATTCTGTTTTCATCTTTAGAAACATCTGGAAATAGTTATAAAAACGCTGCGTAATAAAGAAAAATAGTGTAGATTAGTTTGAGTTGTGTTTAGCTGAGCTGTGTCTTTAATCTGAAGTTCATTTTGTGGAGGAGCAGCAAGACTTTCAGTGTTACTCTCAGAGAAAGCCTCCCAAATGTCTGTTGTCTTAATAGTGGAATTATCTGGAAAATGAACCAGTTCTTATGAGCTGCTTTTCTGTATGAGCAGTCACAGCATTTTATACAGCGTGCTTCATTCACACAAGCACTTCTTTTTCTAACAATGACACTATGATGGATGCATCGGAGAGCAAGTCTGGGTTCCACATCTTGCCCAAGGATACCGTGGCGTGCAGACTGGAGCAGCCAGGGATCAAACCTCCAACCTTCCAGTTAGTAATTCTACCTGCTGAGCTACAGTCTGTACTTCCTGAACAACACACCCTCCTTTTGTTTCTTTATTTCCAGTAGCAACCAGGACCATAATGAACCCTGACTCCAACAGACACTCAGGATCCACCTGCCCAGTAAGTCACCCGCTAACTGCAACTATCAGAGCCCTGACCTTCTGCAGAGACGAGTCACACTGAACACAGCAAGTGTCCCTGCTCTCAGATACAAAACCTGCCTTTAAAAGTTCAGAGTAATGAAATCAGCAGTTCTGGTTCTAGAATTTGTAGTCTCACACACATGTGCAGAGCACTTTTGTTGTTTTGGTTCACATCGGTTGATATTCTGCTGCAAACAACTAATGAGGACATTTTCTAAAAGCTTTGAGTGTCCATCAGGATCCTGTAGAAACAGCTTCTGGCTGCAGCTGCTGTGGAGCTCCACAGTAACCGGAAACACGTAACTTCAGTTAAATCGACTTTGACAGCGAAAACTAAATTGCGTTTTTGCTACTATTGATGCTGCTGAGAAATAAAAATGGTTTTAAGTTTTTTTTTAACACTCTGGGTTTGTTCATAAAAATTCCCCTAAATTGTTCGTGGCCAAAAGTGACACTTGCTGTTTCGCTGATTCATTTATTTTTTTTACAGTACATCGTGTTGTGCGTTCTGATTGCTGTAGACCATTGTCAATCAATCTAGTCCAGTGTCTCCTGTACAGGAGCGGTCCCTAATAGGCCCACGGACCGGTCCGTGAGTCTTTTGGTACCGTTCCGCGAGAGTTGATCCTCCGGTGTGAAATGTATGGTTGTAGTTTCTGTGTCTTATTTTGAAAGAACTATTTACGCGTTACCATAGTGACCAGAGAGCATTAAAAAGCAGAGAGGAGGATGTCACTGTCATTGTTGTTGGCGCACAGCTCAAGTCACGTTTATTATATTTACAAAATACCACAGTTTCTTTTTTTTATTCTTTTGTTGTATTTATCCGCGACACCTTAAAGGTCGTTCCCTGAAAATATCGTCTGACATTAAAGTGGTCTGTGGTGCAAAAAGGTTGGGGACTCCTGCTGTACAGTACAGAATGCGTTTAGCTGTCGAATTTACATAAATCTTCGATCGCTAGCAGTGTAACTCTGAAGTGCTGCACTGTATGTTTGTAAGTTTTCTCCCAAACAAACACAACAATGCCGACGAAACGTTTTGCACCCTCAAATGCACCTTCAGGTTTCATTCCATAATACTGGACTTATGTTTCTACGAAGGTTTGAACTCTAAGAGTGTTTAACATGATAGTGATTTATTGATTCTAACCCTAAATCTATCCAGTAATGTCTGCACATATTTTCAGTACTGATTTTAAAGTGTTTTAATCCTTCTGTCACTCAGGGAACCCAATAAGGATTCAAATACTTCAAAAGTCAACCAATGACATTGATGTGTAAGACTATTTAATAATTATTTATTTTTTATATTTCATTTATTCATTCGTTCTTTGCACTGTGATTTAACCCATCTTTGTGTAAAGCAGGGGTGTCAAACTCCAGGCCTTGAGAGCCAGCGTCCTGAAGCTTTTAAATGTATCTCTGCTGCAACACACCTGAATAAAATTATTAGGTCATTAGCATGACTCTACCCTACTCAAGTAAATTTAAATAAATGTAAGTACATACCACCAGGTAGCTCCACTCGTACCCAGTGTAACGGGAAGTGAGAGGGTTAGGTTTTGGCGCTTTGAATGTTCAGTTGTGTGATGCAGCGATTAACGTTTGAGTAAAATATTGGGCTCTCTCGTGTCTTCCCTACATTCCTCCACAATGTACGTTTTTGCAAAAATGTACTTCTAGAAGTACTTTTATTGCACGATGTTCATTCACTCATGAGCTGCTGCAACATGAATCAAATGGCTGAACTGCCACCTTGGCGTGCAGTCAAGTTCTACAGTCTGCTAATGATCTAATAATAAGTATTAATATTCCTCACTCACCTTACTAAATGTTTGTGAACACAGCCAGAAACATTTGCATCACAAACACAGACTAGTGTTTATTAGCAGAAGCTTTTGGGTGGTTGCTCTCAAACCTGTGTACAAGTTGAAGCATTAATGGTCCCTTCACTGATTTCCAGGTATCCAATGTCAGGGCTAACAGATGGATTCAGACGCAGGCAGCGTTCTGGCAAGCAAAGGGTTGACAATTTATTAACACAGAAGGGAAACCACAGTGATGTGTATATACAGTGCATGGGGCAGGGCTTCAGGGCTCCAGGGGAAGGAATCCACACTCGCTCCCCACTCGGCCCAAACTCCGCCACTCCTCTTCTTACGCACACTCGCTTCTCCACAGCCACTCTCGCTCCAATTTCCACTTATGTTGACACACACAGGGATCACAGGTCAGGGTCCGCCACCAGTTCCGGGGAGATCTAAACACAAAGAGTCCAATTAGATCAATACGCCACACAACACTGAGAGAGTTTGTCTTAGGAGAGCTGAGAGCACGAACATGGGAGGTTCAACGTTCCAGTGCCGAATACTCCGTGCCGCAGCGTTAAATAGGCAAGGGGGACGCCGCCTGATCAGCAACAGGTGTAGAAATCACCGCAGATACGTGGGCCAAGGGTGAGAGCCCACAATGAGCTCCACCCAGGGAAGCAGGAGAGAAAACAAAACAAACCTGTGGCCAACATGAGCGAGCCGGAGAGGCACAGGGACCATGACAGCCAATACCAAGTGCACAAGTTCACCCCAGATGGTTCCTCTTCTCTGTAACTTGGAGGATGTGGAGTAGGCTGTATTTTAATCAAAGACATATCAATCAATCAATAACCATGTCTAAAAACAACACAGGTTGACCAAAGTGCTGTACACAGTAAAAGAAAAAGTAAAAAGTAGAAACAAATACACACAATGAACAAAACAAAAAATAATCCCAAATTTCGTTTTTTTTCCTGAAGGGGTCAAACACTTTTATGCAAGAATGACAGCGAGGTGAAAAACCTTCACCCGCAAGAAAACTCGAGCTGTGACTCATAGTACGAACACACACCTCACAGTAACACACTTTGTTTAATGTGAACTTTTTGCCAAGCTAGCTAATCCTGACCAACACACCAGACACAGAAGATAAAGGAACGATGTTTTACTGTTAGAGACAGAAAGGTTAAAACATTTTGGCAGAGGGCTAAAAGGGGCTAAAATTACCCAAAAAGAAATTCCATTTGACCAAAAACACTTAATTTTTAAAACATTAAGTATATAGTTATGAATAATGAACAAATAATTAACAAACTGGGGTTCATAAATCGTGTAACACATCCTTATGGTAAGAAATTTTACCTTAATGCGTTACATGTGTTAGAAGTCAATGTATCTTTAACAATATACTCCTTATTTTATATCTCCTGATCCTTCACAGAGCTGCATGAACCTGTTGTTGATGTCAGAGAGTCAAACTCTGCTGAAGAGTGGGTTGTTTCCTGTTCAGCCACTGGTCGACCTGCTCCCACTGTAACACTCTCACAACAAGACCTCAGCTTCTCACAGTACAACACTGTCAGTGTGTCCAACACCAACGCTACATTCACTGTCACCACTCAGGTTCACGTAAACACAGCACACAGGTGGGATGTGCAGCACGAGTGCTCTCTGCTCCTCACAGAGAGGTGATGGAGACGATTCCTGAGGTCCAGCAGACGTCAGATTATCAGTGATGGTGAGAAACTGAGATGCAATAACAATGCATTGTGGTAGTATGCATTTTCTCTTTGATCAATAATTGATGTATTCATTTTGATCAGTGTCACATTTTTCCTGCTTTTTCAAGTTTCCTCCTGGATCATTGTATTAGCTGCAGTATTGGTGATGATGGTCTTTGTCAGTGTTGCTGCTCTGCAGTAGGCTACTCTTTAAAGAAAAAGACCAGATAACTTTCATTTTTCATTTCTTGTCATTTTTTTCTACACCAAAATCTATCCAATAATATCTGCATAACATTTTCTACTTGTGATTTAGTTATTAATTCTTTGCTTCATGATTCAATCGGTCTTTGTCTAGTATTAAATTTTATGTCTCCCATTTAATCCCACTGGCTTTAAAGTGTTTCACCAGATTTTTACGAAGTACTTCCAGTCTTTTGTTGTCTCTGTCCCAAATGTTCTGAAATGTGTTGCATGTATTAAAAGAAGTTGGACCAAAAAATGTACTATGTACTTATAAACTTACATTTATGAAAGCTGAACAAACATTGATGTACTTGACTTTTGTAACAGTGAAAAGGCGATCTGTTTTTATTGATAAATATATATGTTTGCATTACTGTTATTTAGATTGCCATGTTAGAACGTAGCAAACAACATTGTTTGTTCCTCTGTGGTTTCTTTATTTTTACAAATCTAAATGTTTTTGGTCAAAAGATTAATAATTTCATATTGAGGTCAGATGGTCAGCAGTTTTGATGTTTTTGCAGAGATTTTATTTTTTGCAAAATAGCACAAGTAAACATTAAAAGTAGTTCCTAAATCAAGGCATTTATTATTAAGGCGGCCATTATTATGGCCCTGTGTGGAAAAAGTGATTGCCCCCTAAACCTAATAACTGGTTGGGCCACCCTGAGTAGAAACATCTGCAATAAAGCGTTTGGGATAACTGGCAATGAGTCCTTTACGAGGTGCTGGAAGAATTTCTGCCCACTCATCTTTGCAAAATTGTTGTAATTCAGCCACACTGGAGGGTTTTTGAGTATGAACCACCTTTCCAAGGTCACAGCACCTCAATCAGATTCACGTATGAACTTTGGCTAAGCCATTCCAAAGTCTTTATTTTGTTTTACTTAAGCTGCTTAGAGGTGGACTTGTTGGTGTGCTTTGGATCAAGTGCACTTCAGCTTGTGGTCGTGAACAGATGGCCAGACATTCTCCTTCAGGATCCCAGAAACTGGATTCTGTTCATCTTGACGTTGCATCTCCAGACTGAGAGATCTCAATTACTTTGTTTCTTATTTGCTTCTGAATTTCCTTGGATTGCGCCATGATGTGTAGTTTTTGAGGATCTTTTGGTCTACTCTACTTTGTCAGACAGGTCCTGTTTAAGTGATTGATTCAGCACAGGTTTGGCAGTAATCGGGCCTGGCTATGACTATGGAAAAATTGTATATTTTCTATTGATAAATGCAAATATTTCATGTCTGTTATGTGCATTGCCGTGTGGAGAATATAAGGAAAACAATTGTGTGGTTTACATTGTTTCTTCCTCTTAGATTTCTTGATTTTTTTTAAAAATTGCAATAACTTTATGTTAATTTCAGTGCACTTTCACATTTCTTTAAATTCAAACTACAGTCCTGTGAATAACTAGAAACACTTCTAGCAGCACAAATGTGAGCTAATTGTTTTCTGCTTGACTTTATCAGTCTCTCATATTGTTGTGGAGGAATGTTGGCCCACTCTTCATTACAACGTTGCTTCAGTTCTTTGAGCTTTGTGGGCATTTATTTAAGCACAGCTCTCTGAATGTCCCAGGTTGAGGTCTGGACTTTGCTTTTCAGCTATTCTGCTGTAGATTTGCTGCTGTGTTTGGGATCATTGTTCGACTGCAAGACCTAAACTTTACCTATTAAACAGTTAACTCTGTATTTTACACTTTATGTGAATATTGTTGCAGATTTCAATTATTAATGTTTTTATAACTTTGTTCTTTCTTATATTTAATATTATACAATATTTATACTTCATGTCTCTGTCTTCTTTTGAACACTCCAGCACAGCATCACTATAACTTTGTCCTCACTGACAATAAAGCTGTTTTATATATTTCATTGCAAATGTTTCAAGCAATTTGTAGCTGTATCTTAAGATATTTTGTTAATAATATAGTATTTTATATTGTTTTTTTCCCCATATTTGAGAAATATTTAACATGTAAAAGTCTGTTTATGTACAATTTGGTGATATTAGCCCTGATTATTGGAGGAACTTGTACATGAAGCAGATTTCTGAGACTTCAGATTTGAAGGTTGTTGTCATATAATCTAAATGATGGCAGATTAACGTTCCCTACCTCTGTCCTACAACCACAGGACTCCTTTGCATTCGACTGATAGAAATTTCAAGCTCAGTGTTAATGAAGATTTCAAAGGCCTTAGTGCAGGGGTAGGGCACGTCTAAAACCTGCAGGGACACCGGCCCTCGAGGCCTGGAGTTCCCTACCGCTGCCTTAGTGTGAAAGGAATGAAGCTGTAGCGCCTCCCAGTGGTTGAAAAGAGGTACACAAGAGGTTTTTGCAACCTGCTGTTTAATGAAGGTAATCAGCTGGGACAAAGGTACATTATGAGAATAATATCTCTGACAAACCTCTACCTCAATTAAAAGATGCATTTTGATTTACATGAATGCATTTCATCTTCTCTGCAAAGGCTACACAACCTTCTTTGCCATTTGAGTGTGTCCAGTCCAGCTGAAACCAGCTCATTACTGATGGCATGAAAACGATCTGTGAGGTAACATTTTTACTGTCATTCATTCCTGTTGAAAACTTGTCACGTGTTTGCTTAGGTTCTTCTCAGTAATCCTCCCGTATCCTGTGTAAAAACTACCCGAGCTTAAAGTATACAGACTGCCGGGAGGGGCGAGACGGGAATTTTCATTGCATATATATATATATTAAAATACAGATAGCAGCAGCCACGAAAACATAGGCAAGAGAGAGCATAGCAGTGTCGTAGATGTAGCCAAATAAGACAGATAAATTAAGATGGAAAATCCCCAAAACAAAACCCAATCTTTAGTGTGGGAGCATTTCCATGTCATTCCCAAAGGTGTAATTATTTTCAGCGACTGCAAACTGAACACAAACTTTTCATAACTGAGTTTGTTTCTTCAGTTGTATTTTGGTAATGCTGTTGTACAGCAGGGAAGCAAACACAAGTGCTAACGCTAACAACATCCAATCAGGATTTATTGGTTAGATCAAAGCTAACATCTGCATTACATGTGAGCACTACACATGTTATTTAACATATATAACGTATAAGATTTTTACATCTTTCTCTTTCCCTCGAGAAGAACTGCTAAAACTGTAGAAATAACATTACAGAAAAGCAGGACATGCTCAAGCAAAACATTATAGAAAGTCTGTCACAGTTCTGGGTCAGTTTGACCCAGTATTTTGAGTTGTCATGTTTTTGCAGGTTTAGTTTAGTTCCATGTGTCATTTTCTGTCTCTCTCTCTATGTCGAGTCTGCGTCTTAGTGTGATGGTTTCTTGTTCCTGTTTTATTGTGAAGGTCTGTGTCTCATGTGAGTGTGTTCAGTTTTACCTCTGTCTCGTCTTGTTGATTATTCCCAGCTGTGTCCACCACCTGTGTGTAATTCCCCTGTGTTTCTCTGTGTATTTAAGTCGTGTCCTCTGTCATTGTAGTTGCTGGTGCGTCTGTGTATCCACCATGTCTCACCCGTGTGTTCTCCCTGCTGTCCATCTCCTCTGCTCGTTCTTGTCCAGGTTTGTGCTCTGTAGTTTAGTTGTTTCCAGTCTAGTTTAGTTCGTGCTCCATTTGCTGTTTGTCCATATTTATTTTTGTGTTCAATAAACCACCTTCACTTCTCCACTACTGCCTGCGATTGGATCCTCATTTATTATTTTCACACGGCTCTCCTCACCCGCCGTGACAGTACGGACCAGCCAGATATGGATCCAGCGGCAGTCACCCCACCTAGGGAGCTTCAGGAGGCCGTTATCAACTCTGCTTCTAAATTGATTTACCAGCTGTTAGAGCATGAGGGAGAAGTGTCTCTTTACACTGTGGAAGCCAGCCTACAACACCTTATTTCCAGTTACCCCTGGTTATTGGACTCACTGCGTCCGCTCGTACAGAATTTTGTTCTTCACGAGCTTCACCTACACCCCCCCGCCGCTACCGCTCGCCTGCTCATGCAGTGATATCATCAGTGACAAGTCAGGTGATAGAGGCTAATGCAAAATGGTCTTTCAGTGAGGCAGAATTTATTATGACAATACCTTTTTTTTTAAATACTCAGTATGAATTAAACAGGTTAAAGGTCAATGCTCTGTTGTAATATAAAGACAAAATGATTGACAGCAGCCCAGCAATATCAGTAAAACGCAAATTAGCCACATGGTGCAATGTAAGGAGCTCTGTGATTGGTTAGGAAAGGACAGACTGGCCACCTCGATTTTTCTTCACTGCACATTGATCCATAGCTTTGCTCTGTAAAGGCTAACAAAGTGCTTTTGCTTTACAAAGACATTCAGCGTCGGTATTCACTCTTTTAAAATGCCACTGAACACTGGAGTGAAATGGAGCCCTGATCCTCAGAGTTTTATTGTTGCTAACATTTCTTATAGATAGCACAGATAGTGCCCCACTGCAGTAATCACTCATGTCTAGATATTCCTGTTAAAAACGAGTTTTTCCTCCCCACTGTAACATGGCAAACATAGCAAACGGATAATCCAGCTGAAGCTTCAGACAGCCGTCAGACAGTGAAACACTGCCATCTGCTGGACGCGAATAACACAGACGCTGAAGGAAAAGCACTCAGAAGGAAAAGCACGCACACTTGGAAGACTTGACCATTTGCACAAAATGAATGGCTGACACTGGACAGATGAGAGAATGTGGATGGTCACACCCTCGTGCATTAAAGAGGGCTTTCAGTTCATTGAAAACACAAAACCAAACACACAAAAGACACAATGAGACAGCTGATCAGTTTGCTTCACTAAATCATCGACACAAGCCGTGTTGTAGAGGGTACTGCAGCCATGGCAGGTTATCATCTTAATGTGGCCCTGACACTCCATCGTACGCCACAAAGCTGTGAATAAATGAAAAGCAAAGAGGCATCATCACTAACATAATAACTGTAGAAGTTATCCCGCTGCATTACATTTATCAGGATATCGTAATAAATGTTCATCATATGTTGCTTTGCCCCATCATTGTTGTCATTAATATCGCTACGTGACACTGGACACTTCCTGTCATTCATATGTCCTGACTTTGTGATCAGTGTAGCAGCTTGAAAATAACTGCTTGGTTAACAGCAGGTGTACAGGCAGGTGCTCTGATCAAATAACATGTTTGGCTAAAGAAACAGAAAATAAAAATATGTAAATAGGAACACCCACATCTCTACTTCTTCTTCTATTTTCCATTTCACACTTACAAAAAAGTTCTCCTGCGTAGGTGTTGAGACAAATATATGTCAATTTAATACTTCAGACAGGCCCCAGAGCAGGTCTGAACAATTAGTCCACTTAAAATCAAAACTGCAATTTGAAACCATGCAATTAGCAATTTTGCAAAGAAAACTTGGCTAGGCTAAGCTAAGCTAACTGTTAGACAAAGTAGAGGAGTTGGAAGAGTAAAGGATTCTGGTTAACTCCAGTTCAACTTAACATTAAATTAAACTGACAAATATCATGTTTATATTCATATCTTAGTCTTTTGATGAGCTCTATCTTATAAATCTATTAGACTCAGACGAGGTCGGCACAGGGACAGGCCTCGGGGGTCCAGGCCCACCCGGTGAAGTGCTTCTTCCCCAACATCTTCTGATGTACTTCATTTATACATTTTGGTAATGAAGTACTTAAACTACCACCTCACTGATTAGTTATTGCAGTGTGAGTTCAGTTCAATTAATCAGGTCACAGTAGTTTAGCACTTCTACAGCAATCATGCAACCAGCAGGACTGAGGAGGACACTGGGTGGACGGGCTTTGCAGGTCAGACTTTGAAACTATCTTTTATTGTCATTACGCCAAAAGCAGTGAAATTATATGCTGTCCCATTCAGTGCAAATAAAGAATCTGTGTTTACTGACAGGACAAAGCACTGAACATGATTTCATCTGTTAACCTGGACAAATTCCAAAACAATTCCTTATTATTTCTTTTTCTTAAGTAAAACCAGTAAAAGCTTCTACTTCAAAAATATGGACTTAACACTGAGATCCTGATATTTTAGACCAGTTGAATTTAGATGATCTTTTTTAGTTCGTTCAGTTTGCTGGTTCTAACGACGACGGTCTTCATCAGTTTTAATGTCACTGTGACTCATATCTCTGCATGGCTGTTTTGTTCTGAGTGCACTGTGACAATGAAGTTAAGATCCGGTGATCAGCACAGCAGCCTGGGAGTGACTGCTTGGTTAACGACAAGGTTTACAAGACCTGATCAAATGTCACACTGGAAATATTTTGCAAGTGAAACAGCAAATGAAAAAATGTAAATATGTTAACTGGACCACCTACATTGTTTCGAGAGCAGAACTAAAGAGTGCGACCCATCACTTCAGTTTCAGCATATAATTTCTATTTAACACTCAAAAAAATCTGTTGTACAAGTATTAAAAATATATTCACAAATGAAATTGACATGCCTGAGATGAAAACATTACTCATACAAGTTGTCAGGTAAAGTCTATAGCACTGTTACATCTAAATATGGACACTGAGCTGGGACGATGTCACAGATCTGAGCCTCTGCACCTTCACTATACGTTTGTGTATGTCAGGCCTGTCCTGTATCTCTCCACCACCTGATCCAACACACCACCAAATCCTGATCAGCTGATCATCTCTGCTCCTCTAATCACCTGAATATCCAAGTATCCGAAAGTGTCCATCGATCTGACAATACAATTGTAAAACCGATCACTGACCTGTGCCCTAATGTGTTCTGTGCACTTGTGAACACACTTCCTTATGGAGTACGTTTATTAAGGACACTCTTTCATTAGCACACAGGTTCAATAACACAACAAATAACCTCCAATAAACCTTTTAATAAACTGTCATTGGAGGCTGATGTGTTCTCTCTTGGCTTGTTTTCTTGTTGTGTGCCACACAGAAAATAAATGCATGGTGTCTTAACTCACTGATACTGGGATATCAATGAGCACAGAGTCCAGCCAACGATGGCACAAAGTCAAACCTCCTTCAAGGAAACTGGAGAGTCCAACACTGGCATTGAGGCTACCCCAACAATATCAATATGGTGTAACTTCCTGCTCTAACTCAGGCTCCTTCCCCACAAGAAAGATGATATTTTATGTACTTGAAGTCAGACCTGGAATCTGCGGGTCAGACTTCCTGGGCCCCCGACCCCTGACCTCTGAGATTTTCATGTCTTGTATTTTATAATATTTATCTTTTGTTCTCCTGCCAAAATTGTAAACACTGTCATCATGCCATATTGCACTGTTGTTCGATCAGCTTCATTAAATATACTTTTATATATACTTTTATCCTTTGTTTTGTTATACATCCATTTAAACCCTCATATGAAATTATTACAACCAACTGGTAGTAAAACAAAAATAAAAAGATTGTTCAACATTTTAACTGCAAATGGTCAAAACATTCACTTTATTTGCCAAAAATTATACTTAAAAAGGGGAAAAAAGAAGTGTTAATAGTTTATTTGAAAGGTCAAAATATACCAACACATCTTTTTATTTTAAATCTATTTGTTTGTGCATTAATTTTTTTTCTAAAGCCAGATGTGGAAAAACAGGCTGCATCTACATGCAGGTTCTTGTGGTCAGTGGTCATCATATTTGCATTATCTTTCTGAGTCACAAGCAGGGAAGTGTTAAAGTTTCCTAGAAGTGGTGGGCCAGTGATGTAGGTGTGGATGCAAAGGATTATTTGAGGTGGTGCTGATCAGAAGTATAAAAATCAAAGTGTCCAGATCCAAACACACTTTGTTCCTCTGTGACAGAAGTGAACTAGAACTCACAGCAGCATCTGAACTGCAGAAGAGATCTCTGCTCATCTCCGTCTGCATTCCTCTTTTGGTAAGAACTTATTATGTATCATTTAAAATGATTTTCCTTTTAAAGCTGGGCAGCAGGCTCACGTTGAACATCTCCATAAACTGTCATAATTCTGCTGCTACACTAAACACTGCATTCGGTGAGCACACTAAACTTACGTAAGCTGTATATTTGCACGGTGAGAGACCTGTTTTTGCTGATTTGTGTTCAAATACAACAAGATCTTATTTAAACTGACTGTCAGATGTTGCCTATCCAGTTATGTAATGAACCCACTATATACTTTAACCACAGACCCTTCACCACATCTTCATCACCTGCTGTTCCAGACAACCAACTTATACCTGAACCACTGCAGGTTAATCATCATCATTAGTAAAGGAAAAAAAGGTGAGTGTCTTATTATTTTTATTTAGCAGTGTGTCACTGTTACTACAGAGCACACTGAAACATGTGACAGGAAAGAATAACTGAGTGCAGAAAGGCATTTATATTAAATCGGATTTAAACTTTGTTCTTAATGAACCGGATCTATTATGACCTGGACTTTTATCTATAAAATGGGCTTGTGAAACCCAGAGGAAAACTCTCTCAATATATCTGTAGATATAAATATATATTTATCCAAATCACATCAAGTGAAAAAGGCAAAATGACAAAATTAAAAAAAAGAATAACAAAAAGTATAAATTAAAACACAAAATTTTAAGGCAAAAACAAATATCTTGATGTCTTAATACGATGAATATAAAATATAAAGTAATACAACAAGGTTAAATATCTAAACATTTAAACTACTTCAGCTTTTCAAAGCTTCTTTTTCCAGTTGAAAATGACATCATCACGCCTGAATCTGCTTCCAGGAGCCGTCCAGATCAGGCTTGTTCAGGATATTTAGAAATCGTCCTAACAGTTGAAAAATAAAAAATAAACAGAGAACAAAGTAATATATATGATTAGAAATAAATAAAAAAGAAAACTATAAATAAAACGACTTCTTTCATTTAAAGAAAAAGGTCTATCAGTCCTCTTGTCGTGTGTGTTTGCAGCTCACAAAGACGACTTACTGAGCTTCAGGATCCAAAAGGATGTATCTGCCAAATTCTTAATGTGGAAAAACGTCCATGTGTTTTCTTCTCCAGGAGACGATGAAGACACTGTTTGTCTGCATGATGCTCGTGCTGCTCTTTGCTTCCGGATTTTCCAAAGTGAACAATTTTCAACCAAGCGAGCACTGACCTGAAGAAACACCTTATGAAAAGTTTAGAAGACAGCATGTAGATGCTAAGATGACTGAAAAGCTGTGTAACACAGAAATATCAAATAGGAATATCTACAAACTTGACAACAGTTGTAAGGAAACCAACACATTCATCCTCAGCATTCCAGCAAAGGTCAAATCCATTTGTAGAGGTGATGGGAGGTACGATGAAAATAGCGGCATGACGTATAGTACCGCAACGTTTCGCATAATTAAATGTAAGCTAAAGCATCAGGGAGCCAGGAAACCCAGCTGCCAGTATGAAGGCAGGCTTCTCACTAACAGGATCATTGTGGTGAAATGTGAAGGGAAGTTACCTGTGCACTTCGATCGGGACCTTCTACCCTCTGAGCGCAACGATGGCGAGCAACTGTGAGGAAAGAGTGGTGTGGAGGGGGGGCGTGGTCTGCGATGCTGCTGCAGGTGAGATGGATGTACCTGCGCTGCATTTGCTATCACGCCTCGCCAACTTAAAAGGCTTTGTGCTGTCTGAGTTGTTGGTGTTGTGGATGTGTTGGCTGGCAGTCCACAGACAGACTGATTTACACAACTGTGGAAAAAATAAAATTAATAAATAAAATAAATTGGAAAACATAGATGTGTCATTATTTCATATAGATTTCAAATAACATACCATTTGATGTCAACATGTTTTAGTTGCATTTGCAGTGCTCGTGCTGTTATATTCTTATGATTCTGTTCATTTTATGAGTGTATCCTTCAGCCTTGCTTCACATATTTACTGCTGCTTGATCAGCTTTAGTCCTGCTAGCATCAGCACAGGTAGAAACAGATCACACATCAGAGAATCGGCCGTGCATCTAAATGCAAATGGAAACTAAAAATGAAAACATAGATAACTGAGCTGAACTTCATAGATCTGAAAGTTGACCAATGCATACATAGTGCTAAAAATCAGATATCGGGAAAACACATTATTTTATATTATATTACTTTTTTTTAAAGTACATTTGTGGACATTTTATTTTCAAATTATCCAATCACAGAATCAAAGGCACAAAGCCTGTGATGTCATCAAAGGCACAAAGCTTGTGATGTCATCACATTCTGTCATTGGAAGGAGAAATTCAGTCAACTGCAGCAACTCTTTGGTGGCAGAACTACAAAACAACCTGTTTGTTAAAACCAAGATAAGGAAGACACAGAGACGCAGAAGCAGACGCTGAAGCACACGCTGAAGCAGACGCATATAAAATGGCAGAAGCACAGATGGAAGTGGTCGTGAGCCCAAATATAACAGTTTTGCAAAGATCGGAAAATGACCTCAAAAAACCCCAAACACCAAATCCTGAAACACGTCCTCTGGCACAAGTTCAAACAGAAGTGGTCGTGAAAGGCAAGAAAAAAAGGGGGCAAAAACAGAAAAGAGTGGCTGAAGAACCCAGACGACCGATTACTCGGGCGTATGCTCGGGCTCTTCTAGAAGCCCAAAACAACGTGGCTGATGGAAGCAACCTGAGAAATGAAGAAGTGTCAGGAAACCCTGAAGGAACCTCTGAAAGGGAAAACCCTGAATCCCTCCCTATGTCAGAACCAAAGGACGACGTGAATATGGAGACAGAGGCAAACATGAATAACGCCAGTGGACAAAACCCTGGGCCAAATGGAGGGACGTGGCAACATCAGCCAAATCCCAGATTTATACCCCATCATGGCAGAGTCCAGTATGATTCATGTTGTGAGATTGCTGCTCTCAGGCATCAACTACAAGCTTCCCAAAACCACCAGAACGAGCTTTACTGGAAACTGGTAGCTGCTTGTAGAGGGCTTCTTATTACCAGTCTAAGGTGACCAAACTTCATGCACAGATGATCGCCGACAAAAAACAGCATGAAGAAACAATTAAAGAGCTCATAGAGTAACTGGAGGAGGCTAATGATAATAATAAGCCTGATAAGAGCAAAACAGAGGTTCAAGCAAAGGACAACCAAGCAGTTGTCATGCTGGATGACATGATCCGTGTCCTGCACGAAGACGTCAGCGACCCTACCACAGAGCAGTGTGTGGATTCTTCTACACAAACCACAGAGGCTTCACACACGGACTGTGTAGGTCTGAAGGAGGCTCAATTTGAAGTCCAATACAAGACTCAACAAGAGCAAATAGGAACACTTCAACAACAGCTCCTAGAAGCTCAACACCAACTCAAGGAACAGGAAGACAAACATAGGCAGGACCAGGAGACACTGAACATGGAAATCAGTGAGCTTAAATCCCAGCTCTGCTCCAACAAGGAGCTTCATGACATGAAAGTAGAGACTCTTTATCAAGAGTTGAAAGAAGTCAAAGCGTCCTACATTAAAATCACACAGGAGCAAAATGAACAAAATTCCAACACAGCAAATGGAAAATCTGAGCTTCTGGTGGAAAAAGACACCAAAGAACAGGACAAGGAAGAAGAAGAAGACTCCCTGACATCAACTGAGATGTCTCTGCATGACTCTCTACAACAAACAGAAGACAGAGAGAAAACGATAACTACCAATCCAGCTGAACTCGAAACTGAAGCTAAGACTGTGCCAGAGAAAAAACCCAAGAAGAAGAAGAAGAGGAACTGGCTGCGTCGGCTTTTCAGCTGTACCAGTCCACAGACAGACTGATTTACACAACTGTGGAAAAACGAAATAAATACAAAAAAAAAAAAAAAATTGGAAAACATAGATGTGTCATTATTTCATATAGATTTCAAATAACATACCATTTGATGTCAACATGTTTGACATCAACAATGACTAGCCAATTTAGCTTCCACTTGGCTGAAGCTAAAGCCTAGCTAAAAGCCATTTGGCTGCTCTCCGGGTGATAGGGTTGTATTGTTGATTGTCATTTATGCTTAGAAATATTTACTCATATATGCTTAGAAGTATATAATCATTGGTGGATTGAAAGAATGCTTCATCCTAAAGAGGTCTGTATTAACTTTGTGTAGCTGTAGAAGGGAGTGCATACATTCCCCAGAGTGTCCTGGCATAGATCACACTCCCTAGGAGAGTTTATCTTTTCTTGTTGATTTATGGTATAGCAAGCACACGCATATCTGTTTAAGTATAAGAGCCTTTTGTTAGATGGAGTTAGACGTCCTGGCACTAGCCTTGGGGAGTCTTCACAGGGTCACATCTTGACCTCACACAGATCACACACACACACACACACACACACACACACACACACACACACACACACACACACACACACACACACACACACACACACACACACACACACACACACACACACACACACAGGCAAGGTACTCTTTGTGTGTATGTAGACGTCACATGTTAGTGAACTTATGCATATTCATGTAACCTCAATAAAAGGGCAGTGTACGGGAGGACGGACGAGAGCAACTGGGGCCAAGCGAAGGAACGGCGTTTGTCCGGTTCTCTCCCGTGCACGAGTACCATGAAGAAGTTTGCCTACTTGCGTCTTGCTTGCAGTGTAATTATATTGTCTTAACGTTCCAGCGGATGGGTTCAAGATACAAACCCATCACCGGGTTTTAAAGGTAGAAAGGTAGAAGCCTGGGACTCCTAGTGCTATGGATAGCCAAGAAAACTGTCCTCATGAACTGGAAAAATGAAAACAATCTTAATTCTAACCAATATAGAAATTATCTATTAGATTACATTAGTCTTGATACAGCCTCTGCCACCACATCAGGTCAATTGCTCTGGGCTCCTTTGATCAGCTCCATCACCTAGTGGGGGTGGGGGGTCATAGTTTGGTCCCGCCTTCAATGTTGTGATTGGTGTGGGGGTAGGGACAGGCTTAGGGCGTCGGGGGGTTCCCCGGAGGCATCTTCCTTGGGGGGCTCAACCCGGGGTAGCGGTCATGTCCGGTTGGGGGCTCTTTTCTGACTGTTTCCTCATGGCTGCGTGCAGCGGGGCTAGGGGAGGGTCTGTGCTGACGGACGTGGGTTACTGACCTGGTAGTCTGTCTGCCCCTGGGTGGGTCCGGGATGGGCGTGAGGTTCTGGGGGCGCTCCGTCTCTGGGCTGGGGCCCTGGCCGGGCCTCGGGGCCTTGGGTCCTGGTTTGTGTGTTGCCGGGATTGTGGGCGGGTGGGTGCATGGGGCCCATCCCTGGCGCAGGGTGCCGCCAGTGTGTCGAGCCACCTGGGGGGCTCTTCAACTGGTGGGGGAGATTGTCACACCTTGCAGGAGCTTTCCTCTCCTCAGGAACTCTCTGCAGGAGGGGGAGATACAGGAGAGGTGGAGGAAGATCTCAGCCTGGGCGTCTATCGTCTCATGTAGTCTGGAAGATGAGTGGATGGTGGGGTGGGTGCAGTTTTCTCTGTGGTGGGGTTGGGTGGACTGTCCCGGGCTCTGTGGGGCCGGGGGGCGCTGCTGCGCTGGGCCCCGGTCTGGATGGGCCTGGGCCCCCTTTCCCTGGCGGGTCGCGGAGTATGGGAGTGCCTACTGGGGTCAGCGGGGGAGCTGGCCCCAGGGAGGGGTCACCTGCCCCTCCCTTCCTTCCCTCCCCATCTCCAGCTGCCTCCCTCTTCCCGCTCCACCACAACCACCCACACATGCAGGGCCTTGGAGTGTGGGGCCTCCCTGCTGCTGCGGAGTCGGGGCGGTCTGCCTCTCCCCACCGCAGGGAAAAGGTTAACACCACCTGGGTCTGGGTGCAGTTCCCCCCTCCAGGGGCAAGGGTACCTAGACCCGGTTCGTAGAGTACGCTTGGGGAGTGTGATCGTGTGTACAGCGTCTCTCTATGTCTGTCTCCATGTCGGTTGAGTGTGGAGTAAGTGCACATGAGAGCATGAGGGTGGGAATGGATGTTTGTGTCTGTGTGTGCCTGTATGTCTGTGTCTATATGTCAGGTTGGGTATCAGACGCCACCTCTCTGGGGACATCTCAGGCCCTCCAAGGTTTGGAGGCCTATCTCCACCCACCACCACTTCCCCTGCCGGTGGCGGACTCCCTCAGGTGTCGGTGCATTGGTGGTTCTTTGTGTCTGGGGGTGGGCGTCCGGGTACACACCGGCTCACTCCTTGGCGGCCGCTTATTGGGGCTCGCTCGGGCCACTTCGGAGGTGGGGTGCCCCCGGCCTCTCGGCCTGGGGCTCGGTCACTCAGGCACAGCTGGCTGCCGGCGGAGCTCACGGGCGCATCACTGCAACTCCCCCTGGCTTCTGCTCCGCGGCTGCTGAATGAGCCCTCATCTGGGACTCTCCTCAGCTCTTACTGGGACAGTGGCGCGGGCTGCCCCTCTGTGGGTCTTCCTTGGTCTCTTGTGCTCTGGGGGCCTCTGGATGTCTGGAGTTTTGATCTCCTCCATACCTGCTTCATACCCTGGAGGACAGGGCTGTGGCTCCCCACACTCCCTAGCAGATCATTACATGGAGAAACCTTTGGAATGCAAGCATGCTGATCCACACAGGTATGCACACAGGTGTACACACGGGTATTCATAGACGCGGACTACAGCTTTCTTGGCTGCTGCCTCAAAGCACATTGTGCTCTTTCTGTCTTGCGTGCTGCACAATATCGTTTATTATTTAGTAACTATTGATATCTACTGCTAGCTAGTTTATTGTGATGGTGCTTTTTTTTTTTTATTATGTTGCTCTTTGTTGTTTGCTTTCTCTTCTGTTTTTTTTTCTCCATACAGGTGATCCAGGTGTTTTGTTTTTGTTGTTTGTTTGTTTTTTTTCTTTCTTCCCCCCCTTCTCACCGTCTCTTCTCCCCTTTGGTTTTCTTTCTCTCCCTCTCTTTCTTTCATTCTTTCTCCCTGTCCTATCCCCCAGTCATGTCTGTCCCGTTTGTAGCAACTGAAAATAAAATAAATTCATAATTATAATAAAGGTCAATCAAATGGACCAATATGGCAAGGCCACGATGATCCACTTGGTAAAATAAATCCGCTTGGCATCTTTCTTGGCCTTAAGACAACAATTCTGATGGCTATAGATCCAAACAGGACACACAAAAACAAAAAAGAAAAAAGAAAATTGGGTTGAACATTGAGGCTGAATTTGTGGGGTCTAGAAACATCCAGAGCATCGCAACAGAAAGGTAAAGAAAAAAAAAGAGAGAGATAAAGAAATAAATAAACTAATAATACATAAATTAATAGAAAAATAGAAAACACACATGTAGAAATTGTCACATGTGAAATTATTTTTGGAGAGAATCAGAAGTGAGACAGTTTGAATCCACAGTTCAGCGCAAAGATGCAGGAATTAAATCTGATTATAAAAACACATCGAGGAAACGAAGACCAGCTTACACTCAATATTAATATGAATACACAACATACGTTTGCTAGTTCACCTTACATGCATTAATGTAATAACGTGGTTAGCCTACTCAACGTAAATTACACACGAACAACATGAAGCTACTCAGGCAGAGAAGAACGGCTGCTGCTGCCATCATCATCCTCATCATTTCTGCTACACTGGCAGGGCTAGGGGCCAGGACTCTCCTCTTCGGGTTCTTGAGGGATTTTGCTAACTCCGGGTCCGATAACAGGCACCACACCCGCAGTAGACGTGCACGGTGTGAGGTCTCGTAGGAAGCTATCAAATACGGCGCCTTACTCGGCTTTTAAAAAAAACGCTATGCGTCACCAGGCGTTTCATCAGATTCGTGGTGTTACCTCCTTTGACAGTATCACAGTATCAGCTTAAAGCACTTGTTGCAGGCTGCTGAGTTTGCATCTTTTGCTGTGAAGTACAGCCAGACTTTTGACCACTTTGCCTTGGGCATTTTTAATCTGTAGCTCTGCGCTAAAAGAACATACCGGTAAATACCGGTACCCATTCCTACATACAATCAATATCAGACTCCACCAACAAAAAGGCTCTCAAAACAATATATGTGAATTTTTGCGTGTATTCATATAATTATTACTTTTTTCTTTTTACCCTTGGTTTTGTGTGTTCATGTTCTGTTCTTATGTATACTTCATCTGTTCGTATGTTGTATACTCATTGTTTGTTAAATAAAGTTCTTTAAAAAAAGGAAAAAAAGTCGATGACCCATGCAGGAACGTATCTCTGCCTACTGTGGAGGTCACTTGTTTCCGGTTAGTGTGGAGGTCCCAATATGGCGCTCCCCAGTGGCTGCAGCCAGACCTTTCTCCCTCCTGCCTCCCCTTTCCCTCATCCACCTGCTGCCTCTGTGGAAGCTCCGCCATAGCCACCACCAAACAACTGACTTCTTTTTACACATTGACCAGCATCTGGCCAATCCACCATCTTCCATCGTTTATACCGTTACAAAAAAAACCATCATCGGCCCATAAAAATGAAAAATCACCATCAGTATGCCCGATGGCCAGTCTGGCTATGGTCGTGCCATCAGTTAACCCTTCACGTGGCAGCTGTGACACGCGTGCCCAGGGTTGCCGACCCCTGCTCTAAAGCATCTGATTTGGATTCCTGAGATCAAATATATTTTCTTTTGGCTTTGTTTTCTTCCCATTTGTGGCTTTAATGTAGTGTTACATTATATCGGGCGATCGTGGCTCAAGAGTTGGGCGTTCGCCTTGTAATCGGAAGGTTGCAGGTTCGAGCCCCGGCTTGGACAGTCTTGGTCGTTGTGTCCTTGGGCAAGACACTTCACCCGTTGCCTACTGGTGGTGGTGGTCAGAGGGCCCGGTGGCGCCAGTGTCCAGCAGCCTCGCCTCTGTCAGTGCGCCCCAGGGTGGCTGTGGCTACAATGTAGCTTGCCATCACCAGTGTGTGAATGGGTGGATGACTGGATATGTAAAGCGCCTTGGGGTCCTTAGGGACTAGTAAAGCGCTATATAAATACAGGCCATTTACCATTTACATCCTGTTTGTTTGCTTCCATCTGTATACATGTCCAGATTCACTGTTATGTTTCTATTCTTACATTGCTGTGTGATCACTGTTCCCTCTGCTGACTGATGTGACCTTTTGTATCTCACACTGATACTTGTCATATTTGTATCTGCGCCTAAAAGATAAAAAGTTTTCCATGCTAAAACACAGCTCCACCCCCTGCAGTTCTCCCTCTGAACCACTAGATGTCTCTGTTATCTAAATGAAGACGTGCAGCACAGCAACCACAGCAGCGCTCAGATCACACGTGTCCTGTTATTATGTATAAAAGCATGAAACAGGTGAGACAGGTGGGATCAATATTAATGTTGTGGAAATATATGAAAAAGCAACAGAAGAGTGAAAACATTTCCTGTTTCTAGAAAGATCTTTCAGCTCACAGCTGCTCACAGACTGTATTTACAAGTGACAAACTGCAACTCTACAGTACATCTACAGTATATATCAAATATATTCTGTATTCAAATCTATTGAGTGATGTTTGAAAGTCTTTCCAGGTGAGTTTGATCCAGGAGGGTCTGAAGCCAGAGTCAGACAGAGACTGTGCAGAGACTGTAGAAGGACAGAGCAGCAGCAGAGCAGTCCAGATACACTGATGATCCTCTGTCAGATCCAGAGGGACACACAGGGATGATGCTGGACTCTACATTGTGTCTGACAGTGGAGCTGTTCTCAGAGCAGTTCACTCTGCAGCACTGACAGTCATCTGCACTTCTTCTCATTCCTCTGTCAGTCACTGCTGGATGAAGCTCTCCTCTCCACCTCCCAGTAACATGGCCCAGTCAGAGCGTCTCTACACACAAGCTGCTGCTGCTTCAACCTCTCTGGATCATCAGGACACAGCTCCTCCTCTCTCAGCACACACACCGTCCTGTTTACCATCATCAGTACTTCCACCTGCAGAGAGAAGAAGGAAGAGCAGAGGAGATAAACGAGTGTTTCCAGAGACTCTTCATCAGCTGTCAGTCAGTGATGCAGCACATCCAGTATAAAGAGCAGCAGGGACTTCAGTGCTGGGACTGTACTAGGACTCATTGTTGCTTCACTTTTTCTAATCTTTGGATTTTTATTGAAGTTGCTGAAAATGTCTTTCCCTCCTTGTTAGATTTGTATTGTTGATTGTCATTTATGCTTAGAAATATTTACTTATATATGCTTAGAGTTTTGTAATTAGTTGTAGATTGGTAGAGGTTTTGATCCTTGATAGTCTGCAAACTTTGTGTGTATTAGACAGCACTTTGGGAGCATGAGAGGTCATACCGTGTCTTATTGTTTTATGGTAGGATTAACGTAGCTACGTCTGTTCTAGTCTAAGTGCTCTTTGTTTAGATGAACTGCAGGACTTCCTCACCGTGTTATCTAGGATGAACCATCTAGGGTGAGGGGGAGGCTACCCTCTTCCTGACCAAGGATGTTTAACCCTTTGATCAGCAACACACACACACACACACACACACACACACACACACACACACACACACACACACACACACACACACACACACACACACACACACACACACAGGCAAGGTACTCTTTGTTTGTATGTAGACGTCGTATGTTAATGAACCTATGCATATTCATGTAACCTCAATAAAAGGGCAGTGTTACAGGAGGACGGACGAGACCAACTGGAGTCAAGCGGTTGTCCGGTTCTCTCCCGTGCACGAGTAACATGAAGAACTTTGCCTACTTGTGTCTTGCTTGCAGTGTAATTATATTGTCTTAACGTTCCAGCGAATAGGTTTATGCTACAAACCTAACACTCCTAGTTTGAGTTTGGACTTTCATTCATTAGAAGAACCTTGGTGTGTCCACTCTGAGCTCTGTAGGAACCCCAACAACAAGCCCAACAATCCAGATGGACGGTTCCAGCTGTTAACTGGAGGATTTCCATCCAAACATCTGCTCTCACTAAATTCTTCCTCACCTACAGACTGTGTTCTTCACTGCTTTAAACTTGGAAATGAATGCAGTCATTGGTCTGCGTGCTGCTTTGTTCAGAGAGCTGATTGGCTGTTGACAGCGTTTGATCAGAGCATGTCAGCCGTTACTATGGTGACCATAAAGGTGACAAAAAGGCAGAAATAGGAAGTGTTTGTGTCCAATCCTGAAGCCTGTCACCATTCTCCTCTCACAGCTTCACTGAGAAGCTGCAGCTTTACAGGAAACACTGGATCTTTGTTTCATACTGATTGTGTTTAGTACAATACTGCTGACAGCACCACCCACTCACTCCATCACTCTACTTACACCAGAGTCTCCAGTCTGTAGTCTGGACTCTGCTGAAGATCAGACAGCTGCTTCACATCTGGATCCTTCAGGTTGTTTCCCCACAGCTCCAGCTCTCTCAGATGGGAGGGGTTGGACTTCAGTGCTGCTGCCAGATAATCACAGCTGATCTCTGACAAACCACAGTCCATCAATCTGTATAAAGAATGAAAGATGTAAGTTTATTAGACAAAGTGTGAGCTTGAAATCATTCAGTGTTTCATCATCTGTTCAGAGCTGAAGAAGGTTCAGAATGTAGAAGTTTAGAAAATGGAAACTCCAAACAGCTGAAGCCAACAGGAAGCAGCTTCAAACAAACACAACAAGAGAAAAAACTCTGAATGTTTCACATTAAAGTCGTACATTTCTCATAAAAACAGGACAAAGACTTGAAAAAGTCGTGTTTTTCCTTCCAGGAACCACAAGGCTTCACTTTTAAAGGTGAAGTGTGAAAGAAATGGACATATTTGAAGTCCAACACCTTTTTCCAGTCACATTATTAAAGCAGACAAACTACAAGCTCATTTTCATTCCAACAAGTCATCTTCTGACCTGGACTAACAACACTGGTCTCTATGTGCAGCTGGCTGTGAGACCAGTGCTCAGGGAGCGTCTACAAAGTGCAACACTGAAAGAACATCACACACTCATTTGCTTCCAGCACTTTCACACAAACATCTACTGTCATTATTGTCACCAAACTCTGTGGATCCTTTATTGCAAATTCAAATGGGATCAAATGGTCAGACAAAAGAGGGTTATGAGGAAATATGATGAAATGTTGTGTATTAGCAGCAAGTTATTGAATCATTTTCCTTAGAAACCAAACAAAATGATTGACAAACATGTTTTTACAAACTCAGTGTTGGACTTGGATCAGCAGGATAAGCTGATGTTTAAAGGCATTTGAGTCTCGCTGTATGAGAGTCCAGTTATTACTCAATATTTATGGATGATGTTCTTTCAGTGTTGCACTTTGTAGACGCTCCCTGAGCCTCACAGCCAGCTGCACATGGACCAGCTGACATTACCCAGCATTAGAGGCGGGTGTAAAAAAATGGATTTTCCTATTTAAATGGTTTTAATTTGAATAAAGCGATGTTGATTCTTTCAATCCTGAATCGATTTTTAATATAAATGTATTTTGCCAGAATCTCAGGTTAAAGCTCCCAAAAGTATTTCAACAACAAGCAAACAGATAAAACAGTAAATGAGAGCAGCTAAACACACAAAGATGGAAACACAGAGCGTGGATCGTTCACTCGACGGCACGTACACGGACACGCCGTCGGGGCTGAAAGTGGACAGCTCACAGATCCTGAAGCTGCAGGTTTCATCTGTCTCCAACCAAAACTGACTGAACCAGCAGCAAAAGAAGATCCAAACTACGCTTTACGTTTGATGAACATCGTCATGAATTCTCTCTGACTTTGACGTTTACTTCCTGCACAGCTCTCTCTCTCTCTCAGTGTACTTCAAGAACAGTTTACCTTCAAAAATCTGTTTCCTGCATTATTCACTGCTTATTACGCACCAGTCTGCTGTTGTGTTCACTGCTGTCGGCCTCCGAAAACAAAGCCTCATTTCTGCTGTTCAATACTGAAGAAATGTAAACCTTTTAAAATGATGACAGATTACAAACTCTCAGCTGTGTCTGTAATCAAACCTCTGTAACTTTGCTTCACTTCAGCAGCATCAGCTCATGTTCACATGTTGATTCATGGTTTGCTTCAGTTTTTGATGGACTGCAGAATATTTTGAAGGTTATCTGCTATAAAAAGCCAGAACAGGAAAATCTGCTTCATGTGTTTCTGTTTGATCCTCAGTGACTTTGACACAAAGGCCTCTGCTGTGATGATCACACCTCTGATCAAGTCTCACAGTGTCAGCTTTGTTTTTATACATATGGATATGTGCTGATAAATGATCAGAATTATAATATTTCCCACTGCCTGCTGTGTGCCGTGACCTTTGACCTGCTAAAGACAGTCAGCTGTGGATTATTCATTGTTGTGTCTGATACTTAGAACTGTGAGGAAGAACACTACACAGTTAATCAGGGTCCCCTCTCTCTGAATCAGGAAAGGTGGGCAGGCCGCGTGTGGGCCGCGGGCCATACGTTGAGTCTCACTGTTTGAAATGTGAACATTGTTCTGCTGCAGTCAATGGACTAAACCAGAGAAGAAGAAAACAGACTTTACCATGAAGATCCTCAGTGTGGATCAGTATAATATCAGCCTGATGTCTGCAGTTTAGTGTCAGCACAACTTTCACATCATATTCATCTCAGCACAACTAAAACATGCTGACTGACCTCAGAGTTTCAAGTCCACATCCTGGACTCTCCAGGAAACCACACAGATGCTTCACTCCTGAATCCTGCAGGTCATAGTTGAAGCTCAGGTCCAGCTCTCTCAGATGGGAGGGGTTGGACTTCAGTGCTGCTGCCAGATAATCACAGCTGATCTCTGACAAACCACAGCCCCTCAATCTGTATAAAGAATGAAAGATGTAAGTTTATTAGACAAAGTGTGAGCTTGAAATCATTCAGTGTTTCATCATCTGTTCAGAGCTGAAGAAGGTTCAGAATGTAGAAGTTTAGAAAATGGAAACTCCAAACAGCTGAAGCCAACAGGAAGCAGCTTCAAACAAACACAAGAAGAGAAAAAACTCTGAATGTTTCACATTAAAGTCGTACATTTATCATAAAAACAGGACAAAGACTTGAAAAAGTCGTGTTTTTCCTTCCAGGAACCACAAGGCTTCACTTTTAAAGGTGAAGTGTGAAAGAAATGGACATATTTGAAGTCCAACACCTTTTTCCAGTCACATTATTAAAGCAGACAAACTACAAGCTCATTTTCATTCCAACAAGTCATCTTCTGACCTGGACTAACAACACTGGTCTCTATGTGCAGCTGGCTGTGAGACCAGTGCTCAGGGAGCGTCTACAAAGTGCAACACTGAAAGAACATCACACACTCATTTGCTTCCATCATCCAACCTGAAGAGGAAACAGAGACGCCTCCCCTTCAAAGTAAAAGCTGCTCCTTTTGGACACAGTATCAAAGAAAGTCTACAGTATAACATAGAAAAGACAGAACAAAGTTTTGGTTGTTTTTAAATTGTGCAGAAATGAAACTACACTAAGCTCAATTATGTGACAGACATTTCATCCCATGTCAGTTTGGCCTCATCCTGGGCCGGATTATCCAGCACACACTCTGACCACAGGCCCAGGGGCCACGCACAGCTGGGCTCCATCCAAGAGACAGGAAACAAACCAACACAATAATAAAAAGCACCATGTGATCTTCTTACATCTTCAAGACAAACATAGTAAAAACATGAGCATATTTGTTTCCTGATAAAATGATGTGACAGGTAAAACAGAGTAAAGTGGTGGTGTTACAGCCTTTCTCCCCTCTGCTGCCGAGGCTGTTAGTCTCTCCCAAACTCAGCTACAGGACTTCCAAATGAATGAAAGCAGCAGAAGTGGCTTTACAAATGAAAGAGGAAGAGGAGAAGAAGAGGAGAGGGAGGCCACCCTGACCATCACTCCAGCTGAAAACATCACACTTCCATTAAAGTTGGTGAGAAAATGTTGAGCAGGATGAGCTGCTGGCTAATCTGGAGGCTGTAGCAGCAGCTCACAGTCACAGTGGATTTCCACTCATGAAAAAGCTCTGGCTGCTTCATTTCTCATCTCATATCAGAGACTTTAAAGCTTCACTGAAGCTGTGCTGTGATGCTTCCATATCCCAGTGAGGCCTCCATAATGATTTCAGCTGTTCTGTACACACACTGTGTGCCCTGTATGGCTCAAAGTCTCTGCAGCCTGTTTTTATCTGCTATCATCAGATCTTCATCATCCTCATTCACATCCCTCACACACTCTACAGCCTCATCAGCACCGACTTCATCTTCACTGACTGATGGAGCACAACATGAACCTGTGGAGGCTGAAACACTGTCCTGTCAAACATCTCCCCGTCACCACTCCACTTCTGTCAGCCTTTAAATGAACCCTGCTCAAGTCTGTCACTTCTGTTTGGAGCCAAAAGGAAAAACTGTTGTTCAGTCGTTTGGAAAGACAACATTTCTGAAAGCACTCAAACTTCTTCACGTTTGTCTTCAGACACATCCTGAACATTTAGGAACTAAAGAAAGTTTAAAACATCAATCAAAGACCTGAAATATAGAAAAACTACAACAGCCGCAGTCAGTGAACTCACCTCAGAGTCTCCAGTCGACAGTTTGGACTCTCCAGTCCAGCACACAGAAGCTTCACTGCTGAATCCTTCAGCTTGTTCTCATTCATGTTCAGCTCTGTCAGATGGGAGGGGTTGGACTTCAGAGCTGAGGCCACAACTTCACAGTGAGACTCTGAGAGTCCACACTGAGTCAGTCTGTGATGATAGAAAATATAAAATGTGTTATTATAAAAGCAGAAAATCTGCATTATAAACACAGACTGAATGTATATGAAGACAAAACAGAGTGAGGTCATAATCTGATGAATCTGCTCTTCACATCTGTGCTTCAGCTCCTCTTACTGTGTTTGACATGACACAACGATTGAGTCTCTCTCAGACCTGCAGACTTTTAATGAGAATCTTTGTTTGGCTTTAATCTGCAGATGAAGGAGGAAGATGGTGTCACATTTAGGCTTCCATAATGTCCACAGTCTGTCACTGAGATCTGATCCAGAGTCAGAGTGAAGACACACATTTGGACTGTTTCCTGTTTTGACTCCAGAACATTTTGAATGAGTTCAGCTCAGTGAAGAGTTCCAGCTGGAAAGATGATCTCTGTTTGCTACCTGCTGTCAGGTACGACTGTTCACGTCCACACGCAGGAAAAACCTGCTGACTGTTACCAAACGGAGCAGAAATCTCATCACTGGACAATAATGATGAATGAACTCAGAGCTGCTGATATCAGATCTGATTTCAGGGGAACTAAACACAGAAATGATTGGCTCATTTGAGCTTTCTGAGCCATTATCTGCTGGTGTGTCGCTAGTTGGCAGAAAATGATTTGTATTCCTGTTCAGGGCTTCAGTGTTTATGAGTCCAGATCCAGGTGACAGCAAGTCAAAATGATGTTACCTGTCTGTGTCCAGCAGCAGCCTGTATTCACTTTGAATATTGTTATAACCTGACATGGATCAGTTTGTCTTTGATTGGTTTGTAAATGTCACTGTTTCCATTGGACCTGAGTGACGTACAAAGACAGAGAGGGAGAGAAAGGAGAGAGAGGATGGAGACAGCAAAGAGAGAGCAAACACAAACAGGTGAGAGTGGACAGGTGACCAAGGTCAGCAACCAATCAGAGAGCTTCTGTTTGACCCACAGTCACTGATGATGACTGCACATAACCAAGCAGTGTGTTACTCTGATATCAAATATGGATCCTGCTCTTATAATAATGATCATCAGATGATATTATTGTGTTATTTTGTAGCTGAATACGATGTTTGTGTGATTATCAGTGAAAGAAGCAGTGAGGAGGATGGAGAGAGAGAGAGGACAGAGGCTGAAGTTAGAAACACTAAAAGGATTTTTCATGGATTTCATGGATGATTTGAGTGATTTCCAGCAGGACACTTAAACATGTCAGTGGACGTCCTAAAGAACATATTCACTGATATGAAACGTGTCATTGAACAGGATTAATATCAGTGGAAACATGGTGGAAACAGCTGTGACTGCATGGATGTGACACACTTCAAATCTGTTCTCCACTCTTGGATTTGGGATCCATGGAGCTGCTGCTGAGTCTGTACAATAAAGGAATGGTGTGGAAGGTTGCAGCGTACGGACACAAACACTTTGTGGTTACAATCTGATTTTATTTTCAACATTAAACTACTAACCTACACTGATCAATGATGTTAATGATCACATCTGGACTCACCGAGCCTTTCTGCAGTTCCTCACAGCTGGAATCAGTCTCTGTCGTCCCCGCTCTGATGTGTTGTACTTCTGCAGGTCCAACTCATCCAGAACCTCCTCTGACATCTGCAGCATGAAAGCCAGAGCTGAGCACTGGATCTCAGAGAGTTCCTTCTCTGATCTGTTCTCTGACTTCAGGAACTCTTGGATCTCCTGATGTACTGAGAGGTGGTTCATCTCCATCAGACAGTGGAAGATGTTGATGCTTCTGTCAGGAGAGATTTCATCACTGTTCATCTCCTTCAGGTTGTTGATGACTCTCTGGATGGTTCCTGGACTGATCTCTGTCTGACCCAGCAGACCTACTAAGAGTCTCTGGTTGGACTCCAGACAGAGGCCATGAAGGAAGCGAACAAACAGGTCCAGGTGGCCATTTTTACTCTGGAGGGATTTCTCCATGGCTCTCCTCAGAAATACATCAAGTGATTGGAGATCTTTGTTATCAAAAAGACTGAAAATCATCTTGGTGAAAGATTCTGATTTTAGAAACATCTTCAACACCTTTGTCTTCCTGTTGGTGTGACAGTGGAACATGTAGACAGCAGCCAGAAACTCCTGAATGCTCAGATGAACAAAGCAGTAGACTGGTTTCTGGAAGATCACACACTCTCTTTTGAAGATCTCTGTACAAACTCCTGAGTACACCAAGGCCTCTGTCACATCCACACCACACTGCTCCAGGTCTTCTTGGTAGAACATGATGTTTCCTTTCTCCAGATGTTCAAACGCCAGCCTCCCCAGCTTCAGAAGAACTTTCCTATCAGCCTCCGTCAGCTCCTGTGGACTCGTCTCATGTCCCTCATGGTACTTGTTCTTCTTCCTCTTTGTCTGAACCAGCAGGAAGTGTGAGTACATGTCAGTCAGGGTCTTGGGCAGCTCTCCTTTCTGCTCTGTAGTCAACATGTGCTCCAGAACTGTAGCAGTGATCCAGCAGAAGACTGGGATACTACACATGATGTGGAGGCTCCTGGATGTCTTCATGTGGGAGATGATTCTGCTGGACAGCTCTTCATCACTGAATCTCTTCCTGAAGTACTCCTCCTTCTGGGCATCAGTGAAGCCTCGTACTTCTGTTAGCCTGTCAACACATGTAGGAGGGATCTGATTGGCTGCTGCGGGTCGGGAAGTCATCCAGACGAGAGCCGAGGGAAGCAGATTCCCCTGGATGAGGTTTGTCAGCAGCTGGCTGACTGATGACTTCTGTGTGACATCAGACAGCAGCTTCCTGTTGGTGAAATCCAATGAAAGTCTGCTTTCATCCAGGCCGTCAAAGATGAACAAAAGCTGAGAGACAGCCAGCTTCTCTGCTGTGACCTTCTGTAATGTTGGATGGAAAACATGGAGCAGCTCCAGAAGACTGTACTGCTCATCTCTGATCAGGTTCAGCTCCCTGAATGAAAGCAGAACCACCACACTGACATGTTGGTTCTCCAAGCCCTCTGCCCAGTCCAGAGTGAACTTCTGCACTGAGAAGGTTTTTCCAACACCAGCCACGCCGTTGGTCAGAACCACTCTGATGGGTCTCTGTTGGTCAGGTAAGGCTTTAAAGATGTCCTGGCACCTGATTGGAGCGTCATGGAGGGCGTCCATCTTGGAAGCTGTCTCCAGCTGCCTCACCTCATGTTGGGTATGAACCTCTTCACTCTGTCCCTCTGTGATGTAGAGCTCAGTGTAGATCCTGTTGAGGAGGGTTCTACTTCCTGTTTCATCACTTCCTTCAGTCACACGTTCACATCTCCTCCTCAGACTGATCTTATGTTCATCTAAAACCTCCTGCAGACCAACATCTGCTGAAAGAAAGAAAAACAATGAGACTAAAGAGAAAGAAAACTCTTCAATGTCTGAACAACACAAGAAGTCCAGTTTTCAGAAATGAGTCCATCAGCAGACAGATGTTCAGTCTTACTTTGTACACAGCTGCTCTGACTGGCTGTCTGCAGTCCAGCTCTGCTTCTGGATCTTTCTCCACACTGGGGACAGGAGGAGTCTCCTGATGAAGCAGACTGGTCCCAGTATGAGGAGATGCACTGTCTGCAGAACCAGTGTCCACAGCTGGTAGAGACTGGATCCTTCAGGACGTCCTGACACAAAGCACAGCAGGACAGCTGCTCCTCCTCACAAACACCACTCCTCTTCCTCTCTCTGTGAACACATTTCTTTATCACTAAAACATTTACTGTCAGTGAAAAACATCCAGATGTGACCAAACTGCAGTTCCTCACAGTTCCTTTGATTTCATCAACACTAATGAGCTGCTCTTCCTGTCTGCCTGTCTCATTAAACACTGAGTGATGAATACAAACTCAACACTTCCTGTAGACTTCCTGACTTCACAATAAAAGCTTTCCATCAGAGAGACAGTTATGACTTTCACTGTTTTACAGCCGCTGTGTGCAGATTATCTGGGTCAGTTCACTCTGAAGCAGCTTAGAAGTGTCCGTGTAGAGCCGTGGTCTGACACACAGAGACTTCTGATTTTCTCTATTTAAACAAACATGATGAAGATGAGCAGGTTTCTCTTCTAGTATAAACTCTGTGTCTCTCTGGCTGGCTCATGATGGCTTTTCAGGTTTTATGTTTTGCTCTCTCCTGCTATGGTTTTGCCTGCCTGGGTGGAGCTTGTAATGGCCTCTCGCTCTTGGTCCACACAGCTATGATGATTACACCACCTGTTGCTGATTCACCTGGGCTTACCGGTAACCATTTAACGCTGCGGCATGGAGCAGTTTGTCGCTGAGACATTGACCCTCCTGTGTTCATGATCTCAGCTCCTTGCTAAGAAATCTCTCTCTAAATTCACCAGTTGGGTTAACTTTGAGTATACTTTGAGTAAATATTTCCCCGGACCTGGTTACAGACGCTTACCTGTGACTCCCGTGTGTGGCTGTGTGAGTGCAGAGCAGGACAAGAGTGACTGAAGAGGAGTGAGAGTGGACTCCCTTCCCTCTTTTCCCTGGAGCCCTGGACCCCCTCCCCAACTCACTGTACATATATAGAGCACTGTGGTTCACCCCTTTGTTAAATAACCTGTCACCTTTTTGTTTGTCAGAACTCAGTCTGTGCTTGAGTTCCTCTGTTAGCCATGACATTTTGTTGGTTCTCTCTCTTCAGGTCCCTGTAAGTGTTTGATCTAAAACATTATATTTATTCTGCTTTGATTGTTTTGTATGCTGAGGGACATTGTTGCATGATCCACTTTTTCTTATCACTCAAATATCCTGATACTTTCAGAAAGTTGGAGAGCTCTCCTGGCTTGCTTAGTCTTTGCTCTGTACTGCAGTACTTGCACTGATTTCACTGGACAAGTCTGCATGTGAATCTACAACTGATCTGACATTGTGGCACAAACACAGTAAACAAACACTACGAGCACCTTGTTTCATGTGCAGTGGCTTTCTTCTCATTCTGTTACTGAACACTGGATGAAAAGCCTGTCACTGCCAGCATCCTTCCAGCCCCACGACAACAAGACCAACTCACATCTTCACAACACCAAGAATTTTTCCCCTTTTCTTTGGAGAAACTGAGAAGCCAATAGGATTGTAGCTCAAACTTGCCCACAGTCCTGCTTCATCACTGCTCACTCCTACCTGTGTTGGTGCTCAGTGGACAGTCATAGCCTGCTGCTAGCATGAATGCTACATGTACTGCTGTGGATGATCAGCAGAACAAGATGTTGTCAGTTTGACTGTTTGCTGTATTTAAAGTGTTTTTCTCAGTTCGTCTGTATTCAAAGTGCATTCGGGGCTTTAGCTGACAGCTCTTTGTGCTAACAAACTAAACTCTCTTAGTTTAAGCCAACAGACTTTACCAAACACAAAGCCTGCTGCTGCCTCCATGGGTTAGCTTGTGTGACTGGTGTTTGCACCAATGAAATCTAAATCACACTAATGTGTCCTCCAAGGTGTTTGGTGGGAGCACTGAGTGAAACATAAGAGCTCTGGTAAAATAACAAACAGGGCTGTGAGAGCAACTGAAGTGATAAAAATACTGTTTAAAGATAAAAAACAATTTGATGTTCTCTCGTCACCTAACAAAGTCCAAACCCTGTGAACTATTTTAGCTTTAATAACTGTGGATTCAGGTATCCTGAACCCATCTTTGGACATTTGTAATTAAATATTTTAAAACTCCATCAAAGACTCCTGATGTGGCTGTTTGGAGAAGGAAAAGAGGGACAAAGTGGAGCGTCGAGCTGAGGCTTCATTCACTGCAAACCTACAGTTATGTTTCCTTATTTCTGCTGTTTGCATGTTCACAGCTGAAATAAAGCTGCCTCTTTGACTTCATCCTGTTGTGTTTGGGTCCAATCCTGCCTGCCACACAGCGCTACAGGACAAAGTCTAAGATTTTTACCTTTTTAATGAATCTTTGGTCATATTTATGCAGGAAAACACAAACATGTAAAGGAGTCATCACAGGTCTCTGACCTCGTTGGTCCAGGTTCAGCACTGAAGTTTGGAGGTTGATGTTTGGACCAGTCACTCCTCACAGACGGACAGCTGGATCCTGCAGACTGTGACCTCTGACCTCTGCAGACACAAACATGTTTTATTCAATGATCAATTCTCTGATGAAGTGATTGAAGCAGCTGTGGTCACACAGACTGCAGATAATGCAGCTGTTTCCTGTCAGTAACAGTCCTCTTAGATTAGAGTTCAGCTTTTTACAGGAAAACAAATGTCCCTGAATGCAACAGTGAGACACAGTCTGCCTGTGTGGCTGTGATAGCTGCCGTTAGGAGCGCTCATGTGTTTGCAGTTAGACGAGGAGATGTTACCATCATGGACACGTTAACAAATCCTGCAGCATCACGTGGCACAAACACTTTGTGTTCCTGTCATCTGCAAGCAACAGGAAGTTCATTAATAAAGGCGGGATGGAGACGCGACTGTGATGGTTCTCCTTCATCCAGCTGTTACAGACACATCTGGGCTCACACGACGAGCCTTTGTCTAACACACCAGCTGCTCTCTGAACACTTTTCTGAAGAGGAGCTGCAAAAACCTTTGTTTGCTTTCTAGAGCAGCGTATCAAAGTCAAACTACCCACTGCTAGCAGCTGTTTCTATCATAGTTTAGGATCCAGATGTGTGAGGTCTAAATTTACACCTCTGATTAAAATACATAGTTAAAAACAGCCAATTGAGTCCAAATGTGTCTTAAAACCAGATAAACTGACAGTTACAGCTGAGCCTGTGTGTCCTTGGAGACACTGCTCTGCTACAGAGATGCATTTTAGAAACCAGGAAACATCAAAATCATTTAAATCAGAGAGTTCTTGTTCCTAACAGCTCACCTCTCTGCAGCAGACACAGGCTGGGATTTAAAATCAATGCCTCGATCATTGGACCAGTCACTCTTTAAGGACACAGAGCTGGATGGTTTCTGATTGATGCTAAAAGTAAGTGAACATGAAACATGTGTCACATCCAATGTGTCCAATACATTACATGAAAAGTATAAATAAAGTATGTAAATAGTTTATTATTTAAATCGTTAAATAGTAAAAAGCTGATTAAAATTTCAAACATTTTAATACTGACATGAACTTACTTTTTGTCAGATGACTTCTTTTGCCCTAAATTATGAAAGAAATGCTTCACCCGTTTGCTCTTAGAGGACACAGAGCTGGGTGGAGGTCCAGGCGGGTTCCTGTGAATAATGATGGAGTAGTGATGTGAGTGCTGAGCTGTGACATGGAGAAGAGTCATGGACAGTTAGAGATGGTCATCTCACCTCTGAGCTTTGGTCTGGCTCTCATGTTCCCCACACAGAGTGCTTTTAGAGGGAGGGACTCCCTCCTCTCTGTCCTCACACTGATCCATGCTGCTCAATTCACATCAGCTCACACACACTTTCTACTTTCACCTGCAGAGGAAACACAAATCATTCATGTGCACATAAACCAAAATCCTCCTTTCCATCATGTGCTGTCCAAATATCAGCTGAATGCAGTCAGACAGCAGTGTGAGGCACAGGAAGCTGCCATCAGCTGCTCTACTTCTACTATCAGTCCACTAGATGGAGCCATGAAGCACACATGATGCATTCACTGACACACACTGATTCACTGTGACTGCAAGTTTAAGTACATTAAGCCTCCACTCATCTACATTGTGCTTACAACCCACTGCCCCCATCTCCCACCCCCATCAACCTCCTGGGGCCAGGAATGACTGGAACTGAATTGGAAACGGGCGTAATCAAACATAAATCTGTTATTCTTATCCAACCTGTCTGCCTGGACACAGTCTGCTGACCAATCATGGAGCCTATGATTCGCTTGGACAACAACTTCATGAATGTGGAAATGAAACTGAGTGTCAGCTGAGTGTCGAGCAGAAGAGGAGTCAGAGAAAAGTGACAGAGCTGCTGACTTTACAAAGAAAACTAAAACCATGTTGAAGAGATTAAACAGATAATACAATCTAACAACAACACAGCTGCTGCTGCAGACAAAACACATGTATGAGTGTGTGACAGGAAAAGCACTGAACAGAAGTTTACTATTAAAAATGCAGCATGTTGTAAAAAGTTTGGTCAGTGAGACTGAAAAATGGCTGCATGAGTTACTATTGTGAACAAACCCCTATAAGAACCCTGATATTACCTGAATAAGATCACATCCTGATACGTGGTGCAGACCTTGGTAAGAGATACGGTCCAACTGGAATATAAACCTTTGGTGTGTTTAATCCAGTCAGTCTCTGAGTAACTCCACTCCTCTGCTTTCTGTTGGAAGAGAAACGAAAGTTTGTAGCACGATCCTTTTCCTCAGAGGCCTGTGTTGAATTTATATTACATCTAAGATAAAAAATAATTCACAAAGTCTGCTCTGTCCTCCTGTCCTCCCTGCAGTCTCTGTGAGCTCCGCAGAGTGATTATAAAGACCCGGAGCTCAGAGTTTCTCCAACACCGTGGTCAAGTGTGAGCCACGCCTGCCACCCGTTATCTGCCAAACTTGAGCTTCAACGCTAAGTTTTACGGTAGTGCTGCTTCTTATCCCTTTTTGCTGATCACACACATAATAACACACATGATTTTCAGGAAGTTAACAGAAATAAAGCCACAGTGTCATTTGTTTTTCACTCAAGTTGTCTTTTCTTCTTAATTTTTCTGGTAATGCTTCTTCATTCATGATTCATTCAAATCTAAAATAACTTCAAAAAATGTAAAATATTTCTGAAAATCATCTTTTGTAGTTGAAATTCAGTTCTCATTTGGCTCAGCTGCTCTTTCATGCATCCATATTTTCACCTCAAACTGCTGCTTGAGACACGAGAAATTAAAGAACAACTCTGTTCAAACGGAGAAACTTAGAAGGAACTCAATAATGTCATTTAAATGGTTTCAGGTAGGTGTATGAAGGTTCTGTATTAAATCATATATGATAGTTGACATGAAATTCTGAATTCATCTTCTTGGACACCCACACTGCATAATTCTGTAGAAATGAAATTAGTCGTTTCTAATCAATTTCAACATCAAATATCATAACATTGCATCAAAATGCGTAAAAATGATTCTTGATAGCTGACCTAAAAGTCTCTGTGCATTCTTCCTCTGGGTTACCTTCTCTATATATTTGCAGTTTAACCACCAAAAGCTGCAAGGTTTCAGAGAAATAAAAGGAACGTTCTACTCAAATTTAATAAGATTAATTTAATAAACAATAGAAAAAAAACTTTGACAGTTGTCATAAAATTCTTAACAAACTCCTCTTCTGTCTGTAGCTCAGGAGTTAGAGCAGGTCACGAAGTAACTGGAAGGTTGGTTGTTTGATACGAGATACTAACCCCAAGATAGAAAACTCTTCTGCACAGGAAAAGTCCTTGAATGAGTCATTTGTATGAAGCACTTTGAATGCTCAGAGTAGAAAAGCACCATATCAGAACCAGCCTCACCCACTTGTGATGGGTGGGTGGCTGTGGCTCAGGTGGTAGAGCAGATCAGCTGCTGATTGGAAGGTTGGTGGCTCGAACCTTGGCTTCCCCAGCCTGCATGCCAAATATCCTTGGGCAAGATACTAACCCCAAGTTGCCCTCTGATGATTAGTTTGCACTTGTGTTTAGAAGTGCTTGTGTGAATGAGGCCTGTTGTATAGAGCACTTTGAAAACTCCAGGAGAGTAGAAAAGCACTATATAAGAATCAGTCCATTTACTACATGTCCGCAAAGTTTCATCTCCAACCACTGCAATATTATTTGTTAGGATCGCTGTTCTCTCCGGGTACTCCGGCTTCCTCCCACCGTCCAAAGACATGCAGCTTGTGGGGATATTTAGTTGGATAATCCAAATTGCCACTAGGTGTGAATGTGTGAGTGAATGTGAGTGCGAATCGTTGTCTATCCCTGTGTGTTGGCCTTGCGACAGATTGGCAACCTGTCCAGGGTGTGCCCCGCCTCTCGCCCTATGACAGCTGGGATAGGCTCCAGCGCCCCCGCGACCCTGAAAAGGAGAAGCGGAAGCTGATGGAGGATCGCTGTTTTTTTCCTCAGGGTTTTGTGATGCCTTTTTGTTTTCGAGAGTCTTTTGTGTTTTAGTTTGGATCTTTGTATATAAGGATGGTTAATAGTTTGCTTTAGGATTTACTATATCCCATGTACCCTGTTTTCATATTGTAGTTTGTCTTCTTGGTTTTGTAACACTAAATATCTGCTTTTGTGATCCCTTTCTGTACTTCAGTTATGTCCCTTTGTCTGTCTTGTCTCTCTGTTTGTCTGTCATTGTCTGATTTCCCCATCTGTCATGTTTCCCATTCACTTATATTTTCCTTTCTGTTTTCTACATGTCTGCGTATGTCTCTGTGTATCATTTCCTCTTTTTTATCGTCTCATGTCTTGTGAACTTAGCTTTGAGTTTTACTTCCCCCATTTGGTTAATGATTTGTTCCCATCAGTGTCTCAGTCTCGTCTGCATTTATCTATCTCATGTTCCCCTGTCCAGTCTGTTCTCCTCTATGTAATTTAAGCCTTGTTCTCCATGTTTTCCTGTTTTATTGTTTTAACTGTTGCATCCTGTGACTATTGTAGTTTTCTCCTGCATCATGTCTCTCACCCGTTGCCTCTCGTCTCATTATCCAGTGTGTATTTATTGTCCCTGTCTTCTTGTGTACATTGTGCTTTCCTTGCTCTGTGTTCCCATGGTTTTGGGGGCGGTGGTGTGGGATTGATTAAGGAAATGGCTGAGTTAATAGGAATGACCAAAATGAGAAAAATAAATCGATCTTCAATAAGAGAAAGGATTATTCTAAGAAGGAATATTTTTGATGGATCAGAATTATATAATGAAATATGAACAAAATTTTTTGTTAATCATTGTTTATTAACTGAACCTTGTTGAATTTGAGTAGAACTGTTTTTTAATTTGGCAGAAACACGGCAGCAGTTTGAAATGAAACTATCCAGGCTGTAGAGTAGACGAGCAAAATCAAGAATCCACTGAGATTTTCATGACAATAACTAAGAAGGATTTCTTAAATGAATTGTTGATACGCTGTTATAATAATCCACTGAGCTTATTGAATTTGGGGAGAAATGTCCTTTAATGTGCAATCACACAGTGGGCTGAGATGAAACTGCACACAGTGTGGGTGTCCCAGAAGAGGAATCAGTTAGAAATTTAGTGTCAGCTAGTAAGCAAGAATTTAAAAAATATTTTTACAGATATCAAATTTGTTCTGTTATATAAAACTGTAATTTATACTAGTCAGGTGGATCATCAACGATCATCAATCAGTGCAGTACCAGCAAAATTCAGACAGACACACAAACACACACATGCACAATTTTACTGTCTTAACACAGTATCATAAATCTAATTAGAATATGCTATAGTCCTTTAAATACCAATTTAAATATATTTCAAAAATATATTACAGCTTTTTTCAGTCTGTTGAACAAAAATCCCCAAAGAAGAAGAAGCACTACCATAAAACTTTGTGTAAAAGTGCAAGAAAGTTTAAGAGGCTTACAAATGACGGCTCACATAACTGCGGTGTTACAAGTCAACCTCGTTCATATCTGTCATCATGAACAATGCTATGGTTTGTGCTGGAGCGAAGCTGCACACAGCTGATATTATCAGAAAAAAATACATACTGATTCGATTACCTTCACACGCAGATTCACACAAAGACGACCAGCTGCATCAGCGAAGTTTAGAAGACAGACAGTGAAACTTAAAAAAGGAAACAGACAGATTTGTGGGAATGCTGGGGCTGGGGAACATCAGTAATTAGAAACACAAAATGTTTCTAAGCATTTGTAAATGTTTGTTGGAGGGTTTAGAGGAGCTGAATCATTTTGAGTGAAAGTTAAAGTCAAACACACTCTTAGTAGAGAGAGACTGTGTCTGCAGATCAAACAGGTCTCACTGTGATGTCCCTTTAGTCAGACTCTGTCTCTGCTACATTAATGACTGAAAGTTGTCACGTTCTTATTTAGTTAATACTCTTTAAACCAGGTGTACACTTTTAGTTTAATACATTATAGATTCTCTGATGAAGAAATACGGTATATATATGTAACCTGATGAAGCGGTATCTAAAATGTTTTTATGTTTGACATACCAAGACTGTTTCACACTGCAGGAGTTGCAGATGATAAAACAAAGACTGTAAAGCTAAGCAGCTTGTTTGCTGTTTATCACTGCCTGTCCATTAGTCAAATTAATATTACTTTTATCAAAAATAATTTCCCGTCTGTATTTGGTCTTCCTCCATAGGCGCCATAGTAAACATCATTGTGTTTTGTTGATGTTTCCCCTCCTTGTGATTCATTCAGTGTCCCCATGTCGGTCCCTGTGTGTCGAGCCGTGTCTCTTAGTTTGTATCCTGTTTTATTTGGAAAGTCTCGTGTCCTGTGTTCAGTGTGTTCAGTTTTGCTTTCTCCTGTCTCATCACATCTAATTTGTCCCTGCTGTGTCCTCATGTGTTTCCACTTCCCTTATCATCCCTCTGTGTATATATTGTGTGACTTTCCTTTTGTTCATTGTCCCTACATTGTTTAGTTTCACTTTAGCCATGGCATCATTATGTTCATTTCAGTCAGCTGTTCCCCTGTGTGTTTCCACTTCCCCTGATCACCTCCTGTCTGTATTTAAGTCCTCTGTCTTTCTTTATTCAGTGTCAGGTCGTCTGCGTTGCCTCCCTTCAGGTCTTATCACAGTTGATTCAAAGTTATCACAGTTTTGTCACAGTCAGTTAGTTTTCCTAGTTTGGTTTCAGTTTAGTTTTTGCCACTGCTCATGATGCTTTCATTTTGTATTCACGTTTATAGCCTAAATAAACAGCTTGCCTTTTTATTTTTCAAAACTTAGTTCTGCCTCCTTCTCTGTCTGCACTTGGGTCCACTTCATCATAACACTGGTGTACCCCACCATGACAGTTATGTCCAAGTTTTCCATGTTCCCAGTGTTTAGTTTCCCCACTTTAGTCTTGGTTAGTTTTCCTTTAGTTTGCTCCTGCCTTTTGTTTTGTTTTGCTCACCAGCCTTGAATAAACGGTTTGCTTTTGGTTAAACTTTTGTTTCCACGCGTCTGCTTCTGGGTCCACACTTCAACCTCCACCTAGTCCACAGCCCACACTGTGGTTGGGGTCAGGTCACAGAGTTTTGGACTTTAACTGGCATTTTATGCAAGGTTTCATTATTTTCCTGGAATTTACTTCCCATGTTTTGCTGGCTGTGTGTTATGACTCTGGAAATTATTCTAAAAAATATTAATTTGTGATTGTTTCATGACCAGATCCTACAGACTCTTTACAGTCATTATGGGATGGTTTTACAGGTGGAGGACACTGATATTTTTCCTCCTCATACCAGTGTCACTACTGGTATGAGAAGAGACCAGTAACCTGTACTTGTATCTGACAAAACAATCAGAAACAGATTTTATAAGGGTGGCCTGAGGGCCTGATGTCCTCTAGCAGGCCCTGTACTCACTGACTGGAACCATGCATGATTGACATTTGCCATAGAATACCAGAATTATCAGGCCACCACTGGCAGACTGTGTTTTTCACCCTGAACACATATGACAGATATGAAAGGGTCCAGAGAAGTTGTAACATCGTTCTGCGTGGCCAGTTTGATAGTGGGCCAGTAATGACCCAAGAGGCATATCAGTGGAGGGAGGCACAGACATCTATGGGCTGGCAGCATCACCCTGACTGCAATTAGGCATCAGGATGAAGTTTCTGGACCTCTGGACTGATTACCAAACTCTACGCTGGTGCAGTGGTTGCTCCTCCTGCTGCAAGACAATGACACCAAACACACCTCCAGGCTGTGTGAGGGCTGTTTGACCAAGAAGGAGCGTGATGGAGTGCTGACCAGATGGTCTGGCCTCCACAGTCACCTGACCTAAACCCAGTGGAGATGGTTTGGGATGAGATGGAGCTCAGAGTGAAGGCAAAGGACCAACAAGTGCTCAGCATCTCTGGGAACTCCTTCAAGACTGTTGGAAACCATTTCAGGTGATGACCTCATGAAGCTCATGGAGAGAATGCCAAGAGTGAGCAAAGCAGGAATCAAAGCAAACATTAAATTTTAGTAAGCTCTTTGGGATCCACTAAGGTTTTTGAAATTCCGTCATATTTTGTTTGAGATATCTTTTTTCTCTGCTGATCAAACTGGAGAGTCTCACTGTAATGTGCCGGCGAGTCACACTCAATTTTACTTTTCGTTTGGAAACTGAACAGACTTTCAGTAAAAATAATGATTCAGCAATGTACAATGTTGGGAACTAATACATTTATAACTATTTTCTAAAGGATCATTTAATGCCACTACAGGCAAGCTAAAGTCTAGCTATCATTTCATAATTCCCACAGCAAAAGTAAGGTGACAGGTGACCACAATGTGGCAACAAGACTGAATTAAGACTGGAAACCTGCACCATCATCTCATCCATCCTCTCAGTTTGGAAAGTAGACCTACACCATTGTCTCAAAGGTATACTCTTCTGTTGGATAATTTGTTGGTTTGTTAAAAACCGACAGAGGAAGCTGTACAAACACATCACATGTCAGTTTTCAGCAGAAGTGTAGGAGAGGACAAAATGTAAGCGCTGAGAACTTCAGAATCTGAGATTTGTCCAGATTTATAGAGGAACAGATCAGATTTATTTTGTTTATATCATGTTCAGTCTTTCAAAATTAGAAAAGGCAGAATTTGTGCTGTTCAAACACACTGATTCCACAAAAAGACAAAAATGTGAAATTGCCTAGCTAACAGTTACAGAGTGTTACGAGTTCAAAATTGGGGATGGAGACAAGAGAAAAAACCACAATAACAACACTGGTCCGGCCGGGTTGAGTCAAACGATGATTTTAATGATCACACGCGTGGGAGATGGACACTGTATGCAGACAGCCTCAGATCTCAAAATGGTGGAGCATTGCTCAAACTCTTATAGCCTCTGGTTCTCCCACCTTATCATAAAAGCCTAAACATTCACATGCTTTTCTCTCACACAGCGCCTAAGCTACGACCTTGGCTCCCTGTTTATCTGCTCCTGCTGAGATGGGGCAGAAAACTCCAGCATGTTCTGTTCTCTTCTAATCAGACAAATAAGGCGATGACTTTCTGCGAACAGTATTTCTTATAACATCATAAAACAATATCATTCATCCACAATAAATCAGCAGTCTAATGTAATGCAAATCAGTTTAACTAATGCAATAGTTATCAGCTTCTTCTAATTCAGGAGAATAATGCAAACTAAAACTACCTAATAAGTCACAATCTTTACTTAGGGGTCTAACATGGCATAAAATAATATTATAATCTAACACTATGCATTTTATAATAGCCAGTGAGGGGACAGACATGGCAAATGGTGCAACATGTCAGACTGTGGGATTATACATTTGTTAGTTTTTCTAATGGCCTCTTCAAAAGGTAAGTTTTATTCCATATTGTCATTTTTGGTTTTTTAAGTTATTTATTGTGACAGGAAAACAAAACAAAACAAGAAGCTCCTAAAAAGGTCATAAATGTGAGAACTTTTCCAAAGAAATCTCAGTCAGTTATGCCTGAGATAGAGAGATGATTATAACAGAGTAAAGATAGCATTAAAATGTTGGTGACAGAAGTAATGCTAAAATCTCAACAAGCCAAAGTTACATACATGCTAAAGAGAAAGATCAAACAGTACTGAAATGAAGAAGTGGGCATTACGGGGCTTCCCCAGTGAAATAACTGAACTTGGAGCACAAAATAATAAATAACATACCAGTAATGCGCGGAGGGAAGGCTTCTGAGAAAATGTATAAGTTCACAGGGAATTTCTACAATAGCACGAGTTAGATGTGGGCAGATTGATGCAGTTATCAATAGTATTGATACCAATGCTGGTATTGTTACTGGAGATATACTACTGCAATAGGATTGGTACTTTGTTTCTGTCCTGTAAGTTCAGTATGTACCTCACTGAATTCTGTTATGTAGTTGTTGTTTTTTTTTTTAAATGAAACATAAAACACGGACTATGAAAGCCTCTTATTTTGTTTGTGCAGCTCTAACAGCAGTGATACAAGCACAGCAGACTGTGCTGGCTGCAGTGGGAGAAGATGCTGAATTCAGCTGTCAGCTCTCGGAGACTAAATACATCCTTCAGGTCACATGACAGAAAATCTTACAAGATGTGGAGACAAATGTTGACACCTACAGCTTTACTGAATTTTCAAAATGCAGAAAAAAATGATTGAGTTTGCTGATTAAAACACTGATGAAACTCTGCACTGGGAAGTTTTTGTACTTTACTTGGTACAGTTGATCATTCTAACATGCCTTGGAATGTCCCACAAGGAAGGGAGATTCTTCCTTCCTTCGGGGACATTTGAGTTTTCAATAATTTGGCTATTGTACGACGTTGTTTCAATACGTGGTACAATAGCCAGTGGGGACACAGAGACGTGCACCATGTCAGACTGTGGGATTCTGTGTTTGTTTTTTCTTTTTATGGCCTTTTCAAAAGGTAAGTTTTATTCCGTATTGTTGTTTTTGTTTTTTAAAGTTATTTATTGTGACAAGAGAAAAAAAAAAGAAAACAAGAACCTTCACTCGTAATAATTAAAAATTGATCCTAAAATGTGAGAACTTTTCTCTGAAGTGACAAAGAGATTGTCTTTAGACAGAATTAGAGGGAGATACAATTACTGAAGAGTTTAGATTTTGTTTGAATGAGTGACAAAACGTTTCTCCCACTGAACACTCAGCCTAATAAAAAAGAACAAAATCAACTTTCTGTGTCATGAGTTGTTCATCATTCAGATTAATGAGACTGTTTTGAGAGCTGTGTGAAAACAGCAGAGGTGGGACCAAGTCATTGTTTTGCAAGTCTCAAGTAAGTCTCAAGTCTTTATCCTCAAGTCTCAAGTCAAGTCTCAAGTAATGTCAGGCAAGTCAGAGTCGAGTCTCAAGTCACTGGTGTAAAAGTCCGAGTCAAGTCACAAGTCTGAAACTTTGAATTTCAAGTCCTTTCGAGTCTTTAAAAAAAAAAAAACGAAAAAATAATGTTGCAGTTATGCTAAATGTAAATATTAGACCATGTAATTTTAAAATCTGTGTTTTTCTCAACACATACAAAATAGTGAACTTAGAAAATATACACAAATTGTGAAATTGCACCTCTTTAAAATGCAGCTCAATTAAACCTAGCTCCAAGAATAATTTTCACCGACAGTTCTGAGACAAGCTGCATGTTATTCTTGGATGCAGTTGTAGGACCAGCTTTAAAATCGCATGACAAAAATAGCATACACATTAAAAAAAACTGTATCACCAACGTAGCCTGGAAAACATTTGCTAGTTAGATGAAGTCAGCTATCTCATCGTAGCATATTTATATGCATATTTATAATTATACGCTTCTTGGAGTGAGTGCATACACTCATGAAGTTTAGTAACTTCCGGTCACTGCAACAAGCCCAGGTACAGTTTACCGACGGATGGGTGCAGGACCTTGAAATGCACCGTGTAGAACGAAAGACCATCGTACGTATCATAAGTTTACCAGTCTCACAAATTGTCGTCATAAATACACATTCGTTAACCGTTTATAAATATAACCTTTGAGCTCAACGGTAATTAATTAGTAGTGGAAATAATTTCTGGTTCATCACAGAAATGTAGCAGTGACAATAATACTGTATGCTGTAATCGTACTGGGCAATTAGTGATACAAAAAACCTGTTTTATCCTGTGAATAAAAGTATGTGTTTTTGTCAATGTACCATAATAACAGAAGCGAAACGCAATATTGTGTCAGGATAATTTACTATTTATGCACAATAAATAAAGGAGCATAGCGCGACAATTTCTGTTCAGCGCCAGACTTGCTTGTAACCTATATCACCAATTATGTTAAGAAAAATGACGCATTAACTACAACAGCAGACTGACCTTTGTGTAAATGCTTGGAGCAGACTAACCTGTGAGCTGGAGTGTTCTGGGACGTTATATTTTGTCTTTGAATGGCTGCAATCCAGTCGCCTCTTTGTTACTTCGGAAACATGGCTCGAACAATTTCTCTTCAATGACGTAATCCGATAACAACCGATCTCTTTACCCGTCGGCTTCCCGTGGCTGTCATGCGACCGGCTATTGCAGTTAATAATACAACAGCTTCTTGACATTTTTGTGTTTCTTTTTATCGCTGTGTGACTGATTTTAATTGAAAGCCTGCGTGCGCTAGTACCGCTTGCCACGAGTTCCCAGAATCCTTTGCGGTTCTACCCGTGAATGACATCACATTTTCAATCTCCATATAATATGCATGTTAAATTTTATATTTGGGGTAAAATATCAAGTCTTTTCAAGTAAACCGGTTCAAGTCCAATTCAAGTCCCAAGTCATTGGTGTAAAAGTCCAAGTCAAGTCACAAGTCTTAGAACATTTTTTCAAGTCAAGTCTAAAGTCATAAAATTAATGACTCGAGTCTGACTCGAGTCCAAGTCATGTGACTCGAGTCCACACCTCTGGAAAACAGCTTTAGACTGTTTTGTTAAAGGTTGCCCCATGCCTATTCATATTACGATGAAAGCAATAGATAAACCACATGTTTGTGTGTTATGTATGTATGGTTGGTAAATTAACAAAAATTGGGTTGCATGTGGCCTACAATGTAAAAGACGTTTCACAACCCCAATGTAGTTAAAAACAAGAAGGCACTCATTTCCATTAGACAGAGATGGAGTTCAGGTCATAAGTAGTTTACTGACAATTATTTAACATTTGAAATGAAAAGATCCGTCAGTCCATTCACATATATACTGTTCAGAGAAGGAATGTAGTTTAGAGCAAAGTGTAGTAGTGTGCAGTGGCTAAACACACTCACCAATTGTTCTAAAATAAACAATTTATCAAAACATTAACAGTCTTTCACACATACATACGGTTTATACACTATTTTAAAAAGAAGGGGTTGAAGACCTGATTGATTACAAAAAGTCTATTAAAATGTTCTGGGTAACCACAGAAATCTTAGTCAGTTATGTCTGAGAGAGAATGTTTATGACAGAAGTAATGCCAAAATCTCAACAAGCCAAAGTTACATACATGCTAAAGAGAAAGATCAAACTGTGCTGAAATTAGGAAGTGGGCAATATAGGGCTTCCCCAGTGAAATAACTGATCTGAAATAACTGAGGCACAAATTAATAAATGACATACTAGTAATCCACAGAAGGGGAGGCCTCTGGGAAAATGTAGAAAATCAATGGGAATTTCTACAGTAGCACGAGTTACCAGTCAATACCAGTCCTGGTAATGGTTATGTTGAAGTGATGGGTTTTATAATTCATTTTTGGTCCACTGAAGGGATTGTTTTGTAACCCCAATATTGATATTTTGTAAATAAAAAATATGACCTCAATTAAACCTTTAAATTCCCTGCACTTGTCATAGATATCTACATGATGTCCAACAAATATACATCAAGTCCAAGGTTCTAATGTTGAACGCCATATTGATGTCCAGCTTAAATCATGGTTGGACCTCCAAATTGTTGGAAAAGTTCAAATGCAGTACAGACCTCCAGAATTGGTCATGGACCAACAGAACCAATATAGACACGATCTGTACATCTATCTGACTTTCTTTGTTTAGTTGGTAGCTAACTGAATTGTCTTACTTTTTTTTTATAGATGAAAGAAAATGTCCCTGAAACATACAGTATGAAACAATGAGTGTCAGGTTTATATTTATAGTCTACATCACATTTAAGTGGTACCCATATGTCAATTTGTTTGAGCCTAAAACACAGACTACTCCATGACCCGAATTATTGTTTAATCCTTCCCATCAATACCTCTCAGTTCCACATCTCTAACTCATGTTATTCTCCATGCAGCTCTAACAGCAGTGGTCCAAACACAGCAGACTGTGCTGGCAGCAGTGGGAGAAGATGCTGAATTCAGCTGTCAGCTCTTGGACACTAAAGACGTCCTTCAGGTCACATGGCAGAAAATCTCACGTGATGTGGAGACAAATGTTGCCACCTACAGCAAGTACTATGGTCAGAGAGTGAATGATGGCTTTAACGATAAAGTCAAGTTTAAATACACTGGACTACAGAACTGCTCCATAGTCATCAGGAATGTGACGGAGCAGGATGAAGGATGCTATCACTGTCTGTTTAACACTTATCCTGAAGGCTCCTTCACTGGTAGAACCTGCTTCCAAGTCTATGGTAAGAACTTTTGCATTAATGTGTTTAAATGTGCTAGAAACTGATTTCCTTTCAACAACATATTCCTTGCAATATCTCCTGATCCTTCACAGAGCTGCATGAACCTGTTGTTGATGTCAGAGAGTCAAACTCTGCTGAAGAGTGGGTTGTTTCCTGTTCAGCCACTGGTCGACCTGCTCCCACTGTAACACTCTCACAACAAGACCTCAGCTTCTCACAGTACAACACTGTCAGTGTGTCCAACACCAACGCTACATTCACTGTCACCACTACAGCTGTGCTCTCAGGTTCACGTAAACACAGCACACAGGTGGGATGTGCAGCACGAGTGCTCTCTGCTCCTCACAGAGAGGTGATGGAGACGATTCCTGAGGTCCAAAAAACATCTGTTGGTGGTGAGAAACTCTTTCTGTATACCACAGACTAGACTAGAGACGGATGATACTTGGGTAAATTTGACTGGGATCTAATAACAATGACTTCAGTACTTCATGAGTGATGTATTATTGTTGGTCAGCGTCACGTTTTTCTGTTTTTTTCACAGATTTTCCCTCAATCACTGTAATAGCTGCAGCAGTGCTGGTGTTGGGGTTTGTCTTTTTCTGTTGCTCCACTATGCTGCTTGAAGAAAAGTTACCTTTTCACTTTCTAGTATGTCGTTTTGTAATGTGTCTTATCTTATTAACATGATAGTGATTTATTGATTCTAACCCTAAATCTATCCAGTAATGTCTGCACATATTTTCAGTACTGATTTTAAAGTGTTTTAATCCTTCTGTCACTCAGGGAACCCAATAAGGATTCAAATACTTTAAAAGTCAACCAATGACATTGATGTGTAAGACTATTTAATAATTATTTATTTATTATATTTCATTTATTCATTCATTCTTTGCACTGTGATTTAACCCATCTTTGTGTAAAGCAGGGGTGTCAAACTCCAGGCCTTGAGAGCCAGCGTCCTGAAGCTTTTAAATGTATCTCTGCTGCAACACACCTGAATAAAATTATTAGGTCATTAGCATGACTCTACCCTACTCAAGTAAATTTAAATAAATGTAAGTACATACCACCAGGTAGCTCCACTCGTACCCAGTGTAACGGGAAGTGAGAGGGTTAGGTTTTGGCGCTTTGAATGTTCAGTTGTGTGATGCAGCGATTAACGTTTGAGTCAAATATTGGGCTCCCTCGTGTCTTCCCTACATTCCTCCACAATGTACGTTTTTGCAAAAATGTACTTCTAGAAGTACTTTTATTGCACGATGTTCATTCACTCATGAGCTGCTGCAACATGAATCAAATGGCTGAACTGCCACCTTGGCGTGCAGTCAAGTTCTACAGTCTGCTAATGATCTAATAATAAGTATTAATATTCCTCACTCACCTTACTAAATGTTTGTGAACACAGCCAGAAACATTTGCATCACAAACACAGACTAGTGTTTATTAGCAGAAGCTTTTGGGTGGTTGCTCTCAAACCTGTGTACAAGTTGAAGCATTAATGGTCCCTTCACTGATTTCCAGGTATCCAATGTCAGGGCTAACAGATGGATTCAGACGCAGGCAGCGTTCTGGCAAGCAAAGGGTTGACAATTTATTAACACAGAAGGGAAACCACAGTGATGTGTATATACAGTGAATGGGGCAGGGCTTCAGGGCTCCAGGGGAAGGAATCCACACTCGCTCTCCACTCGGCCCAAACTCCGCCACTCCTCTTCTTACGCACACTCGCTTCTCCACAGCCACTCTCGCTCCAATTTCCACTTATGTTGACACACACAGGGATCACAGGTCAGGGTCCGCCACCAGTTCCGGGGAGATCTAAACACAAAGAGTCCAATTAGATCAATACGCCACACAACACTGAGAGAGTTTGTCTTAGGAGAGCTGAGAGCACGAACATGGGAGGTTCAACATTCCAGTGCCGAATACTCCGTGCCGCAGCGTTAAATAGGCAAGGGGGACGCCGCCTGATCAGCAACAGGTGTAGAAATCACCGCAGATACGTGGGCCAAGGGTGAGAGCCCACAATGAGCTCCACCCAGGGAAGCAGGAGAGAAAACAAAACAAACCTGTGGCCAACATGAGCGAGCCGGAGAGGCACAGGGACCATGACAGCCAATACCAAGTGCACAAGTTCACCCCAGATGGTTCCTCTTCTCTGTAACTTGGAGGATGTGGAGTAGGCTGTATTTTAATCAAAGACATATCAATCAATCAATCAATAACCATGTCTAAAAACAACACAGGTTGACCAAAGTGCTGTACACAGTAAAAGAAAAAGTAAAAAGTAGAAACAAATACACACAATGAACAAAACAAAAAATAATCCCAAATTTCGTTTTTTTTCCTGAAGGGGTCAAACACTTTTATGCAAGAATGACAGCGAGGTGAAAAACCTTCACCCGCAAGAAAACTCGAGCTGTGACTCATAGTACGAACACACACCTCACAGTAACACACTTTAATTGTTTAATGTGAACTTTGTGCCAAGCTAGCTAATCCTGACCAACACACCAGACACAGAAGATAAAGGAACGATGTTTTACTGTTAGAGACAGAAAGGTTAAAACATTTTGGCAGAGGGCTAAAAGGGGCTAAAATTACCCAAAAAGAGATTCCATTTGACCAAAAACACTTAATCTTTAAAAAATTAAGTATATAGTTATGAATAATGAACAAACAATTAACAAACTGGGGTTTATAAATCGTGTAACACATCCTTATGGTAAGAAATTTTACCTTAATGCGTTACATGTGTTAGAAGTCAATGTATCTTTAACAATATACTCCTTATTTTATATCTCCTGATCCTTCACAGAGCTGCATGAACCTGTTGTTGATGTCAGAGAGTCAAACTCTACTGAAGAGTGGGTTGTTTCCTGTTCAGCCACTGGTCGACCTGCTCCCACTGTAACACTCTCACAACAACACCTCAGCTTCTCACAGTACAACACTGTCAGTGTGTCCAACACCAACGCTACATTCACTGTCACCACTACAGCTGTGCTCTCAGGTTCACGTAAACACAGCACACAGGTGGGATGTGCAGCACGAGTGCTCTCTGCTCCTCACAGAGAGGTGATGGAGACGATTCCTGAGGTCCAGCAGACGTCAGATTATCAGTGATGGTGAGAAACTGAGATGCAATAACAATGCATTGTGGTAGTATGCATTTTCTCTTTGATCAATAATTGATGTCTTCATTTTGATCAGTGTCACATTTTTCCTGCTTTTTCACGTTTCCTCCTGGATCATTGTATTAGCTGCAGTATTGGTGATGATGGTCTTTGTCAGTGTTGCTGCTCTGCAGTAGGCTACTCTTTAAAGAAAAAGACCAGATAACTTTCATTTTTCATTTCTTGTCATTTTTTTCTACACCAAAATCTATCCAATAATATCTGCATAACATTTTCTACTTGTGATTTAGTTATTAATTCTTTGCTTCATGATTCAATCGGTCTTTGTCTAGTATTAAATTTTATGTTTCCCATTTAATCCCACTGGCTTTAAAGTGTTTCACCAGATTTTTACGAAGTATTTCCAGTCTTTTGTTGTCTCTGTCCCAAATGTTCTGAAATGTGTTGCATGTATTAAAAGAAGTTGGACCAAAAAATGTACTATGTACTTATAAACTTACATTTATGAAAGCTGAACAAACATTGATATACTTGACTTTTGTAACAGTGAAAAGGCGATCTGTTTTTATTGATAAATATATATGTTTGCATTACTGTTATTTAGATTGCCATGTTAGAACGTAGCAAACAACATTGTTTGTTCCTCTATGGTTTCTTTATTTTTACAAATCTAAATGTTTTTGGTCAAAAGATTAATAATTTCATATTGAGGTCAGACGGTCAGCAGTTTTGATGTTTTTGCAGAGATTTTATTTTTTGCAAAATAGCACAAGTAAACATTAAAAGTAGTTCCTAAATCAAGGCATTTATTATTAAGGCGGCCATTATTATGGCCCTGTGTGGAAAAAGCGATTGCCCCCTAAACCTAATAACTGGTTGGGCCACCCTGAGTAGAAACATCTGCAATAAAGCGTTTGGGATAACTGGCAATGAGTCCTTTACGAGGTGCTGGAAGAATTTCTGCCCACTCATCTTTGCAAAATTGTTGTAATTCAGCCACACTGGAGGGGTTTTGAGTATGAACCACCTTTCCAAGGTCACAGCACCTCAATCAGATTCACGTATGAACTTTGGCTAAGCCATTCCAAAGTCTTTCTTTTGTTTTACTTAAGCTGCTTAGAGGTGGACTTGTTGGTGTGCTTTGGATCAAGTGCACTTCAGCTTGTGGTCGTGAACAGATGGCCAGACATTCTCCTTCAGGATCCCAGAAACTGGATTCTGTTCATCTTGACGTTGCATCTCCAGACTGAGAGATCTCAATTACTTTGTTTCTTATTCGCTTCTGAATTTCCTTGGATTGCGCCATGATGTGTAGTTTTTGAGGATCTTTTGGTCTACTCTACTTTGTCAGACAGGTCCTGTTTAAGTGATTGATTCAGCACAGGTTTGGCAGTAATCGGGCCTGGCTATGACTATGGAAAAATTGTATATTTTCTATTGATAAATGCAAATATTTTATGTCTGTTATGTGCATTGCCGTGTGGAGAATATAAGGAAAACAATTGTGTGGTTTACCTTGTTTCTTCCTCTTAGATTTCTTGATTTTTTTTTTAAATTGCAATAACTTTATGTTAATTTCAGTGCACTTTCACATTTCTTTAAATTCAAACTACAGTCCTGTGAATAACTAGAAACACTTCTAGCAGCACAAATGTGAGCTAATTGTTTTCTGCTTGACTTTATCAGTCTCTCATATTGTTGTGGAGGAATGTTGGCCCACTCTTCATTACAACGTTGCTTCAGTTCTTTGAGCTTTGTGGGCATTTATTTAAGCACAGCTCTCTGAATGTCCCAGGTTGAGGTCTGCACTTTGCTTTTCAGCTATTCTGCTGTAGATTTGCTGCTGTGTTTGGGATCATTGTTCGACTGCAAGACCTAAACTTTACCTATTAAACAGTTAACTCTGTATTTTACACTTTATGTGAATATTGTTGCAGATTTCAATTATTAATGTTTTTATAACTTTGTTCTTTCTTATATTTAATATTATACAATATTTATACTTCATGTCTCTGTCTTCTTTTGAACACTCCAGCACAGCATCACTATAACTTTGTCCTCACTGACAATAAAGCTGTTTTATATATTTCATTGCAAATGTTTCAAGCAATTTGTAGCTGTATCTTAAGATATTTTGTTAATAATATAGTATTTTATATTGTTTTTTTCCCCATATTTGAGAAATATTTAACATGTAAAAGTCTGTTTATGTACAATTTGGTGATATTAGCCCTGATTATTGGAGGAACTTGTACATGAAGCAGATTTCTGAGACTTCAGATTTGAAGGTTGTTGTCATATAATCTAAATGATGGCAGATTAACGTTCCCTACCTCTGTCCTACAACCACAGGACTCCTTTGCATTCGACTGATAGAAATTTCAAGCTCAGTGTTAATGAAGATTTCAAAGGCCTTAGTGCAGGGGTAGGGAACGTCTAAAACCTGCAGGGACACCGGCCCTCGAGGCCTGGAGTTCCCTACCGCTGCCTTAGTGTGAAAGGAATGAAGCTGTAGCGCCTCCCAGTGGTTGAAAAGAGGTACACAAGAGGTTAGAAATAAGAGGCTGTAGAAATAACATTACAGAAAAGCAGGACATGCTCAAGCAAAACATTATAGAAAGTCTGTCACGGTTCTGGGTCAGTTTGACCCAGTATTTTGAGTTGTCATGTTTTTGCAGGTTTAGTTTAGTTCCATGTGTCATTTTCTGTCTCTCTCTCTATGTCGAGTCTGCGTCTTAGTGTGATGGTTTCTTGTTCCTGTTTTATTGTGAAGGTCTGTGTCTCATGTGAGTGTGTTCAGTTTGACCTCTGTCTCGTCTTGGTGATTATTCCCAGCTGTGTCCACCACCTGTGTGTAATTCCCCTGTGTTTCTCTGTGTATTTAAGTCGTGTCCTCTGTCATTGTAGTTGCTGGTGCGTCTGTGTATCCACCATGTCTCACCCGTGTGTTCTCCCTGCTGTCCATCTCCTCTGCTCGTTCTTGTCCAGGTTTGTGCTCTGTAGTTTAGTTGTTTCCAGTCTAGTTTAGTTCGTGCTCCATTTGCTGTTTGTCCATATTTATTTTTGTGTTCAATAAACCACCTTCACTTCTCCACTACTGCCTGCGATTGGATCCTCATTTATTATTTTCACACGGCTCTCCTCACCCGCCGTGACAGTACGGACCAGCCAGATATGGATCCAGCGGCAGTCACCCCACCTAGGGAGCTTCAGGAGGCCGTTATCGACTCTGCTTCTAAATTGATTTACCAGCTGTTAGAGCATGAGGGAGAAGTGTCTCTTTACACTGTGGAAGCCAACCTACAACACCTTATTTCCAGTTACCCCTGGTTATTGGACTCACTGCGTCCGCTCGTACAGAATTTTGTTCTTCACGAGCTTCACCTACACCCCCCCGCCGCTACCGCTCGCCTGCTCATGCAGTGATATCATCAGTGACAAGTCAGGTGATAGAGGCTAATGCAAAATGGTGTTTCAGTGAGGCAGAATTTATTATGACAATACATTTTTTTTAAATACTCAGTATGAATTAAACAGGTTAAAGGTCAATGCTCTGTTGTAATATAAAGACAAAATGATTGACAGCAGCCCAGCAATATCAGTAAAACGCAAATTAGCCACATGGTGCAATGTAAGGAGCTCTGTGATTGGTTAGGAAAGGACAGACTGGCCACCTCGATTTTTCTTCACTGCACATTGATCCATAGCTTTGCTCTGTAAAGGCTAACAAAGTGCTTTTGCTTTACAAAGACATTCAGCGTCGGTATTCACTCTTTTAAAATGCCACTGAACACTGGAGTGAAATGGAGCCCTGATCCTCAGAGTTTTATTGTTGCTAACATTTCTTATAGATAGCACAGATAGTGCCCCACTGCAGTAATCACTCATGTCTAGATATTCCTGTTAAAAAGGAGTTTTTCCTCCCCACTGTAACATGGCAAACATAGCAAACGGATAATCCAGCTGAAGCTTCAGACAGCCGTCAGACAGTGAAACACTGCCATCTGCTGGACGCGAATAACAAAGACGCTGCTTTGACGGGTGAGGGAGTTTCAACAAGTCTGCAACGACTCAAGCATCAAACTACAGAACTATTCTAGCGGACATGGTGCTCTAATGACTGCTTCATTAACGCAGGTCAGAAAGGATAATAGAACCTCAATAAATTATGAAATACAAAACTTACTGGTTCACTGCGCACACAAAACGTCTCTTATTAGCACAACACTGCTCAGGGCTCAGAGTATATTCCTTATAACCTATTAAACCTTAGCGTGTTATTTTGAAGTGTTACAGGTGAAACAGCCAACCAGTGAAGTTACCTGTAATTTCAACATTGAGCTACAAAAATGCTTTTTTTTTTTAAATTTTTTTTTTTAAATTTTTTTTTACAGTTTTGCAATTTTACACAAGTTTTATCATCAGTGTCACAATGACTGCTGCTAAAATTGAGTATGAGCTTGTTGTTGGTCTGATTAAAAGGTTAAATGTAAAAGCATAATTTAAACATGTGATGTGAGGTCATTAATTACAGTGCAGGTGTCCTGCTTTAGGATCATAAATTAATACTTCCAAAACAGTAAAGTTGTAGAGAATCTATGTTCATTATCGTTGCTAATCATGGAAAGACAAAGACGTCAGACTCTGCTGAAAAATATTACACCCTCCTACTCTCTGCACACAGCGCTCTGAGGGACCTTACAGGATCGGGGATTTTATTTATTTTGTTCTTTTTTGGTCTTACTGGTTAGTAGGTGGTGATTTTGTACCTGGTGATCTCACATTTGGAACAAAAATTGCTGTGGAGCAGATTAGGTTCAAAGGATAACTTGGCTCTTGAAGTTAGCCGGATAAGACAGCGTTCTGCTTCACAGTTGAGGCCTCAGAGAGTTGTTGCTAACCAAAGTCTATCTTGTACGGCCATGCAGCATCTTATGACATTTTGTAACCTGAGCAGTGAAATGATTGCTGTTTTAGTGCACATACACAGTGTGGGGATCAGTATCAGGACAATAAAGTTATGGTGCAAAAAGCTGCATCTGGTCAGAAGGAAAAGCACGCACACTTGGAAGACTTGACCATTTGCACAAAATGAATGGCTGACACTGGACAGATGAGAGAATGTGGATGGTCACACCCTCGTGCATTAAAGAGGGCTTTCAGTTCATTGAAAACACAAAACCAAACACACAAAAGACACAATGAGACAGCTGATCAGTTTGCTTCACTAAATCATCGACACAAGCCGTGTTGTAGAGGGTACTGCAGCCGTGGCAGGTTATCATCTTAATGTGGCCCTGACACTCCATCGTACGCCACAAAGCTGTGAATAAATGAAAAGCAAAGAGGCAGCATCACTAACATAATAACTGTAGAAGTTATCCCGCTGCATTACATTTATCAGGATATCGTAATAAATGCTCATATGTTGCTTTGACCCATCATTGTTGTCATTAATATCGCTACGTGACACTGGACACTTCCTGTCATTCATATGTCCTGACTTTGTGATCAGTGTAGCAGCTTGAAAATAACTGCTTGGTTAACAGCAGGTGTACAGGCAGGTGCTCTGATCAAATAACATGTTTGGCTAAAGAAACAGAAAATAAAAATATGTAAATAGGAACACCCACATCTCTACTTCTTCTTCTATTTTCCATTTCACACTTACAAAAAAGTTCTCCTGCGTAGGTGTTGAGACAAATATATGTCAATTTAATACTTCAGACAGGCCCCAGAGCAGGTCTGAACAATTAGTCCACTTAAAATCAAAACTGCAATTTGAAACCATGCAATTAGCAATTTTGCAAAGAAAACTTGGCTAGGCTAAGCTAAGCTAACTGTCAGACAAAGTAGAGGAGTTGGAAGAGTAAAGGATTCTGGTTAACTCCAGTTCAACTTAACATTAAATTAAACTGACAAATATCATGTTTATATTCATATCTTAGTCTTCTGATGAGCTCTATCTTATAAATCTTTTAGACTCAGACGAGGTCGGCACAGGGACAGGCCTCGGGGGTCCAGGCCCACCTGGTGAAGTCCTTCTTCCCCAACATCTTCTGATGTACTTCATTTATACATTTTGGTAATGAAGTACTTAAACTACCACCTCACTGATTAGTTATTGCAGTGTGAGCTCAGTTCAATTAATCAGGTCACAGTAGTTTAGCACTTCTACAGCAATCATGCAACCAGCATGACTGAGGAGGACACTGGGTGGACGGGCTTTGCAGGTCAGACTTTGAAACTATCTTTTATTGTCATTACGCCAAAAGCAGTGAAATTATATGCTGTCCCATTCAGTGCAAATAAAGAATCTGTGTTTACTGACAGGACAAAGCACTGAACATGATTTCATCTGTTAACCTGGACAAATTCCAAAACAATTCCTTATTATTTCTTTTTCTTAAGTAAAACCAGTAAAAGCTTCTACTTCAAAAATATGGACTTAACACTGAGATCCTGATATTTTAGACCAGTTGAATTTAGATGATCTTTTTTAGTTCGTTCAGTTTGCTGGTTCTAACGACGACGGTCTTCATCAGTTTTAATGTCACTGTGACTCATATCTCTGCATGGCTGTTTTGTTCTGAGTGCACTGTGACAATGAAGTTAAGATCCGGTGATCAGCACAGCAGCCTGGGAGTGACTGCTTGGTTAACGACAAGGTTTACAAGACCTGATCAAATGTCACACTGGAAATATTTTGCAAGTGAAACAGCAAATGAAAAAATGTAAATATGTTAACTGGACCACCTACATTGTTTCGAGAGCAGGGGTGAACTAAAGAGTGCGACCCATCACTTCAGTTTCAGCATATAATTTCTATTTAACACTCAAAAAAATCTGTTGTACAAGTATTAAAAATATATTCACAAATGAAATTGACATGCCTGAGATGAAAACATTACTCATACAAGTTGTCAGGTAAAGTCTATAGCACTGTTACATCTAAATATGGACACTGAGCTGGGACGATGTCACAGATCTGAGCCTCTGCACCTTCACTATACGTTTGTGTATGTCAGGCCTGTCCTGTATCTCTCCACCACCTGATCCAACACACCACCAAATCCTGATCAGCTGATCATCTCTGCTCCTCTAATCACCTGAATATCCAAGTATCCGAAAGGGTCCATCGATCTGACAATACAATTGTAAAACCGATCACTGACCTGTGCCCTAATGTGTTCTGTGCACTTGTGAACACACTTCCTTATGGAGTACGTTTATTAAGGACACTCTTTCATTAGCACACAGGTTCAATAACACAACAAATAACCTCCAATAAACCTTTTAATAAACTGTCATTGGAGGCTGATGTGTTCTCTCTTGGCTTGTTTTCTTGTTGTGTGCCACACAGAAAATAAATGCATGGTGTCTTAACTCACTGATACGGGGATATCAATGAGCACAGAGTCCAGCCAACGATGGCACAAAGTCAAACCTCCTTCAAGGAAACTGGAGAGTCCAACACTGGCATTGAGGCTACCCCAACAATATCAATATGGTGTAACTTCCTGCTCTAACTCAGGCTCCTTCCCCACAAGAAAGATGATATTTTATGTACTCGAAGTCAGACCTGGAATCTGCGGGTCAGACTTCCTGGGCCCCCGACCCCTGACCTCTGAGATTTTCATGTCTTGTATTTTATAATATTTATCTTTTGTTCTCCTGCCAAAATTGTAAACACTGTCATCATGCCATATTGCACTGTTGTTCGATCAGCTTCATTAAATATACTTTTATATATACTTTTATCCTTTGTTTTGTTATACATCCATGTAAATCCTCATATGAAATTATTACAACCAACTGGTAGTAAATCAAAAATAAAAAGATTGTTCAACATTTTAACTGCAAATGGTCAAAACACTCACTTTATTTGCCAAAAATTATACTTAAAAAGGGGAAAAAAGAAGTGTTAATAGTTTATTTGAAAGGTCAAAATATACCAACACATCTTTTTATTTTAAATCTATTTGTTTGTGCATTAATTTTTTTTCTAAAGCCAGATGTGGAAAAACAGGCTGCATCTACATGCAGGTTCTTGTGGTCAGTGGTCATCATATTTGCATTATCTTTCTGAGTCACAAGCAGGGAAGTGTTAAAGTTTCCTAGAAGTGGTGGGCCAGTGATGTAGGTGTGGATGCAAAGGATTATTTGAGGTGGTGCTGATCAGAAGTATAAAAATCAAAGTGTCCAGATCCAAACACACTTTGTTCCTCTGTGACAGAAGTGAACTAGAACTCACAGCAGCATCTGAACTGCAGAAGAGATCTCTGCTCATCTCCGTCTGCATTCCTCTTTTGGTAAGAACTTATTATGTATCATTTAAAATGATTTTCCTTTTAAAGCTGGGCAGCAGGCTCACGTTGAACATCTCCATAAACTGTCATAATTCTGCTGCTACACTAAACACTGCATTCGGTGAGCACACTAAACTTACGTAAGCTGTATATTTGCACGGTGAGAGACCTGTTTTTGCTGATTTGTGTTCAAATACAACAAGATCTTATTTAAACTGACTGTCAGATGTTGCCTATCCAGTTATGTAATGAACCCACTATATACATGAACCACAGACCCTTCACCACATCTTCATCACCTGCTGTTCCAGACAACCAACTTATACCTGAACCACTGCAGGTTAATCATCATCATTAGTAAAGGAAAAAAAGGTGAGTGTCTTATTATTTTTATTTTGCAGTGTGTCATTGTTACTACAGAGCACACTGAAACATGTGACAGGAAAGAATAACTGAGTGCAGAAAGGCATTTATATTAAATCGGATTTAAACTTTGTTCTTAATGAACCGGATCTATTATGACCTGGACTTTTATCTATAAAATGGGCTTGTGAAACCCAGAGAAAAACTCTCTCAATATATCTGTAGATATAAATATATATTTATCCAAATCACATCAAGTAAAAAAGACAAAATGACAAAATTAAAAAAAAGAATAACAAAAAGTATAAATGAAAACACAAAATTTTAAGGCAAAAACAAATATCTTGATGTCTTAATACGATGAATATAAAATATAAAGTAATACAACAAGGTTAAATATCTAAACATTTAAACTACTTCAGCTTTTCAAAGCTTCTTTTTCCAGTTGAAAATGACATCATCACGCCTGAATCTGCTTCCAGGAGCCGTCCAGATCAGGCTTGTTCAGGATATTTAGAAATCGTCCTAACAGTTGAAAAATAAAAAATAAACAGAGAACAAAGTAATATATATGATTAGAAATAAATAAAAAAGAAAACTATAAATAAAACGACTTCTTTCATTTAAAGAAAAAGGTCTATCAGTCCTCTTGTCGTGTGTGTTTGCAGCTCACAAAGACGACTTGCTGAGCTTCAGGATCCAAAAGGATGTATCTGCCAAATTCTTAATGTGGAAAAACGTCCATGTGTTTTCTTCTCCAGGAGACGATGAAGACACTGTTTGTCTGCACGATGCTCGTGCTGCTCTTTGCTTCCGGATTTTCCAAAGTGAACAATTTTCTACCAAGCGAGCACCGACCTGAAGAAACACCTTATGAAAAGTTTAGAAGACAGCATGTAGATGCTAAGATGACTGAAAAGCTGTGTAACACAGAAATATCAAATAGGAATATCTACAAACTTGACAACAGTTGTAAGGAAACCAACACATTCATCCTCAGCATTCCAGCAAAGGTCAAATCCATTTGTAGAGGTGATGGGAGGTACGATGAAAATAGCGGCATGACGTATAGTACCGCAACGTTTCGCATAATTAAATGTAAGCTAAAGCATCAGGGAGCCAGGAAACCCAGCTGCCAGTATGAAGGCAGGCTTCTCACCAACAGGATCATTGTCGTGAAATGTGAAGGGAAGTTACCTGTGCACTTCAATCGGGACCTTCTACCCTCTGAGCGCAACGATGGCGAGCAACTGTGAGGAAAGAGTGGTGTGGAGGGGGGGCGTGGTCTGCGATGCTGCTGCAGGTGAGATGGATGTACCTGCGCTGCATTTGCTATCACGCCTCGCCAACTTAAAAGGCTTTGTGCTGTCTGAGTTGTTGGTGTTGTGGATGTGTTGGCTGGCAGTCCACAGACAGACTGATTTACACAACTATGGAAAAAATAAAATTAATAAATAAAATAAATTGGAAAACATAGATGTGTCATTATTTCATATAGATTTCAAATAACATACCATTTGATGTCAACATGTTTTAGTTGCATTTGCAGTGCTCGTGCTGTTATATTCTTATGATTCTGTTCATTTTATGAGTGTATCCTTCAGCCTTGCTTCACATATTTACTGCTGCTTGATCAGCTTTAGTCCTGCTAGCATCAGCACAGGTAGAAACAGATCACACATCAGAGAATCGGCCGTGCATCTAAATGCAAATGGAAACTAAAAATGAAAACATAGATAACTGAGCTGAACTTCATAGATCTGAAAGTTGACCAATGCATACATAGTGCTAAAAATCAGGTATCGGGAAAACACATTTTATATTATGCTGAAGTCAATTGTTATCCTTTTTTAAAACTATATCATATAATAAAGTCTGTTTTGAAGTTTACTATGGTAAAAAAAAATATTTTAAGGCTCTTCAGATATACTGTAACTTCATAGGTATGAACCATCAAAGCATTTTCATCATAAATATAAAACTTCATTAGGTAGATCTGTTCAAATAATCATTAATGCAAATATCTGATCAGCCAATCACATGGCAGCAACTCAATGCAGGTGTAAAAGGTGAGGTCTAAAAAGAACCTTTAAGAAAATATGAATCATCTTAATCAGTCTTTAATTATGAAGCAATGGCCTAACTCCCTCTGACAAACAGACCTGTGGCAAAATTTATAAACCACTTTTGACTTTTTCCAAGGTGAACATTGTCTGGCAGCAGGTGCCCTTCCCCTCCCAGATCACGGCTCATATCTGATTTTCAGCTCTAAAGTTTATTTTTCTCTTCATAACAACTGTGCAAAGGATGATTTCTGAGGATGATGACTCATTGAAAATGCTTGGATGCTGACAATTATGCAGAGTCAGGCATGGAAAGGCTGCTCTTTGTGACAGGTGGGTGCTGTCATACATGGGTGTAGCTGCCAGCTGTCCTCGAGGCTTCACCTCTGCTAAACGTGTGTCTCTGAACTTGACCTGGTCTCATAAACTCTCCTGTGATTTTTATTTTGCATCCTTGGTTATTCAAATGAATGATTAATATATTAATATAAATCTATACAGATTTGTCCACACTGGATATGACAGTAAGAGTTAGTAAAGCTCTGTTAACGTGTCCCTCTACAGCCTGTTGTTTCTTAGTTTCACCAGTGAAACTGAATTAAAAACAAAACATAGATGACATATTGTCGCCTAGGCAACCACCAAGCTCCCAGTGCCTACAGACATTCACTAAAACATGCTGGTCATTGGATCGTTTGAATAAATACCTTTAACTAAATATCAATGTTTTCGACATGTCTTAGTTTACATTATTACACAGTTATTATGAGAGAGCATGTCTAATATTTTTCCACTAAACAGTCGTCTTCTCCTTTGGTTTGTTTGTAACAACCATTTATAAAAACTTGTGTTTTGCTTTTGTTTTATTTTTAACTGCAATTCTGGTCGAGTAGCTTTTATAGTGTTAATTCAACATATACTACAAAATAAAATGACTTTTTTTAAAGTACATTTGTGGACATTTTATTTTCAAATTATCCAATCACAGAATCAAATGCACAAAGCCTGTGATGTCATCAAAGGCACAAAGCTTGTGATGTCATCACATTCTGTCATTGGAAGGAGAAATTCAGTCAACTGTAGCAACTCTTTGGTGGCAGAACTACAAAACAACCTGTTTGTTAAAACCAAGATAAGGAAGACACAGAGACGCAGAAGCAGACGCAGAAGCAGACGCAGAAGCAGACGCATATAAAATGGCAGAAGCACAGATGGAAGCGGTCGTGAGCCCAAATATAACAGTTTTGCAAAGATCGGAAAATGACCTCAAAAAAGCCCAAACACCAAATCCTGAAACACGTCCTCTGGCACAAGTTCAAACAGAAGTGGTCGTGAAAGGCAAGAAAAAAAGGGGGCAAAAACAGAAAAGAGTGGCTGAAGAACCCAGACGACCGATTACTCGGGCGTATGCTCGGGCTCTTCTAGAAGCCCAAAACAACGTGGCTGATGGAAGCAACCTGAGAAATGAAGAAGTGTCAGGAAACCCTGAAGGAACCTCTGAAAGGGAAAACCCTGAATCCCTCCCTATGTCAGAACCAAAGGACGACGTGAATATGGAGACAGAGGCAAACATGAATAACGCCAGTGGACAAAACCCTGGGCCAAATGGAGGGACGTGGCAACATCAGCCAAATCCCAGATTTATACCCCATCATGGCAGAGTCCAGTATGATTCATGTTGTGAGATTGCTGCTCTCAGGCATCAACTACAAGCTTCCCAAAACCACCAGAACGAGCTTTACTGGAAACTGGTAGCTGCTAATAAGAGGGCTTCTTATTACCAGTCTAAGGTGACCAAACTTCATGCACAGATGATCGCCGACAAAAAACAGCATGAAGAAACAATTAAAGAGCTCATAGAGCAACTGGAGGAGGCTAATGATAATAATAAGCCTGATAAGAGCAAAACAGAGGTTCAAGCAAAGGACAACCAAGCAGTTGTCATGCTGGATGACATGATCCGTGTCCTGCACGAAGACGTCAGCGACCCTACCACAGAGCAGTGTGTGGATTCTTCTACACAAACCACAGAGGCTTCACACACGGACTGTGTAGGTCTGAAGGAGGCTCAATTTGAAGTCCAATACAAGACTCAACAAGAGCAAATAGGAACACTCCAACAACAGCTCCTAGAAGCTCAACACCAACTCAAGGAACAGGAAGACAAACATAGGCAGGACCAGGAGACACTGAACATGGAAATCAGTGAGCTTAAATCCCAGCTCTGCTCCAACAAGGAGCTTCATGACATGAAAGTAGAGACTCTTTATCAAGAGTTGAAAGAAGTCAAAGCGTCCTACATTAAAATCACACAGGAGCAAAATGAACAAAATTCCAACACAGCAAATGGAAAATCTGAGCTTCTGGTGGAAAAAGACACCAAAGAACAGGACAAGGAAGAAGAAGAAGACTCCCTGACATCAACTGAGATGTCTCTGCATGACTCTCTACAACAAACAGAAGACAGAGAGAAAACGATAACTACCAATCCAGCTGAACTCGAAACTGAACCTAAGACTGTGCCAGAGAAAAAACCCAAGAAGAAGAAGAGGAACTGGCTGCGTCGGCTTTTCAGCTGTACCAGTCCACAGACAGACTGATTTACACAACTGTGGAAAAAATAAATAAATACAAAAAAAATAAATAAATTGGAAAATATAGATGTGTCATTATTTCATATAGATTTCAAATAACATACCATTTGATGTCAACATGTTTTAGTTGCATTTGCAGTGCTCGTGCTGTTATATTCTTATGATTCTGTTCATTTTATGAGTGTATCCGTCAGCCTTGCTTCACATATTTACTGCTGCTTGATCAGCTTTAGTCCTGCTAGCATCAGCACAGGTAGAAACAGATCACACATCAGAGAATCGGCCGTGCATCTAAATGCAAATGGAAACTAAAAATGAAAACATAGATAACTGAGCTGAACTTCATAGATCTGAAAGTTGACCAATGCATACATAGTGCTAAAAATCAGGTATCGGGAAAACACATTATTTTATATTATGCTGATGTCAGGGCTCTGAGTGCGGGCAGGTGGAAATGTGGATCCAAATGCAGGACTCCGAGACGAAATGTAACTAAAACCACAGCTTTTATTGCTGGCATGAAACAAAAACAGAAACCAAACCATGAAACCAAGCAGGAACACACAGGCAGGGTCTGAGGGTACGACGCGACACCAAGCGTGGGAAAACACAGGGCTTAAATACACAGGGTAGTAATGAGGGAATGGGCCACAGAAGGGAGACACAGCTGGGGGAGCTGAACTTCATAGATCTGAAAGTTGACCAATGCATACATAGTGACAACACATTATTTTATATTATGCTGAAGTAAATTTTTATCCAATTTTATAACTATATCATATAATAAAGTCTGTTTTGAAGTTTACTATGGTAACAATGCATCTTTTTAGGCTTTTCAGAAACACTGTAACTTCATAGGTATGAACCAACAAACCATTTTTCATCATGACAATAAAAAATAAATCTAAAGGAGATAAACATCACAACTGTTCAACCAAGCATTAAGTCCATTTTGAAACAAAGAACGATGTACACTCAGCCAATCACATGGCAGCAACTCAATGCAGTGTAAAAGGTGAGATGTAAAATAAAACAATTAAAAATATTAATTAATCTTAATCAATCTTAAAATATGAAGCAATCTTCTAACTCCCCTTTACATACAAAGCTGTGGCCAACCTTACAAACCATTTTGAATTTTTTCCAGCCGAGGCGTTCAAAATAACCAAACTGCTAATAGTCACGGTTTAATTTGGGCAGCTGCCTGCCTAATATAATGTAAAATCATCACAATATTTTACACAAAGAGAGTAAATGTATCCTTGTACTCAGCTAAGACAGCTGGGCTGCTGTGGCTTGTGTTTATGTTCAGAGTGACATCTGATTTAAAAGCAGACTGTCATGGTTGCGGCTGTGTGCAGGCAGGATGAGGACCCAAACGCAAGCTCACGGAGGCAGGAATGAACTCAAAACACAGCTTTATTGCTGGAGAGAGAAACCATACAACCTAAACGAGGAAACTATAACGTAATACACAGAGAAACACACGGCCATGAATGAGGGAGAACGCGACACAGAACTGAGGGAGACGCAGACATAAATACACAGAGGGTTAACGAGGGAAGTGGGAGCACACGGGGAACACAGGTGACACTGATAATCATAACAAGACACGGCAGGAGTGAACGCAACACTGACGGGAGACTGTCAAAGTAAAACAGGAAGTACACGGAGGTTCAGAGAGGAGGAGAGACAGCACGGGGAGAGCACGGACATAACGGGCTGGGAAAACATGGAATAAAACACAAAGAGGGGAAACGAGGGCTCACAGATAAACAGAGGGGCACACAGGAGGTAATCAAATAAGGAACATCTTAACAGAAACCATGGCATAAATAAAGAACAACACACAAAACATATGAAAACTAAGAATGCTGGGCCAACATGGCCCAGGATCATGACAGACAGCAAAAGACACTGAGCAGCATATCAGTCAGCATGGGAAAAATGCCATAGATTTAAGGAACCAGGCTAAAATAGTTGGTTTCTAGTGGGTTCTATTGTAAGTGCTCTATATTTCAGCATGACATACTGTATGCATCCTACACTGAGAACCCTTGAAGCTGATCATCAGGGTATGCTGTGTACTTCTTACACAGAAGATAAAATAACATGCAAAGATTTTAGATGGTTGTGGTTGGTCCTTACACACAGATGTAAGGTCAAAAAAAAAAATCACCCACAGTGGATCGTTCACAGACGCTGGTCCAGTGGAACCCACTTCCACAAAGGCTGCACCTGCTCTGGCAGAACAGGAAGCATCAACTACAGAGTAGCTATTTTCATAATTAAGACATCAACTATAGGTGTTCCCAAAATGTGCCATGTTGTCTGCACACCTGACAGTTCAATAAGTCCTGTGTTGATTACAGATGGTGGTTGTTTCCAGAAACAGCACTTGCATAAAACAAGTACAGAGCACTTTATGAGCCAACCTGCTTCTTTAATGAGCATTTAGGTTGTTTGTATTCAGTGTTCACAGATAATATGCTCATTAAAAGGGGGGATCCACTATGTCCTTCTTCACAATCCTGTCTGCCAACTTTAAGAAGAAATCAGAGTGACGCAGAAGCTTTAAAACAGTGTTCAGAATAATCAGTGATGCTTTTATCTGAACTGATGACAGATAAAGATGAACGTGAGTGTGGCAGAAGAGTAAGTTCTCCCTCTTTCTTGGAAGTATACAAAAGTCTGTTGTTTCTAAAAAGTTAATAAACAAACAACAAGTTCTTACAGAATGAGACGTGAAGCCTGGAGACGAGCAGTTCAGACACGCTGTTATTAAATTCTACCTGAGCAGGTTATAGTTCACCTCAGTTACGGAAGAACAAATAACACTTGGCTCTGGGAGCTTCAGTTTTTATACACTGTCGTAGCACCACCCTAAGCCATCATTTGCATCAACACCTACATCACTAGCCCAGCAGTTCTAAGAAACTTCTCTGTTTGTGGTTCAGAACCTAATGTGACACCAATGAGCACAACAGCATGCAGCTGCAGGTTGTTGTTCATACCTGGCTTTACAATAAAGAGCCATGTTTGCAGGCAGCTGTTTGAAGTTTTGTGTAAAATATCATTTTTATAGAAATAAACCAAATGTGTCTAAATATATTAAGTAAACAATCAGAATAAGAACATTTTGAAGTAAAATCCAAAAACTGCATCTGGCTTAGTTTTGTTGAATAAATAATGACTCTGTGTAATATGTCATGTGTTGTATATGTAAGTTGTATTTGTACAATGAAGCCAGGCTTTCTTTGTGTTAGCTGCCTGACAAAACCTAAAACTCTAGTCAGAGATTGCAGGTGTCACAACAGACATGATCAGCTTTCTCTGTCGATCCTATCTTTCTGTTTCACACTCTGTGCACTCATAGAAAAAAATCTTTAAAAAAAAACAATCACATGACTCTTCTTCCACACAACATGATCCCTGAGTGCCGCCTGCTCCAACCAGACATGTTCTCACAGCGACGATGGTGATAATTAAAATCTACAAAGAACGTGATAAACATTATTAAAATGCAGCACTGTTAAAGCAACGTGATTAATGCTGCATTAAAATGAGCCTTTAGCACATAGAGATGATTCAACAGTTTCATTTGACTTCATTGTTTCTAAGGCAGATGCTACACCAGTGAAGGTGCACTTAGTTTTCACACACTGCTTCTGCATTGTGTCTTAGTTTTAGTGGATTAAATAATGACACAGTGTTTGTTTGTTTTTCTTTAGTAACAAATGACCTCAGACCAGCTTATAATATTTTATAAACAAATAAGCATAAATGCATAAACTCAGCCTGGAATCACATGGGATAAACATGGGATGTGCATTTTTTTATTTGTTTTGTGTTACTGAGTCTTGCAAGAATGCCAACCTTACCAGCAGCAGCTTGGTTTTTTTGTTTGTTGTTTTTTTAATTGAATGAGTGCTGAAAGTTGAGCAACAGCTGTGACAACGAGAGAAGATGGAGCCAATCAGAAACAACTGTGAAAATGTACAATATGCAAGCTAAGAAAGCAAAGTGTAGCAATGTTGCCATCGTTTTTGTTGTTGTGGGATTTTTTTCAACATTCACTGAAAATCACTTCTCTCATATTTCCTCTTTATTATTTTCATCACTGTTTAAGAAACGTAACAAAGTCTTATAAAGCATCTAAACCAGCATCATGAAGTGATGTTTAAAGATGGCAGCAAGCTCACAGCATCTCTCAACTCAAGAGCAACATTCAAAGTGCACAGGCTGAAGGAAAGTATTGATTTTATCACATGCAATTACAATACGCCTTTTCATCTGTATCTGGATGTACAATGGGTATCGTTGTTTGTCCCAGCAGTTTACAATACAGAATGTGCACGTCTGTGGGGCTTTTATAAAGATTTCTATTTGCATTGATACAATTGCTTGGATCACAAATTGTTCTAACTTGATTAAAGTCACCAATGATAAAGGTATTCTTGCGCTTACAGTTACCATTATTATCTCTGTTTGCTATCAGATCATCACATCCCCCTTGTGGGATCATGTTGATGATCTGCTGGTTTTCTGAACACGTCCGTTAGTCATGCAGAGCACAGTGCCAGAGAGCGCCACCAGCAGGAACATGGAAGTCTTCATTGTATTTCTATATCGAAAAAGTAAACAGAGTGAATATATAAATCAGTATTATTTCATTTCATTTATTAACTTGTTTATTTTTCCATTTTCCTAAATGTTAATCGTGCTAACTATTAAAGTAAAAATACAGATAGATAGGAAACTCTCTGAAAAGTCAAACTGTTTTCAGTGAGTTTATATATTTGCCAGAGGAAAGGTCAGAATCTGCATATCTGACCACTTTGAATCAATTTATATCTAAACAGAAATCAGTAAAAGTTCAAATCAGTTTATCAATATCCTCACTTATGAGGATATTGATATCCGTATAACTGGAGTTATTATAGATTTTCATACATGACATTTCTGAAAAAGGCGAGGGTGTCAGGGTCCCTGTGTCTACCCGCTCGCCTCAGTGTGGCTACATGTGTTTTTTTGTTTTGATTTTGTCCCCGCTCTCTCCCTCCCTCCTTCTCTCACTGCCTGGGCGGAGCTCATCTGTGGGCTCCTGCCCTTGGCCCACGCACCTGGTGACACCTGTGGCTCATCACCCAACAGTGTTCCAGTCCCCTTATAAGATGGCAGCCCTGTATTTCTCGTCGCTGGACCGTTGCCGACTCTCGTCAGTGTTAACCCCAGCTCAGTTCATTCTCGTGTTTCCCTAGCGATCTTCTTACAGTAACCTTTTGCATCTCTGTGAATAGATTTCCCTGGACCTGCCCCTGTGTTACCTGAGCGATCAAGTGTGTGAGGATTGGAGCGAGCTTTTGTGTTTCTTGTGGAGTGTGAAGAGGAGCGTGGAGCGTGGATGGAGTGAGGACTTTGGAGCGTGTGTGGACTGCAAGTGTCTTTCCCCCCTCCTGTTCGTGTGTGGATTCCCGGAACCCGTCTTTTCCCCACTGTGTAAATAGATCACCTGGTGCTTCTGTAAATAAAAAACCTTTATTGTTCCCTACTCAGAGCCTACGCGTGAGTCCGTTCAGTCCCGTTGTGACAGAGGGTAAGGACGTAAATCGACTGGTAAAGAGGGACTGGTGAAGAGTCTGCAGCCGCAGCACCGATCCATCTGTCCATCTCCTGTTCCCTTCTCTGATCACTCGTGAACAAGACTGCGAGTTTTGTAACTTAATAAAATCAGTAATTTGTTTGCCAGAGGGCCCCTTCCACGTCACACCCTGTTCTTTCCTTCTTGTCTTATATGAAAATTCACTTTGTGGAGCTTTTTGGGAAATTGTTAAACTTCAGGAAGATTCTGAACATGCCCCATCGTTTAGCCAGCTCTTTGGAGCTGAGCAGGTTCAGGCCTGTTGTTGTAAGTTTTATAAAACGATCTCATTTAAACGGATAATCCAGCTGAAGCTTCAGACAGCCGTCAGACAGTGAAACACTGCCATCTGCTGGACTCGAATAACAAAGACGCTGCTTTGACGGGTGAGGGAGTTTCAACAAGTCTGCAACGACTCAAGCATCAAACTACAGAACTATTCTAGCGGACATGGTGCTCTAATGACTGCTTCATTAACGCAGCTCAGAAAGGATCAAACATATCAATAAATTATGAAATAAAAAAATTACTGTTTCACTGCACACACAAACCTTCTCTCATTAGCACAACACTGCCCAGGCCTCAGAGTGTATTCCTTATAGACTATTAAACCTTAGCATGTTATTTTAAAGTCTTACAGGTGAAACAGCCAACCAGTGATCCTAACTGTAATTTAAAATATTCAGCTGCAAAAATGCTTTTAGCAAATAGTTTTTTATGACTGTGCTAAGATTCAATACTAGATTTTTGCTGGTCTGATTAAAAGGTTAAATGTAGAAGTTTTGGGATCATATATTAATACTTCCAAAACAATAAAGTTGTTGTAGAGAATCTATGTTCATTATTGTTGCTCATCATGGAAAGACAAAGACATCAGACTCTGCTGAAAAATTTGACACTCCTACTCTCTGCACACAGCGGTCTGAGGGACCTTCCAGGATCGGGGATTTTATTTATTTTGTTCTTTTTCGGTCTTACTGGTTAGTAGGTTGTGATTTTCTACCTGTTGATCTCTCATTTGGAACATGATTTGCTCTGGAGCAGATTAGGTTCAAAGCATTATGTCTTGGATTACAAAAAAATCCCACATTAAACCTTGAAGTTAGCCGGATAAGACAGCGTTCTGTTTCACAGTAAAGGCCTCAGAGAGTTGTTGCTAACCAAAGTCTATCTTGTACAGCCACGCAGCATCTAATGACGTTTTGTAACCTGTCACTACAAAGGAGCAGTGAAATGATTGCTGTTTTAGCGCACACACACAGTGTGGTGATCAGTATAAGGACATTAAAGTGATGTTGCAGAAAGCTGCATCTGGTCAGAAGGAAAAAAAACACGCACACTTGGAAGACTTGGCCAGATTTGCACAAAATGAATGGCTGACAGTGGACAGATACAAGGATGTGGATGGTCACACCCTCGTGCATTAAAGAGGCCGTTCACAAAACCAAACACTCAACAGACACAATAAGACAGCTGATCAGTTTGCCTCACTAACTCATCTACACAAGGCGTGTTGTAGAAGTAGAGCAGGGCGATATGGCCAAAAATATTCATCACGATATAAATTTGAAAATGTGCGATAACGATATAACTGACACGAGACAAAATACTTTACAACTCCACTTCATTTGTGCAAAAAATAAACAAAAACAATCAATGTATTTTCACTTAAATAAGCAGCTGCTTTTCATGTGCATTAAACTTATATAAAAATGTAACAGTGCAAATGCAAATTCCTCCCTGACAGTTTAACCAAAAGGCATTTCCAGTGGAAACTGGCCGACATATCCTCAGCACAACCATGTATAATATCCACAAAACTTAAAAAGAGGTTAAACAAACACACAGTACAGTAATATTATGTTGAAGCACAGGACGTATCACTCCGCGAGGCTCCTGCCTACGATAGCCGTAATGCTCCAACAATCCATCAAGCGGTGCGGCTTCGTAGCTTAGCAAAGTCGTACTAAAACATTTGACAGATTTTCGAGCGCCGTGCACATAAAATCGTTTCCAGGTCAGTAAACACAACCAGGATTCATACAGTGGCTTGCAAAAGTATTCGGCCCCCTTGAACTTTTCCCCATTTTGTCACATTACAGCCACAAACATGAATCAATTTTATTGGAATTCCACGTGAAAGACCAACACAAAGTGGTGCACACGTGAGAAGTGGAACGACAATCAGACATGATTCCAAACATTTTTTACAAATAAATAACTGCAAAGTGGGGTGTGTGTTCAGCCCCCTTTGGTCTGAGTGCAGTCAGTTGCCCATAGACGTTGCCTGATGAGTGCTAATGATTAAACAGAGTGCACCTGTGTGTAATCTAATGTCAGTACAAATACAGCTGCTCTGTGACGCCTCAGAGGTTGTCTAAGAGAATATTGGGAGCAACAACACCATGAAGTCCAAAGAACACAGCAGACAGGTCAGGGATAAAGTTACTGAGAAATTTAAAGCAGGCTTAGGCTAAAAAAAGAAACAACGTCCCACGGAGCACTGTTCAAGCGATCATTCAGAAATGGAAGGAGTATGGCACAACTGTAAACCTACCAAGACAAGGCCGTCCACCTAAACTCACAGGCCGAACAAGGAGAGCGCTGATCAGAAATGCAGCCAAGAGGCCCATGGTGACTCTGGACGAGCTGCAGAGATCCACAGCTCAGGTGGGGGAATCTGTCCATAGGACAACTATTAGTCGTGCACTGCACAAAGTTGGCCTTTATGGAAGAGTGGCAAGAAGAAAGCCATTGTTAACAGAAAACCATAAGAAGTCCCGTTTGCAGTTTGCCACAAGCCATGTGGAGGACACAGCAAACATGTGGAGGAAGGTGCTCTGGTCAGATGAGACCAAAATGCAAAATGCTCTGTGTGGAAAACTAACACTGCACATGACTCTGAACACACCAGCCCCACTGTCAAATATGGTGGTGGCAGCATCATGCTCTGGGGGTGCTTCTCTTCAGCAGGGACAGGGAAGCTGGTCAGAGTTGATGGGAAGATGGATGGAGCCAAATACAGGGCAGTCTTGGAAGAAAACCTCTTGGAGTCTGCAAAAGACTTGAGACTGGGGCGGAGGTTCACCTTCCAGCAGGACAACGACCCTAAACATAAAGCCAGGGCAACAATGGAGTGGTTTAAAAGCAAACATATCCATGTGTTAGAATGGCCCAGTCAAAGTCCAGATCTAAATCCAATCAAGAATCTGTGGCAAAATCTGAAAACTGCTGTTCACAAACGCTGCCCATCTAATCTGACTGAGCTGGAGCTGTTTTGCGAAGAAGAATGGGCAAAGATTTCAGTCTGTAGATGTGCAAAGCTGGTAGAGACATAAGGCAAACCGGATTATAAGGAGCACTGTCAATTTCCAGAAAAATCAAAGGACTGATTTTTAGAGTGCCTCATTTTCCGAAAAGCACAGTAATAACATAATAACAACGGCCCGCTAGCATGCTCTTGGTTGCTAAGGGCTATGCTGTGGCTGAGCTGCAAGATTAACTCTGCAAAACCAACTTTCATCAAGTAACAGGGCTCTAGAGTGCAACCAATTTGGTCGCAAATGCGAATCCGTGTAAATGAGAGCAGGTACACTGATTCCACACAAAGACGTAAATACAGAACGGACCGACGCATCAGAATCAGCTTTGTCTTTCTCGGCTTTCTCACCCGACGGCTCGTAGACGGACACGCTGTCGGAGCTTAGCGATCCTGATGCGTCCGGTCCGCGCTGCGATTACGTCTTCTTGCGCTGATTCTGAGCTGCAGGTTTTGTCTCTCCAACCAAAATTCAGAGCCAGCAGCAAAAAAAGCAGCAAACTGCACTTCACATTTGATCAATGTCATTAATTTTGCTGTTTTGCTTCCACGACTATTAAAATCACACTCCATGCACAGCTAGCTCTCTCTCTATCTCTCTCTGTACTTCAAGAACAGTTTCCCGTCTCCAATCTCTGTTTTCTGTATTATTCATTCGCTTATTACCCACCAGTCTACCGTTGTTTACAGCGCTGTGGCTGCTGTCTTTTTCTTTTTTTCACTTAAATGACCTCGGACAAGAAAGCCTATTTTTTCTGTTGTTCAATACTGAAGAAATTTAAACTTCATATGCAGAACATTGTAGAATATTTTTAAGGTTATCTGCTATAAAAAGCCAGACCAGGAAAATCTCCTTCATGTTTTTCTGTGTTTTATTCTCAGTTACTTTCACACAAAGGCATCTGCTGTGATGTTCACAATTCTGATGAAGTCAGTACTGATAAATGATCAGAGTTATAATATTTCTGACTGTCTGAGGCTAAGTTGAATCGAATCGGGACTTTGAAAACCGGAATCGAATGGATTATAGAAATCAGTGATGATACTCAGCCCTAGTGAGCAGCCTAGGCACGACAGAAGTGGATGTAGCTGTAATAGGAAAACAACTATTGCTAACTTTTCTGTTAAGTTAAGTCCTGATCCTTCTGAAATTCATAGCCAGTGCTCTGACACGGTGTCATCAATCTTTGAATGCTGAAAAAGCACAGTGTATCCAGAAAAACACATTATATTATATCAATTATTATAAAATTTGTGTGCGCCTAACTTTTTAAAGTTAGGCGTACCGGTACGCCCATGGCAAAAAGTTAGTCTAGAGCCCTGCAGTAAAGACGAGAGTTGGTTTTGAAAGGTGCAAAGAAGGGAGGGATGAGAAGTAAAAAGCAGCTACTGTCAGTCTTTACAGACAGAAGGACTGATTGGCCGTCTGGGAGCCCAACGGATGTTAAAAAAAAGAGAAAAAAAAGTTGAAAACGTTGAAGGTTTGATCATCTACTCCCTCATCTCCATCTCGTTTTTACTCCCACTCATTTCCAGCAGCCGTCTCTGTTAGTCTGCCTTCCCATTTCCATCCTAATGAGGATTTATTCCCACTGAAGCAGCTGCACGGCGCAGGGAAAGAAGACGCAGGAACCGCACGCTGAGTTCATCCACAACTTCTGACCTTCCCTGTCTCTCTCCATCCACCTCTCTTCTATCCGTTTAGATGTTTACCTGTCCATGTGACTGTTGACATTAGGAAGCTGTCACTAAACTGCTGTCGCTGCCAATGACTGTCATGTCCCCCTCGAGTGTTAGCCCCCCTCCAGAGCTCTAAAGCACAGGCTTTAATAAGCCCGGCAAGAGAAATGCCAGCTTCCTATGCAGCCTGAGCTGAGAACATTGGAGTGACAAAGAAGAGGGGGGCAAAAGTCTGATGCACACTAGGGCTGCCACGATTAGTCGACTAGTCACGATTACGTCGACTATCAAAATCGTCGTTTGAAGCTTTGTAAGATCACAAAAGACGCAGGAATAAGTAGTAGGATTTAAGAGTGTAATAACGGACTGAAACAGAAGATGGCAGCACTGCATGTACAAGGATGCCAGCTGCCGTTAAACCCCGAAGAAGAAGAAGCTGTGTCCCAGAATTCATAGCGCAGCCCAGCTCAGTTTCCAACAATGGCGGCAGCTAGTTAGTTTTAATATTACTCTTATTATTCTTTCTGGGTCACAAAATAAACGTTTAACATGTTTTCAGGCAAGAGTGTAGCTGTGTAAACCTCAAATATCTGCTCAGTTTATCAAGACACCACATATTTCAAAAGCGCTCCGACGTTTTCAGAGACGTCTGTTAGTCACTAGCTCGATAGCTAGCCGGGAGCAAGGCTCATTAGAGCCGGTGAGAACACCGGAATCCCGGCAAATCGTTTTCAAACCCACCGCCGTCTTTCGCTACTCAGGTTAAACATGATATAAGTCACTTAGATAACTTAAAAATGTTATTGTTTGGCTTTTTTTAGTATTTTATTTGTCCCTGAGCAAATCGGTTTGGCTAAGATTAAAGTTATAGTTTTTACACAGCTGAGTAAACGTCAAGCAGACAACTGATTATCAGAAGTGTGAGATGCTGGAGAATATACTCCGGTGTCCTGTTATATTTTAGATAGCAAGGAGCAGACGGCTGAGTTTATTAAACTTCACCGAAACAATCTGCAAATTTCATTAAAATTTAATAAACTATCATCTTGTCTTTATTTTTAGTTAGCACATACCTGAAACACTTAAAGCTGTAAGCTAATGATAGTTATATAAGAGCAGATGCTGCTGGTGCAATAAGCTGTACGTTTTACGTACAATGGATGATGATCTGATTTAGGGCTGCACGATTTTGCATAAAATGAGAATCACGATTTTTTGGCTTAGAATTGAGATCACGATTCTCTCACGATTTTCTTCCATCCATCCATCTTCATCCGCTTTATCCGAGGCCGGGTCGCGAAGAGGCTCTAAGAAAAGAGGCCCAGACCTCCCTCTCCCCAGCCACCTCCTCCAGCTTATCCGGGGGAACACCAAGGCGTTCCCAGGCCAGCCGAGAGATATAATCTCTCCAGCGTGTCCTGGGTCTGCCCCGGGGCCTCCTCCTGGTGGGACATGCCTGGAACACCCCACCCAGGAGGCGCCCAGGGGGCATCCTTGTCAGATGCCCGAACCACCTCAGCTGGCTCGTTTCGATGTGGAGCAGCAGCTGCTCTACTCTGAGCCCCTCCCGGATGGCCGAACTTCTCACCCTATCTCTAAGGGAGAGGCCAGCCACCCTTCGGAGGAAGCTCATTTCTGCCGCTTGTATCCGCGATCTCGTTCTTTCGGTCACTACCCACAGCTCGTGGCCATAGGTGAGGGTAGGGACGTAGATCGACCGGTAAATTGAGAGCTTCGCTTTTACACTCAGCTCCCTCTTCACCACGACGGACCGGTGCAGCGTCCGCATTACTGCAGCTGCAGCCCCAATCCGTCTGTCGATCTCCGGCTCCTTTCTCCCATCACTCGCGAACAAGACCCCGAGATACTTGAACTCCTCCACTTGGGGCAGGAACTCATCCCCGACCGGGAGTGGGCACTCCACCCTTTTCCGGCTGAGAACCATGGCCTCAGATTTGGAGGTGCTGATCCTCATTCCTGCTGCTTCACACTCGGCTGCGAACCGTTCCAGTGCGAGCTGGAGGCCCTCACCCGATGAAGCCAACAGAACCACATCATCCGCAAAAATCAGAGATGAGATTCTGAGGCCACCAAAGCGAAAGCCCTCCGCCACTTGGCTGCGCCTAGAAATCCTGTCCATAAAAATTATGAACAGAACCGGAGACAAAGGGCAGCCCTGGCGGAGCCCATCACCCACCAGGAACGAGTCCGACTTATTGCCGGCAATGCGAACCAAGCTCTTGCAACGGTTGTAGCAATGGGCCAGACACCCCATACTCCCGCAACACCTCCCACAGGACACCCCGAGGGACACGGTCGAATGCCTTCTCCAAGTCCACAAAACACATGTAGACTGGTTGGGCAAACTCCCATGCACCCTCAAGTATCCTCGAGAGGATAAAGAGCTGGTCCAGTGTTCCGCGACCAGGACGAAAACCGCATTGTTCCTCCTGTATCCGAGGTTCGACTAGCGGACGAACTCTCCTTTCCAGCACCCTGGCATAGACTTTCCCAGGGAGGCTGAGGAGTGTGATCCCCCTGTAGTTGGAACACACTCTCCGGTCCCCCTTCTTAAAGATGGGGACCACCACCCCGGTCTGCCAGTCCACAGGTACTGCCCCTGATCTCCACGCAACATTGCAGAGGCGTGTCAACCAGGACAGCCCTACAACGTCCAGAGCCTTCAGGAACTCGGGGCGGACCTCATCAACACCAGGGGCTCTGCCACCAAGGAGTTGTTTAACTGCCTCAGTGACCTCGCCCCCAGAAATTGGCAGGTCATTCCCCTCATCCCCAGACTCTGCTTCCTCCTCAGAAGACGTGTCAGTGGGATTAACGAGGTCCTCGAAGTATTCCTTCCACCGCCTGATAATTTTCTCAGTCGACGTCAGCAGCGCTCCGCCAGCACTATACACAGTGCAGGTAGAGCACCGCTTTCCCCTCCTGAGACGCCTGACGGTTTGCCAGAATCTCTTCGAGGCAGTCCAAAAGTCTTTTTCCATGGCCTCTCCGAACTCCTCCCACACCCGAGTTTTTGCTTCAGCCACTGCCCGAGCCGCATTCCGCTTGGCCTGTCGATACCTGTCGGCTGCCTCCGGAGTCCCACAGGCTAACCAAGCCCGATAGGACTCCTTCTTCAGCCTGGTGGCTCCCTTCACCTCTGGTGTCCACCATTTGGTTCGGGGATTACCACCACGGCAGGCACCAACCACCTTGCGGCCGCAGCTCAATGCAGCAGCTTCGGCAATGGAGACGCTGAACATGGTCCATTCGGACTCAATGTCCCCAGTCTCCCTCGGAATGCTGTTGAAGCCCTGCCGGAGGTGTGCGTTGAAGATCTCACGGACTGGGGCCTCTGCTAGACGTTCCCAGCACACCCTCACTACGCGTTTAGGTGCACCAGGTCTGTCCAGCGTCCTCCCCCGCCACCTGATCCAACTCACCACCAGGTGGTGATCAGTTGACAGCTCAGCCCCTCTCTTTACCCGAGTGTCCAGAACATGTGGTCGCAGGTCTGGTGATACGATTACAAAATCGATCATCGACCCACGGCCTAGAGCGTCCTGGTGCCACGTGCACTTATGGACACTCTTATGTTCGAACAGGGTGTTCGTTATGGCCAACCTGTGATTAGCACAGAAGTCCAATAACAAAGCACCGCTCGGGTTCAGATCAGGGAGGCCGTTCCTCCCAATCACGCCCCTCCAGGTCTTGCTGTCGTTACCCACGTGAGCATTGAAGTCTCCCAGCAGGACAACAGAGTCTCCAGGTGGAGCACCTTCCAGCACCCCCCCCCCCCCCCCCCCCCCCCCAGGGACTCTAAGAAGGCTGGGTACTCTGAACTGCCACTCGGCGCATAAGCGCAGATGACAGTCAGGACCCGTTCCCCGACCCTAAGGCGCAGGGAACAAACCCTCTCGTCCACCGGGAAAAACCCCAACGTACCGGCAGCAAGCCGAGGGGATATTAGAATACCCACCCCAGCCCGCCGCCTCTCACCAGGGGCAACGATTTTCTTTTCCAGTATAAATATTTATTGCGCTTATTAACTGCACATCAACTTCGTAACAGTTGAGACTGAACATAAAAACAATAAATAAACATAAAAACAACAAATGTCTCACGTTTTGTTGTTGCCGCAAAATGTTGTACTGCTTGAAATTCCGTCTCCACCTTTGCTCGACACTGCGTGTATAGAGCAGGTAGTACAACAATAGAAAAATAGTTGCGGGACGGCACTGTGTAGCGTTTGTCTAGGGTGTTGATCATTTTCCTAAATCGCTCGTTTTGCACAGTGTTGATGGGAGCCATATCTTTGATAAGGTGATAAGTGATAGCCTCCGTAATTTCTTTGTGCCTGCGAGAGTTCGACGGGTATAGGGAAGCGCTGTATAAGGTTCCCGTTATTGATGTTTGGGTGGTTGACCGGGATGGATTTTCTCCTGTCACTTTCTCGTCATCCCTGACGTGCTCTCAGTTGTTTTTTCCCTGCTAATATTAGCATCACACGGCACAGCTTCTGTATCACGTGGTATAAGGCTCCGCCCTTGTCATTTGTTGAGCAGGAAGAGTGAGCGCTTGGTTTCATGCAGAGTACGTCCCGGATCAAAATGCGGTACAATCGTCGTCGTCTTTTTTTTTTCTTTTTTAAATCCTCATTTGGAAATGAGATCGCACATAAGTATGAATCGAGATCGCGATTTTCTAACGATTAATCGTGCAGCCCTAATCCTATTAGTCGACTAATCGCAAAAATAATCGGTGACTAGTCGACTATCAAAATAATCGTTTGTGGCAGCCCTAATGCACACAGGGAAAAGTTAGAGAAGAAAAGAGAGAGCAGGAAATTACTCTTACTCTTAGGACGTATATGGCCCAACAGGCCTCGTGATACAGATGAGCTACATCCTCCTGGAAAGCAGCTGCCAATACAGTCTCCCCCATCTGCTGGAAGGCAGATGCTTCAAAACAGAGTGAGAAGTAAAGAGAGAGGGAAGGAACTCAAACAAATTAACACTATATTTTATCTTTAATAATCATATATATTGCTTTACCAAAACAGCTTGTTTTTGTGTTTTTTAAACTAACATCTCTCTTAAACCAACTTGAATTGAACAGTGAGCACAGCCACTAAGTTCTATGTAACAAAAATACAGGGATGGAAATAAAGAAATAAAGAACCTTGAACCTTGATGGGAGGGAGGGAGACGGTACCTGCACTGACGTTTAAAAAGAAAGAATAGGAGGAGGAGGGGTGGAGGTGGTGGAGCTCTCCGACAGGGGGAAAACTGAGATTTCAGTAAAGCTCAGTCCAAAGCACTTTCCTAATGATTTCCCTGTAACATTAGTCCTCGAGGTCCCCGTCACAGCAGACTACTGTGAGCGCCACCAGACAGTTAATGAGACAAAAACGAGACGCTCTTACAGCCAGGAGGATGCTTCCAGATGACGCTTGATTAATTTGATTGATTATCTGTGAATAAGTCTTGAGCCTCTCCTCAGTTCTTTATATTTTGCCTGTGCTGAGCCAGATGTTCTTCTTCTTCCTTTCTTTAGACTTTCTGAAGGTCATTTAAAGTTTTTCTTTGGACATTAACTGCTTTTTCACCCATTTTCAGTCCAGTCCTTGTACCTGATCGCTTTCAGAGCGATATTTTTGTTTTTTGGGGGGGTTAAACCACTTAACCTAACTCAAGGGGACAAACCCGAGTTGTCAAATACAATACAAAACACACAACTTAGCAAAGAACCAATTTTAAATTTTATCTTTAGGGACTTTGTTACTAGCAACCTGTCACAGAAACACACTATTTAATTTCTTTGGATTGGGAAAGTAGAAGACAGAAAAAAAGGGGACAAGCTGAAAAATCTATCTACAGTGGAGGAACAGTACCTGAAAGTCATGTCAAAAAAAATTCAGCAAACACCTGACACAGGACCTGAAAGATGCACTTGGTCCTTCAGTTGATCCATCTAGTGTTCACCAAAGCCTCATCTCATGGTGTCAGTGAAGGGTGGCTGTCAAGAAGCCATTATTAAGGAAGGGAACAGGGAGAAAAGGCTGAGGGATGCCAAATTACACAAGAACTGGACTGAAAATCAGTAGCAGCAGGTCTGATGGAGTGATGAACCAAAATTTGACAGTTCTGGTTCAAATTGTGGTAATATGTCTACAACCACCTGTAAACTACTGTACAGCTCTGCCATAGTTTGGGTCTGCATTTCAGCCAGGGTGTTGGGGATTTCGTCAAAATTGATGGAATTATGAAAAGTACCACCAGACTTTGATGCACCATGCAATACCATCTGGAAAGCGTCTGATCGGCAGCAGCTTACTAAACACATCGAAACACCATCATTCATGGACTGACCTGAGCCGTGTGGGATCATCTCGGCAGAGAATGGAACAAAACGGCAGCTGATATCGAAAGAAGAGCTCTGAATGTCCTTAAAGAAGCTCGGAGAACTATTCCTGAAGACTACTTAAAGGAATTCCAAAGAAATGTGCCTAAGAGAGTTCAGGGCGTGCTGAAGATAAAGATGCTCAAGCTCATTACCTCATTATATCAACTCTGTTTTTGCCTTTTATATTGTATTTTCATGTAAACTTTTCAAATTTAAACTGTTGCACCCGTTTCCCATTACCCAGCAAGTTATATGTTAGAATTAAGGTGTGGCTCAAACTTTTGCACAGTCCTACATTTCCCATCTATAAAATGATTTGACACCTGATAAACCTTTAAAAGCACTGACCTGCCTCTCCAACTCTCTGTTTTAAACAACACGCACTTACCAGCAGTTGTGTTGCGTTTTCGTCAGGTTAGTGGCTCAGACCTAAAACAGCCCAACATTATCTCTAATTCAGGTCTGGACCCAAGCTGACCCATTAAAGTACGTGGTACTCCTTTTATTTGTACTTGTGTACTCAGCATAAATTAGACTTTTCAGGTACAAACTAAATAACACAAAGAGGAGCTTATGAATAAGAATGAAACTGAGAGGCCCACTGCAAGAAGATACACACCCAAGTGCTGAGATTGTAAAGATGAAAAGTGAGCAGAGGAAAACGAGCGTTTCAGGACAACCAGGCGGTTTCCTCTTCTTCCCATCTGGCAGCCTCACAGCGGGGAGTTATGAGGTAGCCCCAACCTACCTCACATCTCCCCGCTGTGCAAGAACGAGCTCAGCAACACAAGCATCCTCTCTCTTTCGCGAGTGCATACGTGCACATCTACAGTGCTGCATGCCAATGAACCCATTTTCTTGGAGCACCTACACAAGCTGCAATCTACAGATCGTGTTTCACAGCGCTACAGCGAGAGGCAAACACCTCCCTCTGTTTGTGCTTCATTCTCAGTGTTGGGACTAACGCGTTACAGTAACTACGTTATTATTGTGGTAACGAGCACGGTAACTAGTTATTATGCCAAAATCAGGAACACGTTAGTCGTTACTGAGATTTAGATAGGGTCGTTACTCGTTACTTCGTGTGGTGGCTATCGCGGAGTTTCCACAGATTCAGTAACATTAGCAAGTGGTGGAGGCAGCAGGTGGATGAAGGAAAAGGGACGCAGAAGGAAAAGAGACCCGAGGCGGCCGCCGGTCCAAGTGTGAACTGAACTTCAGGTAAGAAGTTATGACCTGCAGTCTCTCTGGGTCAGATATGAACCAAGTTTAGGTGGAGTTTATTTTCGTTATTCTGACTTTTTCCGTACTGCGTGCTAGCTAGCATGACGGAGTTTCTATACAGCTGGGTGGTGCTATGAAGTTAATGATGTTGAACTTTATTTTGTTCATAAGTTATTAGAGTTGCCAACCGTCCCGTCTGGTATTCAGAGAAAATATTACGCGTTTCTTATTGAGGTGAAAAGGATCAGTTTGTCCCGGACTTCAGCTACAATGAAAAAGACACAAAGCTGGATTTATTCTGTGTCTTTACACTGTCATTCTCCCCCCTCTCTCTCCCGTTTCTACTTCAATCATGAAAACTGATCAATGATCAGCTGATCGGCTCTCTTGTTTGTTTATCGCTCACTTTGCGCCAGAAAGAGGAAACCAGCGGATGTCGCGGTAAACAACAGCAGCATGTTTAAGCTTGATCAGCTGTTGTTAGAATTTATTTAATATTAATTTCTAGTATCAGCTGATGTTTGCTGGAGCCACAGCTGTAAAGCTGCTGGTCATGATGTCGGTTTGGTTATGTGGTGAGAGGGAAACATGAAGATGAAACCAGGAGACGTCCTTACTGGATCATCAGAGCTGAACAGGTGATGGAGAAACAGGTTTACCTTTTAGGTGACATGAATGAGTTGAAGGGAAGTTATGAACTGTTTCTGAGAGACAAATAACACCAGGATCCTTTTTTAGGTAGCTGACAGCTGGTAACTGTGCAGGTGCGGATCTAGCAAAGTGTTGCCAGGGGGGCATGTAGGGCATTAACAGGGAGAGGTGGGCACAAGGAAATACTTTTCTTTCTTATTCTCATTTAAAATGTCTCGCTTTTAAAAAATAATTATCTGAATCTTACAACAAACGATTGATAGATTGATGCATATATACCATCAAAACAGTGTACATCACTGTCACAACAGTGTTTGTTTTCATTCAAAGGCTTTATGTTTTTCCTATAATGGTGGGCCAGTCTCTAGTTAAAATACCCGGGCCAATTTTCTGTCCCAGTCCAGCCCTGTATGCAGCTCATCTGCAGTCTGGTGTTACCTACATCTTCCTATTCAGAAGGCAGAATTTCTGAGTTCTGAGTACAATCGAAAGCACCACGACTGAAGTTTTTGTGTTGATGTAAAAGGCGCACATGACGCTGTGACGTAGGCTAGAATCATGGCAGCAGTCAACGACGGTCCAGACGTGGGATTTCTCTCGTGGAAATGTGCACATTATCTTTTCCTTTCTATTGGTAGGTGGCACAGTGCACTGTGGCAAGTAAGCAAGCTAGAAGACTGGCAAAGTTATGGAAGAAACACATTAACAAGAGAATTCTGAGTAAAACCAAAGTTACTTTCCCTAGTAACTAGTTACTTTGAAAGTAACGAGTAACTTGAAGTAACTGAGTTACTTTTAAGAGAAGTAACTAGTAATGTAACTAAGTTACTATTTTAAAGTAACTTACTCAACACTGTTCATTCTAGCTTCGCCCTTCTCTTCCCAACCACACACACCAACACCTTCCTCTTGTGAATTTTATTTTAATCCTTAACATAAAGACAGCTATAAATTAGGATAATCAAACTTGATTTATTACCTCCTGCACCCCCCCACTGTGTGTTCAACAGGAAGCTAAAGACTGGTGCTGTTAAAGTGTTCAAAAAACAGCAGGAGCTCGGTGTGAGGCCACAGTGGGCCAAAAAACACAAGATGACCTCCAGCAAGGACAAAATGTATCTGGACGTCTCTGTGAGCATCTGTCTCACTGTGTAAGTGTAGCACAGTGTCTGTGTGTGCATGGCTGGGCAACAGAGACAGCACAACTGAAAGCCAGCACTCAGACGAGGACCCGGTGCATCGTCTGTCTCATCTCAGCCAGTTTACTTACAAACTCTTTAAGTTTGAATTTTAAAGCCGACAATGTGCACAGGGCAGTGATATTTAAAATGAAGGTAAACTATTCCAATCTCTGCAGCCCCAATTGTGTATCTCACACACACACACACACACACAGTCCTGAATTCATTACTGAAGTCTCATCCAGACGTTCAATGTGCTCTGTAATTAAATTGAGACGTGGGGTCAAAATTCCCACCTAGATTGAGTGAGATGAAATAGAAATTGGCTCTCCTCTAACTGACTTTATAGAAATAATTACATAAGCTGCATTTATAACTGTTATTAAATAACAGCAGCACACGAGAACTGAAGTGTAATCCCAGCACATTTCGCTTCGCTTGCACTGATTCTTTAGAGATGACGACCGTGGTGGGTAATTAAGGGCAAACAATATACAAGTGGCGTGAAAAATGGAGGCTGCATTACCTTTCCAAAGCTTCCTTTCCCGATGGCCCGCAGTATCTGGAAGTGGTCAAAGTTTACTGTGGAGAAAATGAGAAGCAGTTAGTGAGAACGTGTCAGTTTGAGCTGAGCTATAAAACAGGGAACATGACATGTACAGCACTGTGCAAAAGTCTTGAGCCATCCCTCATTTGCTTCCAGGGATCCGGACTTCCCTGTAATCTTTAAAGTGGTATTAAGGAATAGCTCTCCAGGCTTTTTAAAGTGTTTCTGATTTTTAATCCAGGGCTTGTATTTGACCACTTTTTGTCTGTTAAGACCCTTCACACTAATCTCTGAAACATTCAAACATAAACAGACACCTAAGTCACGGAAAGGACCAGAAAACTTAACAAAGAACCAATTTTAAATTGTATCTGTACACATTTACTTGCAGCCTATTGCAAAAAAACAAAAGCCCACATCATTTGTTCTCACTTCTTTAGTTGAAGAATGCAGTTAATAACACCGTTAACACAGACTGACCTGGCAAAACACGAAAAAATAAGGGGGTGGTTCAAGACTTTTGCTCGGTACTGTATGAGAAATGGAAATGTGCACTTCACAATGTATCGCTGCACTTCGGCAGTACTGTGAAGATTAAATGTTTTTTCCTTCCCGATGCATGTGAAAGGTTAAGACTTACATCTCCAAATGTACTGGAACTGATTTGAAGCAGAGGACTCAGCCACACTGTTACTATGTACTGCATAAACACGTTTACCGATGAAGGTAAATCAGACGCTGTCCTGACTGTGTGGCTAAATTTTGTGCTGAAAGCATCAAATCAATTGAATATGATTAACTTGCTATGAGAGGTTTTCACTCCAAGTGTGACTTTTTCTGGCTTCATACACCTTTCAGGGTCAAATTCAAGCACTTTGTGAGCACGTTTAATGTCCATTTTCAACATTTTCCAGCACATTACCATAAAAAGGATGCATATTTCACTTCGCATCACCTGAATAAGACCACGTGAAAGGCCAAATTAATAAGTCTTCTCATCAGATATTGATGCTTCTTTCTTATGTGACACAAAAAACAGGAGGAGACAGATCTTTGCTTGTGTTGTTTTTTAAGTTCATTCATTCAAAACTAACTGTAAGACGCTTAACTACATTGCAGTCTGTGTTATTGTTGTAGACCTAATTATCACCTTTAAAGTGTTTGTGCTAATAACATCATGTAGAGTAAGACAGGCATAGAGAACAGCACTGACTGGGAGAGGCTTTGAACAGATGTCATACTCAGATCAATTCAACACTTTAGACTTTAAAAATGCACAAGCGTCTTTCAAAAACCCATTTATTTAATCTATCATCATTGATATTATTATGTACAGTTATAATGTACTGTTCATCTCCCTTAAATAAACAGGCAGCCTTAAAGTGTGAAATAGTCACTTGTCTACTGTCTCAGTGGCTGATAGTGCCCCACAGGCCTCAATGTCAGCTTGAAGCCATTATGTTTCAATTGTTTAATGAGAAACAGATTTTGAATGAAAGCGAGGAAACTTCGGTAGCACAAAAAAGTGCCTATTCTTTGTTCCCATATGGTTCAGTCATATTACCGTCATTTCCCCCTAAGCTGTTCCCAAAGACACCAGGTTAATACTTGAAAAGGCTGCAGCGATACACAAAAATATCATCAATATTCTGTTTACTTGGTGACAACGTCGCTTTTAGCCTTCAATCAGAAAGCCTGACGTTGGCTAGTTAAGCATCGGGCTAACGTTTAACGCTTTCACTTGAGGGAAGTAACTCGTATTACTGCTACTGCTGTGTAATCTTGGTTCAATTCACAGCATATTCTACAAGTTACCCTGCAATAACTAACTGTTAGAATAGCGCCACCGTATTGTATCGCACTGAGTGCACTTCAATCCTTTATCCCGCGAGTTTGCTAGCTAGCAAAATAATAATACCAATTTGAAACAAATAACATGTGTAACGTACACACTCGAGAAAATTATTTACTAGTACTTACGCAAACTCCCCCGTTGTGAAAACGTACAAATCCTTCTTGTATTTTTCGTTTTCCAGCAAACACTCATTAAAACGGCCTCCAGGCACATTAGCGCACTCACCCCCGACTGATCAGGGAGGGGGTGAGGGGTCACACACTGAAACAGACTAACGTGCAGAGGTACAGCCCAGGCAGAGAAATGTTGCTTTTAGACTTTGCGACTCGTTTTATTTCTCTATCTGATAAGAAAACTATTCAATCAGATAGTTATTTGTGGTGAATGAAATACGGTTACAGTTTCAAGAAGTTTTAAGCACCAAATCCGAAATCCAAGCACTGCAATATTAAAATCCAATTCAATTTCTTGTTTGCTCCGAAATCTACGACATGACTATATACAGAAAAGCTTGACATGGTATGCAAAAAACCCCCCGAAGACAATACAAATACAAATACATGAACAAAAAAGTTTTAACTGTCACTTATGTCATTTTAAAATTTTCCAAAACTAACATTTTCTTTGATTGACTGATATTAAATTGATTAGGGTCAAGTTTAGTGTGAACAATATTACACAAACAACCACGTGTGTGCGCATGCGCACATATGAGAATCCCTTCGATCGCTTCTCATATGTGCGCATGCGCACATATTAGAATCGCTTCGATCGCTTGTGACGCGGTAACTTTGCTTTGATCCTTTCTGACGTCATAACTTTGCTTTGATCCCAAAACCCATAAATAGGAGCGCTCACCTGTTACTTTATGCTTAACGGACGTTGACCTGCAGCAACTAAAACCCTTTCGAGAAGTTTTGAGAGCAATTTACGAGAGAAACCAAAACAAGTTCAGTTTTGTTTCTCACCAATCCACAGCGCAAACAGACACATTACACCATGTCAGCCAACCCATCCTTCGGCTCAGATGAGCTTGGAATATCTAAAGGGACCATTTTGGGAGATCACCACATGGTGGAGGCTTTCCTTGGAGAAGGAAGCTTTGGTGTTGTAACGAAATGTCGCGATACAAAAAACAACAAAACGGTTGCTATTAAAGTCAACAAGAGCGACCCTGAAATTCTGCTCCAGGCAAAACTGGAAATTTTCATCCTGGAGCAGCTACGACGCTTGGATCCAGACAGGTGCAACATTGTCGAATGGAACGGCTATTTCCTCGATGGAGAGCGCATTTGCTTGAATTTCGAACTCCTCAACCAAAGCCTGTCAGACTACATAGGGGACCGGAATAACCAAGGTCTCCCAATGAGAGAAATCAGGCCAATTTTGAATCAGCTCGCAAATGCTCTGTTCCACCTGGGTTCTGTGGGAATAGTGCATGCTGACCTCAAACCTGTCAACATCATGGTTGTGAACCGCAGTGAGTCTCAAGTCAGAGTCAAACTCATAGACTTTGGCATCGCATGTAACACCTCTGCAGTGATTCCTGGTGACTGTGTGGGGACAATTGGTTATTGTGCACCTGAGATTATGCTTGGCACTCCATATGATGAAGCAATTGACATGTGGTCTCTGGGGCTGGTAGCTGTGGAGCTTGCTACAGGGGTGCCTCTCTATCCTGGGGAAGACGATTATGACGTTTTGAAATTCATAATTGAAACTCAGGGTCAGCTACCAGATCATCTTCTAGAGTCTGGCTTGTACACTGACAGCTATTTCATCGAGGATAACCACAACGAACAGCGCTGGACATTTAAGACCCCAGAACAATTTCAATACGAGACAGATTATCGATCCAAGGAAACTCGATCGATAAAACTTAAGTGTCTCGATGACCTCGAACAACTGCTGAAGGTTAGGCGAGGACTGGAAAATGGCCAAACATTATTTGTAAGGCTAATCAAAGAAATGTTGGCCTTGGATGCAAATCAGCGCATAACACCCTCGGAGGTTCTGAAGCATCCCTTTTTCGACCCTGGCCTCTCAAGGAGAACCCCCTGCACTGACATGAATAGTACAGGGGGAGAACTCCTTGTGCTCTCTCAGCAGCCTTCAAGCTGGAAAAGTCATGGATCGCAAAAATTCAGCTGCAGTTTCCAAAACTCAGTTGAATTTCCTCAAAAAAGAGACATCAACACCTCAGCCAACCCATCTGCCTCTGAAGATGATCTTCAAATAACGAAAGGGACCATTTTAGGAGATCACCACGTGGTAGAGGCCTTCCTTGGAGAAGGAGGCTTTGGTTTGGTAACCAGATGTCGCGATACAAAAAACAACAAAACGGTTGCTATTAAAGTCAACAAGAGCGACCCTGAAATTCTGCTCCAGGCAAAACTGGAAATTTTCATCCTGGAGCAGCTACGACGCTTGGATCCAGACAGGTGCAACATTGTCGAATGGAACGGCTATTTCCTCGATGGAGAGCGCATTTGCTTGAATTTCGAACTCCTCGACCAAAGCCTGTGGGACTACATTGGGGACCGGAATAACCAAGGTCTCCCAATGAGAGAACTCGGGCCAATTTTGCATCAGCTCGCAAATGCTCTGTTCCACCTGGGTTCTGTGGGAATAGTGCATGCTGACCTCAAACCTGGAAACATCATGGTTGTGAACCGCAGTGAGTCTCCCGTCAAAGTCAAACTCATAGACTTTGGCCTCGCATGTCCTGCTTCTGCAGTGATTCCTGGTGACCGTGTGGGGACAATTGGTTATTGTGCACCTGAGGTTATGCTTGGCATTCCATACGACAAAGCAATCGACATGTGGTCTCTGGGGCTGGTAGCTGTGGAGCTTGCTACAGGGGTGCCTCTCTATCCTGGGGAAGACGATTATGACGTTTTGAAATTCATAATTGAAACCCAGGGTCAGCTACCAGATCATCTTCTAGAGTCTGGCTTGTACACTGACAGCTATTTCATCGAGGATAACCACAACGAACAGCGCTGGACATTTAAGACCCAAGAACAATTTCAATACGAGACAGATTATCGATCCAAGGAAACTCGATATATAAAACTTAAGCGTCTCGATGACCTCGAACAACTGCTGAAGGTTAGGCGAGGACCGGAAAATGGCCAAACATTATTTGTAAGGCTAATCAAAGAAATGTTGGCCTTGGATGCAAATCAGCGCATAACACCCTCGGAGGTTCTGAAGCATCCCTTTTTCGACCCTGGCCTCTCAAGGAGAACCCCCTGCACGGACATGAATAGTACAGGGGGACAAAACCTTGTGCTCTCTCAGCAGCAATCATCGTTTGGGTGGCCAGAATTCTAGGGGAGCTAGAAAATTCTTGTGGAAAAAAAGCCCAAAACAATAACATCAACAAAAACAACCAATGAATATGGTCTTAAACTTGGGCACAATTTGGCTTGAAATCCATCAACTAATCTCTCAATATTCAAAGCGGAACAGCAGAAAACTTACCATCACATCAGTCCTTCAATCAGACCTACAACAAACGTCTTCCTTCTCTCACCCCAACCGGTCGCAGCAGATGGCCGCCCCGACCTGAGCCTGGTTCTGCCGGAGGTTTCTTCCTGTAAAAAGGGAGTTTTTCCTTCCCACTGTCGCCAAAGTGCTTGCTCATAGGGGGTCATATGATTGTTGGGTTCTCTGTATGTACTATTGTAGGGTCTACCTTACAATAATACATACAGCCTTGAAGTGAGTGGTGATGTGATTTGCTGCTGAATGAATTGGGAACTAATTGGAAATCTGGATATTAATTAAATAAACCTGCTTTGAGCATCAATTAATTGTTGTTTGAAATTCTTTATAAATATATAAATATAGTGCCACTCTTCTACTGTTTAAATTGCAACTGTTTAAAACTGACTAATTTATTCATACACTTGAGCATAAACACACGCACAGTAAATGGCCTGTATTTGTACAGCGCTTTACTTAGTCCCCAAGGACCCCAAAGAGCTTTACACTACATTCAGTCATTCACACATTCACACACTGGTGATGGCAGCTACATTGTAGCCACAGCTGCCCTGGGGCGCACTGACAGAGGCGAGGCTGCCGGACACTGGCGCCACCGGGCCCTCTGACCACCACCAGTAGGCAACGGGTGAAGTGTCTTGCCCCGGGACACAACGACCGAGACTGTCGGAGGCGGGGCTCAATCTGGCAACCTTCCAATTACAGGATGAACTGCGAACTCTTGAGCCACGATTGCCCTATATACACATATACTTTACAGTACTAGTCAGTGCTTACATACTAGTTCTTTTCCCTACTTTTTCATGCTTACTGGTACAAATGCCTGTTACTAGAGTTAAATGCTATCAATGTATTCTCACAGTTATGGAACTGTACAAATGCATACAAAATAACGCTCACGTAAACATAACTGTGCACTAGTTTGCCCTTATTGCTGCAGTTTGTTTCAAGTTGTTCTCTCTCACACACACACACACACACACACACACACACTCACACACACACACACACACACACACACACACACACACACACACACACACACACACACTATGTAACGTTTCAGCAAGAAAATACCGCCCCTCCCCCCCACAGTGACACCACCACCACTAGTCTGCACAGCTGACATGAGGCAGCATGGATCCATCCTTTCATGCTATTTATGCCAAATTCTGACCCGACCATCTGCATGTCAGAGCAGAAATCAAGACTCATCAGACCAGGCAACATTTATCCAATCTTCTCATGTCAAATTTTGAGAACTGTAGCTTCAATTTCCTGTTCTTAGCTGACCAAAACGCTCTTCTGCATTCTTTGGTTGCAACAAATGGTTGTATGAGCTACGGTTGCCTTCCTATCAGACATTTTTCTCTGACCGTTGACATCAATAAGGCAGTTTTTCCAAGAGAACTGCCTTTCACTGGATATTTTCTCATTTTTGTCACCGAAAAGGGTGTCTGTGTTACTTCTTGTCTTATATATATTGTCTCTGTTTTCCTCTGTCCTTTGTCAGTGTCTGTTCACCTACCCCTGTGTCTCCATATTCCCAGTGTTCAAGGTTTCCGAGTGTTTTCCCAGTTTAGGTTTTCATGGTTGGTTCTGTTTGCTACTCAGCCAGAATAAACAGCTCGCTCTTTTTAAAAGTAGGCTCCAGAATGGATGATGGCATGTTCGCATGTCTTTATGCAACACTGAGTGTGCTGAACTAAAGGTAGGCCTAGTTTCATTTTCATGGTCATTATTATCATGACAATGATTACGCCTTATTCTGATTATTTCTCCCTTTTGGAGATGTAACATTTACATGAGGGGTGTAGGAACATTTCCCCCTAAATATTTTTAGATAAATTTTTGTTGAAGTCACTGTTTTTGTCGTATTGATGATGCAGCTAGAATAAGTGCTTTTAAATAAAAGAATAACCATTCAAAGTGCTCAGTGGTGAAACTGTAACTCTTTCAGAGTTTGACAGCTGGACAAGTGATGCCGTATTTAAAGAAACATGAGATGAGTGCAGCATATTATCTGAACAGAGATCATTCAATGAGCAAGAATAAACACTGAAAGAGAAACACTTCACTGTTGATTATCATATGAAGTCTAATAAAAGCTGTTAATCTGTTAATATCCTGCTAATCTGCATACAGCAAATACAGAACATGCGACTTTAAAGCATCCAGCAAAGTGATAACTGTCCTCTGCCCACTAAGTAGTGACTCTACAAAAGATTATTTTCAATATCATCTTTATATTATATTTAGTTATTCTCCAGCGCAACAATGTAAGGAGCTCTGTGATTGGTTAGGAAAGGACAGACTGGCCACCTCGATTTTTCTTCACTGCACATTGATCCATAGCTTTGCTCTGTAAAGGCTAACAAAGTGCTTTTGCTTTACAAAGACATTCAGCGTCGGTATTCACTCTTTTAAAATGCCACTGAACACTGGAGTGAAATGGAGCCCTGATCCTCAGAGTTTTATTGTTGCTAACATTTCTTATAGATAGCACAGATAGTGCCCCACTGCAGTAATCACTCATGTCTAGATATTCCTGTTAAAAAGGAGTTTTTCCTCCCCACTGTAACATGGCAAACATAGCAAACGGATAATCCAGCTGAAGCTTCAGACAGCCGTCAGACAGTGAAACACTGCCATCTGCTGGACGCGAATAACAAAGACGCTGCTTTGACGGGTGAGGGAGTTTCAACAAGTCTGCAACGACTCAAGCATCAAACTACAGAACTATTCTAGCGGACATGGTGCTCTAATGACTGCTTCATTAACGCAGGTCAGAAAGGATCAAACATATCAATAAATCATAAAACACAAAACGTCTCTTATTGCCCAGGGCTCAGGAAGTGAGTGTGTTCCTTATAGCCCAACACGTTCTCACTCCCAACTCGTCAAACGTGTGACGCATGGTCAGGCTCCCTCTGCTTCACTTATGGACCATATGGACCACCAGGTAAGACCATTTAAACGGACAGCATTTATAGAATGACTATTAAAAGTCTGCGAGTGTCAGTAATGTTAATGTGGTTATGTTAGTAATACACCGAGTGCTAATATAACAGCTTTAAGATGCATTTGTAGATGTTATTACGTGTTTTACCGTCTTTATGGTGCTAGCTTAAAGTTACGGTGTAAACGTTAGCTTATATTGGAGGAAAGCTGTTACTGTTTAAACGATGTTAGCACAGAAATATTAGCTTCTGTCATGACTGATGAAGTTACTAGTTAATAAAGTTTCCAGTAAAGTGTTTAATCGCAGCCACAGACTGACAGCAAATATCTCGATTAGCTTCAGTGCATCTGTAATAAATATGTGCAAGTTTCAGTGCTTCGTTTAAACTGTATGATACTTATACTGACCCAGGGTCAGTGTAAAATACAATCCTAGCTGTGTGAACAAAGCCTGGCTGCTTTAATCCTGCATGACAAACCTCAGGATGCAGGTTATTATTACTCTTTCCTGCTGGCACACCTGTCACACCTGAGAGTCAGCTAGAAACTCACAGTGACGTGGACATCATGCAAAGACTGCCAGACTCTGTAATACTGCAAATGATCAGTGACTCAGGTTATCACTAAACTTTAAACGGCACCTCTGTGTCTCTGTGTGCTGAACATCTAGGATTGAGTCAGGCTGCATTGACTGTGGGACTTTAATGTGTTAAAAGCAGGTTGAAGACAGCTCAGAAACATTTGAAGATTAAAATTTAGCATTATGGCTGCTGGTGGTTTGTAAAGCCTCTACTCAGCTGTATTTTTGTTACTAATTTATGTTTGTTGTTGTTTAACACAGATTTCAGAAGAGCAAATATGCTTAATAGTTTAACTAGATTTCATTTGTCAGTGTGGGACTGCTGAGTCACCTGAAGAACTCATTTCATTCATTCTCCACATGATGTTCATTTACAGAAATGTTTCACAGGAACTGATTTCTCCCAAAGGGTGAACTAGTGTGTTTCCATAGATTACCTCTGTATGAATGTACTTCTTAAATGAAGGCAAGTGTTTGTCCTTTTTTGTTCCTCAGGTACAGTACGTGATATCAAGGGCAGGCGGTCATCACTGGGGGTAGACAAGAAGCAGACGTACTTCCAAGAGGGAGCTGCAGTGAGGTCAGAGGTCAGAATCTGAAACAGCTCAGGTTTATATTTTAGAGGTTATAAAAAATCAAAATGTATATATAAAGAAACCTTTAAATAATAGTCATAATTATGATTATTATAAGAAATATCAAACATTTAAGTGGATTTTCTGTTACACATATCGTGTTAGCCCTGCAATAAACTGCAGCCTGTCTTTGTCCTGTATCAGCTGGGATAGGCTTCATCCTCCTGCAACCCTGAATTGGATACATTGTATTCCAATTATGTAATCTGATCATTTACAAACTCGAGGTATCTAATCAAAATGTAAGTAATAATTATAAAATGGGAAAGCAGAAATAAGTGTGACATAAATGTAAATGTGTGAGCTGACATAGAGGACAGCTACATGCAGTCTGAAAAACCTTTGTTGTCAAGTTTGCAGGTCTATCAGCACGAGACATTCTTACATAGAAGAGACGTTAAAGTCTCTGACTCAGTGAAGCATTATTGGTCCCGTCTGTTTGGATAAATATAGTAAGTTGATGTATGTGCATTTATTGACACATTTTCTTAAGTGCTTATCCAGTTCAGGATCACAGTGGAGCTGCAGCTGGATATGTTCACGTTGTCTTCCCAACAGTTTCACTAATATCTGCACGGGATGCACACGAAGCGCTCGTGTGTTCTCAATGTCTTCTCCAGCTCTGATAATTGGCATATGTTTTGTGTCAGTGAAATAAAAGACGGATTTAAGGTGACATGACCATTCAAACAGCAGTTGCTTTCTAAAACATCAGATATGTATCGGATTAAGTACCACATACGAAAGTGACCCAGATCGGATTTGAAAATATCAGATTTTGGCTGTTTTTACACCGTCATACCATGATTGGATATGGGTCGCATACGGTCAAAAAAGTCGGATTTGATGCGTTTTCGCGTGCAGTGTGAACGTAGCCAGAGCCTCCACATGTTCTCACTCTAATTTGCACCTCATGAAGGAATTTATGATTGCACTAATTTGAATGTTCGGGAGAAAATCAAACGCATTTTACTCACAGTGCCCTACAAACGTCACTGCTGTTTAGTTTTCTGTCTTCATTTATGTTGGAAGTGATAGCAGAGCTGTACGTTTGAATTTGTTTCAGAAATCCCTCATTTAGATGGAAGCTAGCGAGCTAACTTCCTGCTAATTTCTAACTCTGTTAAATGTCATATATTCCGTTTCATTTTCATGGATGCCTGGATGATAAACTCAATTGTTACACATGGTAGAGCAGAACGCTGATCATTTTATTACAGATGAAAGACTTTAGACAGTTTTTCAACTCTCAGTGATGCCACAGTGATCCTGTGATTTATGGACGTGCAGCGGAGTTTGAGCCCAGACACAACTAGTGACATCAGACTTAAAGACCGGATAAAGAGTGATATGAACATATCTATAACTTACGGGAATGAAAATGTCTGGAGCACACCAACAGATACTAACTAGACAATCCTGTATACTCCAACCCAACGCCATATAATACCAATAAATTTAATGTTGGAGGGGTGTACATGATTTTTTTTTTTAAATTTTACTTCATGAGTGGCACTGGCTAATCTCTCTTGAACTTTGACCATACAGTTTTAAAAATGTTCAAATACATAAATAAAGTGAATGCAAAAAGTTGCACAAATCTGGCACTAACTTATCTCACAGTTAGCTGGTACTCTGGCTTTCATACTTAGTGCTCAGCTAAACCTTAAGGGTGTTTTCGCACCTGTCATTTGTTTACTCAGCTCATGGGTTTGTAAGCTTGTAGTGTTTTTCTATGGTTTCATTTGACATAGAAAAAACTCCAAGTGAACTAAAAATGCATGACTACAAACCGCATTAGAACATTTAATGTGCTTATTGATCAGATGTGTGTGTCTGTGGCAGCAGCGACATATTAAATACAGGAAGAAGGTTCTTTGTTCTCAAAGTTGCAATTGGATTGCATCACATTCCCACTATAAACGCTGGAGTTTGTTTTGAACCGGACAAACATCACCTTCTCCAAAGGGTCTTGGTGCAGTTGTTTTTGTGTGATTACGGCGTTCACACTTACACAAGTTAACTGCTTCAAAGGGGGGAAAAATTTAGTTTGTTATCAACGGACTAAACACATCTAAAATTGTGTTAAAATTTCTTCAGGAGAATTTCTAAGGCACTATGTGTTTTGTGGGCAGTTTATTTACGTAACAAAAACAAGTCACATGTTCTCATTGTTCTCAACAGCTATCTGTTGGTATTGAAGCTGTGACAGTGCATTAGTCAGCCTGTCAGAGTGCATGATACGGAAGCGTAGAGCTGCCACCCAGGCAAAAGAAAAATACAAGTGTATCACGTTATAACGTGAAAGGTTTATTGTTCTAACAAGATACTTTTCCTGTTTGTACAATATACTATCATGTTTGTACAATATACTTTTCACGTTTGAACAACATAATATCACGTTATTACAATATACATAATTATCACCTTCGTACAATATAATATTTATATTGTACGAACGTGATCCTATATTGTACGAACGTGATAATTATGCCTCTCACCCTATGACAGCTGGGATAGGCTCCAGCGCCCCCCGCGACCCCGAAAAGGATAAGCGGAAGCGAATGGATGGATGGATGGATGGTTTTAATCGTGACCGTTTGAAAGTCAGAGCTAGGTCTGCACCACCACCTGCTACATCCGCCATCTTTCACTCTTTCACTCTTGCTATTGATGCTTGATGTTTCATTCGAAGAAGATTTTAGATTCGGAAATTAGACCTATGAAGCTGTTCACAAAATGTTGTATGAATTGAGTGGACTGATGCAAATACTGAGTGGACCTTTTCTAATATTGCATCTGTTCTTTCCCATAGAAGGTCTATGGATATTCATAAATTAATTATGTACATTTTTTAATTAATTACTGAAATAATTAATTCATTAGTTATGTATGTATTTAATACAACCATAAAATTATTGCTAGTTTAAGTAAAATCAATTTAAGACATTAATATTAAAGGTTAAATTATGATAATGAATACATGCAACTATAACTGATGACATAAAAATTAGGATTTTTTAACATGCCAAGTGCTGACTCACTTGTCATGTTACTCTCAAATGTTTTCCCTAATAACAAGAACATAATTACACTTTAGCCACAAGAGGGCAGCAGCATTAATATAAGTCACATGTATATAAAGGTACAGTGATTATATTACAGTGATTTTGACAAAAACAAAACAGTTGATGGCAGTGTGTTTTTCCATGACAGAATAATTACGCACACCCCACTTTGCAGTTATTTATTTGTAAAAAATGTTTGGAATCACTTATGATTTTCGTTCCACTTTGTGTTGGTCTTTCACGTGGAATTCCAATAAAACTGATTCATGTTTGTGGCTGTAATGTGACAAAATGTGGGAAAGTTCAGGGGGGCCGAATACTTTTGCAGCCACTGTAAAGTTCACTGTCAGTAACATCATAGCACCACCCAGCTGTATAGAAACTCCGTCATGCTAGCTAGTGGCAGTACGAGTTATTGTAACTGACTGTAAAAAGTCAGCACAAGGAAAATAAACTGCACCTAAACTTGGTTTATATCTGACCCAGACAGACTGCAGGTCATAACTTCTTACCTGAAGTTCAGTTCACCTGACACTCGGACCGGCGGCCGCCTCGGGTCTCTGCTCCTCCTCCCTCATCTTCCCTCATCCACCTGCTGCCTCTGTGGAAGCTCCACCACAGCCACCACCAAACAACTGACTTATTTTTAGAAATCAACCAGCATCCAGCCAATCCACCACCTCTCATTGTTTATACCGTTACAAAAAATAAAAAAAAACATAAAAAAACATCATCGGTTCATAAAAACGAAAAATCACCATCAGTATGCCCGATGGCCAGTCCAGCTATGGTCGTGCCATCAGTTAACCCTTCGCTTGCCAGCTGTGACACGCGTGCCCAGGGTTGCCGACCCCTGCTCTAAAGCATCTGATTTGGATTCCTGAGATCAAATATATTTTCCTTTGGCTTTGTTTTCTTCCCATTTGTGGCTTTAATGTAGTGTTACATCCTGTTTGTTTGCTTCCATCTGTATACATATCCAGATTCACTGTTATGTTTCTTTTTTTTTTTTCAATATATTTTTATTGATTTTATAATTGAGCAGTATACAACTATCACCTTCAAAAGAACACAATAGAAGGTGGACGGCAAGTCAACAAGGTGGTAATACAGCATACATAAATGTTAAGACAGAGTATATTTCACTTAAGTTTATCAGGCTAATGACTGGTTGCCAAATCTTATAAAACACACTCTCTCGGTTAGACAAGGTAAACCTGATTTTCTCCAGATGGAGTACATTTCCAAATTCTCTCAACCACATTTCAAAGGTAGGAGGTTTATCAGACTTCCAGCAGAGAAGTATCAGCTTTCTAGCCACAAGTGTGGTCATTGACACAACCTGCGTCTCTGTCTTGTCTCTTGCCCATCCCGGTTCAGACACCCCAAACAATGCTGCAAAGGGGGTACATGGGACCTCCCTGCCAATGGCCTTGGTCAGAAAATCAAACAAATGATTCCAAAAAAGCTGTAGTTTTTGGCATTGAAAGAAAAGGTGAGATAAAGTTCCTCGACCACTTGAACACTTAACACAGAGGGCTGAAACGTTCTTATATTTTTTTTCCACTTTAGTGGGAGAAAAATGCAACCTATACACAACCTTAAATTAGATCAGACAATGTCTAGCATTTATAGAACTACAATATATATTCTTAATGCACTCTTGCCAGAGATCATCAGTAACATCCACCCCCAGTTCTTCCTGCCACTGCTCCCTAAAAGTATTAGATGAAGGACTGTATATCTAGTAAGGCCCTGTAAAAGCGAGACACAGCACCTCTAGTATAGGGCTCAACTGATATGAAGCTGTCAAGCACTGAGTTTCGAGGAATCAAATTGTATTGTGGAATAGATGCTTTGATGAAATGTCTTAATTGTAAAAATCTGAAAAAATGTGAATTTGGAAGATTAAATTTCACCCTCAATTGCTGAAAAGATGGAAAATGTCCATCAATGTGAATATCTTTGAGAGAACAAATCCCTCTTCCCTGCCATGTCACAAACGTGATGTCCTCCAGCCCAGGCCTGAAGGCATGATTGTTACATATTGGAGCATCCAAATACATTTTAGGAGCCTTTACTGTGCCCAATAGTTGGTTCCAGACCTTAATTGAATTTTGAATAACAGGATTTCTGCCATATAGTGTATTCTTCACTTTTATCGGGCTATTAAGCAGGGCTGGAAGACAAGTTGGTCTACAAGACAGGTGTTCCATCATCAACCATGAAGGTTGTCCTTCCAAATCAGCACCTGGAGTACACCTTCGCCAAAATGAAAAAATATTTAAGTGTGCAGCCATATAATATAATCTAAAATTTGGGAGTCCAAGGCCACCACAAGTCTTATGTTTAACAAGATGCTTTTTGGAAATTCTAGGAACCTTACCCGACCAAACAAAGGAGGATACAATAGATTCCAGCTTTTTAAAATATGACTGGGGAATGCACACTGGGATTGACTGAAAGATGTACAAAAATCTGGGCAAAACTACCATTTTGATGGCATTAATCCGCCCTACCATGGAAATTGGCAATGTGATCCAAAACTCAATATTCTTCTCCAATTGATTAACTTTTCTATCCCAATTTTGCTTTAAAAGTTGTGACACGTTACATGTGACTGTGATACCGAGACATTCAAACTTATCTAGCGCTATTCTAAATGGAGTATTATGCAGATAAGCCATGTCCACCCCATCCGACAGAGGCATAAGTTCACTTTTCATCCAATTTATCTTATACCCTGAGAGAGAGCCAAATTCGTTAATAAGCTGCAATAGTGGACTGATCGAGGTCTTAGGTTTTGATATGAATAAGACTACGTCATCAGCATAAGCGGAGAACTTATGAGGAATACCCTGATGTATAATCGGTAGTATATCAGAACTTAGCCGTATACGAGCTGCTAAAGGTTCTAGGGCCAGGGCAAAAATAAAAGGAGAAATGGGATCTCCCTTTTCGCGTGCCCCTGTGCAATCGAAAAGGGTTTGATACATCATTATTAGTCCTTACCGAGGCCATAGGTCCTTTGTACAAAATTCTAATCCAATTGATAAAAGAATCACCAAATCCAAATTTGCATAATACAGTAAACTTATACGGCCACCCGACCTGATCAAAAGCTTTTTCAGCATCCAAAGCTATTACCACAGAATCATCTGAACACCTAGCAGGACTATATATAAGATTAAATAATCTACGCAAATTAAAATAAATGTAGCGGTTCGGGATAAACCCTGTCACTGTTATGTTTCTATTCTTACATTGCTGTGTGATCACTGTTCCCTCTGCTGACTGATGTGACCTTTTGTATCTCACACTGATACTTGTCATATTTGTATCTGCGCCTAAAAGATAAAAAGTTTTCCATGCTAAAACACAGCTCCACCTCCTGCAGTTCTCCCTCTGAACCACTAGATGTCTCTGTTATCTAAATGAAGACGTGCAGCACAGCAACCACAGCAGCGCTCAGATCACACGTGTCCTGTTATTATGTATAAAAGCATGAAACAGGTGAGACAGGTGGGATCAATATTAATGTTGTGGAAATATATGAAAAAGCAACAGAAGAGTGAAAACATTTCGTGTTTCTAGAAAGATCTTTCAGCTCACAGCTGCTCACAGACTGTATTTACAAGTGACAAACTGCAACTCTACAGTACATCTACAGTATATATCAAATATATTCTGTATTCAAATCTATTGAGTGATGTTTGAAAGTCTTTCCAGGTGAGTTTGATCCAGGAGGGTCTGAAGCCAGAGTCAGACAGAGACTGTGCAGAGACTGTAGAAGGACAGAGCAGCAGCAGAGCAGTCCAGATACACTGATGATCCTCTGTCAGATCCAGAGGGACACACAGGGATGATGCTGGACTCTACATTGTGTCTGACAGTGGAGCTGTTCTCAGAGCAGTTCACTCTGCAGCACTGACAGTCATCTGCACTTCTTCTCATTCCTCTGTCAGTCACTGCTGGATGAAGCTCTCCTCTCCACCTCCCAGTAACATGGCCCAGTCAGAGCATCTCTACACACAAGCTGCTGCTGCTTCAACCTCTCTGGATCATCAGGACACAGCTCCTCCTCTCTCAGCACACACACCGTCCTGTTTACCATCATCAGCTCCACCTGCAGAGAGAAGAAGGAAGAGCAGAGGAGATAAACGAGTGTTTCCAGAGACTCTTCATCAGCTGTCAGTCAGTGATGCAGCACATCCAGTATAAAGAGCAGCAGGGACTTCAGTGCTGGGACTGTACTAGGACTCATTGTTGCTTCACTTTTTCTAATCTTTGGATTTTTATTGAAGTTGATGAAAATGTTTTTCCCTCCTAGTTTGAGTTTGGACTTTCATTCATTAGAAGAACCTTGGTGTGTCCACTCTGAGCTCTGTAGGAACCCCAACAACAAGCCCAACAATCCAGATGGACGGTTCCAGCTGTTAACTGGAGGAATTCCATCCAAACATCTGCTCTCACTAAATTCTTCCTCACCTACAGACTGTGTTCTTCACTGCTTTAAACTTGGAAACGAATGCAGTCATTGGTCTGCGTGCTGCTTTGTTCAGAGAGCTGATTGGCTGTTGACAGTGTTTGATCAGAGCGTGTCAGCCGTTACTATGGTGACCATAAAGGTCAGAAACAGGAAGTGTTTGTGTCCAATCCTGAAGCCTGTCACCATTCTCCTCTCACAGCTTCACTGAGAAGCTGCAGCTTTACAGGAAACACTGGATCTTTGTTTCATACTGACTGTGTTTAGTACAATACTGCTGACAGCACCACCCACTCACTCCATCACTCTACTGACCCCAGAGTCTCCAGTCTGTAGTCTGGACTCTGCTGAAGATCAGACAGCTGCTTCACATCTGGATCCTTCAGCTTGTTTCCTCTCAGGTCCAGCTCTCTCAGATGGGAGGGGTTGGACTTCAGTGCTGCTGCCAGATAATCACAGCTGATCTTTGACAAACCACAGTCGACCAATCTGTATAAAGAATGAAAGATGTAAGTTTATTAGACAAAGTGTGAGCTTGAAATCATTCAGTGTTTCATCATCTGTTCAGAGCTGAAGAAGGTTCAGAATGTAGAAGTTTAGAAAATGGAAACTCCAAACAGCTGAAGCCAACAGGAAGCAGCTTCAAACAGGAAACTGTGCAGAGTTTCAGACTATATGTCCTGATGCAGCCAGTTGGATTTTGGAGATTTGAATCTCTGTTCTGTGACTAAGTCCTTGAATCATTTCTTCCAGTTGGTCCAACAAGACAGACTAAGTGTTGGACATGTGTTGTGGCTCCATTAGGGGAGCTTCTAAATGTGATGTGATGGCCCCTCTGGGTCTGTCAGGTCACAGCACTGAAGAGAGCTCAAACTGGGCACACAGTTGTTCCAGTCTGGACCAAAGACTCTATACTGGGACTGAGGGACTGCTTTGACTGCTCCCACTGGGACTTTTTAAAGGCTCATGTTCTCACTTAGATCATCGATTTCTACTTACATTTCTTTCTGGGAAAAATGGGGATTACTTTGAAAACAGGAAGTATTTTCCCCAATAAGCAGCCCTGGATTAGTAAATCACTCCAACATGTTCTCAGGCAGAAGAAGCTGTCTTGTTATGAGGGAGAGAAGAAAAAGATTGAGGCACAGAAACTTGTTGAAAGAGAGATAAAGCAGCTAAAATCAGGTGTAAAAGTAAAGCAGAGGATGAGCTGAATAAAGGACACTCAAGGCTGGCTTGGAAAGGAATGAAGTCCATGGTGGGGATGCAGAACAAGGAGCAAAGATGAATGTGATGCTGAATCAGCAGAAGACTTGGACTCATTGGATTCCAGCTTTGATATCATTGATTTCAATGAAGAGCTTTGTGATTGTAGCAAAGGGCTGGTAGCTCTGAGAGTCCCACTGATGAGGTGTTTGTGTGGAAATCTCTTAGTGGGACCAAAGAGAGAAAAAGCCCTGGTCCTGATGCTGTGGGAGGGAAATGATTGAAGTGTGCTGTGAGGAACTGACTGGGAGATTTTCACACATTTTCCAGTCCTCCTTGGAACAACAGGAAGTTCCCAGCATATGGAAACAAAGGTTAAGTGTCCTATGGCACTCAGTGATGATGGTGCTGTGGCCCCACCACCTCCACCTCTTTGTAAAGGAACTAACTGTCATCTGAAGCTTCAAATGGGACTAAGACTTCCTCCACTAGGTGGCAGTGTCTGATGAGAAAGTGTTAGTGGAGCTGGCCTGGAGTCAGAAACAGGAAGATGCAGGATTTGGGCTGAAATGGGGAAAAGTGGTTCGCACTAGTGCCTTAAAGCAAGAAGGTTGTAGGTTGAAGCTTGTTGGCCTTTCTGTGGAGGTTGGATGTTCTCCCACAGTCCAATGAAATGCTGCTTAGGTTCATTGGTGCTTCTAAATTGGCTGTAGGTGTGGATGTGAGAGAGTGCTTCTCTGTGTCTCTCTGTTGGCCCTGTGATGGACTGCTCACCTGTGCAGGTGGACCACGCCTCTTGCCCTATGACAGCTAGGGCACAGGCTGCAGCCCTGTGAGCCTAAGCTGAATAAACAGTTAGCAAAAATGATCCATAGTTGGCCTGAAATCCCCCAGTTAGCAGTTTGGTAGATAGCTATGACATGCTAATCCCATCCAGCAGCTGTATTCTACCTGTAAGCTGATCCCTGCTGAGCCAAAGCACTTTTTCATATACAAATTACAACCTTTAATAGAAACCTATTGGTCAGCATCTTATTAGCCTGCTGTTAGCTTCATTCCACAGAAAACTGAGAGAAACTAACAGAGTTGATAAAGAATAAAGAGAAATGTGCTGATTTAAAGCCTTTGAAGTGCTTCAGATGATCTCTGTCCACTTCTGTCCACTCATTCATTCATGTAAGCTTTCTAATGCAGCTTTGATCTTCACAGTCTGCTTCATGAAACTCATTCTAACCCTGAATGTCAGAGTGTTCCTCCTTCTCTTTCCCATCATTCATGCTGGCAGTGGAGGAGATTTGGATGTTGGACTGTGTTTTGGATGATGTGTGTATGTTTGTGTTGGACTGCTGTCTGTAAAGCAAACGCACATTTTGCTTTGAATTTCAGTGTCAGACAGACTTTAAGGTGGAATGAAGAGTTGGAGAGTTTCACAGTGAATTATCCAGTGGAGGATTTTTCTTCTTCTTTGAAGGTTTGAAATGTGAACATTGTTCTGCTGCAGTCAATGGACTAAACCAGAGAAGAAGAAAACAGACTTTACCATGAAGATCCTCAGTGTGGATCAGTATAATATCAGCCTGATGTCTGCAGTTTAGTGTCAGCACAACTTTCACATCATATTCATCTCAGCACAACTAAAACATGCTGACTGACCTCAGAGTTTCAAGTCCACATCCTGGACTCTCCAGGAAACCACACAGATGCTTCACTCCTGAATCCTGCAGCTTGTTGTTGCAGCTCAGGTCCAGCTCTCTCAGGTGGGAGGGGTTGGACTTCAGTGCTGCTGCCAGATAATCACAGCTGATCTCTGACAAACCACAGTCCCTCAATCTGTATAAAGAATGAAAGATGTAAGTTTATTAGACAAAGTGTGAGCTTGAAATCATTCAGTGTTTCATCATCTGTTCAGAGCTGAAGAAGATTCAGAATGTAGAAGTTTAGAAAATGGAAACTCCAAACAGCTGACAGAGTTCATACGCCTTTGTCAGGGTCAAATTCAAGCAAGACCATGTGAAAATTAAAACACATCATCCTAGGTGAACTTAAACACCTTTGTTCCCCTTTTGTTAAGACATAGAAAAGTACACCACACAAAAATACTGCAAAAGGAAACGGTCGCCTTATATACATAGTGTATAAACTCAAAATGCACATTTCACTTCAAATTAAGATTAAGGCTTTGAACAGATCACATAGTTCAGTTCAACATATAAGACTTTAAGAATGCACAAGCATCTACTTAAAATCTATTTAATTTATCATCCATGATATTATTTTGTACAATTCCAATGTATTTTGTTCATCTCCCTTAAATAAACAGGCAGTCTTAAAGTATGAAATATTCATATACAAACACATATAAATGTGTGTACTGTCTCAGTGGCTGATAGTACCCCACAGGCCTCAGTGTGAGCTTGAAGACATTTATAATGTTTAAGTAGTTTAATGTGCAGGTGCTGACGATAAACACATTTTGAATGAAAGCCGGGGAACTTTGGTAGCACAGAAACAAGTGGCTATTCTTTGTGACTATATGGATCACTCACAATACCATTATTTCACACAAAGGCACCAAATTAATACTCAAAAAAGCTGCAGCAATACACACAAATATAAACAGTACTTGGTGACAACTTTGCTTTTAGCCTTTAACCCTTCTTGACTACTTTTGATGTGGCCTCTATATTTTACCTTTAAAAACAGTTCATCTTGCCAATCTGTTATTTTCTCATTTTGACCAACTGTATCAGCACAATTTATCTAAATTCAGACAAAATTTAAAATACAAGTAGAAAGTGATATTTTGACTGTAAAAACCACACACATGTTTAACGAATCATCTTCATAACTTGAAATGCAAATAGAGATTGTACACTTTTAAAAATACGCACACGTTTTGCAAACAACAAAGTTATATGGTACTATTTACCAAAAAATGCAGCCAAGGCTCAGACGTTTTTCATATAATCATTTCAAACTATTTACAGAACAATCAGGTGTCAAACAATAGTTTGTGTCACTCTAACACATATGAGAACAGCACAGGGATAAACCTGCAGGTCTGACAGCAGGTGTGTCACTCAGCGTTTACACTGCAATCTGCCTTTGTTGGCTTTAAGGCAGCAACTGTGACGATCACTAGTAGAACTGACACACAAAACAAAACAACAGCTACACACTAAATACACAAGACAACAAACTAACTTGAGACCAAACACGGTAAACGTCACAAATCTCTCACGTATCAAAACTCTCTCTCTCTTTCGCTCACTCGCTCTCTCTTGCCGGTCACTCCTAAAACTTCCCCCTTTTGCTAAACAACCAAATGTCATGTTTCCATATCATTTTTGATTGGTCGACATGGTACATTTTCCCACCTATAGGGCTTTGGAGCGTGATGTCACGGGAGATGGGCCATGCCCCCTTCCGCCATGACAGTAGGCCAGCCAAAGGATACCATTTCAGCTATGGATCGTACGTGTTGTGTTGTCGGTTGCAACGTTAGATCACACGATCGTGAAGGCAAGAAGCTGGATAACGGGCTCTCTTTTCATCGTTTTCCATCCTGGAGGCAACGTGAGGGATCCCATGTATCCGATATTACTAAACAAAGACGTCAGGCTTGGATTGCAGCGGTGAGACGAGCGGATATCGAGTTCTCTGCAATCCCCAGCTTTTTGTTGGTTTGCTCACGGCATTTTCTTTCCGGTGAGTTCTAAATTAATTCATATCACTCTTGAAAGGCTTTTAGTGTGATTTTCAACGTGCTGAGGTCATAGATAATGAGATAAAACATGCTAATGTGTGATGCTGCAGAACCACATCATGTCGACTGAGTAGCTTATGATTTGGCATTATTGCAGGCAAACCAGCATATGAAATGGATGTAACAAATCCAGACTGGGAACCAACACTGCACATGGGGCATGACGACATACCTGTATCAGACTCGGACCGGCACTCAAGGCGTACGCAACGGAAGCGAAAAAGAGCACCCATCGGAGGTAAACAACCCCCCCCCCCCCTCTAAAAACATACTAAATTGCTATCACTGTACACTAATCCGCACATAACTTCCAGATGAATCACACACCTGTCATTGGAATATTGGTGTACATTTACCTTATGTCTAATTTTATCTTACAGGCTTTCGTTATGCAGCTGCAGAGTCTGAAGGTGTGCCCCGTGCAGAAGTGATTGATGAAGATCTGACAGAAGACCAACAGCAAAATCACAATGTCATGGAGGCAGTGGACAGCAGTTGTGTTGGACAAGTGGAGGTTGAGGTACCAGCTGCAAATGTGGATATACTGAAGAAATGTAAACCTTTTAAAATGATGACAGATTACAAACTCTCAGCTGTGTCTGTAATCAAACCTCTGTAACTTTGCTTCACTTCAGCAGCATCAGCTCATGTTCACATGTTGATTCATGGTTTGCTTCAGTTTTTGATGGACTGCAGAATATTTTGAAGGTTATCTGCTATAAAAAGCCAGAACAGGAAAATCTGCTTCATGTGTTTCTGTTTGATCCTCAGTGACTTTGACACAAAGGCCTCTGCTGTGATGATCACACCTCTGATCAAGTCTCACAGTGTCAGCTTTGTTTTTATACATATGGATATGTGCTGATAAATGATCAGAGTTATAATATTTCCCACTGTCTGCTGTGTGCCGTGACCTTTGACCTGCTAAAGACAGTCAGCTGTGGATTATTCATTGTTGTGTCTGATACTTAGAACTGTGAGGAAGAACACTACACAGTTAATCAGGGTCCCCTCTCTCTGAATCAGGGAAGGTGGGCAGGCCGCGTGTGGGCCGCGGGCCATACGTTGAGACTCACTGTTTGAAATGTGAACATTGTTCTGCTGCAGTCAATGGACTAAACCAGAGAAGAAGAAAACAGACTTTACCATGAAGATCCTCAGTGTGGATCAGTATAATATCAGCCTGATGTCTGCAGTTTAGTGTCAGCACAACTTTCACATCATATTCATCTCAGCACAACTAAAACATGCTGACTGACCCCAGAGTTTCAAGTCTACATCCTGGACTCTCCAGGAAACCACACAGATGCTTCACTCCTGAATCCTGCAGCTTGTCGTTGTATCTCAGGTCCAGCTGTCTCAGATGGGAGGGGTTGGACTTCAGTGCTGCTGCCAGATAATCACAGCTGATCTCTGACAAACCACAGTCCCTCAATCTGTATAAAGAATGAAAGATGTAAGTTTATTAGACAAAGTGTGAGCTTGAAATCATTCAGTGTTTCATCATCTGTTCAGAGCTGAAGAAGGTTCAGAATGTAGAAGTTTAGAAAATGGAAACTCCAAACAGCTGAAGCCAACAGGAAGCAGCTTCAAACAAACACAACAAGAGAAAAAACTCTGAATGTTTCACATTAAAGTCGTACATTTCTCATAAAAACAGGACAAAGACTTGAAAAAGTCGTGTTTTTCCTTCCAGGAACCACAAGGCTTCACTTTTAAAGGTGAAGTGTGAAAGAAATGGACATATTTGAAGTCCAACACCTTTTTCCAGTCACATTATTAAAGCAGACAAACTACAAGCTCATTTTCATTCCAACAAGTCATCTTCTGACCTGGACTAACAACACTGGTCTCTATGTGCAGCTGGCTGTGAGACCAGTGCTCAGGGAGCGTCTACAAAGTGCAACACTGAAAGACCATCACACACTCATTTGCTTCCATCATCCAACCTGAAGAGGAAACAGAGACGCCTCCCCTTCAAAGTAAAAGCTGCTCCTTTTGGACACAGTATCAAAGAAAGTCTACAGTATAACATAGAAAAGACAGAACAAAGTTTTGGTTGTTTTTAAATTGTGCAGAAATGAAACTACACTAAGCTCAATTATGTGACAGACATTTCATCCCATGTCAGTTTGGCCTCATCCTGGGCCGGATTATCCAGCACACACTCTGACCACAGGCCCAGGGGCCACGCACAGCTGGGCTCCATCCAAGAGACAGCAAACAAACCAACACAATAATAAAAAGCACCATGTGATCTTCTTACATCTTCAAGACAAACATAGTAAAAACATGAGCATATTTGTTTCCTGATAAAATGATGTGACAGGTAGAACAGAGTAAAGTGGTGGTGTCACAGCCTTTCTCCCCTCTGCTGCCGAGGCTGTTAGTCTCTCCCAAACTCAGCTACAGGACTTCCAAATGAATGAAAGCAGCAGAAGTGGCTTTACAAAGGAAAGAGGAAGAGGAGAAGAAGAGGAGAGGGAGGCCACCCTGACCATCACTCCAGCTGAAAACATCACACTTCCATTAAAGTTGGTGAGAAAATGTTGAGCAGGATGAGCTGCTGGCTAATCTGGAGGCTGTAGCAGCAGCTCACAGTCACAGTGGATTTCCACTCATGAAAAAGCTCTGGCTGCTTCATTTCTCATCTCATATCAGAGACTTTAATGCTTCACTGAAGCTGTACTGTGATGCTTCCATATTCCAGTGAGGCCTCCATAATGATTTCAGCTGTTCTGTACACACACTGTGTGCCCTGTATGGCTCAAAGTCTCTGCAGCCTGTTTTTATCTGCTATCATCAGATCTTCATCATCCTCATTCACATCCCTCACACACTCTACAGCCTCATCAGCACTGACTTCATCTTCACTGACTGATGGAGCACAACATGAACCTGTGGAGGCTGAAACACTGTCCTGTCAAACATCTCCCCGTCACCACTCCACTTCTGTCAGCCTTTAAATGAACCCTGCTCAAGTCTGTCACTTCTGTTTGGAGCTAAAAGGAAAAACTGTTGTTCAGTCGTTTGGAAAGACAACATTTCTGAAAGCACTCAAACTTCTTCACATTTGTCTTCAGACACATCCTGAACATTTAGGAACTAAAGAAAGTTTCAAACATCCATCAAAGACCTGAAATATAGAAAAACAACAACAGCCGCAGTCAGTGAACTCACCTCAGAGTCTCCAGTCCACAGTTTGGACTCTCCAGTCCAGCACACAGAAGCTTCACACCTGAATCCTGCAGCTTGAGGTTGTTACTCATGTCCAGCTCTGTCAGATGGGAGGGGTTGGACTTCAGAGCTGAGGCCACAACTTCACAGTGAGACTCTGAGAGTCCACACTGAGTCAGTCTGTGATGATAGAAAATATAAAATGTGTTATTATAAAAGCAGAAAATCTGCATTATAAACACAGACTGAATGTATATGAAGACAAAACAGAGTGAGGTCATAATCTGATGAATCTGCTCTTCACATCTGTGCTTCAGCTCCTCTTACTGTGTTTGACATGACACAACGATTGAGTCTCTCTCAGACCTGCAGACTTTTAATGAGAATCTTTGTTTGGCTTTAATCTGCAGATGAAGGAGGAAGATGGTGTCACATTTAGGCTTCCATAATGTCCACAGTCTGTCACTGAGATCTGATCCAGAGTCAGAGTGAAGACACACATTTGGACTGTTTCCTGTTTTGACTCCAGAACATTTTGAATGAGTTCAGCTCAGTGAAGAGTTCCAGCTGGAAAGATGATCTCTGTTTGCTACCTGCTGTCAGGTACGACTGTTCACATCCACACGCAGGAAAAACCTGCTGACTGTTACCAAACGGAGCAGAAATCTCATCACTGGACAATAATGATGAATGAACTCAGAGCTGCTGATATCAGATCTGATTTCAGGGGAACTAAACACAGAAATGATTGGCTCATTTTAGCTTTCTGAGCCATTATCTGCTGCTGTGTCGCTAGTTGGCAGAAAATGATTTGTATTCCTGTTCAGGGCTTCAGTGTTTATGAGTCCAGATCCAGGTGACAGCAAGTCAAAATGATGTTACCTGTCTGTGTCCAGCAGCAGCCTGTATTCACTTTGAATATTGTTATAACCTGACATGGATCAGTTTGTCTTTGATTGGTTTGTAAATGTCACTGTTTCCATTGGACCTGAGTGACGTACAAAGACAGAGAGGGAGAGAAAGGAGAGAGAGGATGGAGACAGCAAAGAGAGAGCAAACACAAACAGGTGAGAGTGGACAGGTGACCAAGGTCAGCAACCAATCAGAGAGCTTCTGTTTGACCCACAGTCACTGATGATGACTGCACATAACCAAGCAGTGTGTTACTCTGATATCAAATATGGATCCTGCTCTTATAATAATGATCATCAGATGATATCATTGTGTTATTTTGTAGCTGAATACGATGTTTGTGTGATTATCAGTGAAAGAAGCAGTGAGGAGGATGGAGAGAGAGAGAGGACAGAGGCTGAAGTTAGAAACACTAAAAGGATTTTTCATGGATTTCATGGATGATTTGAGTGATTTCCAGCAGGACACTTAAACATGTCAGTGGACGTCCTAAAGAACATATTCACTGATATGAAACGTGTCATTGAACAGGATTAATATCAGTGGAAACATGGTGGAAACAGCTGTGACTGCATGGATGTGACACACTTCAAATCTGTTCTCCACTCTTGGATTTGGGATCCATGGAGCTGCTGCTGAGTCTGTACAATAAAGGAATGGTGTGGAAGGTTGCAGCGTACGGACACAAACACTTTGTGGTTGAGATTAGGAATCTGGAGAACTGGTGCCAGAGGAACAACCTCCTTCTAAATGTCAGTAAGACAAAGGAGCTGATAGTGGACTTCAGCACTAAGCAGGAGAGGAACTACCAGACCCCTGTCATCAACGAGTGCCCAGTGGAGAGAGTGGACAGCTTCAAATACCTCGGAGTTCACATCACGCTGGACCTGTCATGGTCCTGTCACATCAACACCGTGGTGAAAAAGGCCCGTCAGCGTCTCTACCACCTCAGATGCTTGAGAGACTTCCAACTGCCCTCCAAGGTGCTCAGGAACTTTTACTCCTGCACCATAGAGAGCATCCTGGCGGGAAACATCTTAACCTGGTTCGGGAACAGCACCATGCAGGACAGACGAGCTCTACAGAGGGTTGTGCGGTCAGCTGAGCGCACCATCCGCTCCGAGCTCCCTGACCTGCACTCAATCTACAGCAGGCGGTGCTGGACCAAGGCCAGGAAGATCGTGAAGGACCTCAGCCATCCCAACAACAGACTGTTCTCTCTGCTGAGGTCAGGAAAGCGATTCCGCTCCCTGAAGACCAACACAGAGAGACTGAGGAGGAGCTTCTTCCCGCAGGCGATACGGTCTCTCAATCACACCACCACACAGTACTGACCCACACATATGGTTCTTACACACACACTGGACTTTCTGGACATTGTTTTCACTTCATCACTTAAATCACTTTAAGCATATTTGCACTGCACAAGACATAATGTGGATTGCACAACACTGGTCACTATATTCTTCATTTCCAGTTAATACTTGTACAGCTGCTGTTATTGTGTATATATTTATTTATATTTCTTCATAGATTCTTATATAGTTCTATATTGTGTATTTTGTTGTACAGTTATTTTATTTTCAACTTTAATTTATATATTTTATCTTATTCTCCCAGTTAAATTTACCCTTCATTCTAATTTGTGTTGTACAGTTATTTCATTTTTAACCTTAATTTATATCTTATTCCCTCCTAGTTAAATTTACCCTTTTTAATTTTTCATATTTATTTCCTATCTTATTCATAGCCTTTTCCTTTTTTTGTTTTCTTTAGGTCACGAGCAGTTGTCCAAGCATTTCACTGCATATCGTACTGTGTATGACTGTGTACGTGACAAATAAAATTTAAATTTGAATTTGATTTGGTTACAATCTGATTTTATTTTCAACATTAAACTACTAACCTACACTGATCAATGATGTTAATGATCACATCTGGACTCACCCAGCCTTTCTGCAGTTCCTCACAGCTGGAATCAGTCTCTGTCGTCCCCACACTGATGTTTTGTACTTCTGCAGGTCCAACTCATCCAGAACCTCCTCTGACATCTGCAGCATGTAGGCCAGAGCTGAGCACTGGATCTCAGAGAGTTCCTTCTCTGATCTGTTCTCTGACTTCAGGAACTCTTGGATCTCCTGATGTACTGAGAGGTCATTCATCTCCATCAGACAGTGGAAGATGTTGATGCTTCTGTCAGGAGAGATTTTATATCTGTTCATCTCCTTCAGGTTGTTGATGACTCTCTGGATGGTTCCTGGACTGATCTCTGTCTGACCCAGCAGACCTACTAAGAGTCTCTGGTTGGACTCCAGACAGAGGCCATGAAGGAAGCAAACAAACAGGTCCAGGTGGCCATTTTTACTCTGGAGGGATTTCTTCATGGCTCGTTTAAGGAAATCATCCAGAGAGGACTCGTTGTATTTTTTTCCCAAAAAGTTCTTCAGCACCTCTGTCTTCCTGTTGGTGAAACAGTGGAACATGTAGACTGCAGCCAGAAACTCCTGAATGCTCAGATGAACAAAGCAGTAGACTGGTTTCTGGAAGATCACACACTCTCTTTTGAAGATCTCTGTACAAACTCCTGAGTACACCGAGGCCTCTGTCACATCCAGACCACACTGCTCCAGGTCTTCTTGGTAGAACATGATGTTTCCTTTCTCCAGATGTTCAAACGCCAGCCTCCCCAGCTTCAGAAGAACTTTCCTGTCAGCCTCCGTCAGCTCCTGTGGACTCGTCTCATGTCCCTCATGGTACTTGTTCTTCTTCCTCTTTGTCTGAACCAGCAGGAAGTGTGAGTACATGTCAGTCAGGGTCTTGGGCAGCTCTCCTCTCTGCTCTGTAGTCAACATGTGCTCCAGAACTGTAGCAGTGATCCAGCAGAAGACTGGGATACTACACATGATGTGGAGGCTCCTGGATGTCTTCATGTGGGAGATGATTCTGCTGGACAGCTCTTCATCACTGAATCTCCTCCTGAAGTACTCCTCCTTCTGGGCGTCAGTGAAGCCTCGTACTTCTGTTAGCCTGTCAACACGTGTAGGAGGGATCTGATTGGCTGCTGCAGGTCGGGAAGTTATCCAGACGAGAGCCGAGGGAAGCAGATTCCCCTGGATGAGGTTTGTCAGCAGCTGGCTGACTGATGACTTCTGTGTGACATCAGACAGCAGCTTCCTGTTGGTGAAATCCAATGAAAGTCTGCTTTCATCCAGGCCGTCAAAGATGAACAAAAGCTGAGAGACAGCCAGCTTCTCTGCTGTGACCTTCTGTAATGTTGGATGGAAAACATGGAGCAGCTCCAGAAGACTGTACTGCTCATCTCTGATCAGGTTCAGCTCCCTGAATGAAAGCAGAACCACCACACTGACATGTTGGTTCTCCAAGCCCTCTGCCCAGTCCAGAGTGAACTTCTGCACTGAGAAGGTTTTTCCAACACCAGCCACGCCGTTGGTCAGAACCACTCTGATGGGTCTCTGTTGGTCAGGTAAGGCTTTAAAGATGTCCTGGCACCTGATTGGAGCGTCATGGAGGGCGTCCATCTTGGAAGCTGTCTCCAGCTGCCTCACCTCATGTTGGGTATGAACCTCTTCACTCTGTCCCTCTGTGATGTAGAGTTCAGTGTAGATCCTGTTGAGGAGGGTTCTACTTCCTGTTTCATCACTTCCTTCAGTCACACGTTCACATCTCCTCCTCAGACTGATCTTATGTTCATCTAAAACCTCCTGCAGACCAACATCTGCTGAAAGAAAGAAAAACAATGAGACTAAAGAGAAAGAAAACTCTTCAATGTCTGAACAACACAAGAAGTCCAGTTTTCAGAAATGAGTCCATCAGCAGACAGATGTTCAGTCTTACTTTGTACACAGCTGCTCTGACTGGCTGTCTGCAGTCCAGCTCTGCTTCTGGATCTTTCTCCACACTGTGCAGAAGCTCTGATGGTGACACAGAAAAGTCACAGTGGAGATACTTCTGTCCACCTTTGATTAGACTCATTATAAAAAGGAAAACAAAGTTTGAACACAGTCACGTTTCCAGTTCACTGACTTACATTTATTCCATGGACACTCACTCTAACCTGAACCACAGCTACAACCCAACATTGTTGAGGCCTCATCTCCTCCTTTCCTGACTGTAGAGGTTAAATATGCAACAACCAACAAATAAAAGAATTTGGTTCATTTCAAAGAAATTCACACGGTGACCAAGTAAAGTAACCGTAGTAAAGGAGACAACATCCTGTTGATGGTGGGATTATTTGAAAGATTTGCTTTGGTCACGTCACCAAATGCAGTTGAACCACCCGTGGATCCATGTTTGACCATTCTACCACTCTGAGCTCTGCTTTTGAATCATTTTATTATTATCATCATTCATTTATTCATTCTTTGGAGGGGGGCTATTTCCTAATGCCGCCCTAATAAGCTGATGTTCAAGGGGAAATATAACAGAAACTCTTTCAGTGTTATTCATTAATAAATTAACAGATAAACTGTGAAGAAGAAAAAACTGAGATTTAAAGGAGAGAGTGAGAAACTTGATCATCCATCCTCATAATACATGTTTATCAGTATCTGCTGTGACCATACTGCAGTAATAACTACAAGTCTACATTTCTGTGACTGTTGATCAATCACAGCAGGAATCTGAGCTCATCTCTGCACACAGAGCAGCTTCAGCTCTGGGATAAACTGCTCGCTTCACGTCCTTCTCAGCTCACAGACACTCATCCTGATGTTTTCCTTTAACATTTGATGGTATAATTCATCTGAGTTTACACTTTATCTGCATAAATACAGAAAAACAGACCCAAACACCATAAACCATCAGTTTCACCATGTAGAATATATTGTTGTTTCCTTGCTTTTAATTCAGAGAAAAACTCTGATTTGGATTTTCTCTGTTCTCTTTGCCACAGCCCATCCCAGCAGCAGCTGAAGCAGCTGACTGTCACAACACTGAATAACACTTTAGGAGGAATTTCAGAGGTCAGTAAAGCTCCAGTTTCAACATCAGTTAATTAATCATAGTTCATCATAAATGTGAACCTGGCTGGCACACATGTTAATGTTAGCCATTTAAATATTAGCAGTTAGCTGAGGCCACAAGAAGAAGAGGCCCTAGAAGAACAATGGATGATAAGATTAGATTTTCAAGACTAGGCAGAGACGTGTTTTCCTTTACTGTCTCTTACAGAGGAGGGAGCAGATACCAGACGAGGTCACGGAGGTACGGGGAGGATTCGCAGCAGACAGCAAGACTGCCACGTCCATGCGAGAGAGCGATGGCTACGATAATCTCTGTTTTTGTCTCCCTATATAATGTTGTACAGCCCATGTGAGGGTTATCCTCTCTGTGAACCAGATGCTTGATTTCACACAGAGGTCCACCAACTGAATTTGATCAGTTATGGAACGATTTACCTCGACAGGCTCCTTCATTCGCTGCTTTTAAACCTCCTTTAAAACACACTTTTACTCCCTGACCTTTGACCCAGTGTGACATGTTGACTCACTACCTCAGGCAGCTTAAAATAGTCTTTTTGTTTTTTGGTGCTGCCTAAAAGAACCGTAAAATATCTGTCCTATATACAGTTATGTTCATATATTTTTGTACTACATCAGGAAACTCAAAAACATAGTTTTTAATATTTTAATCCTTATTTTTAAAACTGTTTTTGTCATTTTTCTTCTCCCATTGCATCAAAAATCATTATTTACACTGAATAAATGAGTCAGCAGCTCTCTTACATTGTTGCTGCAGGTTCATTACTGAACCTTAGAGGTATGTCTTTGGACCGGTCACTCCTCACAGACACACAGCTGGAGGCTGCAGATCCTGCTCCATCCTCTTCCTCCATCTTCTTGATGTCAGGGTGGAGTTAGTCTGAGAGGCAAACACACACACTCAGAGGTGCTGTTGTACTGGAAGCATCACACTGACGGGTTTCTAAAGTTCTCATTGATCATTTCATGGAGTTTCTGTGGTAAACACTGTCCTGTGACGTATGTGTTATGGTGAGGGTCATGAGGGCTAACCAGCCCCACTCCTTACTCCTCATATTTCAGCCTGAAGCACAATAACAGCCTAAACCTAACCAGGAGGCTGTAACCTCAAAGGGACTTCATGGTTAGAAATAAAGGTTCAATGAAATGAAGCAGATCATAAAAACATGAGTTCCAACTTTAAAAGAAGCATCCACACGATGACGGCACAGCAGAGGAGCACTTTCTCTAACACACTGATTCAGTTCCACTGACACAAGGACACACACAGGAAGGCACACACACAAGCCTTTATAAGAAACAACACAATCATCTGGGCTTGACTTGTCAATCCAAGTCCTTAGCCCATGAGCCCGCGGTATCAGACCACAGATATTCCCTTACTTTGAAAAAATAAAGACAGTTTTCAGAACAGACCTGATGTTTATGCTACAGCCTGTTTACCAATATAATCAATATCAGATATCAGAGCAACAGAAACCTCGGTGATCAGGACGCTGGGACTGAGAACAGGAAGTGGCTCAAACCTCACAGTTTCATAACGTCACCCTGAACTCCACTCACGGAGTTTCTGTCGCCATTGTAGTTTTTAAAGTCCCGTGATAAAGGCGGGTCTTTCTGTGAATCCGCACTCTCATTGGCTAATAACTCGAGATTGACACCTCGTTATCCAATGAGCGTGCGGGAACTTCCGACATAAAGTTGTTTCCTTTGAAAAACCAAAGTCTGATTATTTTTGCCTCCACTGACGGAGCCTGTTGTTCCCGCCACAGAGACACAGTAATGTCAGAGCGGTGTTAACACTCACCCTGCCTCAGCACAGCTCTCACTCTCCTCCTGCTCTCTCACACTAAACGGAGGCTCAGCTAAACTCACTTCCTCTCTACTTACAGGAAACCAGCGCTCAGAGGAGCCGACCGGCCTCACATTTCACCCACAGACACGAACAGCGTGGAATTATTTTATGTCATAAGAAGAAACACATTCATGTAAACACTCACCTGCCTCAGCTCCACCTTCCTCCTCCTGCTGCTCTGAACGGAGGCTCAATACTTTCACTTTCACTGCTGCTCCCTAAACACAGAGGATGCTGGGACTTGTAGTTGTTTCCTTGCTATGCGGTCTTCCTCTTTGTTTGTTTGTGTTTGTGTTCAAGATATTTCGATCATGTAAACATAGGGTTGCCAACTCCATGAGAAATAAATAAGGGACACCTCGTGGCCAGGGCCGGGCGACCCAGTTGTCTTCACCCTTCCCAGTGTGGTGAATTTTTTAGCTCTTTTTTTGTGTGTGAAATTATTTTTTTAACCATTTGACTTGAATTTGATTTAAGTAGATGCGTATTCTTTGTGATATGAACACATGAAAATCATTTAGCCATTTATTTTTAGCTCAAAATGACAACATTAACACAGTAAAACAGTTCTCTTTCTTAAACAGAAGCCTGTCCTGCTTAACTCTTGAGAATAAAAGTAAATCTTTCTTTAAAAGAACTCTGTCCTGCTTAATTTAAAATTATATAAATTAATAGAAAATAATAGAAAGAAAAATATTCTTGTAACAGTGCACATATAGTGCATTTAGTGCAATTGGCTTCAGTTGAGGTATTATTTCAGCTTTTCTAATGCTAATCAGCTGCTCCTGTTTGTAAACCCTCTTGTTCCCATGATTACGCATCTTAACTCATCATCATTATTCATCTATGTATTACTTTTATGTATTAGTCATCTATTTGTTGTAATCATCTATCCTTGCAGTTGTTTATTACACAAAATAAATTATATTATCACACTTCTGGCCACATAGCGCTGATATTCACTGCACATGCCCATTTTAACCTTAACCAGAGGGTTTAAAAAAACAAACCAGTGTCTACATACCATATCTGCTTCTGCCGTGGCCTGGTGGACAAAAACTTGGTTAAGGGTTCCCCGAGCTTTCACGCCCCTCATGTTCTTCATGTGCCCACCACTAGAAGCATGCCTATGGAAAAAGTGCGCCGGCACACAGTGCAGTGCGCTTTAAAGGTGTTATCGTGCACTTTCCCAGCCAGGCGTTTCCCTTTTCCCATTCCTCCCTGTACTTTTTTTATTTCTCTGAGGGGAACAAACATTGCTCGCTCGTGAGCGTGTCACCACAGCCGCTCACACTGCTCATGCACAAATACGTAAACGTTGGTGAAAAAGACGGAGCAGACCTTCCTAAAGGCCGTTATAACCTTGCACTGCCAGTGGTGAGCTGCACCAGCTGTGGCCTAATGTGGTCCCCCTCAGTTAAGGACTTCCAGGGTGGTGGATATTGGCCTGGCACCTTAAATTTATGCACCCTGTTTTCAATGGATGTCTTTCAGTCTTTCTATGACATTAAGAAGCTGCAGCAGGGATGTCACTTAAGGCCTTTGTCAAAGTGCTGGATGAACGAACAGCCCATTTTGGAAGGGTGAGTTTCTAAATTTGTCAAGTTTAAGGAAATTGTGCAAATCAATGTTTATGATGACTGTCCGTGAATATTCTGTTGTTTGTCCTCTACTTAAAAGACTGGCCGAATATCAGCTGATGCCTTCAGCAAAAGTTTCTTGGAGTGGAGTGCTGTAAAGTGTGAGGTGGACAGGATGTGCAAGGAGCCATGCTTTAGCTGCCCTGCCTGCACTCCAGACATGCTCGCCGTCTCAGTTGATGGAAACTGCAAGCTTTATCGCTTTCAATCAAATGCAAGGTACGTTATGCATTGTGTACATAAATCAAATATGGATTTGTACAAAAATTGTATTTTGATGTTTCTTTTCAAACAACTGTCACCGTGTTCGTTCAGCACTTCAGAGCAGGGGAACTTTGAAGGTGTCTTCATTGAGAAAGATGAGGAAGTTGCTGAGTTTGTGAAATACATCCAGAGACACACAAATGATGTAAGATACACATATATATCAGTGCTGTCAGCGTTAATCTTGTTAAAATGACGTTAACGCCATAACCATATACTCATACGTGTGTGTGTGTGGATACATATTTGGATGGGTGGATATTTATTTTGTTTTTCTCTTGGTGTTGTCGTAATACTATTTACTTGACTTTATCTTAATGTGTACTTCATTTTGAGTAGCTCACACTTGGATGTGCGAGGTATACTGCAGCTTGTAGTCTTGGATACGTTTAAGACATTTTGTTATAAGGTTGAATGAATTCAGCAGTCATGTATTGTGACCTCCTTTCTATAGATCAAATGGGGAGGTGCGTTTCAGGATGGGGCCGGTTCTACAGTTGGAGAAGAGGTGGAACAAGTAAACAGTTTCCTGTCTAGGGCGGCCATCACAACGAAGTACATGTCTAAAGCAGGTGTGTGTCTGTGTGTGAGATTCCACTCAGTCTCCTGCTCATTCATTCTTATTTGTATACTAACTGAAATGCAGGGCGAACAGACATGCTGAGCCTCCTGGCTTTGGGCTGGAACAAAAGGAAAGTGGAACAACTGGGCCGCACTTTGAGCCAGAGATATCTAAAGGTCATTTTTTCAACACCCATTTTAATGTGTGTGGTAATGGGGCAAAAACACCAGTACTCTAAAAATGTCCATATGAATGACATTTATTAATGTATTCTTAGATCATAAGGATCCTTAGAGAACAAGTGGAGAGCCTGAATGCGAGCAGAAATGAGCTGGGTGTGGATGACGACACACTGCAGCAATGGGCTGAAGGTGAGTCTCAATATAATGCACTCGGGTATAACAACAGGACCCACCATGGCCTCATTAAAGAACTTAGAGTTAAGATCTTTCTGACAGTGTCAACAAACAATGAAAAATAAGCTTGTAAAAGCAGAATTGATGGCAGAGTTGTTGCGTTTGATCAAATTGGATTGGACCTGGGTTGAAGTGATGTCGTACTAGTTGGTTTTATAAAGCTGAACACCAACATACTTGTTATCTCATGATAATGCAGCACATGAAGGCTCCAGATGTCTTATAATGAATATCATCAAGTCAGTGATTACAGAGTCCACTGTAGTTTGGTGACTGTTACTCATCCTGTGTTCTGATTAATATTCCTCTCACTTAGAAACGGATCAAACTGATGGCAGCCTTGGAGCGTTGCAGGCACGAGTAGAGGAGCTTGTCGTCATCATCAGAGTGCGAACACAAAGTCTTTACAGACAAAATGGTGTCACAGTTTCTTTGAAACGGACCGTTTGATGCTCAGTTTGTACAGCTTGTACAGCTACTTTGTAAACAGAATAAAATCAGATCCAGGTTTGTTTAAGCTGGATGTGATTTGTTCTAGCAAACGAATTGATGAGTGTAGATTAAAATGTAAATATATGCATTATGTGAAGGTGTTCCTTTTTATGATTATTTACAGATAGCAACAAGAGGCGACACAGAATTCACAAGGTCATCTTAGATGAGAAGAAACGCTTGGCGGCTGCTGTTGACGACTACAACAAGGAAACAAGCAACAAAGCAAATCGTATCCAGTGATGCCCTCATGCAGAGCGACGTTTGGCCCTGGCAGAGCACAAGTGAACGTAAGCTCTTGATTTCTAAATATCCTTTTTAAACAAACTCCCAGTATCTGAGCAGCAGTTGAATGTTTTGTTCTTGAATCATAATATGCTGCTATGTTTTCCCATCTGATGTTGTTAAACTGCAGCTGCTGCTGACCTCCGGACAAAGAGAAAGGTCTTTGAGAAGGTGATGGCTGTGAGGCGCCTGAGAGAGGAGGAGATGATCCTTTGCAGGGAGATGCAGCATCACTGGACAGTGTTGCGAATGCGATCTGTGGTGTTGGGGACAATCTCCTCAGACTGTAAGCACATCTTTTATTTATTTATACATTTGGTGATGAATTGATTGAAAATAAGAGCAGATGCTAAAGTCTTACTGGATCTTTTACCTATATTTGGGTTGCTAGCTAACACTGCCTTCTCCCTTAAAAAAAGTTTAATCACATGATCCTAACTCCTTGTGTTTATGAGGTGAGTTTTTTTGTCTGTTTGTTTGTTTTACTTATATTTAATAGTTTTGTTGTTTTTACAGCCTCCCTTGTTGGCATGTCGGAGGATGCACAGAAAGGACTCCATAGCCTGGTTTAAAAACAAAGTGAACTGAAAGCTGAAACGCTCAAAGTAAAGGACGTGTACAAGAGAATCCTCAGCCACCAACCACTCCTGGAAATGGACTCGGAGGAGGAGGAGGACGTTTCAGACGATGAGAGTGATTTGAGCACTTCTGATGAAGACTGATTGTGTCATCATTGATGTTATGTTTGCTAGAATAAAAAGTTAATCACATCTGTTTAATGTGATTTTTATAATGTCTGTTTCAGAAATTGCTTATCAACAGACATTTTACATGTTGAGAAGAAAAATGTAATTCCCTTGGTGCAGTTGTTTACCCTGAATCATTCTTTCCCATCTAATTTAATGACTCGTGTACATGTTCAGATACAATAACATCATTTAATTCATGGGATGCTTTCTGGGCTGCTCAAATTACCACAAAATGTAAAAGCACCAGGCAGCACACTCACAAGGACATGTTTTGTTCAGTGTTTTGTTGAAGAAATCAACAAGTACAACTGAGATGTTTGCTGTAGTGGTGTGTTTGTTAAGAAGCATGCCAGCACACTGGTGAACTGACAGTCCCAGAATGCACCCGAGCCAGTGACTCGCCCCAGAACAAATGACATTAATTATCTAGAAAGACAACCGTGATCAAAGACTAAGTAGGAAACAAAAGATAAGGAAAGGTACTGTGGGGTAGGAAAGAAAGGCCAGAGCTGTGCAAAATGACCTCCAGCAGGGCACAAATATGCACGTCTGCTCAAACGGTCAGATACTGACTCCATGAGGGTGGTATGAGGGCTCGACGTCCACAGGTGGGGGTTGTGCTTACAGCCCAACACCGTGCAGGATGTTTGGCATTTGCCAGAGAACACCAAGCTTGGCAACTTTGCCACTGGCGGCCTGTGCTCTTCACAGATGAAAGCAGGTTCACACTGAGCACGTGTGACAGAGTCTGGAGACGCCGTGGAGAACCTTCTGCTGCCTGAGTTGGCAGATGCTCTAGTCCTGGAGTCTGGGAGGAGATCCATCAGGAGACCATCTGCCACTTCATCAGGAGCATGCCCAGGTGTTGTAGTGAGGTCATACAGGCATGTGGAGGCCACACAGACTACAGAGCCTCATTTTGACGTGTTTGAAGGACATTACATCAAACCAGATGAATGATTCTGTATTGCACTGATCAAGGAACCAACCCAATAGGAGCTAAAGGCATCCTCTTCACATTACTTAACATAGTGAGTTTATACTATGTTTAATGTGCATTTTCTTCATCAGTCTAGAACATAACATGTTAGCGCTCCCTGGTTCTTTTTGGAGACAGATCCTGAGACAGCAGGCAGCTTTGGAGAACTCATGCCAGCTGTGGTCATTAAGGAAAACTTTGATTTAATATTGATTTCATGACAACTATCCTCAGGCACATATTCCTGGATATATACAATGACACGAGTAGACACTAACCCCCAGCAGTCTGGTGCTATGACAGCATAACTAAGGGCTGACCTGAACCAGCCCCAACTATAAGCTCTATAAAGAAGTGAAGTCTTATGCCAACTCTTAAAAGTCTTGACCATGTCCACCTCCAAAACTCATAATGGACTTTGGAGGTGGACAGCTATCAAGCTCCTCACAGAGGAGCAGCTTGACAGCTAACAGCTCCCAATTTAGTTTAGTCCAAATACATGAATTCAAATTGAGGTGATAACTATTTATCAACAGTATGAATGTCTGTTCCCGTCCAACAAAGTTGTTACTACATACCATGTTGAGCAGGGCTTCCACTTGACTTTAACTTCTTTGTCCTGAAAAACATGATATAAACAAACAATTAATTCAGAAAGACATGCAGGTTGCATACAAAAAGGAGCCTACAAACATTTGTGTACTGTTGAATGGCTCAATATATTATACAGTTAGTTTACAAAAATATAAGAACCACTACAATGCTTGTACTGCCAGCATCGAGTGCATGTCAGCAAAGCAACACTGCTTACATTGTGGCTCACAAGCTCCACTCCTTTTCATCAAAACCAAAATTTTATCTACATTCTGTTTTTTACACTTTAAATCCCAGTTAGGTTAAATATTACCAGTAGCTTTTCAGATAAAACAGTAATAAAGTCCTAATGGTTTCATAAATCTTCATATTTTTTTTCATATAAGCATCGGGGACAAGGCTGTCTTGCAACTGTTGAGGTCACTAGTGTGCGCCCTATTTCTTCCAGGATCACTCTTCATTTGTAGGTTTTAGTGGACTCCTACTACTGTGAAGTGGTTTTCATGGGACAGGGGCTTGTATTCCAAGATCTGGGAGATTGTAGAAATGAGCTGTGATGCCCTTCTTGCCATCTTTCCAGAAATATCAGTGATCTGGAAGCTGTTAGGCTGACTTACAGCAGCAGCACTTTCTGCACCTGCAGAAACTCCAGGACACATTTACTAACAGTGTTTGTTGCTGTGTGTGCTGCAGCTGCAGCTTTGAATTTTTTTTGAGAGCTAATATTTTGGCTTTGGTGTCTTGTTATGAAATGTACAAGAGTAAGAGTGTTAGCATGTGTGTCAAAGCTACGTTTGACTGGGAAACTCAAAGCTCAATAACCTGTATCAACAACAATTCACTGCAGCCTGTGTAATATTTGATGCATCATAATTTATTCCAGTCTATCTTGCAAATACATGTTTGCGTTGCAATGTCATGCACAACACACACAACTATTAGAGCCTTAAGATCAAACCTGCGTCATTCTTTTGGTCCACTGCAGTGTAGCAGTCAAACAAGGAGAAGTGAAGTGGCCCCAAATGGCCAGGATAGAGATCAGAGGGTTAATGCGTAAAATGCATAAAAATATTATTGATTACAGGATAATACATTAATGTTAATATCAACAATAAGCTTTTTACTCTGAAGTTACAAGTATAAACAATGCTGTTACGTTTACACTTACATTTTTTACTATAAGTATGGAAACAAGTGAACAGCATTTTATAATAAGTTTAACTGGAATTCTGTACACTGAAAAACAAACAACAGATAAAAAACACAAACAAACAGCCAGTGCCTTCATCTGTCCATTAAATGTCAAACATCGCTTTGACCTGTAGTCTCTGCTCGTCAGCACATGCTTTTAAAAAGAGCTCCATGTCCTCTGCAAACTGAAAAACAAAGAGGAAGAAGTCCCTCTACACAAAAACACTGTGGATGACAGGCCAGGCAAACATCTATTGACCTGTTTGAATGCCTCCTCATCATGTGAGCCTTGAAGTTTTTTTGTAAGAAGACTAAGACCACAGTGAGGACGTTTCATTTTCATGGACTTTCCACAAGCAACAGTTTCATTTAGCACAGAGGGTGGAGCACATGAATGTTCTACCCAAGATTCAGGAAATGGTTTAGATGCTGGAGACGAGACATGGAGAGGGAGACGAGGCTCCACGGAGAGTTCAGTGGGGAGCAGTCCTGAATGCTGACATGACAATAATTGCCTTGCCATATCCCCACGCTGTATGACTGTCATGTTACAGAAGGGCAGTGAAAGTGCACCGGCACATCATTTTGTCTGTAAGAGAGAAAAAAAGAAAAAACATGTAATTTAAATGTAGTTGTATAGAATGCAGTCAGTTTATCTAACAATCAGATTGTACATATTAACAAAAATATCCAAGCCGTCCTCAATAATGAAAGCAAAATGGTGTGGATCACAAGAGCTGTCAGGAAATGTGGTGAACAGGAAAAATATTTAATGAAAACACTTTTTTCTCTCGCTGATGAATGAACTGAACTGTACAATGTGAAAAATAACTTTTAAGTCAACAAAGACCTGCAGAGGTGCTGAAAAGAAGTGCATATTTATGACTTTAACTATGAGGTATATTTAATACCAACATACCTTTGAAAGGCAAAGCACTTTGAATGTGTCCATTTATATGCTGCTCAATCTTTGCCCTGACAGCAGGGCTGAAAGTGGGGCACAGAGAGCAGTGAAACAGCCAACACGTGGTGCATTCCTGCAATTCTGGCCTGGAGGCAGAACTCCAATTTGATATTTGCATCTAAAACAGAGAGAAAAACAGATAAACACCATATACACATTTAAGTTCAGGTTTTAGCAGAAATAACACGTTACAGTTAGCATGTAAGAGATTTGGGAGAAAATTCTTTACAAAAACATAATTTACAAGAAACTTTTATTTGTGACATACGTATCTATTGACATATAAAAGACAACTGAACAAAGGCTAACTAACATCTTGGCAATAAAACAGAATAAATAGAGAATATTAGTATTTATACATATATAAAACTCTCTGTGACGACCTTTACAATGTTTTTGCAGGTGGAATGAGAGACATGAATAAAGTGCAATATGCAGTAAATGGAACAATGTGCATTGATGTTACAGATCGTGAAAAGTAGTGAAGTGAATTTGTTCATAACAAGCAAAAATCAAATACGTTTGAAACTGACCACTAAATGCTAACCAGAGGTGTCAAAAGTGCACATTCTTACTAAAGTTTAGATGCCTCGGGGGTCTGACCGTTGTTGTAGCGCTAACAAAGTGCCAACGTAATCAGTGTAAGCAAACTAGATGATTCCTACAATTATATAATTATTAACGGCAAATTTAGACATGAAAGACTCTGTAACAACCTTTACGATCCACTTGCAAGGTTTCCACAGTCGATGGCTGTATCCCAATTCAGGGTCTGCAGCCTTAAAGTTCGCAGCCTCAACGGTCCATGAACTCTGAACATCTGAACTCTGAAGCATGAACTCTGTGTCAAAGATTCAAGCTGCAGTTATTTATATTTCCTATCACCTTAAATCTTCACTCAAAGACAATATCTGTGACAGTGTGTATATAGATGTATCATATATAAGAGAGAAATATTGTTATTTTAATATGTTGGCATTACTAAATTTGGCTCAGTGCTTACATATATGTGTAAAAAGCAAATGTACGAGCTGTGATAACTGTGTCTGATACAATGAAGAGTAGACTGATATATGAAATATTCCTTTATTGGGTGAGAAAATCAGACCATGTCATAACTGCTTTAAGTCACACAGAATAGACATCAGAGCCTTAAACAGGCTGACTTCTGCTAAATGGGTCAAACTGGGCAGAAAGTCTACAAACACATAACATCCTTATAGAATATGATGTAACACTATAGATCAACTTAGCTCAGAATATATACAGCAAATAAACAATCACAGCAATATGATGCAACAAACACAGCAGTGCTACTGATCCAAAATACTCAAAGCTTCATAGAACTGAAACAAACATTTATTTTTAGCTCCATTCTGCTGCTGATACAGACTTTAGGTTTCTGAACATTAAACTTGTTGCTGCCTTTCATAGTGTGTAACTTGAAGGCCCTGAGTACTTTCTCCCACACTGGAAACACTGGGAGGATAAAATTATTTGAACATTACCTAATAAGACTGATTCAGGACAGACAGTTATGTTAAACTTTCCTAGCAGTCCTTCACAAACAGGGAACAGTCTGTCTATTCTCTCCATCTGTCAGCTGCTGCTGGCTCTTCCTCCTCCTCTTCCTCACACACTGCTGAGTTTGTCCTGGTGGATCATCAGGGCTGCAAAGCCTCACAGATGATGTGCAGCAGTGGGTCCCTCAGTCTGTCCTCACTCTGGACACTTGCAGTCGTCACACATGGAAATCAAATGTGTGATAAGCTGCAGGATTCAAACACAAGTGTGACTTATAAACACATGTTCATACTTTTATTCCACAATCAGAGAGAAAGAAACAGAGAGAGAGTGCAGGACCATAGCTGGACTCGCCATCGGGCATACCGGGCATTTGCCCGGTGGGCCGCTGGCGATTTTTTGCTTTTATGGGCCGATCGATTTTTTTTTTTTTGGGAAGGGTATAAATAATGAAAGGTGTTGGATTGGCCAATTGGTCATGATCGACTCTGGGCTGGACCAATTACAGCTACAGGACGACTTAGTCGGGGTTCCAAGCAGTCAGGAAATGTGACATCGTCAGACTGCAGGCCACGGATTGGCTTGTCAGTCGCGGCACTCAATGAGTCATGAGACGGTGTCTTTCACTAAAATCAAAACTGCAGTTTTTTAAAAACCCTGCAACAAGGCAAATAGCTGCACAACACCGTGGTTTCCAAGTGTGACAAAAAGCCACAGATACATCATTCACACATTCACACACTGGTGATGGCAGCTACATTGTAGCCACAGCTGCCCTGGGGCGCACTGACAGAACATTGCAGAACCTTCAGCACCTCGTATGAAAAATATTTGACTGTGTGCATGCTTTTAGCACTGTTTGGATTTGAGAAAATCTAAAATAAATCGAAATTTGCTTTTAGAAGTTGTTTTATAAAGTTCAGTGGTATATTATGCATACAATAGGACATCTATTTAGATTTACATCTTCCACAGAAAAAACTGCACATTACTGAAACTTAGTATACTGGACTTTGTTGTTGTCCCACACAGGTTCAATTTCGAGTGGTAGATGGCTCAGTGCTCAGTCAACCAAGATTTTATGATAGTGGGCACAATGAGATAGATAAGCTGCTTGTAAACAGTACTTTTATGCTCTCTTTTTCCATTTGGATAAGAAAGAAAGAACCAGGAAACAAAGGCAAACAAATAATCTGTGCCTTTATCCCAGATTCACATTATAGGAACAGCTGCTCAATGACCACTGTAGTCTTTGCTTACTGCACTTTTATCTAGATCTATGCAAAGTGATCCACTACACCTACTTTTACAGTTAAATCATTTTATGAGCACTGATGCCATTTTAATCTGAGTTTCTACTCAAATACAATCAGTAAAGAAAAACACAGTCTGTGACGTTTGTTTTGAAGGAAAAGGTATTCCCTGCAAATGTTTATCTGTGTGAGACTATTCAGAAAACAGTCATTTTGTTTTATAGGTGAGACACTTGGCCTCTTTTTTCCTTGTTCTACGTTTGTCTTTTGTCCGATTACTCTGGAACACAAGATGGAAAACTGATATTCTCATGTTAAAAATATAGAAAAAGGATTTTATCACCCATAAATGTTAACTTCTCATGCCTCTAAGCACAAGCAGGAGCAGAAGTGCCCTCTGCAGTTTGTGTGTGGAAGTGCAAAAGCTAACAGCACCTGGTTTTCCCAGGCGGTCTCCCATCCAAGTACTGACCAGGCCCGACCCTGCTTAGGTCACGATATCGGGCAAGCAGAGCTGAAGAGGAGGATGCAGGAGGCCTGTGTGTGTTCAGCAGCCTGCTGCATTGGAGTTTGCCTGGTAACAGATGACTCAAACAGCCCACACACCCGCTGGACGTGACCGCAAACATGCCCCCCTACACCTTTTACATAGCCCGGCTGCTCGAGTTCTTTTGCTGGTTTTTCCCGCGACCCCCCACCTTCTTCAAATCCAACAAAAGTGGTATCAAACGTTTATGCTACGTTTGTGCTGTAAAAATTTTTGTTTGTGCTGCTATCATTTTAAAGATATTCAAGAAAATTTCTAGAGGTCCCCAGAGGTCAACCAGCCCCCCCACATTAATTAAATCAAACAAAACTGGTGTCAATCAACTGTGCTACGCTTGTGCTGGTTTGTGCTGCTAAAATTCTCGTTTCTGCTGCTTCTGTTTTAAAGATATTAACGAAAATGTAAAGGTCAAAAGGTCTCTTCAGTATCCTTCCTGATGGCAGCAAACTGAAGACGCTGTTGAAGAGATGAGTGGAGTCACCTGTAATGAAGAGGACCTTTCGAATGAGGCAGGCACAGTAGATCTCCTGGGGAGGGAGGCAAGAGAGGACCCTGCAATCCTCTCCACTGCTCTCACTACCCGTTGTCATATTTTTCCTGCAGGACCCAGTGCAGGAGTCATACCACACAGTGATGCAGTTGGTGAGGATACTTTCAATGGTGCTCTTTAGAAGGTGCTCATAGTGGGGGTTGAATCTCTTGTCAGCAGAGTGAAGAGAATTGTTATGTGCATTATTATTCAGCCCCCTTTGGTCTGAGTGCAGTCAGTTGCCCATAGACATTGCCTGATGAGTGCTAATGACTAAATAGAGTGCACCTGTGTGTAATGTAATGTCAGTACAAATACAGCTGCTCTGTGACGGCCTCAGAGGTTGTCTCAGAGAATACTGGGAGCAGCAACACCATGAAGTCCAAAGAAACACTCTGATGGACGTGTGGACAGCAATGCTGCCTTGAACAGTACCGATGTTTCAGGGCTGGGTGACGTTGTTGGGTGGGACATCTACATCCTGACATATCAAGGTTACTTTATTTTTAGGTCAATTTGCTTTACAGAAAAATAATAGCATTTGTCATCAAGATATTTATATGACTGCACTTGCTCAGGTTTGTCCGGATTTCAAACTGTTCTAAAAGTCTTTTGATTCAAATCTGGGGCTGTGTTATTGAAAGAAGCAGAGAAATCGATGAACTGAAGTCCTTTACTCTCTACATGTTTGACAATCAGGTGAAGTAGAATCAAAAGCACGTCCTCCACTCCTCTATTGGGCTTATGTGCAATCTGCATTGAATCAAGCTGAAGTTCAGTGTCTTCCATAATCACATTTCTGATGATTTTTTCAAAGACTGAGGTGAGGGCAGCAGGCCTGAAGTCGTTTAGAACTTTTGGACGACTAGATTTAGGACCAGGAACCACAACAGCTTCTTTCCAAAGAGAGGGCATGAACGATTTATTCAGAATAACCTAAAATATAGGACTGAGTTGTCTGTGATGGTTCTCAGCAGAGGTGGGACCAAGTCATTGTTTTGCAAGTCTCAAGTAAGTCTCAAGTCTTTATCCTCAAGTCTCAAGTCAAGTCTCAAGTAATGTCAGGCAAGTCAGAGTCGAGTCTCAAGTCACTGGTGTAAAAGTCCGAGTCAAGTCACAAGTCTGAAACTTTGAATTTCAAGTCCTTTCGAGTCTTTAAAAAAAAACAACGAAAAAATAATGTTGCAGTTATGCTAAATGTAAATATTAGACCATGTAATTTTAAAATCTGTGTTTTTCTCAACACATGACAAAATAGTGAACTTAGAAAATATACACAAATTGTGAAATTGCACCTCTTTAAAATGCAGCTCAATTAAACTTAGCTCCAAGAATAATTTTCACCGACAGTTCTGAGATAAGCTGCATGTTATTCTTGGATGCGCTTGTAGGACCGGCTTTAAAATCGCATGACAAAAATATCATACACATTAAAAAAAAACTGCATCACCAACGTAGCCTGGACAACATTTGCTAGTTAGATGAAGTCAGCTATCTCATCTTAGCATATTTATATGCATATTTATAATCATACGCTTCTTGGAGTGAGTGCATACACTCATGAAGTTTAGTAACTTCAGGTCACTGCAACAAGCCCAGGTACAGTTTACCGACGGATGGGTACAGGACCTTGAACTGCACCGTGTAGAACAAAAGACCATCGTACGTATCATAAGTTTACCAGTCTCACAAATTGTCGTCATAAATACACATTCCTTAACCGTTTATTAATAGGACCTTTGAGCTCAACGGTAATTAATTAGTAGTGGAAATAATTTCTGGTAGCGTTACAGAAATGTAGCAGTGACAACAATATTGTATGCTGTAATCACCGCGCGGATAGGAGGCGGCTGGCTTGACCGCGGCTCACAAATGACGGCTCACTTTACCGCAGTCTGTAATCGCACTGGGCAATTAGTGATACAAAAAACCTGTTTTATCCTGTGAATAAAAGTATGTGTTTTTGTCAATGTACCATAATAACAGAAGCGAAACGCAATATTGTGTCAGGACAATTCACTATTTATGCACAATAAATAAAGGAGCATAGCGCGACAATTTCTGTTCAGCGCCAGACTTGCTTGTAACCTATATCACTAATTATGTTATGAAAATGACGTATTAACTACTAAAAAACACTGACCTTCGTGTAAATGCTTGGAGCAGACTAACCTGTGAGCTGGAGGGTTCTTGGACGTTATATTTGGTCTTTGAATGGCTGCAATCCAGGCCATCCAGTCGCGTCTTTGTTACTTCGGAAACATGGCTCGAACAATTTCTCTTCAACGACGTAATCCGATAACAACCGATCTCTTTACCCGTCGGCTTCCCGTGGCTGTCATGCGACCGGCTATTGCAGTTAATAATACAACGGCTTCTTGCCATTTTTGTGTTTCTTTTTATCGCTGTTTAACTGATTTTAATTGAAAGCCTGCGTGCGCTAGTACCGATTGCCACGAGTTCCCAGAATCCTTTGCGGTTCTACCCGTGAATGACGTCACATTTTCAATCTCTATATAATATGCGTGTTAAATTTTATATTTGGGGTAAAATATCAAGTCTTTTCAAGTAAACCGGTTCAAGTCCAATTCAAGTCCCAAGTCATTGGTGTAAAAGTCCAAGTCAAGTCACAAGTCTTAGAACATTTTTTCAAGTCAAGTCTAAAGTCATAAAATTAATGACTCGAGTCTGACTCGAGTCCAAGTCATGTGACTCGAGTCCACACCTCTGGTTCTCAGTCATCCAGGTCATTGTAGACTAAGGAGCTTGCAAAGAAAAGCGTCTGGACTTCTTTGAGTTGCTTGAAGACGTTTCACCTCTCATCTGAGAAGCTTCTTCAGTTCTAAGGTCAGTTGGTGGGGAGTCCCAGATTTAAACCCAGTGGGAGTTTCCCCCCAAAGAGGGACAAAGGACCCCCTGATGATCCTCTACGTAATCACATGAGCCAAGGTGTGAAAGCGGGTGGGGGTCCTAATCAGCCAGGGTTTCGGGTGAGCTCATTGTGAAACCTGGCCCCACCCTATCATGTGATTTCCTGAGGTCAGATGGCCCAGGATGTGAGTGGGCGTTAAGGTGTCTGGGGAGGGAACTCAAAACTGGATTATAGATTATTTATATTATATATTGATATTATTTATCTGAATATTTATTTATCATAACTCTGTTTCTACACTCACTTTATATGAGTGCTTGTTGTTTCTTGTATATTTGCTGCTATGACAACTCAGTTTCCCTCCTGGATTAATAAAGTTTCTCTGATTCTGAAATACAGTGAGCCATTATATTTGTAGTTTCTAACTAACAATATAAAGGCTCTGCAACCGATAGTGCCACAGCACGTCCCACTGGCAGCTGAAGGAGCTTTTATACAAAGGACTTTGTAATTGAAGCTTTATTTATACAGGTCGGCTCATTGAGACTCAATGTCTCATTTACAAGAGAGACCTGTTCCAGACACACATATTAAAATTACAACAATAAGAGAAAAGTTTGTGTAATGTACTCAGTCACATTAAAAACGAGAACAAGTTCCCAGAGATGGTTTCACAAAAACATGTGTACGTCTTTTGAAGTCTGCAAGTGAAATCAACGGAGAGCCTTAAATCCTTCGGTTATGTTTTCCATGAAGACGGAGCAGAAAAGGAGAACGCCTTCTTCCCAAGCTCTGCATGAACTGATGGAACAGTGGATGTAATGATGTCCTGAGACTGCAGGCTGTGACTAAACTGTTTGCCTAACATGTACTCTGATGAATAGGAGGCAGTAACCCAGAAACAGATTGATAGATAAAATGATACTAATGGACCATCCTGTGTAAGACCAATGAGGACCAGTTAACCAGAGAACACAGAGTATAGTGGTGTTCTTCTGTTGTAGAGAAAGATTAAAAATATAAGACACTGGCTCAGCTATGATATTTGCAGCCAAGTGCAAGAAGGAAGGAGAACGATTGTGAGGACGAGTTTCTGGTGTTGGGGCTATTCAAAGCCTTACAAACCTCTTCTACTGTGACAGGTGTGAAGGAAAAGGTATCAGTAAGCAGGAACTACGAGCAGAGTTGTGTGCAAGAGGTTTACCATCAGATACTGTGCTGAACAAAGAGCAAGAAGCAACAAAGTGTTTGTTAAAGCAACATTTCAGTTTTGTGTGACACAGGAGTGGAGTCGATATTTAAGTGAGGAGGAAGCTCTGAGGAGTCACAGCTGGCAGAGACACTTTATAGTTTGCCAAAACCTCCTACGGTCGTTTGGACTGTCAGTCGTTAAAGTAAAAAATAGTTACATCTTGATGATGGAGGCAGTAATCCGATTACACAGCTAATGAAAACGTAGCCAATCAGCATCAGAGCCAGACTTCCTGCCCAGGCCTGGTTTCTCTCATGTAGGAGATCGGCCGGTACTGAACCAAACCAGGCCTGTCCCGACCTTTCACCCTGACCTGGCAAAAAGGGGCGTGTCTGTCCACAAAGTAGACACAACTCTCCTGTAAATGTTCCCAAACTGACATTGTCAGCCTGTTTAATACGACCCCAGTTCAAACTGATGCGGGCTCGGAGCGTGAGATTTTAGTGTTTCTCACAGCACCAACTATGCAGTGATCACTCAGGTCGTTGGCAAAAACTGCAGATGTGGAAAACTTACGCAGCATATTAGTTAAAAAAGGTCAATAAGAGCAGATTTATCTGGGTGTTTAGGATCAAGGCGTGTGAGGCTTTAAATAATTTGAGTTAGTTTTAAAAACAAGCAGCGTGCCTTAAAATCATCAGACACAGAAGAAAGCCAGTCCCAATGAAAATCATCCATCTGAAAGACGTCATTAAAATGCAGCTCAGATAAAAGTTGAACCAGAGACGGTGATGTGCTGGGGGAAGCAGGTGGAGGCTGATAGCAGCCAACAACAGTCTGATTTCCAAACAGATCAATAGTTAAGGCCAAGATTTCAAATGGCTGAGGTGCAGATGGAGAGAACAAGACTTGAGCAGCAAGACAGAGCTTCACATAAACTTCCAGACCTCCGCCTTTTCTGGGACAGTCTGAGAGCTAAATGTTAAATCCATCAGTTGCTACGTTTTTATCCAGTAAAGATTTGGAAAGTCTCAGAAACAACAACGATACCAGCACCGCTTGAACAGCCCAGATTCCAATCATATCCATGTTAGGAAGCACACGACGTGATGCACGTGTAACCCAGACAGTTTTTACCATCTGTTGGTGTTTCACATTCAGCCAGAGGCCCAGGGTTAGGTTGGATACCAGACAATAATAAAAGCATCGTTATTAGACTCTAGAGCTCGTTTATAGCTGACACCACATGTAGAGTTTAAGTTCACACAGAGACGATGACATTTTTCTAAAACCAGCAAACAATAAACAAGAAATGTAACAAGAGTTTCAGAAGAAGCTGTTTTACAGAGAAATGATTCCCTGAAGACAAAATTATTATTATCATCTTTATTTCTCCAGGTGAAAATTTAATTGAGATTAAAAATGTTGTTTTCAAGAGAGACCTGGCATCATGGCAGCAAGAGTCAGAAATACATCATAATTCAAACAAATACAAAATAGGAAAAACATCCTACATAAACTTCATAAAGTTTCATTAACAGACTTTGAACAATGGACTTCAAACTTCCCCCCAAAACAACAGAAACACATTTGAAGATAATGAATGACATTTATCCCTCTAAAGAAGGACTTAGACTACGATTTAATATGAATGAGAACATGTTCATAAATGGATGCAACCAAAGATTTCATCAATCCCTGATTTAGAGACAACAGAACATTTGGTTTGATTTCACAAGATAAGAATGACGACTGAGTTGGAAGATTGTTTTACGTTTAGTCAAATCTTTCATACATAAAGTCGGATTACAAAATCATCCCCTAAGTTTGTTGTTTTATTCAAGGAATTGAAATTATAGAGAAAATCTGTGAAATGACTTAAAGAAAACAAACCACAAAAACTCTATGATGCTCTAAACCCCCTGGTTTAGGTCGGACACCTTTCTGATGATGAGTGCATCTAACATTTCCTCAGAAGTCAATGTGCCATATGATTGCATTAGCAATAAATTACACACTATATAGAACCACTTCATAGGATTATATTTGTGCGCAGATGTTTGCAGCTATCAGCGAATATTTATCAGCTATTTTGAAACAAAGAAAGACTTTTTATCCATAACAGCAAATGAACTGTACAACAGAAAATACAAATGCTATTTATGGTCTCCTCACAACAATGATAAGAAAAATAAACTGGGCCAATATGTCATGTTTCTTAATACAGAGACACACATGTTAATGTGATCTCTGGTCTCCTCTGAGTGGGAGTTATTATAACTGACTGTAAAAAGTCAGCACAAGGAAAATAAACTGCACCTAAACTTGGTTTATATCTGACCCAGACAGACTGCAGGTCATAACTTCTTACCTGAAGTTCAGTTCACCTGACACTCGGACCGGCAGCCGCCTCGGGTCTCTGCTCCTCCTGCCTCCCCTTTCCCTCATCCACCTGCTGCCTCTGTGGAAGCTCCGCCAAAGCCACCACCAAACAACTGACTTATTTTTACACATCGACCAGCATCCGGCCAATCCGCCATCTTTCATTGTTTATACCGTTACAAAAAAATAAAAAAACATCATCAGCCCATAAAAATGAAAAATCACCATCAGTATGCCCGATGGCCAGTCCAGCTATGGTCGTGCCATCAGTTAACCCTTCACGTGGCAGCTGTGACACGCGTGCCCAGGGTTGCCGACCCCTGCTCTAAAGCATCTGATTTGGATTCCTGAGATCAAATATATTTTCCTTTGTGTTTGTTTTCTTCACATTTGTGGCTTTAATGTAGTGTTACATCCTGTTTGTTTGCTTCCATCTGTATACATGTCCAGATTCACTGTTATGTTTCTATTCTTACATTGCTGTGTGATCACTGTTCCCTCTGCTGACTGATGTGACCTTTTGTATCTCACACTGATACTTGTCATATTTGTATCTGCGCCTAAAAGATAAAAAGTTTTCCATGCTAAAACACAGCTCCACCTCCTGCAGTTCTCCCTCTGAACCACTAGATGTCTCTGTTATCTAAATGAAGACGTGCAGCACAGCAACCACAGCAGCGCTCAGATCACACGTGTCCTGTTATTATGTATAAAAGCATGAAACAGGTGAGACAGGTGGGATCAATATTAATGTTGTGGAAATATATGAAAAAGCAACAGAAGAGTGAAAACATTTCGTGTTTCTAGAAAGATCTTTCAGCTCATAGCTGCTCACAGACTGTATTTACAAGTGACATACTGCAACTCTACAGTACATCTACAGTATATATCAAATATATTCTGTATTCAAATCTATTGAGTGATGTTTGAAAGTCTTTCCAGGTGAGTTTGATCCAGGAGGGTCTGAAGCCAGAGTCAGACAGAGACTGTGCAGAGACTGTAGAAGGACAGAGCAGCAGCAGAGCAGTCCAGATACACTGATGATCCTCTGTCAGATCCAGAGGGACACACAGGGATGATGCTGGACTCTACATTGTGTCTGACAGTGGAGCTGTTCTCAGAGCAGTTCACTCTGCAGCACTGACAGTCATCTGCACTTCTTCTCATTCCTCTGTCAGTCACTGCTGGATGAAGCTCTCCTCTCCACCTCCCAGTAACATGGCCCAGTCAGAGTGTCTCTACACACAAGCTGCTGCTGCTTCAACCTCTCTGGATCATCAGGACACAGCTCCTCCTCTCTCAGCACACACACCGTCCTGTTTACCATCATAGCCTCCACCTGCAGAGAGAAGAAGGAAGAGCAGAGGAGATAAACGAGTGTTTCCAGAGACTCTTCATCAGCTGTCAGTCAGTGATGCAGCACATCCAGTATAAAGAGCAGCAGGGACTTCAGTGCTGGGACTGTACTAGGACTCATTGTTGCTTCACTTTTTCTAATCTTTGGATTTTTATTGAAGTTGATGAAAATGTTTTTCCCTCCTAGTTTGAGTTTGGACTTTCATTCATTAGAAGAACCTTGGTGTGTCCACTCTGAGCTCTGTAGGAACCCCAACAACAAGCCCAACAATCCAGATGGACGGTTCCAGCTGTTAACTGGAGGAATTCCATCCAAACATCTGCTCTCACTAAATTCTTCCTCACCTACAGACTGTGTTCTTCACTGCTTTAAACTTGGAAATGAATGCAGTCATTGGTCTGCGTGCTGCTTTGTTCAGAGAGCTGATTGGCTGTTGACACTGTTTGATCAGAGCGTGTCAGCCGTTACCATGGTGACCATAAAGGTCAGAAACAGGAAGTGTTTGTGTCCAATCCTGAAGCCTGTCACCATTCTCCTCTCACAGCTTCACTGAGAAGCTGCAGCTTTACAGGAAACACTGGATCTTTGTTTCATACTGACTGTGTTTAGTACAATACTGCTGACAGCACCACCCACTCACTCCATCACTCTACTTACAGCAGAGTCTTCAGTCTGTAGTCTGGACTCTGCTGAAGATCAGACAGCTGCTTCACATCTGGATCCTTCAGGTTGTTTCCGTACAGGTGCAGCTGTCTCAGATGGGAGGGGTTGGACTTCAGCGCTGCTGCCAGATAATCACAGCTGATCTTTGACAAACCACAGTCGATCAATCTGTATAAAGAATGAAAGATGTAAGTTTATTAGACAAAGTGTGAGCTTGAAATCATTCAGTGTTTCATCATCTGTTCAGAGCTGAAGAAGGTTCAGAATGTAGAAGTTTAGAAAATGGAAACTCCAAACAGCTGAAGCCAACAGGAAGCAGCTTCAAACAGGAAACTGTGCAGAGTTTCAGACTATATGTCCTGATGCAGCCAGTTGGATTTTGGAGATTTGAATCTCTGTTCCGTGACTAAGTCCTTGAATCATTTCTTCCAGTTGGTCCAACAAGACAGACTAAGTGTTGGACATGTGTTGTGGCTCCATTAGGGGAGCTTCTAAATGTGATGTGATGGCCCCTCTGGGTCTGTCAGGTCACAGGACTGAAGAGAGCTCAAACTGGGCACACAGTTGTTCCAGTCTGGACCAAAGACTCTATACTGGGACTGAGGGACTGCTTTGACTGCACCCACTGGGACTTTTTAAAGGCTCATGTTCTCACTTAGATCATCGATTTCTACTTACATTTCTTTCTGGGAAAAATGGGGATTACTTTGGAAACAGGAAGTATTTTCCCCAATAAGCAGCCCTGGATGAGTAAATCACTCCAACATGTTCTCAGGCAGAAGAAGCTGTCTTGTTATGAGGGAGAGAAGAAAAAGATTGAGGCACAGAAACTTGTTGAAAGAGAGATAAAGCAGCTAAAATCAGGTGTAAAAGTAAAGCAGAGGATGAGCTGAATAAAGGACACTCAAGGCTGGCTTGGAAATGAATGAAGTCCATGGTGGGGATGCAGAACAAGGAGCAAAGATGAATGTGATGCTGAATCAGCAGAAGACTTGGACTCATTTGATTCCAGCTTTGATATCATTGATTTCAATGAAGAGCTTTGTGATTGTAGCAAAGGGCTGGTAGCTCTGAGAGTCCCACTGATGAGGTGTTTGTGTGGAAATCTCTTAGTGGGACCAAAGAGAGAAAAAGCCCTGGTCCTGATGCTGTGGGAGGGAAATGATTGAAGTGTGCTGTGAGGAACTGACTGGGAGATCTTCACACATTTTCCAGTCCTCCTTGGAACAACAGGAAGTTCCCAGCATATGGAAACAAAGGTTAAGTGTCCTATGGCACTCAGTGATGATGGTGCTGTGGCCCCACCACCTCCACCTCTTTGTAAAGGAACTAACTGTAATCTGAAGCTTCAAATGGAACTAAGACTTCCTCCACTAGGTGGCAGTGTCTGATGAGAAAGTGTTAGTGGAGCTGGCCTGGAGTCAGAAACAGGAAGATGCAGGATTTGGGCTGAAATGGGGGAAAGTGGTTCGCACTAGTGCCTTAAAGCAAGAAGGTTGTAGGTTGAAGCTAGTTGGCCTTTCTGTGGAGGTTGGATGTTCTCCCACAGTCCAATGAAATGCTGCTTAGGTTCATTGGTGCTTCTAAATTGGCTGTAGGTGTGGATGTGAGAGAGTGCTTCTCTGTCTCTCTCTGTTGGCCCTGTGATGGACTGCTCACCTGTGCAGGTGGACCACGCCTCTTGCCCTATGACAGCTAGGGCACAGGCTGCAGCCCTGTGAGCCTAAGCTGAATAAACAGTTAGCAAAAATGATCCATAGATGGCCTGAAATCCCCCAGTTAGCAGTTTGGTAGATAGCTATGACATGCTAATCCCATCCAGCAGCTGTATTCTACCTGTAAGCTGATCCCTGCTGAGCCAAAGCACTTTTTCATATACAAATTACAACCTTTAATAGAAACCTATTGGTCAGCATCTTATTAGCCTGCTGTTAGCTTCATTCCACAGAAAACTGAGAGAAACTAACAGAGTTGATAAAGAATAAAGAGAAATGTGCTGATTTAAAGCCTTTGAAGTGCTTCAGATGATCTCTGTCCACTTCTGTCCACTCATTCATTCATGTAAGCTTTCTAATGCAGCTTTGATCTTCACAGTCTGCTTCATGAAACTCATTCTAACCCTGAATGTCAGAGTGTTCCTCCTTCTCTTTCCCATCATTCATGCTGGCAGTGGAGGAGATTTGGATGTTGGACTGTGTTTTGGATGATGTGTGTATGTTTGTGTTGGACTGCTGTCTGTAAAGCAAACGCACATTTTGCTTTGGATTTCAGTGTCAGACAGACTTTAAGGTGGAATGAAGAGTTGGAGAGTTTCACAGTGAATTATCCAGTGGAGGATTTTTCTTCTTCTTTGAAGGTTTGAAATGTGAACATTGTTCTGCTGCAGTCAATGGACTAAACCAGAGAAGAAGAAAACAGACTTTACCATGAAGATCCTCAGTGTGGATCAGTATAATATCAGCCTGATGTCTGCAGTTTAGTGTCAGCACAACTTTCACATCATATTCATCTCAGCACAACTAAAACATGCTGACTGACCTCAGAGTTTCAAGTCCACATCCTGGACTCTCCAGGAAACCACACAGATGCTTCACTCCTGAATCCTGCAGGTTGTAGTTCCAGCTCAGGTCCAGCTGTCTCAGATGGGAGGGGTTGGACTTCAGTGCTGCTGCCAGATAATCACAGCTGATCTTTGACAAACCACAGTAACTCAATCTGTATAAAGAATGAAAGATGTAAGTTTATTAGACAAAGTGTGAGCTTGAAATCATTCAGTGTTTCATCATCTGTTCAGGGCTGAAGAAGGTTCAGAATGTAGAAGTTTAGAAAATGGAAACTCCAAACAGCTGACAGAGTTCATACGCCTTTGTCAGGGTCAAATTCAAGCAAGACCATGTGAAAATTAAAACACATCATCCTAGGTGAACTTAAACACCTTTGTTCCCCTTTTGTTAAGACATAGAAAAGTACACCACACAAAAATACTGCAAAAGGAAACGGTCGCCTTATATACATAGTGTATAAACTCAAAATGCACATTTCACTTCAAATTAAGATTAAGGCTTTGAACAGATCACATAGTTCAGTTCAACATATAAGACTTTAAGAATGCACAAGCATCTACTTAAAATCTATTTAATTTATCATCCATGATATTATTTTGTACAATTCCAATGTATTTTGTTCATCTCCCTTAAATAAACAGGCAGTCTTAAAGTATGAAATATTCATATACAAACACATATAAATGTGTGTACTGTCTCAGTGGCTGATAGTACCCCACAGGCCTCAGTGTGAGCTTGAAGACATTTATAATGTTTAAGTAGTTTAATGTGCAGGTGCTGACGATAAACACATTTTGAATGAAAGCCGGGGAACTTTGGTAGCACAGAAACAAGTGGCTATTCTTTGTGACTATATGGATCACTCACAATACCATTATTTCACACAAAGGCACCAAATTAATACTCAAAAAAGCTGCAGCAATACACACAAATATAAACAGTACTTGGTGACAACTTTGCTTTTAGCCTTTAACCCTTCTTGACTACTTTTGATGTGGCCTCTATATTTTACCTTTAAAAACAATTTATCTTGCCAATCTGTTATTTTCTCATTTTGACCAACTGTATCAGCACAATTTATCTAAATTCAGACAAAATTTAAAATACAAGTAGAAAGTGATATTTTGACTGTAAAAACCACACACATGTTTAACGAATCATCTTCATAACTTGAAATGCAAATAGAGATTGTACATTTTTAAAAATACGCACACGTTTTGCAAACAACAAAGTTATATGGTACTATTTACCAAAAAATGCAGCCAAGGCTCAGACGTTTTTCATATAATCATTTCAAACTATTTACAGAACAATCAGGTGTCAAACAATAGTTTGTGTCACTCTAACACATATGAGAACAGCACAGGGATAAACCTGCAGGTCTGACAGCAGGTGTGTCACTCAGCGTTTACACTGCAATCTGCCTTTGTTGGCTTTAAGGCAGCAACTGTGACGATCACTAGTAGAACTGACACACAAAACAAAACAACAGCTACACACTAAATACACAAGACAACAAACTAACTTGAGACCAAACACGGTAAACGTCACAAATCTCTCACGTATCAAAACTCTCTCTCTCTTTCGCTCACTCGCTCTCTCTTGCCGGTCACTCCTAAAACTTCCCCCTTTTGCTAAACAACCAAATGTCATGTTTCCATATCATTTTTGATTGGTCGACATGGTACATTTTCCCACCTATAGGGCTTTGGAGCGTGATGTCACGGGAGATGGGCCATGCCCCCTTCCGCCATGACAGTAGGCCAGCCAAAGGATACCATTTCAGCTATGGATCGTACGTGTTGTGTTGTCGGTTGCAACGTTAGATCACACGATCGTGAAGGCAAGAAGCTGGATAACGGGCTCTCTTTTCATCGTTTTCCATCCTGGAGGCAACGTGAGGGATCCCATGTATCCGATATTACTAAACAAAGACGTCAGGCTTGGATTGCAGCGGTGAGACGAGCGGATATCGAGTTCTCTGCAATCCCCAGCTTTTTGTTGGTTTGCTCACGGCATTTTCTTTCCGGTGAGTTCTAAATTAATTCATATCACTCTTGAAAGGCTTTTAGTGTTATTTTCAATGTGCTGAGGTCATAGATAATGAGATAAAACATGCTAATGTGTGATGCTGCAGAACCACATCATGTCGACTGAGTAGCTTATGATTTGGCATTATTGCAGGCAAACCAGCATATGAATAGAGCTGTCACTTCAGAGTAGAGCTGGGCGATATGAGATTTTTTCATATCACGATATGTTTTTTTCATTTCAGGCGATAACGATATCTATCACGATATAAGGCAAATAACTATATTTGTAAGATTTAAATGTGCCGTTGCTCACAAGTAAAATGTGAAATAATCAGCAGCTTGTTTTTATTTAAATATTTATTTCCCATAATAAGTTCAACAGGGTAGATGTACTTAAGGAACATGAGACTTTTTCAGATAAATAAAGGCAAATATTGCAAACTACACAAAAGGCAGCCGCTAAAGCGTTTAAGTTTCAAAATAGAACAAATGAAACAGACTAAATTGTCAATTCCACTTAGAAACAAAATATTAATTCTAAAAATAAATCTTAGTTTGTTTTACAGAAGAACAGACAAAACTGACTAACTTTTGTCAATATCAAATAAACTGAGAACTAAAAGGAAATTCTCAATCTCTCCTTGTTGTATAGCTGAGCTTTTCAAACAGTTTTAACAGTTACTTTAGTCTGACAAAAGCCGAATGACGAATCAGCGCTTCCAGTCAGAGACTGAGGCTACGTCCACACGTACACGGGTATTTTTGAAAACGGAGATTTTCCGTTTTCGTTTTAAAAAATAATCCCGTCCACACATAAAGGCAGAAATGAAGGAAAACGCTGCCATGAACATGCCAAAGCAGCAGGTGGCGCTAGATTCCTAACCGTGCAGAAATGTTGGCCAATCAGAAGTCTAGAAGCCTCGGTGGGAAAAAGTAAACAAAGCTGGGGCATAGAAGCAGAACCGAGTCGTATGTGTGGAGGGACAGTAACTGTGTGTATATGTAAGCATTTAAACACTGCAGAGAGTAGAATTAACAGTAACAGTATTGTAGAAATTCATTTCACCGAAACAATAACGTGGCGCACAGTGTGACGCATGCACCGGTTTATTGTATTTCCAGACTTGCTTTCGGCACAATTTACAGTGCACGCTACTCTGTTTTTGTCAGACTTGAAATAGCCGAAATACCTTCACACTACGGAACTTCTTTGGCTCTTCCGTTCGACAATCTCTCCGGCATTGCAACCATCATCTGTTTTCTCTTCGGTCACGCTCGGTTGATTTTTCTAGTCGGCACACTCATTTCCTCCATTACCCGCTGGCTCCATTACCCGCTGGCTCCATTACCCGCTGGCTCCATTACCCGCTGGCTGCTTCCCAAACAAACACACGTGCGGCTTGGCACTTGTGCTGTATTCAACAAGTCACGCGACGTGACGCTGCGGCTGTGATTGGTTCGGCTCTGCGCTACTTAATTTGGATTGGCTGACCTTTTTTTTTATTTTTTTTTATTTTTAGAGGACAAGAGCAGCGAGGTCTATCGCGATAGCTTAATTTCTCTATCGAGTAAAAGTTATATCGCGATACATATCGTTATCGTTCTATCGCCCAGCTCTACATATGAAATGGATGTAACAAATCCAGACTGGGCACCAACACTGCACATGGGGCATGACGACATACCTGTATCAGACTCGGACCGGCACTCAAGGCGTACGCAACGGAAGCGAAAAAGAGCACCCATCGGAGGTAAACAACCCCCCCCCCCCCTCTAAAAACATACTAAATTGCTATCACTGTACACTAATCCGCACATAACTTCCAGATGAATCACACACCTGTCATTGGAATATTGGTGTACATTTACCTTATGTCTAATTTTATCTTACAGGCTTTCGTTATGCAGCTGCAGAGTCTGAAGGTGTGCCCCGTGCAGAAGTGATTGATGAAGATCTGACAGAAGACCAACAGCAAAATCACAATGTCATGGAGGCAGTGGACAGCAGTTGTGTTGGACAAGTGGAGGTTGAGGTAGCAGCTGCAAATGTGGATATACTGAAGAAATGTAAACCTTTTAAAATGATGACAGATTACAAACTCTCAGCTGTGTCTGTAATCAAACCTCTGTAACTTTGCTTCAAACACAACAAGAGAAAAAACTCTGAATGTTTCACATTAAAGTCGTACATTTATCTCAAAGCTCAATTATGTGACAGACATTTCATCCCATGTCAGTTTGGCCTCATCCTGGGCCGGATTATCCAGCACACACTCTGACCACAGGCCCATGGGCCACGCACAGCTGGGCTCCATCCAAGAGACAGCAAACAAACCAGCACAATAATAAAAGCACCATGTGATCTTCTTACATCTTCAAGACAAACATAGTAAAAACATGAGCATATTTGTTTCCTGATAAAATGATGTGACAGGTAGAACAGAGTAAAGTGGTGGTGTTACTGTTAAGTCTAATTGTTGAATGTTGCCATTGTGTTTCTTAAATTTGTACAGTCTTAGTTCAAGCAGTAGGATCAAAGCCATTCCTTTGATCCTGACCACCTCTCCAACCACTCTGTGCTGGGGGAGGTTTTATTGTAGATACATCCTATCTGGAAGATCTGTTTCTTTTGATGTAAGCTTCCTGGGTTTATGACCCTTTGGTCAGCAGGAGGTAACACACACACACACACACACACACACACACACACACACACACACACACACACACACACACACACACACACACACACACACACACTTACATACAGTGCCTTGTCTATGTAACCAAAGGGGGGTTGCAAGGGGAGGTGCTTTGTAAACTATTGTTTGAAGATTGTCAATAAAAGGCAGCGAGAGGAGGCCACCATTGGGGTCATTGTCGTGCTGGACACAGACGAGGCCTCCCTTGCGCAAGTAATGGATCGATCGACTGTCTTGTTTTCTTCATGATGAATAAGTCTCTAGAATTAGCGGGGTTTGTGGAAACACAGACCCAACATTTATTTGGTCCTTCGGAGCCGGAGCCTAACACATTGCATCCACCGAGGAGAGGGAGAGGACGCCACCGCAACGTCTGGGATGATTGACGTAAAGCCCTGGTGTTTTTGGCTTGCCACCAGGCCGGGAAGTTTGCTCCTGACCTCCCCTCGGGATGGATGACGATTGACGGGATCCAGAGGCTCTTCCCATGAACGTAAACAAACAGTGAGTACAGAAGGCCTTAGAGAGCGGCTACGGGCTGTGCGTTAAACGTGAGTCCGGGAGCGCGCTAGCCGCGTGAGAGAGACGCAGGCTTCTCCGCCATTTGGGGCGTAGAGAGTTCTCCGCCATTTGGGGCGTGGAGATAACCTAGGTTCGGCGTCTCCGCCGTGAAGGAGTCCGGAATCTCCGCCATTTGGGGCGTTAGAGAGTGTCTGAAGGTTGAATTCTCCGCCATATGGGGCGTTTGAGAGTTTTCAACAGAGAGCGCTAGCTGTGCGTGCAGACGCAAGCGATAGGCCTATGTTGTGTGTGTGTGCGGGCTGATTGTTAATGGAGAATAAAATGTGTAAGTCTGCCTTAGAAGGAGATTTAAAATTTATGGAGAAATTTTTACCAGGCAGCACGCAGTATGTAGGTTGTTGGCGTAAGAAATGTGGATTTGAAGGGACATTAGTGGAAGTTCAGTGTAAAATGCTGGTAGAAAGAATAGCTGTAAGTGTAGCTGGTAAAACAGGTAAAGCGAAGCAGAGGAAGGAATTGCAGTTAGCAATTGCTAAGTTGTAGCTGGAGCAGGTTCAGAAGAGGAGAGAAGCAAGAATGTTAGCAGAAAGTAGAGCCAGAGAAGAGCGTGAGAGAGCAGAGGCTGAGTATGGAGAGACATTGGGAGAAGCATTGAGTCCAAGACAGACTGGGCAGGGTAGGAAACAGAAAGTAAAGTTAGTGAACACAAACGTTACAACTACATATCCATCCCTGACACAAAACAAACAAACAAACAAAAAAAACATATGGTGTTTCTGTAACAGAGTGTGAAGATGAAGAAAGTTTTTCTCCTGATCCAGTCCGTGAGTGTGTCTGACGTCATGGTGTGTGTGAAAGGTATCCAGCTGGGGCAGACGTGATTCTGCAGGTCACCTGCCCAGTGGACAAAAAGAAATAAAATAGTTGTGTGGATGAATGATAGCATGAAGAGTGTTTGGTGTTTCTAAGTCTGAAACAGCTGTAATGCTATTTTCTGTTTTGGAGAAAAGTACAGTTAAAGAAAAAAAAACAGAGAGAGATGTGTGTTGTTTTAAGCAGTGATGAGAATAATGAAAGTGTGATGAGAGAAGAACACAAAAACATACTGAAAATGCATTAACTATACTAACCCTACATGCATTTACACATAAATGATACTCATGAAGACCAGACAGCATCTTAAGCATGAGATTCTGTTTGTCATCTTGTCCAAGTCACTAGTAAGATGAAAGTGATACATAGACTAGTGGACTGAATATTATAGGAGGACAGATGGTTGCATCATAGATGAGAGGTCTTAAATGAGTGAGCTGAGTGAGCTGATTGTGAGTTTCTGGTGTGTGAAGAAGTTTTACCATGGCACACATTTAGTTACATGAGAACTAAAACTTATTATGTGCTAAGACAACAGGGTTATGCTGTATGTTGTGTGTATGGCTGATTGGATGAATGTTTGAGATTAAACTGGCTGTTTGATTTGTCTTTTGTTATTTAAGTTGAGCCTGCCAATTGGGTTGTGACGATTTATCCCCCTGGCATGAAGAACACGTGTCATGACTTAAACAAGGCCTTTCTTTCCTTTGATTTCCTTTATTTTCTTTCTTTTATTTTGTTACTTTCATGGTGCACTGAAAGTTTTGTTTGATGATCTCTGTTTGAGCACGATCAGAATCGAAGCGTCGTCGAGAAAACTGTTGCAAAGTGAGCTTCTCCAAAATTAAAATGGGCTCAGGAGAAATCCACTTATTTGAGACAAGTTCCTGTCCAAAAGGATTCAGCGAGAAAATCCAGTCTAAATTATTTTTCTTTTTGAAATGACGTTGTTTTGCTGAGCGTGGAAACGGATGCGACGATAATTTCCACAATTAGCAAAAGAAGGAATCACTGAGTGAATGAGTAAGAGTTTTAAAATAAATGGGAAACTGACTGACTGACAAAAGCTGACAAGACTGACTGACTTAACACCATTGTGTGAAGTCAACCCCCACCTGACAAAGGTGTGGATGTGTCTCTGTGTGTGTCTCTGTTGCAGGAGCAGAAGGAGACCACAGGAGGAAACTTGGGACACATGACTATGTGAACTCTGAAAATTTAACCTTTTTAGTTTAAATTCTATGTCTGTGAATTTACCATGTGTGTGTCATTCACTACCTTGTGTTGCTCACAGAGATTACTGTGAGAAAGTGTGTACACACCTGCGCAGCGCTAACATTTACATTTCTCTTTACAGCAGATGGTTAATCATGTGATTTGATCATGTGGTTTACAGCAGGACACAACTTAATGATGTTTCTCTACCACAGGATTACTGAGATTTTGTATGAAGAGAACTGTAGTTACAGGCTATATGTTGATGATGAAATTACACTGTGTTTTTGAGAGAATGTTACAGGGAAGAAATGAATGCAGTGTGAGACATACTGTGATGAGACCATTGTTACTTTTTCCACAGCGAGTGTTAACTTTATGACTTTTCACAGCTCCTCTGGAATCTGGATGGCCGACACCTGACAACCGGGATGAACCTTGTGTTTGGCTAATGTTGTTTTTCTTTAAGAGTGCTTGTAAAGGATTCAGCACAGACAGACGAGTGACAATTGAACAGATGTGCAGTGGTTACAGAATAGTTACATCGGGGCCCATTATCTGACCACACTGTTGGGCTCATGGTGAGTAACAAACTTAAGGAACGTCACTGATTACAATGTGGAATGACGGTGAGATGTTAAATAATTTGGAACAAATTATGGGGAAAAGTAGGAGTTTAATGAGTTTAGAATAAACCTGCAATGATACTTGTCTCTGTGATGCTGAATACTTTATTACTCTTATGATCTATAGTTGGTTGCAAATGTGAAGTTGTTTTAATTTTAAGACTTTGTCTTCTAGGATACAGGAGCTGGGAGCTAAACAAGCTGAACATTTCAATGCTGACTAATGTTTTTACACAGGGTTACAGCTTGGAGTGAAGCTGCTCCAAGGGACAAACCTTGGAGATTGTTTTAGGGAGACTGTGCAACACTCTTGTACATGTCTCATTGGGGAGTTGACACATGGCGAAAGCCGTGTGGCGAGAGGAGTGTCATTTTTTAATTTGTAGATATCGTGAGGTGCCATGACGAGAAGGAGTGACTGAGAGGATCGTCCACAAGATGCAAGCTGAGGCCAGGAGAGAGTTTTCAGGAGGATCGGAGATCACCTTCAGCACAGAGAGCTGTGTTACTGGTCTTCCAAAGGATCGTCACGAGGAGACTTTGCACAGCAAATCTTAAATAAGATGAAAGAGTTTCGACGTTGACGTTAAGGAAGACAACTAAGCTGTTTGCGTGTCGAGGAGCCTGTGCCATCACCAGGGAAGTCTCAAATGTCCCAGGAATGGGTGGACCAAAGACCAGCTTTCCAGAGTCATTAATTTGTTTTAGGAGTTTTATTTTTCATTTTGTTAGACATGGCACAGTTGAAAGTAAAAGAAGACCACTCTAATTTGTCATGTGTTGTCATATTTTGATATATTTGATTACTTTTCATTGGTTATATTATATCGGGTAAAAATCACCCGGCATTAGTGATCGTGTTACTATTTATAGCGATAGTGTTCTAGGGTTAAATCTTCAGCAGCGTTGGAAAATGGAACCTGGGGGAGAGTGCCAAGCTCCAGAAAGTGACAGCGCAGAGGAGGTCCAGCGATGGACTTGTGGTTCTGTGAACAGCACAAATGCCAGGTGACTGTAAAATAACTAACAGCACTTTTTCCACAAGTGAAGCCAGTAACTTACTATCCTAAAAGATTAGCTCTAGTTGCTCGTGCTTTACCTCCATGCGTGAGATCAGTATGTGCAGCAGTTTAAGCTGTACAATGTTTCAATAGTTTATTTCACCTTTTGACATTGTTAGTTCCACACGAGGTAGATGTCTACTACTGCAGACTAAACTTACATTTCTGACACCTACAAGACACTTGTCTTTAATGTTACTCTCACAACCACACATATTACCATAAAGTGGTGCACAATTCTGAATCTGTCCAACCCTTTTTGCCAACGGAGGAGGGCACTTCTCATGAGTGTAGAGAGCGCGAGGAGAAGAAGTGTAAGCTGAGGGATGACTTAATAGATGTGCCACTCGTTGAGGGAAAGGTTTGGTTTGCTGATGGTTTGAGTTTTACAACAGCAGAGGGACAGACTAGAACACGTTTTACTGTAGCAGACAGTGAGAGAGAGTTATCTATGTAGGACAACTAGCATGTTTCATATTTGCTTGAGCAGCAGAGATGCTAGCTTTAACGGAAGTGTGTAAAGCTGTAGAGAGACAATATACACTGATAGGCAGTATACATTTGCTACTGTACATTTCTTTGTAGTGCAGTGAGTGAGACGAGGTGTGACAACCTCTACAGGGAAACCTGCAGAACACACCAAACTCTTGCAAAATCTGCTGGAGGCAGTGTTATTAACCAGTAGAATTGCCATTTGTAAATGTGCAGCACACATGTGAGGGAAAGATCCAGTTGCATTAGGGAAAGTTTTTGCAGATAAGATCACAAAAGAAGCAGCTGTAGTTAAACATGGTGTTAACCTTTTATCAGTACAGCATCAGCAGACATGCAGGCCCACTCACCTACAGCAGGAAAACAGTTGTGACTTACAGAGGGAGCAAGCTTGCAGGATGATTTTTTATCTGTGTGATAAACCAGTACTGCCTGATAATTTGTATAAGACTGCTGCTATTTTGAGCCATTGGCTTTGCCATGTCTCAAACAGGAGGGAAATGAGCAGTCGTTATACTCATTCTAGGATTATTAAATACTTTAAAAAAAAAAAACTTTTGCAGGCAGAGAGAACTAATGGAATAGTAAAGTTAAGATTTAGGAAGACAGGCAGGACATGGTTAGACTGTATAGAATAAGTACATGAGGATTACTCCAACAGAGAATGGTCTGACTCTTTGAGATTACACATGTTAGAGCATTTAGAGTTCCAGTCTTCTGTAGTGCTGATAGAAAAGCAGAAGAGAGAGCGTATTAGCAGATTAGATGCTTGAAAATGTTTAAAAGTAAAGTAGTCATGAGAACAAATGATCTGCCAGATGATTCTGTTTCTCCGCAGGAGCAGAGTCTGAAGTCTGGAGATTGGATGTTGATAAGGCCATGGAGAGGAAGTGCTGGTCCAGTCCATGGTGGGAAGGTCCATATCGGATGCTGCTGACGACGACCACAGCAGTGAAGATTGCTGGAAGGAACACTTGGATATATCAAGCGCACTGCAAGAAGGTGACACACATCCAGGCCAGCTCGGAGTAAGTGGCAGGAAGACCGGGAACAAAGGGGGGGGAAAGCCTCCAGGGCCCCTCGTCTCAATCCGGTGAAGAAACCAACTGAGCCACAGGTACTCATCAGAATGGCTGGGAATGTGCTGTGCATCTTCTTGTGCCTGTGGACCCTGAGTGGGATGACAGGGAGCGCACTGGAACAGAGCAAACCACACCCAGTACCAGCATGGGTTTTCAACAACTACTGGTGGCAGTTTAAGAACACAACCGCTCACATTTAGAATGAGACCAATGGTTATGCTTGTGATGCCACTGGCTACACATTCTTCTGGACTGTGGCCCTATAGCATCACTGAGAGCGAGGCAGTTTGTCTGGTTGCTTTAGCAACACATCCGGGAACACTGCCAACTTTTCAACTGCTCTGAACCTGAATGGAAGGTTGATTCACCAGTAGCTGGGAAGGTGAACTGCTCTGGTGAGACAGACCTGCTCGTCTGACTCAAAGAATATGACTTGTTGCAGGACATTGAACAGCTAAACGAACTGGAAACAGGCCAATTGCCTATGTGTATGAAGGACAATGGATTAGCCCAAGTTGGAGATCAACCATGGAACATGGCAACATCACCTATTCTTTTTGTTTTCTGCAAGAAGGATGTAAACAGAGAAGCCTTTTGTCTACATTACATCATGAACACTTGAGGTTTCGAGCCAAGAAGTTCAAAACAGCTTGATCCAATTTCCTTTACAAAGCTTTTTCTGTGGTGACAACAGGACAGGAGAAGAGTTGTAAATGCAGATAATTCACCAGTTGACTCTAACCCCCACAGGATGCCTACAGTGAAAAGATTTGGGGGGTTGATAGGAGTCATAAAGAAGGGTGTTGACCAGGCTGCAGCTTTGAAGTTAGCTGAGAGCCATATGGACAAACAATAAAGTCAACTGATGCGTTTAAATACCTATGTCTGTATACAGTTGGATTGTAGTGACATATGATTTTTGAGAATGATGATTCTTCTTGTTTGACCTTTGACATTCAGTTGTTTACTTGAAGAAATACATAATGAATTGCACGACAGGAGTAGATCCGCCACAAGGCTGGATAGCTTGGTTACCGTCTGGTCCTTGGTGGCATCTTCTTTTGAAAAAATTAATTCCTGTTTTTGGACTGTTGATACTGATTTGCTTATGTATAGGATGTAGTTTACTGTGTATGAATGAAATCTATACTGACACTGTCCAAACAAAGGGTGCATAAGTTGAAACTTAAGAACAATGACAAAAAGGAGGGAAATGTTAAGTCTAATTGTTGAATGTTGCCATTGTGTTTCTTAAATTTGTACAGTCTTAGTTTAAGCAGCAGGATCAAAGCCATTCCTTTGATCCTGGCCACCTCTCCAGCCACTCTGTGCTGGGGGAGGTTTTATTGTAGATACATCCTATCTGAAAGATCTGTTTCTTTTGATGTAAACTTCCTGGGTTTATGACCCTTTGGTCAGCAGGAGGTAACACACACACACACACACACACACACACACACACACACACACACACACACACACACACACACACACACACACACACACACTTACATACAGTGCCTTGTCTATGTAACCAAAGGGGGGTTGCAAGGGGAGGTGCTTTGTAAACTATTGTTTGAAGATTGTCAATAAAAGGCAGCGAGAGGAGGCCACCATTGGGGTCATTGTCGTGCTGGACACAGACGAGGCCTCCCTTGCGCAAGTAATGGATCGATCGACTGTCTTGTTTTCTTCATGATGAATAAGTCTCTAGAATTAGCGGGGTTTGTGGAAACACAGACCCAACAGTTACAGCCTTTCTCCCCTCTGCTGCCGAGGCTGTTAGTCTCTCCCAAACTCAGCTACAGGACTTCCAAATGAATGAAAGCAGCAGAAGTGGCTTTACAAAGGAAAGAGGAAGAGGAGAAGAAGAGGAGAGGGAGGCCACCCTGACCATCACTCCAGCTGAAAACATCACACTTCCATTAAAGTTGGTGAGGAAATGTTGAGCAGGATGAGCTGCTGGCTAATCTGGAGGCTGTAGCAGCAGCTCACAGTCACAGTGGGTTTCCACTCATGAAAAAGCTCTGGCTGCTTCATTTCTCATCTCATATCAGAGACTTTAAAGCTTCACTGAAGCTGTACTGTGATGCTTTCACATTCCAGTAAGGCCTCCATAATGATTTCAGCTGTTCTGTACACACACTGTGTGCCCTGTATGGCTCAAAGTCTCTGCAGCCTGTTTTTATCTGCTATCATCAGATCTTCATCATCCTCATTCACATCCCTCACACACTCTACAGCCTCATCAGCACTGACTTCATCTTCACTGACTGATGGAGCACAACATGAACCTGTGGAGGCTGAAACACTGTCCTGTCAAACATCTCCCCGTCACCACTCCACTTCTGTCAGCCTTTAAATGAACCCTGCTCAAGTCTGTCACTTCTGTTTGGAGCCAAAAGGAAAAACTGTTGTTCAGTCGTTTGGAAAGACAACATTTCTGAAAGCACTCAAACTTCTTCACATTTGTCTTCAGACACATCCTGAACATTTAGGAACTGAAGAAAGTTTCAAACATCAAAGACATGAAATATAGAAAAACAACAACAGCCGCAGTCAGTGAACTCACCTCAGAGTCTCCAGTCGACAGTTTGGACTCTCCAGTCCAGCACACAGAAGCTTCATCCCTGAATCCTGCAGCTTGTAGTTGTTACTCATGTCCAGCTCTGTCAGATGGGAGGGGTTGGACTTCAGAGCTGAGGCCACAAATTCACAGTGAGACTCTGAGAGTCGACACTCAGTCAGTCTGTGATGATAGAAAATATAAAATGTGTTATTATAAAAGCAGAAAATCTGCATTATAAACACAGACTGAATGTATATGAAGACAAAACAGAGTGAGGTCATAATCTGATGAATCTGCTCTTCACATCTGTGCTTCAGCTCCTCTTACTGTGTTTGACATGACACAACGATTGAGTCTCTCTCAGACCTGCAGACTTTTAATGAGAATCTTTGTTTGGCTTTAATCTGCAGATGAAGGAGGAAGATGGTGTCACATTTAGGCTTCCATAATGTCCACAGTCTGTCACTGAGATCTGATCCAGAGTCAGAGTGAAGACACACATTTGGACTGTTTCCTGTTTTGACTCCAGAACATTTTGAATGAGTTCAGCTCAGTGAAGAGTTCCAGCTGGAAAGATGATCTCTGTTTGCTACCTGCTGTCAGGTACGACTGTTCACGTCCACACGCAGGAAAAACCTGCTGACTGTTACCAAACGGAGCAGAAATCTCATCACTGGACAATAATGATGAATGAACTCAGAGCTGCTGATATCAGATCTGATTTCAGAGGAACTAAACACAGAAATGATTGGCTCATTTGAGCTTTCTGAGCCATTATCTGCTGCTGTGTCGCTAGTTGGCAGAAAATGATTTGTATTCCTGTTCAGGGCTTCAGTGTTTGTGAGTCCAGATCCAGGTGACAGCAAGTCAAAATGATGTTACCTGTCTGTGTCCAGCAGCAGCCTGTATTCACTTTGAATATTGTTATAACCTGACATGGATCAGTTTGTCTTTGATTGGTTTGTAAATGTCACTGTTTCCATTGGACCTGAGTGACGTACAAAGACAGAGAGGGAGAGAAAGGAGAGAGAGGATGGAGACAGCAAAGAGAGAGCAAACACAAACAGGTGAGAGTGGACAGGTGACCAAGGTCAGCAACCAATCAGAGAGCTTCTGTTTGACCCACAGTCACTGATGATGACTGCACATAACCAAGCAGTGTGTTACTCTGATATCAAATATGGATCCTGCTCTTATAATAATGATCATCAGATGATATTATTGTGTTATTTTGTAGCTGAATACGATGTTTGTGTGATTATCAGTGAAAGAAGCAGTGAGGAGGATGGAGAGAGAGAGAGGACAGAGGGTGAAGTTAGAAACACTAAAAGGATTTTTCATGGATTTCATGGATGATTTGAGTGATTTCCAGCAGGACACTTAAACATGTCAGTGGACGTCCTAAAGAACATATTCACTGATATGAAACGTGTCATTGAACAGGATTAATATCAGTGGAAACATGGTGGAAACAGCTGTGACTGCATGGATGTGACACACTTCAAATCTGTTCTCCACTCTTGGATTTGGGATCCATGGAGCTGCTGCTGAGTCTGTACAATAAAGGAATGGTGTGGAAGGTTGCAGCGTATGGACACAAACACTTTGTGGTTACAATCTGATTTTATTTTCAAAATTAAGCTACTAACCTACACTGATCAATGATGTTAATGATCACATCTGGACTCACCCAGCCTTTCTGCAGTTCCTCACAGCTGGAATCAGTCTCTGTCGTCCCGGCACTGATGTGTTGTACTTCTGCAGGTCCAACTCATCCAGAACCTCCTCTGACATCTGCAGCATGAAGGCCAGAGCTGAGCACTCGATCTCAGAGAGTTTCTTCTCTGATCTGTTCTCTGACTTCAGGAACTCTTGGATCTCCTGATGTACTGAGAGGTCGTTCATCTCCATCAGACAGTGGAAGATGTTGATGCTTCTGTCAGGAGAGATTTTATCACTGTTCATCTTCTTCAGGTTGTTGATGACTCTCTGGATGGTTCCTGGACTGCTCTCTGTCTGACCCAGCAGACCTACTAAGAGTCTCTGGTTGGACTCCAGACAGAGGCCATGAAGGAAGCGAACAAACAGGTCCAGGTGGCCATTTTTACTCTGGAGGGATTTCTCCATGGCTCTGTTCAGGAAATCATCCAGAGAGGACTTGTTGTATTTTTGTCCCAAGAAGTTCTTCAGCACCTCTGTCTTCCTGTTGGTGTGACAGTGGAACATGTAGACAGCAGCCAGAAACTCCTGAATGCTCAGATGAACAAAGCAGTAGACTGGTTTCTGGAAGATCTCACACTCTCTTTTGAAGATCTCTGTACAAACTCCTGAGTACACCGAGGCCTCTGTCACTTCCAGACCACACTGCTCCAGGTCTTCTTGGTAGAACATGATGTTTCCTTTCTCCAGATGTTCAAACGCCAGCCTCCCCAGCTTCAGAAAAACTTCCCTGTCAGCCTCCGTCAGCTCCTGTGGACTCGTCTCATGTCCCTCATGGTACTTGTTCTTCTTCCTCTTTGTCTGAACCAGCAGGAAGTGTGAGTACATGTCAGTCAGGGTCTTGGGCAGCTCTCCTCTCTGCTCTGTAGTCAACATGTGCTCCAGAACTGTAGCAGTGATCCAGCAGAAGACTGGGATACTACACATGATGTGGAGGCTCCTGGATGTCTTCATGTGGGAGATGATTCTGCTGGACAGCTCTTCATCACTGAATCTCCTCCTGAAGTACTCCTCCTTCTGGGCGTCAGTGAAGCCTCGTACTTCTGTTAGCCTGTCAACATGTGTAGGAGGGATCTGATTGGCTGCTGCGGGTCGGGAAGTTATCCAGACGAGAGCCGAGGGAAGCAGATTCCCCTGGATGAGGTTTGTCAGCAGCTGGCTGACTGATGACTTCTGTGTGACATCAGACAGCAGCTTCCTGTTGGTGAAATCCAATGAAAGTCTGCTTTCATCCAGGCCGTCAAAGATGAACAAAAGCTGAGAGACAGCCAGCTTCTCTGCTGTGACCTTCTGTAATGTTGGATGGAAAACATGGAGCAGCTCCAGAAGACTGTACTGCTCATCTCTGATCAGGTTCAGCTCCCTGAATGAAAGCAGAACCACCACACTGACATGTTGGTTCTCCAAGCCCTCTGCCCAGTCCAGAGTGAACTTCTGCACTGAGAAGGTTTTTCCAACACCAGCCACGCCGTTGGTCAGAACCACTCTGATGGGTCTCTGTTGGTCAGGTAAGGCTTTAAAGATGTCCTGGCACCTGATTGGAGCGTCATGGAGGGCGTCCATCTTGGAAGCTGTCTCCAGCTGCCTCACCTCATGTTGGGTATGAACCTCTTCACTCTGTCCCTCTGTGATGTAGAGCTCAGTGTAGATCCTGTTGAGGAGGGTTCTACTTCCTGTTTCATCACTTCCTTCAGTCACACGTTCACATCTCCTCCTCAGACTGATCTTATGTTCATCTAAAACCTCCTGCAGACCAACATCTGCTGAAAGAAAGAAAAACAATGAGACTAAAGAGAAAGAAAACTCTTCAATGTCTGAACAACACAAGAAGTCCAGTTTTCAGAAATGAGTCCATCAGCAGACAGATGTTCAGTCTTACTTTGTACACAGCTGCTCTGACTGGCTGTCTGCAGTCCAGCTCTGCTTCTGGATCTTTCTCCACACTGTGCAGAAGCTCTGATGGTGACACAGAAAAGTCAAAGTGGAGATACTTCTGTCCACCTTTGATTAGACTCATTATAAAAAGGAAAACAAAGTTTGAACACAGTCATGTTTCCAGTTCACTGACTTACATTTATTCCATGGACACTCACTCTAACCTGAACCACAGCTACAACCCAACATTGTTGAGGCCTCATCTCCTCCTTTCCTGACTGTAGAGGTTAAATATGCAACAACCAACAAATAAAAGAATTTGGTTCATTTCAAAGAAATTCACACGGTGACCAAGTAAAGTAACCGTAGTAAAGGAGACAACATCCCGTTGATGGTGGGATTATTTGAAAGATTTGCTTTGGTCACGTCACCAAATGCAGTTGAACCACCCGTGGATCCATGTTTGACCATTCTACCACTCTGAGCTCTGCTTTTGAATCATTTTATTATTATCATCATTCATTTATTCATTCTTTGGAGGGGGGCTATTTCCTAATGCCGCCCTAATAAGCTGATGTTCAAGGGGAAATATAACAGAAACTCTTTCAGTGTTATTCATTAATAAATTAACAGATAAACTGTGAAGAAGAAACAAACTGAGATTTAAAGGAGAGAGTGAAAAACTTGATCATCCATCCTTATAATACATGTTTATCAGTATCTGCTGTGACCATACTGCAGTAATAACTACAAGTCTACATTTCTGTGACTGTTGATCAATCACAGCAGGAATCTGAGCTCATCTCTGCACACAGAGCAGCTTCAGCTCTGGGATAAACTGCTCGCTTCACGTCCTTCTCAGCTCACAGACACTCATCCTGATATTTTCCTTTAACATTTGATGGTATAATTCATCTGAGTTTACACTTTATCTGCATGAATACAGAAAAACAGACCCAAACACCAGAAACCATCAGTTTCACCATGTAGAATATATTGTTGTTTCCTTGCTTTTAATTCAGAGAAAAACTCTGATTTGGATTTTCTCTGTTCTCTTTGCCACAGCCCATCCCAGCAGCAGCTGAAGCAGCTGACTGTCACAACACTGAATAACACTTTAGGAGGAACGTCTTGATGCATTCTTAATCATCCAGGAAAGTAAATCTCCAAAAGTTGATTCTGTTCATCTGGACGTAGAGTAAATGTGGTTATCCCAGCTGGACTTTTGTCAAAGCTGGGATAACCACATTTACCAGCCGCTGCTTAAGCAAAAACCTGTAGTGATCCCGTACGTGTCAGGAGTGTCGGAGCAGCTGAGTCGCATTTTTTCTAAACACCGGGTCTCTGTGGCTTTTAAACCCCAAAACACACTGCGCCAAAAACTGGTCCATCCCAAGGATCAGAGTAACAGAGTAACATAGCGTACACTGTTAAGTGCAGGAGGATTGCCAGGATTTACATATCGGGGAAACCAAACAACCTTTGGCTACAACACAGCAGAGCCACCTCGTCAGGCCAGGACTCTGCAGTCTATTTACACCTACAGGCCAGTGGACACTCTTTCAATGATGAGGATGTAACATCCTGGACAGGGAGGAACGCTGGTTTGAGGGCGGAGTCAAGGAGGCCATTTACGTGAAAAGGGAAAGACCATCTCTGAATGGAGGAGGGGGCCTAAGGGTACATCTGTCACCATCTTACATGCTGTGATTGCAGCCATTCCCCAACTCTCTGTGAATGGGACTCATGACCATTGATCAATGGTTGTTGATCAATGGTCATGAGTCCCATTCACAGATTCACACACAAATTTGCATAATTAAGATTAAGGAACTGACCTCCCAGCCCTTTGTTCCTTCAGTGGGCTGGTTTCAGTTGTTATTCAAATGTCCTGTTTATAAGATTGAATCCTGCAGTCAGCTGAGACTGAAGGAGTCACCTGGATGATGACGAAACGTTTCTCCCACAAAATGCTACGTCCAGATGAACTGAATCAACTTTTGGAGAAAGTTGAATCAGTATTTCAGCTTTAAGAGGGTATTTTAACACAAACATCAGTCCTTCTACTTAAGTATGTTTGCTTCTTTGTTTACGCCTAAACTAACTTTACTGTTAACGAGTTTTCATGTTTCTGTAATCCACCAGTGTGCTCATGCTTTTTTAAGTGAAAACATATTTTTAATGATCAAATATAATTATGTTTGTTATTTGTGGATTTTAAATGTCCTTGACAGAGACAGATGATGATCATTATCCTGCACTGTGGTCTCAGGTTTGGTCGAGCTAGCACAAAGAATGGCTATGTTGAACTTCCTCCTGGGATCTACACTAAGAAGTGAGTCCAACATTAGCAGGGTCTCTTTCCTTTATCTGGATTCACTTTAGCATTCACAGTCACGTGAAGCTTGTTATTAACTCGATAAGTCAACCCAGGGTTTCAGCTGAGCGCTCACATGAAACACATGGTGTTGGCAGCATCTGATCAATCATATTCATGGAGACGTGTATCAGCAACAGAGCAGCTGAGTTTGCAGAAGGAAGTCAAACTAAACCACAGGAACAATATGAGGAGATTACACACATAATAAAATACTAGCAGTAACACAGCTGCTGCAGACAAATCAGTCGTGTGATCGTGTGTGAGAGGAGAAGGACTGTAAAGGAGTTTGGTGTTAAAAGCTCTGTATGAATGTGGGAGACTTTGAAGGGCTTTAAAAAGGCCAATATAAAATAAAAGGCAGCAAAATTGCTGAGTGTGAAAGTCACCAGACTTATCAGAGCTCTGTGATTAAGACCTGTAAGAACACCTGTTTGTACTTGTTGGCATTATATCAAACACACACGTATATTAAGCCTTTGTTTGAACTCTGGTTGAATTTGTTACTTTCAGACTGTGAAACATCACAGAGGCTGCAGCTGCAGATCTTTTATTCACCTGGAAATTTACTTTAAATGTTAGATGGAAAATGTATTGCTCAGTTTAACCAAAGTAAGAACAAGAATCCATAAACCTTCATAAAGACAAACATCTCCCAGAACATTGAGCTGCTGAAGTGTCACTGAAGGGAAAAACTATTTGTCCTCCTCCATCCAGCAACACCTGAAACACCTGAGTGGAAGCTCCTCCCTACACTGTGTTTGAAGCAAAGCACAAAGGAGACACCTGCTGGAGCAGCTGGAGTCCTACAGACACTCAGCCTCTTCACTACACAAACACCTCCTACAACATCCACTCTTTCCACTCTGACTGCTGTGTTTGTGGAAACACTCCAACACACACCGCTTCACATACCAACATAGAAATGTGTGAAAAAGAGCTGAGCTGATATCAAACATGAGGATTTATTCAGAAATACAGAGTCAGGAACAACATCTAGACACACATTACCTCTCAGCAGCAGAAGAACATCCTTTAAAGTCTTCACCAACATCCTTCGACACGTTGCTCTTTAAGGAAACACAGCTGGGTTCAGGTCCAGGAGATTCTGGCCTCTTATTGATCCTAAAAGAAAAACAATAAATGTCACAGCTTCATGAGACAGGAAGGAAAAACTGGAAACATTAAATTAAAGACATGATGAACAATCTCATAAAAATAATGTACTTACTCTTTGTCACATAACAGTCTTTTGTTAAAGTTTACAGCAGCATCCTTCGACTCGTTGCTCTTTAAGGAAACACAGCTGGGTTCAGGTCCAGGCTCTGGATTAGTTTCAGGGTTATGTCCAGCTGAGCCTGGTACGCCCCACAGCTCTGGGCTTTAAAACAACACACACAGAGGTATGAGTGTGAATAATGATGGAGCAGTGATGTGAGTGCTGAGCTGTGACATGGAGAAGAGTCATGGACAGTTAGAGATGGTCATCTCACCTCTGAGCTTTGGTCTGGCTCTCATGTTCCCCACACAGAGTGCTTTTAGAGGGAGGGACTCCCTCCTCTCTGTCCTCACACTGATCCATGCTGCTGAAAACATCCAGATGAACAGCATCAACTTTTTGGGGATTTACTGGATGATTGAGCATCCAGACACTTTTTAATATTTTACTAATTTCTGAAGCTTTTTACCAACTTTGTTCAAATTGGTCTGCTGTCATTTTATTGTTGACAAAAAGAGATTTTGAGTTTGACTGTTGACGTTTCCATGTGGGACTGTTGCTGCAACACCAGGATGTTACTACAGAATACACTTTATATTGTGAGCACTTGGATGTTAGTCCAGTGGTCCTAAACTGACACACCTGCACCTGGATTCATTCTGACCAGGTTTTAGTCCAACAGTGTTTCATACTTAATACATCAGACACAAACTCTGCAGCTGTCATTGTCATCAACTGCTACTATGTAAGGAGTTGTTTTGATCGAAACTATATGTGACGTAGCAGAAATATATATACACATGCAGCTTGTGATTTTTTTTTCAGAGCTGTGGGTGCATGATAGCGCCTAACAGTTCTCCGTTCCCGGGAATGTAAAATAAAGATCATTTTTTGAGTTTGACCACTTTGAGCCCAGTTTTTCTTCACCGCCAAAAGAATGCAAAGAACTGAATTTAATAAGACGATCAACTGCGCCACAACATTCACGAAAGTAAAAGCGACGGAAGGAAACGCCCAGAGAGGCATTTGAGGGACGGTCAGAGTCAGGAACCTCAGAAACGCATCAGGCTGGAGTTTAATTCTGTTTTCATCTTTAGAAACGTCTGGAAATAGTTATAAAAACGCTGCGTAATAAAGAAAAATAGTGTAGATTAGTTTGAGTTGTGTTTATCTGAGCTGTGTCTTTAATCTGAAGTTCATTTTGTGGAGGAGCAGCAAGACTTTCAGTGTTACTCTCAGAGAAAGCCTCCCAAATGTCTGTTGTCTTAATAGTGGAATTATCTGGAAAATGAACCAGTTCTTATGAGCTGCTTTTCTGTATGAGCAGTCACAGCATTTTATACAGCGTGCTTCATTCACACAAGCACTTCTTTTTCTAACAATGACACTATGATGGATGCATCGGAGAGCAAGTCGGGGTTCCACATCTTGCCCAAGGATACCGTGGCGTGCAGACTGGAGCAGCCAGGGATCAAACCTCCAACCTTCCAGTTAGTAATTCTACCTGCTGAGCTACAGTCTGTACTTCCTGAACATCACACCCTCCTTTTGTTTCTTTATTTCCAGTAGCAACCAGGACCATAATGAACCCTGACTCCAACAGGCACTCAGGATCCACCTGCCCAGTAAGTCACCCGCTAACTGCAACTATCAGAGCCCTGACCTTCTGCAGAGACGAGTCACACTGAACACAGCAAGTGTCCCTGCTCTCAGATACAAAACCTGCCTTTAAAAGTTCAGAGTAATGAAATCAGCAGTTCTGATTCTAGAATCTGTAGTCTCACACACATGTGCAGAGCACTTTTGTTGTTTTGATTCACATCAGGTGATATTCTGCTGCAAACAACTAATGAGAACATTTTATGAAAGCTTTGAGTGTCCATCAGGATCCTGTAGAAACAGCTTCCATGTCAAAGATCAATATTCTGAATTCTGTTTTGAAAGAAAAAGATTTCTAGAAAATTCTCTAAAGAATTCACCATCTGTTTTGTTTTCTAAAACAGATGGTGTTTTAGAAGCTACCTGGTTTCTCCACCGGTTTTTCTTTATTTTTTTTAAGGAGGTCTGGTTTCCCCACCAGTTTTTTAATTATTCTAAGGAGGTCTGGTTTCTTCGCCAGTTTTTAAGGAGGGTTAAGGATGGTTGCTCCACCGAAAGGAGGTTTTTCCTCTGCCGCTGAGGGCGTTGAGTGTTTGGTTTATCCACCAATATGTAAGGAGGATAGAGCTCTCATTGGTGGGTAAACGCACGTGTGAGCGAGTGCGGGCCAGACGTGGTCTGTGTGAGTGTGACTGATTGTTGTCTTGTAATGGGGAATAAACTGGGTAATTCTGCCTTGAAAGGGGATGGAATACATTGCAAAGTATTCACTGGGCAGCACGTAGTATGTAGATCATTGAAGGAAGAAAGTAATGAATTTGTGCACAAAGCAGATGGAACAGTGAGTGTGACTGTGTCTGACGTCACTGTGTGTGTGAGACACAGAGAGGTGTGAAAGACAAACATCCAAACTCAGCCTGCAGTTCTGTTCTGTGATTCTACATTTGACTATCCGTTGAGTTTGGTGTGCACTTCTGCTTTGTTCAGATGCATTTAGATACATCACCTCCACTCTGGGTGGCTGTAGCTCAGGTGGCAGAGCAGGTCAGCCACTAATCAGAAGGTCGGTGGTTCGATCCCAGGCTGCACCCTGGCTGCATGCCAAATATCCTTGGGCAAGATACTAACCCCGTGTTTGCCTACTGGTGGTGGTCAGAGGGCCCGGTGGCGCCTGTGTCCGGCAGCCTCGCCTCTGTCAGTGCGCCCCAGGGTAGCTGTGGCTACAATGTAGATTGCTATCGCCAGTGTGTGAATGTGTGTGTGAATGGGTGGATGACTGAATGTAGTGTAAAGCGCTATGGACTAGAAAAGCGCTATACAAATGCAGGCCATTTACCATCTCCTGTCTTTCCTTCTCTACCATTGCCTCCTAACTGCGGATGGGCACCGGTATCTGATGTCATTATGGCACCGGGTCTGACATAAACGGTAGTAACCAGACTGAAAAGCAGTGCACATTTTGGTGCTTTTTTTCCTGAGATGTCATACACTTTGGATTCTAGCCAATCATTTTACCTTTCCAAGGATAGTAGGCGGGCCCCGGTACGTATGTTCTTTTAGAGCAGAGCGACAGATTAAAAATGCCCAAGGCTAAGCGGTCAAAGTCTGGCTGTACTTCACAGCAAAAGATGCAAACTCAGCAGCCTGCAACAAGTGCTTTAAGCTGATACTGTGCAAAGGAGGTAACACCTCGAATCTGGTGAAACAGGGAGGCTGTAGCTCAGGAGGTAGAGCTGGTCACCTACTGGTCGGAAGACTGATGGTTCGATCCCAGGCTCCTCGTGCCAAGTATCCTTGGGCAAGATACTAACCCCAACTTGCTCTCCACATTCGGAGTGTGAATGTACTTAGAAAGCACTGAGTACAGATAAAGTGCTGGTGTGATTGGGTGAATGTGGCATGTTGAGTACTCTGGGAGAGTAGAAAAGCGCTATATAAGAATCAGTCTGTTTACCATGAAACACCCGGCGACGCATAGTGTTTTTTTTTTTAAAGCCGAGAAATGCACCGTATTTGATAGCTTCCTGCAAGACCTCACACCGAGCACAACTACTGCGGGTGTGGTGCCTGTTATCGGACACGGAGTTAGCAACATCCCCCAAGAACCTGAAGAGGAGAGTCCTGGCCCCTAGCCGTGCCAGAGGAGCAGAAATGATGAGGATGATGACGGCAGCAGCAGCCGTTCTTCTCTGCGTGTGTAGCTTAATGTTGTTTGTGTGTAATTTACGTTGAGTAGGCTAACCACGTTATTACATTAATGTAAGGTGAACAAGCAAACACCGTTGTAGTTACATGCTGCTGTCTTCTTGTTTCTTGTTTTTACAAAAAAAACAACAAAACATGAGCGGTTTCAGGACAAAGTTTGTGTTCTCCATTCTTTAAGCACCGGTTCCAACCAAAGGAGGTATCTTGTATCAACAGAAAAGGCTAACTTGGTTATCATTTTGCAGAAAAAAAGAGACTGCTAAAAATAAAAACATGAGAGGTTTTTGGACAAAGTTTGTGTTCTCCATTCTTTAATCACTGATTCGAGCACCGATTAAGCACAGGCACTGTTTCAAAAGTACCGGTTTGGCACCGGTATCGGATAAAACCTAAACGATACCCATCCCTACTCCTAACATGCCTCCTTCCTCCTCTTCCTTTTCTTTCAGCCATCAGTAGCATGACAGTCTTATTCATTATGATCCACGCATTTTATTTGGTAAAGCTTTAGTTCAGAAGGCCCTTACTAATGCAACACTCCCCATTTACCCAGGCTGGCACTTGGAGTACACTGGCTTGTGGCCCCTTGTGCCAGCATTAGTGCTTTCCTCCTTTCTGCTGCTCACAATTCACCGATCACACTTTGACTATTACCATTAAAGGCTGCAGAACCTGCGTCTGAAGCCTCTGGTTTAAAAGAGTTCAAATAAATAATCCAGCTATAGTTGTCAGTATTTCCACTGCTGCACAGGAAAAAACTTTATTATAAAATAAATAATAAGAAATAAACTTTATTTTTCAAACACAAGCTTTACACAACTTGTACGTTCACACAAGCACTTTTTCCATGTGTCTAAGTGTTTCCTGTCGAACATTCACCAGGACACCATGCAGACTGGCATTAAACCACCAACCTTCTGGTTAGCAGGTGACCTGCTCGACCACCTGAGTTCCAGCCACCTCATCAAAGTGACCAATCACATTAGAATCCTGTCCTGCTTTGGGCTCCGCCTCCAAACCATCCAAAGCGGGTTTATTTGCACCATGTATGCAGGTAAACTTAAACATCCATTCAGCTGCTTCAGAAGGAAAATGTCAGCTTGTGGTTTCAGTCACAGGAAACTCACAGGTTAGAGTCCAGCCAGAGGGCTGCTGTTGTTTATCTGTAAAGTCTTTACATTTACAGAAATAAATAATTATGTGGACACATCTGGATCATCAGCAAACATGAAACCAGGTGACCACCAGGACCAAGCTGACTGCTGACACAGAGTTCATACTCTAACTGCTAGCTGCTCTGCTAGCTAAGTTAACTGATGTTAAAGGTCAGAGTAAAGAAATGACGTGATGCTGCTGGGAGTGACACCACAGACTAGCAGCATTTAGTTACTCAGCATATAATGCAGTTAATCTGAAATCTCTTTTTCTCTCTGAAACAAAGTGACAGCAGACTGAGTCAAAGACAGAAACCTTATTGAAACACCAAATATTCCCCGGCTTCACTTCCTGATCCAGGATTCAAAGAGGACGTTGCACTTACTCAGCTTCTTCCCATGAACGTCTTCCCTCTGCAGCTCTGCTGTCTGGACCAGGTCTGTGTAGAAACAGAGACAATCTTCTGCTTCATCAGTCCTCTGTGTCTGCAGGCTGAAGTCACATTAAACACTTCACACCAGCAAAGAGTCTGAAGCTCAAAGGTCAAAGGTCAGCTGCTGCACCTTGTGTGATATTGTTTGATCAATAATTAACCTGCAGCAGGTTTCTGCTCCAACTCCGACACACTGAACAACCCTGAGAACAAATCAGAGGATGTGGGTGTGTCTGCAAGCTTCAATAGTATTAAACACCTCACACCAGCAATGAGTCTGAAGCTCGCAGGTCAAAGGTCAGCTGCTGCACCTTGTGTGATATTGTTTGATCAATAATTAACCTGCAGCAGGTTTCTGCTCCAACTCCAACACACTGAACAACCCTGAGAACAAATTAGAGGATGTGGGTGTGTCTGCAAGCTTCAATAGTAAACACCTCACACCAGCAATGAGTCTGAAGCTCGCAGGTCAAAGGTCAGCTGCCACACTGTATATAATATTTCAATATGTATACAACCTGACTGTGGGTGTGTGTGCAGCCATAAACAGTTTAAACATTAAACACTGAACCATAAAAGAAGCTTAAGCTGCAGCTCACAGGTCAAAGCTCAGCTGCTGCAGCCAGTTATGACTTTACATAAATCATCATGTTTTCCCTCTCAGCACTTGGGCTGTTTTGACTCAGCTACACTATGGCAAATGGCCAATGGTTCCACAGCTGTTCTTGTTGTGTTAGGGCTGAAAAGCCCGACTTGTTCTCCTCTGCAGGTCATCAAATGCACCACAGAAGTTTGTATTTGCAGAAGCCTGTGTATGTTTGATGGCTTTATTATTCTCTGTTCAAAGACAATAAATGTGGAAAATGTCTCATGTAGTATCAGCGTCATTTAAAAATGACTGCAAACATTTAGAGAACATGTGCTGCTGTTTGTCCTTGTAACAGGGCGGCCCTTAGCGGCTGGAAACACAGTGAGACAGACCAAGGCAAGTGTAGTGGAACAAAGTATTTATTTGCTATATGGCTCTCCTTACAACAATTAACTTGTCGAGCTTCTTCACAGCACAAAAAATCCACCTCTAATGACAACTGGCAGCCTTAAATATGTTCAGCTGTCACAGACTTAACCATTATTCCACTCTCAGGTAAATTCTTAAATCCCAACCTTCCACCACAGTATACAATATATTAATTAGAATAAATAAATACATAAATACATTTCCACATTTACATATTAATAAATATTTCACACTTAATGTTACACCAAACCCAATATTATAAAAACCCAGAAACCCAAGCACAAAAAGATTCACCACACTCTCTTTACCAATGGTCTCTCCCGGAACCTTTAAATGGTGTCTGGACCCCAGGGGAAACATTTGCCCAAACACCTTGAAGAGGACACAGGCAAGAAAGGTGAGTAATCATTAACTTACAAACACTTATTTGCACCACTTTTATCCCTAGATTTCACACACACGTTTGCATTAGTTTTCCTTACTGGTAAACCTTAATCACAATCTCAATCACCATTCTTCTCTCCTGACAGACAACCACCACATTCCTTGATGAGGAGCAGCTGTGCAGGATCTGAAATAAGGCTACCAACTGATTTTAAAATTCCCAATAAATAGTCAATAAATATTTAAACTTCTTGTGTGCAAATCCATGCTTAAAGTGCAATGCTCATAAATTGCTTGATAAGGTGCTTTTAATAAAGTGAAAGGTGTGCTCTAAAGTGCTATACATATAATATAAATAAATACAGTCAAGTCTGTCCCGTATTCAGTAAGTGAAAATGAAATGAACAATAAAAGGTGAATCAAATGGACCATTACGGCAAGGCTGGGATGGTCAGTTTGGTAAAGTAAATCCGTTGGGCATCTTTCTTTGCCTTTAGACAATAATTCTGATGGCAAAAGAGCCAAACGGGACAGGCACAAAAAAAAAAAAAAAAAATACAGTAAGGGAGTCCTCTTCCTTACATTTCCTCCTCCCTCTCTTGAGCGCGAAGTGCTTCAGTCCTCTGTCATCCTAGATAAACAATCAGCAACCACATTTGACTTCCCTGGCCTATACTGGACCGTAAAGTCATAAAGCTGCAAAGACAAGTACCATCCTGCAATGCGGGCATTTGCATCCCTCATGCGGTTCAACCACTGGAGGGGACGATGATCAGTCTCCAGAGTGAAGTGACGTCCCAGAAGATAATACCTCAAGGCCTCAATAGCCCATTTCATGGCCAAGCACTCTTTCTCCACCGTCGAATACCTCGTCTTCCTGTCGAGTAGTTTCCGACTCAGAAACACCACAGGCCTTCTTTCACCATCCACCTCTTGCTGAAGGACAGCACCAAGGCCAACTCCTGAAGCATCAGTTTGCAAGATGAATGGCTTGTTGAAGTCTGGACTGTGTAGAACTGGATGTGTGCAAACTGCTTCCTTGAGGTCTCTGAATGCTTGCTCACAGTCTTCTGTCCAACGCACTTTGTTGGGGGCTGAGCCTTTTGTGAGGTCATTCAGTACAGTGGATCGCTCTGCAAAAGAAGGTATGAATTTCCGGTACCAGCCTACTAGACCCAGAAAACCTCTCACCTTCCTTTTTGTTGTCGGAACTGGGAAGGACTGAATTGCTTCAATCTTTCCAACCTGCGGTTTTATCTTCCCAGAGCCAACTACAAAGCCCAAGTACTCCACTTCTCTCTTGGCTATGGAGCACTTCTTGGGATTGATAGTCAGTCCAGCCATTCTGATGGAGTGTAGCACCTTCTGTAGGTGAATGACATGCTCTTCCCAGGACTGGCTGTTCACCACCACGTCATCCAGATATGCTGCAGAGAATGCTGACACATCTCTCAGTACATGGTCCATTAATCGTTGGAATGTCGCTGGTGCACCTTGAAGCCCAAATGGCATGACTTTAAATTGGTACATACCAAAAGGAGTTTTGAAGGCTGTCAGCTCTCTCGCTTCTGGTGCCAAAGCCACTTGCCAGTATCCTTTACACATTGCTCAAACTCTTATAGCCTCTGGTGCCTCCACCTTATCATAAAAGCCTAAACATTCACATCCTTTCTCTCACACGGCACCTAAGCTACGACCTTGGCTCCCCGTTTATCTGCTCCTGCTGAGATGGGGCAGAAAACTCCAGTATGTTCTGTTCTCTTCTAATCAGACCAATAAGGTGATGACTTTCTGCAAACAGTATTTCTTATAACTCAGCAGTATAATGCATCATAAAACAATATCATTCATCCACAATAAATCAGCAGTCTAATGTAATGCAAATCAGTTTAACAAATGCAATAGTTATCATCTTCTTCTAATTCAAGAGAATGATGCAAACTAAAACTACATAATAATTCACAATCTTTAATTAGGGGTATAACATGGCATAAAATAATATTATAATCTAACAATTCCCCCTGATGAGCTCGTTAGAATAATGAGCTCACCAACACCCTTCAATTCAGTGTGGCCGGGTTCATCTCTTCTCACTCCTGAGGCCCTTTGTCCCCCTGAGGGGCGAACCATATGTGAGATGACCTCTGTGTTTGCGCAGTTCAGATGCAAGAAAAACTATTATTCCAACAATAGCAGGTACAGATGACACTCCCCAGTTCTCCCACAGCTTTATTTTGGTGCTACCTTATACCCTTCCGACGTACTCAGACTAGAACCTCTGTCCAAGGAGCTTTTAGCCTTTATTTTATTGCTGCAGCTACCAGTGTCTTCCAGTTGGGTGATCCTCTGCTCTTCATTCTTCAACCTCAGGGGTTAGACAACCCTTCAGTCGTGGCACAGATCAGGGGATTATTCTGCCCCGATTTCAAACAACGATCTGTGTATCCTCCAGAAAAAGATCAGGAACGCGTCCCCCTTTTTGCCCAAGAGCCTCTCGAACTTCGTTGGTCTGGTGTTCCTGGATTTCCGCCAACCCCTTCATGGTTATTGCTGTGTTTATGGGATCCATCCTTTTGTGGTGACTAGCTGGAGCCCAAACGCCATGACACTTGGACCCAGTTGATGTCTCGGCAGTCACTGTGTCTGTCTCTGCTGCGGAGGATCCTCGCATATCTGTGACCTCGTCTGGTGTCTGTCCCTTTCTCTGTAAGAGACAGAAAACCAAAACACCTCTCTTCCTAACCCTAATAATCTAATGTTGTTATCTACTGACCTTCTAGTGATTCAGAATTGGTCTAAAACATTCAGAATGTCCCAGGGACTTATTCTAATCATATCCTATGTGTGTGTAAGCGTGTTTGCATTTAGCCCTCTGCACTCAAGGCATTTCCTACACTTTATCAGTCCGGACCATCACGCCGAACGAAGCTTATGACCTTCAAAAGGCCGAGTGCCAACTCATCATAAGCACATTTGCAAGGTGTGTCTGAAACTTATTGAAACCACTCTTTTTAACAAAAGATAAACAAATTAACAAATCTTCTAAACGCTATTCAGTTCATTTCAATGATTGATGCTTACACATGGAAATAATGATTTATGCTTCTCACTGATTCTCTACAAAAGACCGGAAACTTCTCGGGCCGCTATTAGCTTAAGCTTTACCATTCCTAAGTTATTAAAGACACAAATGAAGTTATAAAAATGTTCAAATAATCCTTGTTTGATGTTAAAACTCAACTTCCCCCCCCCCTTTTTTTTGACACATTCCAATGTGTCAAATCAACGGAGCTAGAACATTCAAAGAAAAGGTTAGGCAGCTACAAGGTTTCCCAGATTGTTAAGTTGATCTGCGTATGATGCTCTGACTCAAGTATATAATCTTAAATGAATGTCATTTAATTAACTGCCACTATTTAAAACTTAGCTTAAAGACATAATTGAATAAAAATCACAAAGAATAACATGATATCAATGTTATGTAAGCGCGTGCGGCCCTCTATGCTCGAAGTCACTCCACACCATAGATCAGCCAAACATCGCGTTGACTGTAGCTTTTAACCCTTATTAACTTGAGCACAACTCTATAATGAGCAACAAACTGCAATATGTCTGAAAATGATCATGGTTACACCTGCAATAGAAGATCGTATGATTATCCTGACACCTGTAAATAGAAAATTAACCTGCGGTTATAACAATCACTGGAACACAAATGTTAGTACAATGTCAAAAACTTCAATAAATGTTTAATGCAATGCTAGTTATATGATTCTGATGCAATAATAAAGCTGATGCCAAAATAAGAGTAAAACACCCCCTTTTATCCCGTTTCACTTGACACATAAACGTTTATAAATGCCTCTTTTAAATCTTATTTCCCCCTGATCTCCCCTTACTGACCACAGCAGGGGAAACTCCGCTATGAGTCAACCATGAATGCAGCTCACCTGATTCATCACTGAGCTCCACCGTCACTGGCGTCTGACAGGGTGGCGCTGCATACTCTTCCTTTAATGTCACTATTTTCAACCTGTTGATTAGAGTGCTTAAACCTGAAGTCGACTACGTCCACAACAAGTCAATACAGCTGTAAATGTGGCCAATTATCAATCTATTACCAATCAATAACAACAGATAAATTTTATTTTATGCATGCTTTCAGTCAACCACTCACCCAGAGGATCTCCAATCCCAGAAAATTCCTTCTCCTCAGTCAATGAGTCTGTCCTCCTTCCATGGCCTGGTAACTGGTCCATCCAGAGCCATATGATCTCAAAATATACATACAACAAGCCAAACCACACCTTGGTCACACCAACCCTTTTCCGCCCTGAAGATGTTCAACGCCATCTTAGTCTGGACTGTCAAAGGTGACTTTAACGCTGGCTGTTCCGACAATCCATTTTATAACATTTCCTGGTCAGATTCGCCAATCTCTGCACCAGGGTTTTAAACGTTTTGCCATCTTCATTAGTTTTTATTTTTATTTAGCTTCGACTCCAGATTTTCAATTTTTACCAGTTGTAATCAGTTTTTACCAATCAGTCGCTAGTTTAGTCTAGTTTTTATTTTCTGAACATCCTTAATTTCAGTTTAGTTTTGATTAGTTTCAGTTATAGTTTTAGTTGTGTTTTGCAAAAATTAAGTGTAACCAAATCCCAGTTCCATCATATCAATCATGCTCTTCCGCTTATCCTTGGGTATTGAGACTATTAACTCTTGCAGCACCGGGTGTTCCTAATTTTGGTTCAAGTGAATTGATAAACTTTTTGAAGGCGATTGACTCACACAATTATTTAGATGTCCCAGTCCTGTTGTCTCGGGACGCATCACGCTGCCTTATCTGGGGTTAGCTGTTTTCTGGGGATGCTGGTTAAGTGGGGGAGCTCTTCAAGGAGGGGGGGGGGGGGGTGTGCTCCCCCTGATGAGCTCTTCAAGGTAAGCTAGGTTAACCTTCTTGTGTGAGCTTTTCAAGTGCACTTCAAGGTTTGTGGGATTTTTAGTTTTATAAATGTCCCTCATAACCCCCTGATGACCCAGTAATTCATTTTTGCACACTGTAGTACACATTTAGTTTTTTTCTTGTAGCTCTCATACTCTACTTGCCACTCCTCTAAGTCCTGATGTTTCTTAGAGAGGACAACAGTACCTTTAAAATTATATCACATGTGTGGGGGTGTGGCCTTGCCAATTGTTTTCCCACCTTTTCAAAATGGCTGGCATGCCCACCAGCACATTTTAAGGAAGAAAGAAAGGTAAGCTTGATATTTACATTTAAAATGTTTTGTTAAACTCAGATTTTTATTAATTTTCAAAAGATAAACATCTAGTAAATAATTTGAGGGGTCTTTAAGAATTAGGCTTATTGAGTTTCACAGAGAACATGACTAATTTATTAATGTGTACTCTAGTGCACGTCGGGACTTTGTACTTATATTTATTTCACTTTTTCCTAGTAGACAACTCTTTGACAAAGGCAGAGAGAATTCTTAACAGAATAATTGAGCGAGATTCAAACAGAGATTTTTCAGAAGATGAGAGTCATGTGAGCCAGATAGGAGAGGGTGAGAACCCAGGAGGAGCCACACAAAGATTATCGAGATGCAGTGGCAGATGTGATAGGGAAAAACACAGGGCCACCTGAAATCTGTCGTCCTATCTGGTCCAAAACCAACATGTAGGAGAATCTGGAATTTTTGCTTTGAGTTAAAAATAAAATATGGGTAAAATGCAGGAATGATTTCCAGTATAGTAAAAAATAAGAGTCGCATTTATAGCTGAATCCATGACACCTGATTGTTTCTACACGATCACGTCTTTGCTGAAAGTTATCAATGATCTCAATGTTCAAAAAGAACTCCCAGTATCTGGAGTTCAAGCTCCTCTTGGCTGAGAAACCAGGGACAAACATGTGAACAAGACCTGAATAATACCAGTAATGAAGAGTTCTCTCCAAAAATCAAGAAAAGGAGGCCCCAATCAGATGAGAGTGTAGCAAAATATGGTTCCCTCCACTTGCCTGAGATGGTTAACAGTCCAAGGCATTTCAGTTGTAGAATGGTTGGGTGCAACAGTAAAACATATGTGAGATGTGGGAAGTGCCAAATGTTGCTTTGTGTCTCCAAATAAAAAAATCACAGTATTTCCTCAGATATCATAAATGAATTGATTTTTGTGAAATAGAAAGCCCAGTGCAATCACTTGTTCCTGAACCAATGGCTTACAGCTAGTGAAGTGTCAGTGACTTCTAAGTTGGTCCCTGATCTACATTTTTATTATTATATTGTTATATAAATAAGTTTTAATATCCTGCTTACAACAAATTCAGTGGAGCTTTTAATTTTCTTAAATAGCTCTTGAATTTTGTTAGTTTCACATTCGTGATCAATGAACTCCCCTTGTGCACTGTAGTGCACATGTTGTAAAATTTAAATAAAATTGGTTAAAAACAATTTTGTTTTTGTAATGTGTTTTTTTTACCGTCCCAACACTTGATTTATCTGAAAAAGAAAAAAAGAAAAAGAAAAAAGGAAAATGCTTTTCCTTTTTTTCTTTTTTCTTCCTCCCTGGGTCTCAGGAGGACATTGTGTCTATCTTACTTTTAAATTGCTGACTATTTCAAGAAAGCACCCAAAAGACGGGGACCAGTGTTTATCATTACATATCTCCATTTTGAGTGTGGCAAGTCTATCATTCCCCTGTTATTCATAGACCTCAGTGGAGGTTTTTGTTTTTTTGTTTTTTTTACCTCTATAAAAGTTAATTGACTCTTTACAGTGACCTGCTATGGTTAATAATAACCTGCTCCGTCATGAGTGGAATCAAACCTTTTCTTCACTTTAGCATTTAACATTCCCAACCATATAATATGATACATTAATCGAACTACAGCTACTAAAAACACAATTTTCTTAATGCAAACATCAGTAACTCAAAATTAGCAACCAAAGGGTTCAGTCTGCAGTTCACACTCATGTGAAGCTACAGCCTCCCCCCTTAGTCTCTATCATCCTTCTGTTCTTGCAAAAACAAAACAAAGCAAGACGAAACATCCACCCTTCTTTTACAGGCTGGGTGAATTGTTGTGGACATTCACTAATCCTAAAGTCGGCACCGTTTTTGTCTCAATATCAAGTCAGTTAAACTTTTAGTCGTCAGTCCGTCACAGTCCAGTCACATGCATACATCCACACACATTCATACCAGATATTGCTGATAATGGAGTCTCACGCGCAACCTATTCGAGCCTCCATCACCAGCAAGATGACGTCATCATTTTGAAGGAAACAGTTCCTTGTTTTTGGACTGGATTGACTCGCTGCAATCCTTTTAGGCTCGGGACTTCTCATTCGATCAGTGTCCCATATAAGTGAATTTCTCCCAAGCTCATTATAATCATGGAGAAAAATACTTTGCGACTGTTTTCAGTAAGAATATTTTATAGCGCTTTAAAGTTCAATCTCTCAGGCCTGGATTAAAGAGCTGATTTGTTAAATCAGGAACTCACAAAATACCAAAATATCACCACCGGTGGATCATACAGTGGGGCAAAAAAGTATTTAGTCAGCCACCGATTGTGCAAGTTCCCCCACTTAAAATGATGACAGAGGTCAGAAATTTGCACCAGAGGTACACTTCAACTGTGAGAGACAGAATGTGAAAAAAAAATCCATGAATTCACATGGTAGGATTTGTAAAGAATTTATTCGTAAATCAGGGTGGAAAATAAGTATTTGGTCAATAACAAAAATACAACTCAATACTCACCAAATACCAAACAGGTAAGGTGTAATTGAGCCATAGTGCTTGGTCTCTTTGTCCGATGTAAATCAATTGCAGTTAGAGGCTACATTAATTTTCTTTCTGTAAGCACTTATTGAAATCATCTGAGCACATTACAAGTACATATTTGCTTACTCTGTATGCTCAAATGTGACCCGTTATGGCCACTAGAAAAAAAGAGGAGGCCCGAAAAACAGGTGGGGGTCCTCCACCACCACCGCTCACAGAGCCTGGCCACTTGGCTTCCACATTTGTGATAATGTTGGCAGCATCACATATGATCTTCACAGTGCAGAGAACACAAATTAGCATCCATTACTATAATGAAATGATTTGTTAGTTTGAAATGCTACAGGGAACTATGTACCTGCACATTAATGCTGTGGAACGACTTCCTGTTCACATAGTCTCCTTCATTTACTGAAGGAGCAATGATTGGAATGTGAGTCCCATCTATACAGCCAATCACGCCTGGGAACCATGAAAATAAATGTACAATTTAAGTAGTAGTTCAAGTATCACCACACCATGAATTAAATTTTGTTCATCCTGCTACCTGCAATTTTGTGGCATCCCTCTTTGATAAATCTTGTGGGTCTATGACCGGGGAACACCACAAACGAGTACAGGAGACGTTTCAGTGCAACTGTAACATTCCTGACTGCCCGACAGACGGTAGCCTTGGAAACGTGCTCAGCGTCACCAATATTATACAGAAAGCTCCCGTTTGCAAAAAACCGAAGTGCAATACAAATAATATGTACAGAACTGAGAGAATGTCCACGATGTGTCACATGAGCAATATTAGGCCTGAGGATGTTATTCAAATAACTTATAGATTGTGCTGAAAAACGGTAACGTTCAAACAGGAAATCATCAGGAAATGATAAAATGTCCGAACGCGCACTAATCACTCTCTCCCGGCGGAGAGCTCTGCGGAGAATTTGGGCTTCAACATCTACTGGCTCTTCAAGGAAGGAGCACGCCATGTCTGACACTTCCTACAGTCAGGTTTCCGACACAGAGGCGGAGAACGTCAGGGTTAGTTGAAGTAAACCTGCTAGGGAGCAGGTTAGCTTCACGGAGTGTGTCGTCATAGTAACTCACTCAGGATTAATCTAAACTCGCTTTGTGAAACCGAAAACCCAGAGTTTTCGTTAACTCAGGGTATACTTACTCAGAGTTTGCACTAAACCGGCTTCCTGAAATAGGGCCCAGATCTAAATCCAATCAAGAATCTGTGGCAAAATCTGAAAACTGCTGTTTACAAATGCTGCCCATCTAATCTGACTGAGCTGGAGCTGTTTTGCAAAGAAGAATGGGCAAAGATTTCAGTCTGTAGATGTGCAAAGCTGGTAGAGACATAAGGCAAACCGGATTATAAGGAGCACTGTCAATTTCCAGAAAAATCAAAGGACTGATTTTTAGAGTGCCTTATTTTCCAAAAAGCACAGTAATAACATAATAACAACGGCCCGCTAGCATGCTCTTGGTTGCTGAGGGCTATGCTGTGGCTGAGCTGCAAGATTAACTCTGCAAAACCAACTTTCATCAAGTAACAGGGCTCTAGAGTGCAACCAATTTGGTCGCAAATGCGAATCCGTGTAAATGAGAGCAGGTACACTGATTCCACACAAAGACGTAAACACAGAACGGACCGACGCATCAGAATCAACTTTGTCTTTCTCGGCTTTCTCACCCGACGGCTCGTAGACGGACACGCTGTCGGAGCTTAGCGATCCTGATGCGTCCGGTCCGCGCTGCGATTACGTCTTCTTGCGCTGATTCTGAGCTGCAGGTTTTGTCTCTCCAACCAAAATTCACAGAGCCAGCAGCAAAAGAAGCAGCAAACTGCGCTTCACATTTGATCAATGTCATTAATTTTGCTGTTTTGCTTCCACGACTATTAAAATCACACTCCATGCACAGCTAGCTCTCTCTCTATCTGTCTCTGTACTTCAAGAACAGTTTCCCGTCTCCAATCTCTGTTTTCTGTATTATTCATGCGCTTATTACCCACCAGTCTACCGTTGTTTTTTCCCTGCTAATATTAGCATCACACGGCACAGCTTCTGTATCACGTGGTATAAGGCTCCGCCCTTGTCATTTGTTGAGCAGGAAGAGTGAGCACTTGGTTTCATGCAGAGTACGTCCCGGATCAAAATGCGGTACAATCGTCGTCGTCTTTTTTTTTTCTTTTTCTTTCTTTTAAATCGTCATTTGGAAATGAGATCGCAAATAAGTTTGAATCGAGATCGCGATTTTCTAACGATTAATCGTGCAGCCCTAATCCTATTAGTCGACTAATCGCAAAAATAATCGGTGACTAGTCGACTATCAAAATAATCGTTTGTGGCAGCCCTAATGCACACAGGGAAAAGTTAGAGAGGAAAAGAGAGAGCAGGAAATTACTCTTACTCTTAGGACGTATATGGCCCAACAGGCCTCGTGATACAGATGAGCTACATCCTCCTGGAAAGCAGCTGCCAATACAGTCTCCCCCATCTGCTGCAAGGCAGATGCTTCAAAACAGAGTGAGAAGTAAAGAGAGAGGGAAGGAACTCAAACAAATTAACACTATATTTTATCTTTAATAATCATATATATTGCTTTACCAAAACAGCTTGTTTTTGTGTTTTTTAAACTACCATCTCTCTTAAACCAACTTGAATTGAACAGTGAGCACAGCCACTAAGTTCTATGTAACAAAAATACAGGGATGGGAGGGAGGGAGACGGTACCTGCACTGACGTTTAAAAAGAAGGAATAGGAGGAGGAGGGGTGGAGGTGGTGGAGCTCTCCGACAGGGGGAAAACTGAGATTTCAGTAAAGCTCAGTCCAAAGCACTTTCCTAATGATTTCCCTGTAACATTAGTCCTCGAGGTCCCCGTCACAGCAGACTACTGTGAGCGCCACCAGACAGTTAATGAGACAAAAACGAGACGCTCTTACAGCCAGGAGGATGCTTCCAGATGACGCTTGATTAATTTGATTGATTATCTGTGAATAAGTCTTGAGCCTCTCCTCAGTTCTTTATATTTTGCCTGTGCTGAGCCAGATGTTCTTCTTCTTCCTTTCTTTAGACTTTCTGAAGGTCATTTAAAGTTTTTCTTTGGACATTAACTGCTTTTTCACCCATTTTCAGTCCAGTCCTTGTACCTGATCGCTTTCAGAGCGATTTTTTTGTTTTTTGGGGGGGTTAAACCACTTAACCTAACTCAAGGGGACAAACCCGAGTTGTCAAATACAATACAAAACACACAACTTAGCAAAGAACCAATTTTAAATTTTATCTTTAGGGACTTTGTTACTAGCAACCTGTCACAGAAACACACTATTTAATTTCTTTGGATTGGGAAAGTAGAAGACAGAAAAAAAGGGGACAAGCTGAAAAATCTATCTACAGTGGAGGAACAGTACCTGAAAGTCATGTCAAAAAAATATTCAGCAAACACCTGACACAGGACCTGAAAGATGCACTTGGTCCTTCAGTTGATCCATCTAGTGTTCACCAAAGCCTCATCTCATGGTGTCAGTGAAGGGTGGCTGTCAAGAAGCCATTATTAAGGAAGGGAACAGGGAGAAAAGGCTGAGGGATAACAAATTACACAAGAACTGGACTGAAAATCAGTAGCAGCAGGTCTGATGGAGTGATGAACCAAAATTTGACAGTTCTGGTTCAAATTGTGGTAATATGTCTACAACCACCTGTAAACTACTGTACAGCTCTGCCATAGTTTGGGTCTGCATTTCAGCCAGGGTGTTGGGGATTTCGTCAAAATTGATGGAATTATGAAAAGTACCACCAGACTTTGATGCACCATGCAATACCATCTGGAAAGCGTCTGATCGGCAGCAGCTTACTAAACACATCGAAACACCATCATTCATGGACTGACCTGAGCCGTGTGGGATCATCTCGGCAGAGAATGGAACAAAACGGCAGCTGATATCGAAAGAAGAGCTCTGAATGTCCTTAAAGAAGCTCGGAGAACTATTCCTGAAGACTACTTAAAGGAATTCCAAAGAAATGTGCCTAAGAGAGTTCAGGGCGTGCTGAAGATAAAGATGCTCAAGCTCATTACCTCATTATATCAACTCTGTTTTTGCCTTTTATATTGTATTTTCATGTAAACTTTTCAAATTTAAATTGTTGCACCCGTTTCCCATTACCCAGCAAGTTATATCTTAGAATTAAGGTGTGGCTCAAACTTTTGCACAGTCCTACATTTCCCATCTATAAAATGATTTGACACCTGATAAACCTTTAAAAGCACTGACCTGCCTCTCCAACTCTCTGTTTTAAACAACACGCACTTACCAGCAGTTGTGTTGCGTTTTCGTCAGGTTAGTGGCTCAGACCTAAAACATCCCAACATTATCTCTAATTCAGGTCTGGACCCAAGCTGACCCATTAAAGTACGTGGTACTCCTTTTATTTGTACTTGTGTACTCAGGCATAAATTAGACTTTTCAGGTACAAACTAAATAACACAAAGAGGAGCTTATGAATAAGAATGAAACTGAGAGGCCCACTGCAAGAAGATACACACCCAAGTGCTGAGATTGTAAAGATGAAAAGTGAGCAGAGGAAAACGAGCGTTTCAGGACAACCAGGCGGTTTCCTCTTCTTCCCATCTGGCAGCCTCACAGCGGGGAGTTATGAGGTAGCCCCAACCTACCTCACATCTCCCCGCTGTGCAAGAACGAGCTCAGCAACACAAGCATCCTTTCTCTTTCGCGAGTGCATACGTGCACATCTACAGTGCTGCATGCCAATGAACCCATTTTCTTGGAGCACCTACACAAGCTGCAATCTACAGATCGTGTTTCACAGCGCTACAGCGAGAGGCAAACACCTCCCTCTGTTTGTGCTTCATTCTAGCTTCGCCCTTCTCTTCCCAACCACACACACCAACACCTTCCTCTTGTGAATTTTATTTTAATCCTTAACATAAAGACAGCTATAAATTAGGATAATCAAACTTGATTTATTACCTCCTGCACCCCCCCCCCCCCACTGTGTGTTCAACAGGAAGCTAAAAGTTGTTAGCTGTTAAAGTGTTCAAAAAACAGCAGGAGCTCGGTGTGAGGCCACAGTGGGCCAAAAAACACAAGATGACCTCCAGCAAGGACAAAATGTATCTGGACGTCTCTGTGAGCATCTGTCTCACTGTGTAAGTGTAGCACAGTGTCTGTGTGTGCATGGCTGGGCAACAGAGACAGCACAACTGAAAGCCAGCACTCAGACGAGGACCCGGTGCATCGTCTGTCTCATCTCAGCCAGTTTACTTACAAACTCTTTAAGTTTGAATTTTAAAGCCGACAATGTGCACAGGGCAGTGATATTTAAAATGAAGGTAAACTATTCCAATCTCTGCAGCCCCAATTGTGTATCTCACACACACACACAGTCCTGAATTCATTACTGAAGTCTCATCCAGACGTTCAATGTGCTGTGTAATTAAATTGAGACGTGGGGTCAAAATTCCCACCTAGATTGAGTGAGATGAAATAGAAATCGGCTCTCCTCTAACTGACTTTATAGAAATAATTGCATAAGCTGCATTTATAACTGTTATTAAATAACAGCAGCACACGAGAACTAAAGTGTAATCCCAGCACATTTCGCTTCGCTTGCACTGATTCTTTAGAGATGACGACCGTGGTGGGTAATTAAGGGCAAACAATATACAAGTGGCGTGAAAAATGGAGGCTGCATTACCTTTCCAAAGCTTCCTTTCCCGATGGCCCGCAGTATCTGGAAGTGGTCAAAGTTTACTGTGGAGAAAATGAGAAGCAGTTAGTGAGAACGTGTCAGTTTGAGCTGAGCTATAAAACAGGGAACATGACATGTACAGCACTGTGCAAAAGTCTTGAGCCATCCCTCATTTGCTTCCAGGGATCCGGACTTCCCTGTAATCTTTAAAGTGGTATTAAGGAATAGCTCTCCAGGCTTTTTAAAGTGTTTCTGATTTTTAATCCAGGGCTTGTATTTGACCACTTTTTGTCTGTTAAGACCCTTCACACTAATCTCTGAAACATTCAAACATAAACAGACACCTAAGTCACGGAAAGGACCAGAAAACTTAACAAAGAACCAATTTTAAATTGTATCTTTACACATTTACTTGCAGCCTATTGCAAAAAAACAAAAGCCCACATCATTTGTTCTCACTTCTTTAGTTGAAGAATGCAGTTAATAACACCGTTAACACAGACTGACCTGGCAAAACACGAAAAAATAAGGGGGTGGTTCAAGACTTTTGCTCGGTACTGTATGAGAAATGGAAATGTGCACTTCACAATGTATCGCTGCACTTCGGCAGTACTGTGCAGATTAAATGTTTTTTCCTTCCCGATGCATGTGAAAGGTTAAGACTTACATCTCCAAATGTACTGGAACTGATTTGAACCAGAGGACTCAGCCACACTGTTACTATGTACTGCATAAACACGTTTACCGATGAAGGTAAATCAGACGCTGTCCTGACTGTGTGGCTAAATTTTGTGCTGAAAGCATCAAATCAATTGAATATCATTAACTTGCTATGAGAGGTTTTTACTCCAAGTGTGACTTTTTCTGGCTTCATACACCTTTCAGGGTCAAATTCAAGCACTTTGTGAGCACGTTTAATGTCCATTTTCAACATTTTCCAGCATATTACCATAAAAAGGATGCATATTTCACTTCGCATCACCTGAGTAAGACCACGTGAAAGGCCAAATTAATAAGTCTTCTCATCAGATATTGATGCTTCTTTCTTATGTGACACAAAAAACAGGAGGACACAGATCTTTGCTTGTGTTGTTTTTTAAGTTCATTCATTCAAAACTAACTGTAAGACGCTTAACTACATTGCAGTCTGTGTTATTGTTGTAGACCTAATTATCACCTTTAAAGTGTTTGTGCTAATAACATCATGTAGAGTAAGACAGGCATAGAGAACAGCACTGACTGGGAGAGGCTTTGAACAGATGACATACTCAGATCAATTCAACACTTTAGACTTTAAAAATGCACAAGCGTCTTTCAAAAACCCATTTATTTAATCTATCATCATTGATATTATTATGTACAGTTATAATGTTCATCTCCCTTAAATAAACAGGCAGCCTTAAAGTGTGAAATAGTCACTTGTCTACTGTCTCAGTGGCTGATAGTGCCCCACAGGCCTCAATGTCAGCTTGAAGCCATTATGTTTCAATTGTTTAATGAGAAACAGATTTTGAATGAAAGCGAGGAAACTTCGGTAGCACAAAAAAGTGCCTATTCTTTCTTCCCATATGGTTCAGTCATATTACCGTCATTTCCCCCTAAGCTGTAGTGATGTGCGATACCACTGATTTCCTTTCCGATCCGATACCAAGTAATATTCAGGGTGGTATCGACGATACTGATCCGATACCGATACTTTGTACAAAACGGATTTTATTTATTGTATCTCAAATTATAGCGTCATAATGATTACAGGACATCAGAATACCTTCTTCTTATCACTTAATAATGCAGAGTTCATCATATAGAAATAAAAAAACTAAAGTTGTGTGCTATTTGAACACCTTGCCTGCCTGGAGGACTAAAGGACTCCGTGAGAGACTCTCACCCTAGCAGCACCTGTCCCTCTCCTCCTCTTCAGTTCGCCTCAACATACGCTTGTCATATTTTGTGATATGATTTACTCTGAGGTGTTTGACAAGGTTAGTGATGTTGCCACAACCATACATGCCAACCCTCCCGATTTTTCCGGGAGAATCCCACCTTTCTCCAGATTTTCCACCCGGACAACAAAGTTGAAAAACCATATCGCAGAATTCATAGCGCGGCCCAGCCAATTCCAGTTTCCAACAATGACGGCAGCGACTTAGTTTTAATATCACTCTTATTTCTCTTTCTGGGTCGCAAAAAAACTTTTAACATATTTTCAGGTGAGAATGTAGCTGTGTAAACTTCAAATATCTGAGCCGACCGACACATCGTCTTCAAACCCCCGCGGTCTTTCACCACTCGGGTTAAACATGATGTACAAGTCACTTTGATAACTTAAAAATGTTCTTGTTTGGCTTTTTCAGTGTTTTATTTGTTCGTGAGTAAATCGGTTTGGCTGAGATTAAAGTTATTAGATTAGATTAAATTAAACTTTATTATTCCCTCGGGAGGGTTCCTCCGGGGTTTTCACACAGCTGAATAAACGTCAAACAGAAAACTGATTAAACAGAAGAGTTTACGTCAGTGTCCGGTTATATTTTAGACAGCAAGGAGCAGACGGCAGAGTTTCACTCCACCGAGGGAGCTCGTGACGTACTACCCGGCTTTCTTTAGACCGCGAAGGCCGGTCCTCAGGTGGAAGCAGCCTCTGAATTTGGACACCCCCGCTGTTTCCGGGCCGGCCAATAATAACGGTGACATTTAACGTATTTTATCCGATAAATAAACCCTGTAAAATATATTTATCCGCCCAAACAGCCCTTTTGAATGTCTCCCTAATTCTGAGGTCTCAAGGTTGGCAAGTATGGCCACAACACCTCCCTTTTTTTGCCACATTTATTGCAAACCACGGCTCAGCTGTTGTGGAGGTAAAATACATCCGCACAATTACGCTCAGCCATTGTTGTGAGTGCGCACGCCAAGGGGCTGCGAGACATTTATACAGCCGTATTTCGCACATGACTATGAAAGGCGGAAGAGGAAGTAGTTCCTTTGAATGTAGGCAATCCGAATGTTATAGTTTCTTTCCACTGTGTTCCTGTTAATGATAAACTACAAATTTACTCTAAATTACTAAAATATCGATATTTTAATGTGAGAATCGATTCTAGAACATAAATGATTGGTATCGGAGGAATCGATATTTCAGGATCGATCCGCACATCACTACTAAGCTGTTCCCAAAGACACCAGGTTAATACTTGAAAAGGCTGCAGCGATACACAAAAATATCATCAATATTCTGTTTACTTGGTGACAACGTCGCTTTTAGCCTTCAATCAGAAAGCCTGACGTTGGCTAGTTAAGCATCGGGCTAACGTTTAACGCTTTCACTTGAGGGAAGTAACTCGTATTACTGCTACTGCTGTGTAATCTTGGTTCAATTCACAGCATATTCTACAAGTTACCCTGCAATAACTAACTGTTAGAATAGCGCCACCGTATTGTATCGCACTGAGTGCACTTCAATCCTTTATCCCGCGAGTTTGCTAGCTAGCAAAATAATAATACCAATTTGAAACAAATAACATGTGTAACGTACACACTCGAGAAAATTATTTACTAGTACTTACGCAAACTCCCCCGTTGTGAAAACGTACAAATCCTTCTTGTATTTTTCGTTTTCCAGCAAACACTCATTAAAACGGCCTCCAGGCACATTAGCGCACTCACCCCCGACTGATCAGGGAGGGGGTGAGGGGTCACACACTGAAACAGACTAACGTGCAGAGGTACAGCCCAGGCAGAGAAATGTTGCTTTTAGACTTTGCGACTCGTTTTATTTCTCTATCTGATAAGAAAACTATTCAATCAGATAGTTATTTGTGGTGAATGAAATACGGTTACAGTTTCAAGACGTTTTAAGCACCAAATCCGAAATCCAAGCACTGCAATATTAAAATCCAATTCAATTTCTTGTTTGCTCCGAAATCTACGACATGACTATATACAGAAAAGCTTGACATGGTATGCAAAAAACCCCCGAAGACAATACAAATACAAATACATGAACAAAAAATGTTTTAACTGTCAGTTATGTCATTTTAAAATTTTCCAAAACTAAGATTTTCTTTGATTGACTGATATTAAATTGATTAGGGTCAAGTTTAGTGTGAACAATATTACACAAGCAAGCACGTGTGTGCGCATGCGCACATATGAGAATCCCTTCGATCGCTTCTCATATGTGCGCATGCGCACATATTAGAATCCCTTTGATCGCTTCTCATATGTGCGCATGCGCACATATTAGAATCCCTTCGATCGCTTGTGACGTGGTAACTTTGCTTTGATCCTTTCTGACGTCATAACTTTGCTTTGATCCCAAAACCCATAAATAGGAGCGCTCACCTGTTACTTTATGCTTAACGGACGTTGACCTGCAGCAACTGAAACCCTTTCGAGAAGTTTTGAGAGCAATTTACGAGAGAAACCAAAACAAGTTCAGTTTTGTTTCTCACCAATCCACAGCGCAAACAGACACATTACACCATGTCAGCCAACCCATCCTTCGGCTCAGATGAGCTTGGAATATCTAAAGGGACCATTTTGGGAGATCACCACATGGTGGAGGCTTTCCTTGGAGAAGGAAGCTTTGGTGTTGTAACGAAATGTCGCGATACAAAAAACAACAAAACTGTTGCTATTAAAGTCAACAAGAACGACCCTGAAATTCTGCTCCAGGCAAAACTGGAAATTTTCATCCTGGAGCAGCTACGACGCTTGGATCCAGACAGGTGCAACATTGTCGAATGGAACGGCTATTTCCTCGATGGAGAGCGCATTTGCTTGAATTTCGAACTCCTCGACCAAAGCCTGTCAGACTACATAGGGGACCGGAATAACCAAGGTCTCCCAATGAGAGAAATCAGGCCAATTTTGAATCAGCTCGCAAATGCTCTGTTCCACCTGGGTTCTGTGGGAATAGTGCATGCTGACCTCAAACCTGTCAACATCATGGTTGTGAACCGCAGTGAGTCTCAAGTCAGAGTCAAACTCATAGACTTTGGCATCGCATGTAACACCTCTGCAGTGATTCCTTGTGACTGTGTGGGGACAATTGGTTATTGTGCACCTGAGATTATGCTTGGCACTCCATATGATGAAGCAATCGACATGTGGTCTCTGGGGCTGGTAGCTGTGGAGCTTGCTACAGGGGTGCCTCTCTATCCTGGGGAAGACGATTATGATGTTTTGAAATTCATAATTGAAACTCAGGGTCAGCTACCAGACCATCTTCTAGAGTCTGGCTTGTACACTGACAGCTATTTCATCGAGGATAACCACAACGAACAGCGCTGGACATTTAAGACCCCAGAACAATTTCAATACGAGACAGATTATCGATCCAAGGAAACTCGATCGATAAAACTTAAGTGTCTCGATGACCTCGAACAACTGCTGAAGGTTAGGCGAGGACCGGAAAATGGCCAAACATTATTTGTAAGGCTAATCAAAGAAATGTTGGCCTTGGATGCAAATCAGCGCATAACACCCTCGGAGGTTCTGAAGCATCCCTTTTTCGACCCTGGCCTCTCAAGGAGAACCCCCTGCACGGACATGAATAGTACAGGGGGAGAACTCCTTGTGCTCTCTCAGCAGCCTTCAAGCTGGAAAAGTCATGGATCGCAAAAATTCAGCTGCAGTTTCCAAAACTCAGTTGAATTTCCTCAAAAAAGAGACATCAACACCTCAGCCAACCCATCTGCCTCTGAAGATGATCTTCAAATAATGAAAGGGACCATTTTAGGAGATCACCACGTGGTAGAGGCCTTCCTTGGAGAAGGAGGCTTTGGTTTGGTAACCAGATGTCGCGATACAAAAAACAACAAAACGGTTGCTATTAAAGTCAACAAGAGCGACCCTGAAATTCTGCTCCAGGCAAAACTGGAAATTTTCATCCTGGAGCAGCTACGACGCTTGGATCCAGACAGGTGCAACATTGTCGAATGGAACGGCTATTTCCTCGATGGAGAGCGCATTTGCTTGAATTTCGAACTCCTCGACCAAAGCCTGTGGGACTACATTGGGGACCGGAATAACCGAGGTCTCCCAATGAGAGAACTCAGGCCAATTTTGCATCAGCTCGCAAATGCTCTGTTCCACCTGGGTTCTGTGGGAATAGTGCATGCTGACCTCAAACCTGGAAACATCATGGTTGTGAACCGCAGTGAGTCTCCCGTCAAAGTCAAACTCATAGACTTTGGCCTCGCATGTCCTGCTTCTGCAGTGATTCCTGGTGACCGTGTGGGGACAATTGGTTATTGTGCACCTGAGGTTATGCTTGGCATTCCATACGACAAAGCAATCGACATGTGGTCTCTGGGGCTGGTAGCTGTGGAGCTTGCTACAGGGGTGCCTCTCTATCCTGGGGAAGACGATTATGACGTTTTGAAATTCATAATTGAAACCCAGGGTCAGCTACCAGATCATCTTCTAGAGTCTGGCTTGTACACTGACAGCTATTTCATCGAGGATAACCACAACGAACAGCGCTGGACATTTAAGACCCAAGAACAATTTCAATACGAGACAGATTATCGATCCAAGGAAACTCGATATATAAAACTTAAGCGTCTCGATGACCTCCAACAACTGCTGAAGGTTAGGCGAGGACCGGAAAATGGCCAAACATTATTTGTAAGGCTAATCAAAGAAATGTTGGCCTTGGATGCAAATCAGCGCATAACACCCTCGGAGGTTCTGAAGCATCCCTTTTTCGACCCTGGCCTCTCAAGGAGAACCCCCTGCACTGACATGAATAGTACAGGGGGACAAAACCTTGTGCTCTCTCAGCAGCAATCATCGTTTGGGTGGCCAGAATTCTAGGGGAGCTAGAAAATTCTTGTGGAAAAAAAGCCCAAAACAATAACATCAACAAAAACAACCAATGAATATGGTCTTAAACTTGGGCACAATTTGGCTTGAAATCCATCAACTAATCTCTCAATATTCAAAGCGGAACAGCAGACAACTTACCATCACATCAGTCCTTCAATCAGACCTACAACAAACGTCTTCCTTCTCTCACCCCAACCGGTCGCAGCAGATGGCCGCCCCGACCTGAGCCTGGTTCTGCCGGAGGTTTCTTCCTGTAAAAAGGGAGTTTTTCCTTCCCACTTTCGCCAAAGTGCTTGCTCATAGGGGGTCATATGATTGCTGGGTTCTCTGTATGTATTATTGTAGGGTCTACCTTACAATAATACATACAGCCTTGAAGTGAGTGGTGATGTGATTTGCTGCTGAATGAATTGGGAACTAATTGGAAATCTGGATATTAATTAAATAAACCTGCTTTGAGCATCAATTAATTGTTGTTTGAAATTCTTTATAAATATATAAATATAGTGCCACTCTTCTACTGTTTAAATTGCAACTGTTTAAAACTGACTAATTTATTCATACACTTAAGCATAAACACACGCACAGTAAATGGCCTGTATTTGTACAGCGCTTTACTTAGTCCCCAAGGACCCCAAAGAGCTTTACACTACATTCAGTCATTCACACATTCACACACTGGTGATGGCAGCTACATTGTAGCCACAGCTGCCCTGGGGCGCACTGACAGAGGCGAGGCTGCCGGACACTGGCGCCACCGGGCCCTCTGACCACCACCAGTAGGCAACGGGTGAAGTGTCTTGCCCCGGGACACAACGACCGAGACTGTCGGAGGCGGGGCTCAATCTGGCAACCTTCCAATTACAGGATGAACTGCGAACTCTTGAGCCACGATTGCCCTATATACACATATACTTTACAGTACTAGTCAGTGCTTACATACTAGTTCTTTTCCCTACTTTTTCATGCTTACTGGTACAAATGCCTGTTACTAGAGTTAAATGCTATCAATGTATTCTCACAGTTATGGAACTGTACAAATGCATACAAAATAACGCTCACGTAAACATAACTGTGCACTAGTTTGCCCTTATTGCTGCAGTTTGTTTCAAGTTGTTCTCTCACACACACACACACACACACACACACACACACACACACACACACACACACACACACACACACACACACACTATGTAACGTTTCAGCAAGAAAATACCGCCCCTCCCCCCCACAGTGACACCACCACCACTAGTCTGCACAGCTGACATGAGGCAGCATGGATCCATCCTTTCATGCTATTTATGCCAAATTCTGACCCGACCATCTGCATGTCAGAGCAGAAATCAAGACTCATTAGACCAGGCAACATTTATCCAATCTTCTCATGTCAAATTTTGAGAACTGTAGCTTCAATTTCCTGTTCTTAGCTGACCAAAACGCTCTTCTGCATTCTTTGGTTGCAACAAATGGTTGTATGAGCTACGGTTGCCTTCCTATCAGACATTTTTCTCTGACCGTTGACATCAATAAGGCAGTTTTTCCAAGAGAACTGCCTTTCACTGGATATTTTCTCATTTTTGTCACCGAAAAGGGTGTCTGTGTTACTTCTTGTCTTATATATATTGTCTCTGTTTTCCTCTGTCCTTTGTCAGTGTCTGTTCACCTACCCCTGTGTCTCCATATTCCCAGTGTTCAAGGTTTCCGAGTGTTTTCCCAGTTTAGGTTTTCATGGTTGGTTCTGTTTGCTACTCAGCCAGAATAAACAGCTCGCTCTTTTTAAAAGTAGGCTCCAGAATGGATGATGGCATGTTCGCATGTCTTTATGCAACACTGAGTGTGCTGAACTAAAGGTAGGCCTAGTTTCATTTTCATGGTCATTATTATCATGACAATGATTACGCCTTATTCTGATTATTTCTCCCTTTTGGAGATGTAACATTTACATGAGGGGTGTAGGAACATTTCCCCCTAAATATTTTTAGATAAATTTTTGTTGAAGTCACTGTTTTTGTCGTATTGATGATGCAGCTAGAATAAGTGCTTTTAAATAAAAGAATAACCATTCAAAGTGCTCAGTGGTGAAACTGTAACTCTTTCAGAGTTTGACAGCTGGACAAGTGATGCCGTATTTAAAGAAACATGAGATGAGTGCAGCATATTATCTGAACAGAGATCATTCAATGAGCAAGAATAAACACTGAAAGAGAAACACTTCACTGTTGATTATCATATGAAGTCTAATAAAAGCTGTTAATCTGTTAATATCCTGCTAATCTGCATACAGCAAATACAGAACATGCGACTTTAAAGCATCCAGCAAAGTGATAACTGTCCTCTGCCCACTAAGTAGTGACTCTACAAAAGATTATTTTCAATATCATCTTTATATTATATTTAGTTATTCTCCAGCGCAACAATGTAAGGAGCTCTGTGATTGGTTAGGAAAGGACAGACTGGCCACCTCGATTTTTCTTCACTGCACATTGATCCATAGCTTTGCTCTGTAAAGGCTAACAAAGTGCTTTTGCTTTACAAAGACATTCAGCGTCGGTATTCACTCTTTTAAAATGCCACTGAACACTGGAGTGAAATGGAGCCCTGATCCTCAGAGTTTTATTGTTGCTAACATTTCTTATAGATAGCACAGATAGTGCCCCACTGCAGTAATCACTCATGTCTAGATATTCCTGTTAAAAATGAGTTTTTCCTCCCCACTGTAACATGGCAAACATAGCAAACGGATAATCCAGCTGAAGCTTCAGACAGCCGTCAGACAGTGAAACACTGCCATCTGCTGGACGCGAATAACAAAGACGCTGCTTTGACGGGTGAGGGAGTTTCAACAAGTCTGCAACGACTCAAGCATCAAACTACAGAACTATTCTAGCGGACATGGTGCTCTAATGACTGCTTCATTAACGCAGCTCAGAAAGGATCATAGAAACTCAATAAATTATGAAATACAAAACTTACTGTTTCACTGCACACACAAACCTTCTCTCATTAGCACAACACTGCCCAGGCCTCAGAGTGTATTCCTTATAACCTATTAAACCTTAGCATGTTATTTTAAAGTCTTACAGGTGAAACAGCCAACCAGTGAGCCTAACTGTAATTTAAAATATTCAGCTGCAAAAATGCTTTTAGCAAATAGTTTTTTATGACTGTGCTAAGATTCAATACTAGATTTTTGCTGGTCTGATTAAAAGGTTAAATGTAGAAGTTTTGGGATCATATATTAATACTTCCAAAACAATAAAGTTGTTGTAGAGAATCTATGTTCATTATTGTTGCTCATCATGGAAAGACAAAGACGTCAGACTCTGCTGAAAAATTTTACACTCCTACTCTCTGCACACAGCGGTCTGAGGGACCTTCCAGGATCGGGGATTTTATTTATTTTGTTCTTTTTCGGTCTTACTGGTTAGTAGGTGGTGATTTTGTACCTGGTGATCTCTCATTTGGAACATGATTTGCTCTGGAGCAGATTAGGTTCAAAGCATTATGTCTTGGATTACAAAAAAATCCCACATTAAACCTTGAAGTTAGCCGGATAAGACAGCGTTCTGTTTCACAGTAAAGGCCTCAGAGAGTTGTTGCTAACCAAAGTCTATCTTGTACAGCCACGCAGCATCTAATGACGTTTTGTAACCTGTCACTACAAAGGAGCAGTGAAATGATTGCTGTTTTAGTGCACATACACAGTGTGGTGATCAGTATAAGGACATTAAAGTGATGTTGCAGAAAGCTGCATCTGGTCAGAAGGAAAAAAAACACGCACACTTGGAAGACTTGGCCAGATTTGCACAAAATGAATGGCTGACAGTGGACAGATACAAGGATGTGGATGGTCACACCCTCGTGCATTAAAGAGGCCGTTCACAAAACCAAACACTCAACAGACACAATAAGACAGCTGATCAGTTTGCCTCACTAACTCATCTACACAAGGCGTGTTGTAGAAGTAGAGCAGGGCGATATGGCCAAAAATATTCATCACGATATAAATTTGAAAATGTGCGATAACGATATAACTGACACGAGACAAAATACTTTACAACTCCACTTCATTTGTGCAAAAAATAAACAAAACCAATCAATGTATTTTCACTTAAATAAGCAGCTGCTTTTCATGTGCATTAAACTTATATAAAAATGTAACAGTGCAAATGCAAATTCCTCGCTGACAGTTTAACCAAAAGGCATTTCCAGTGGAAACTGGCCGACATATCCTCAGCACAACCATGTATAATATCCACAAAACTTAAAAAGAGGTTAAACAAACACACAGTACAGTGATATTATGTTGAAGCACAGTACGTATCACTCCGCGAGGCTCCTGCCTACGATAGCCGTAATGCTCCAACAATCCATCAAGCGGTGCGGCTTCGTAGCTTAGCAAAGTCGTACTAAAACATTTGACAGATTTTCGAGCGCCGTGCACATAAAATCGTTTCCAGGTCAGTAAACACAACCAGGATTCATACAGTGGCTTGCAAAAGTATTCGGCCCCCTTGAACTTTTCCCCATTTTGTCACATTACAGCCACAAACATGAATCAATTTTATTGGAATTCCACGTGAAAGACCAACACAAAGTGGTGAACACGTGAGAAGTGGAACGAAAATCAGACATGATTCCAAACATTTTTTACAAATAAATAACTGCAAAGTGGGGTGTGTGTTCAGCCCCCTTTGGTCTGAGTGCAGTCAGTTGCCCATAGACGTTGCCTGATGAGTGCTAATGATTAAACAGAGTGCACCTGTGTGTAATCTAATGTCAGTACAAATACAGCTGCTCTGTGACGGCCTCAGAGGTTGTCTAAGAGAATATTGGGAGCAACAACACCATGAAGTCCAAAGAACACAGCAGACAGGTCAGGGATAAAGTTACTGAGAAATTTAAAGCAGGCTTAGGCTACAAAAAGAAACAACGTCCCACGGAGCACTGTTCAAGCGATCATTCAGAAATGGAAGGAGTATGGCACAACTGTAAACCTACCAAGACAAGGCCGTCCACCTAAACTCACAGGCCGAACAAGGAGAGCGCTGATCAGAAATGCAGCCAAGAGGCCCATGGTGACTCTGGACGAGCTGCAGAGATCTACAGCTCAGGTGGGGGAATCTGTCCATAGGACAACTATTAGTCGTGCACTGCACAAAGTTGGCCTTTATGGAAGAGTGGCAAGAAGAAAGCCATTGTTAACAGAAAACCATAAGAAGTCCCGTTTGCAGTTTGCCACAAGCCATGTGGGGGACACAGCAAACATGTGGAAGAAGCTGCTCTGGTCAGATGAGACCAAAATGCAAAATGCTCTGTGTGGAAAACTAACACTGCACATGACTCTGAACACACCAGCCCCACTGTCAAATATGGTGGTGGCAGCATCATGCTCTGGGGGTGCTTCTCTTCAGCAGGGACAGGGAAGCTGGTCAGAGTTGATGGGAAGATGGATGGAGCCAAATACAGGGCAATCTTGGAAGAAAACCTCTTGGAGTCTGCAAAAGACTTGAGACTGGGGCGGAGGTTCACCTTCCAGCAGGACAACGACCCTAAACATAAAGCCAGGGCAACAATGGAGTGGTTTAAAAGCAAACATATCCATGTGTTAGAATGGCCCAGTCAAAGTCCAGATCTAAATCCAATCAAGAATCTGTGGCAAAATCTGAAAACTGCTGTTCACAAACGCTGCCCATCTAATCTGACTGAGCTGGAACTGTTTTGCAAAGAAGAATGGGCAAAGATTTCAGTCTGTAGATGTGCAAAGCTGGTAGAGACATAAGGCAAACCGGATTATAAGGAGCACTGTCAATTTCCAGAAATATCAAAGGACTGATTTTTAGAGTGCCTTATTTTCCGAAAAGCACAGTAATAACATAATAACAACGGCCTGCTAGCATGCTCTTGGTTGCTAAGGGCTATGCTGTGGCTGAGCTGCAAGATTAACTCTGCAAAACCAACTTTCATCAAGTAACAGGGCTCTAGAGTGCAACCAATTTGGTCGCAAATGCGAATCCGTGTAAATGAGAGCAGGTACAGAGTTTTATTGTTGCTAACATTTCTTATAGATAGCACAGATAGTGCCCCACTGCAGTAATCACTCATGTCTAGATATTCCTGTTAAAAAGGAGTTTTTCCTCCCCACTGTAACATGGCAAACATAGCAAACGGATAATCCAGCTGAAGCTTCAGACAGCCGTCAGACAGTGAAACACTGCCATCTGCTGGACGCGAATAACAAAGACGCTGCTTTGACGGGTGAGGGAGTTTCAACAAGTCTGCAACGACTCAAGCATCAAACTACAGAACTATTCTAGCGGACATGGTGCTCTAATGACTGCTTCATTAACGCAGGTCAGAAAGGATCAAACATATCAATAAATCATAAAACACAAAACGTCTCTTATTGCCCAGGGCTCAGGAAGTGAGTGTGTTCCTTATAGCCCAACACGTTCTCACTCCCAACTCGTCAAACGTGTGACGCATGGTCAGGCTCCCTCTGCTTCACTTATGGACCATATGGACCACCAGGTAAGACCATTTAAACGGACAGCATTTATAGAATGACTATTAAAAGTCTGCGAGTGTCAGTAATGTTAATGTGGTTATGTTAGTAATACACCGAGTGCTAATATAACAGCTTTAAGATGCATTTGTAGATATTATTACGTGTTTTACCGTCTTTATGGTGCTAGCTTAAAGTTACGGTGTAAACGTTAGCTTATATTGGAGGAAAGCTGTTACTGTTTAAACGATGTTAGCACAGAAATATTAGCTTCTGTCATGACTGATGAAGTTACTAGTTAATAAAGTTTCCAGTAAAGTGTTTAATCGCAGCCACAGACTGACAGCAAATATCTCGATTAGCTTCAGTGCATCTGTAATAAATATGTGCAAGTTTCAGTGCTTCGTTTAAACTGTATGATACTTATACTGACCCAGGGTCAGTGTAAAATACAATCCTAGCTGTGTGAACAAAGCCTGGCTGCTTTAATCCTGCATGACAAACCTCAGGATGCAGGTTATTATTACTCTTTCCTGCTGGCACACCTGTCACACCTGAGAGTCAGCTAGAAACTCACAGTGACGTGGACATCATGCAAAGACTGCCAGACTCTGTAATACTGCAAATGATCAGTGACTCAGGTTATCACTAAACTTTAAACTCTGTGTCTCTGTGTGCTGAACATCTAGGATTGAGTCAGGCTGCATTGACTGTGGGACTTTAATGTGTTAAAAGCAGGTTGAAGACGGCTCAGAAACATTTGAAGATTAAAATTTAGCATTATGGCTGCTGGTGGTTTGTAAAGCCTCTACTCAGCTGTATTTTTGTTACTAATTTATGTTTGTTGTTGTTTAACACAGATTTCAGAAGAGCAAATATGCTTAATAGTTTAACTAGATTTCATTTGTCAGTGTGGGACTGCTGAGTCACCTGAAGAACTCATTTCATTCATTCTCCACATGATGTTCATTTACAGAAATGTTTCACAGGAACTGATTTCTCCCAAAGGGTGAACTAGTGTGTTTCCATAGATTACCTCTGTATGAATGTACTTCTTAAATGAAGGCAAGTGTTTGTCCTTTTTTGTTCCTCAGGTACAGTACGTGATATCAAGGGCAGGCGGTCATCACTGGGGGTAGACAAGAAGCAGACGTACTTCCAAGAGGGAGCTGCAGTGAGGTCAGAGGTCAGAATCTGAAACAGCTCAGGTTTATATTTTAGAGGTTATAAAAAATCAAAATGTATTATTTAAAGAAACCTTTAAATAATAGTCATAATTATGATTATTATAAGAAATATCAAACATTTAAGTGGATTTTCTGTTACACATATCGTGTTAGCCCTGCAATAAACTGGCAGCCTGTCTTTGTCCTGTATCAGCTGGGATAGGCTTCATCCTCCTGCAACCCTGAATTGGATACATTGTATTCCAATTATGTAATCTGATCATTTACAAACTCAAGGTATCTAATCAAAATGTAAGTGATGCCGCCCTTGACAGACAGGGAGATTTTATTCCTCAAAGACCATCATCCAGTCGAAGTACTAGTTGCCACGTGGTCAGTGTTCTCACAACCATTGATTTTATCTCACAACTTGTTTTCACCAAAGAATTTCAGTAAGTAAATATTCTTCAATCTCTTTTTCCCCCCAGTGTCTGCAGATCAGCATCAGTGTCCACGTGAAGAACCTAGTTATGTTGCCAGTGTCAACCCAACAAAAGGTACTTTACCTTCTTGTATATATTGTGATTCCTTTACTTTTATATTTGTTGTTATAGTTGAGTTAGGCAGGGCTTTTGTGCAGTCCTAAGAAACATACTGCCTAGAGTGTTTTTCACTTTGTGGAAGAGTTTCTTTATTTTTTTTTCTGTTAGTGTGTGGAACTGAGGTGCTTCGTCAGGAGCTCCTTCAGTTGTTGGAGGATGGAGAAGAGGACGCAGCCATGACTTGTGAGACGTTGTCTGAGTCAGCTGCTACTCACTGGGCGATCAGAAACATGGTGTCCTTGCTAAAGTGGAAAGAGGCCAGGCCTTGTCTTATAGACAATATGTTAGCTACTCTGGATCCACAGTCACACCGTGTGTGTCAGTGTGGCAAACAAGTAGTTGTGAGGTGTCTGGACTGCCTGCCTCTTCCATTCCTTTGTGCTGACTGTGATATTGCAGTTCACACACGCTTTGTCCTGCACAGCAGAGAGGCAGTAACAGGAGGGTTTTTGCAGCCTTCATCAGAGTTTCACAATCCAATATGTACGGTTTTTAAGTCTTATGCATTTATTGCTATGTACTATGAGTGTGTGCTGTTATTGTATATTTATTGTGTATCATTTAATTTCCAATTCTTTTTATATATATTGTGTGTTTTAATGTTAGTTCGGCTGTTGCCTGTGCAAAGACCAGACTGTGTGTGACTGCCCAGCAGGTAACGTTGAGGTTTCACCCGGTGCAATTGTGGCTCTTGTAACCATAAATGGTAAGTTGCTCTTTTGTCACACAGTACATACACAATAGATGTGTTTGCAGGTTTTATTGCAAATTGTACATTGCTACATTGTTTTGAATTACCCTCGGCCCGCAGTATATGTGGGCACCTGTCAAAGGTCATTTGGATTTACCAGACCGCTTTGAAAACAACATGGGAAAAAATGAATGTCTTTGTTGAGCCATGACTGGATTTCTCCTTATCCTTCCTAAAGGCCGTTATAACCTTGCACTGCCAGTGGTGAGCTGCACCAGCTGTGGCCTAATGTGGTCCCCCTCAGTTAAGGACTTCCAGGGTGGTGGATATTGGCCTGGCACCTTAAATTTCTGCACCCTGTTTTCAATGGATGTCTTTCAGTCTTTCTATGACATTAAGAAGCTGCAGCAGGGATGTCACTTAAGGCCTTTGTCAAAGTGCTGGATGAACGAACAGCCCATTTTGGAAGGGTGAGTTTCTAAATTTGTCAAGTTTAAGGAAATTGTGCAAATCAATGTTTATGATGACTGTCCGTGAATATTCTGTTGTTTGTCCTCTACTTAAAAGACTGGCCGAATATCAGCTGATGCCTTCAGCAAAAGTTTCTTGGAGTGGAGTGCTGTAAAGTGTGAGGTGGACAGGATGTGCAAGGAGCCATGCTTTAGCTGCCCTGCCTGCACTCCAGACATGCTCGCCGTGTCAGTTGATGGAAACTGCAAGCTTTATCGCTTTCAATCAAATGCAAGGTACGTTATGCATTGTGTACATAAATCAAATATGGATTTGTACAAAAATTGTATTTTGATGTTTCTTTTCAAACAACTGTCACCGTGTTCGTTCAGCACTTCAGAGCAGGGGAACTTTGAAGGTGTCTTCATTGAGAAAGATGAGGAAGTTGCTGAGTTTGTGAAATACATCCAGAGACACACAAATGATGTAAGATACACATATATATCAGTGCTGTCAGCGTTAATCTTGTTAAAATGACGTTAACGCCATAACCATATACTCATACGTGTGTGTGTGTGGATACATATTTGGATGGGTGGATATTTATTTTGTTTTTCTCTTGGTGTTGTCGTAATACTATTTACTTGACTTTATCTTAATGTGTACTTCATTTTGAGTAGCTCACACTTGGATGTGCGAGGTATACTGCAGCTTGTAGTCTTGGATACGTTTAAGACATTTTGTTATAAGGTTGAATGAATTCAGCAGTCATGTATTGTGACCTCCTTTCTATAGATCAAATGGGGAGGTGCGTTTCAGGATGGGGCCGGTTCTACAGTTGGAGAAGAGGTGGAACAAGTAAACAGTTTCCTGTCTAGGGCGGCCATCACAACGAAGTACATGTCTAAAGCAGGTGTGTGTCTGTGTGTGAGATTCCACTCAGTCTCCTGCTCATTCATTCTTATTTGTATACTAACTGAAATGCAGGGCGAACAGACATGCTGAGCCTCCTGGCTTTGGGCTGGAACAAAAGGAAAGTGGAACAACTGGGCCGCACTTTGAGCCAGAGATATCTAAAGGTCATTTTTTCAACACCCATTTTAATGTGTGTGGTAATGGGGCAAAAACACCAGTACTCTAAAAATGTCCATATGAATGACATTTATTAATGTATTCTTAGATCATAAGGATCCTTAGAGAACAAGTGGAGAGCCTGAATGCGAGCAGAAATGAGCTGGGTGTGGATGACGACACACTGCAGCAATGGGCTGAAGGTGAGTCTCAATATAATGCACTCGGGTATAACAACAGGACCCACCATGGCCTCATTAAAGAACTTAGAGTTAAGATCTTTCTGACAGTGTCAACAAACAATGAAAAATAAGCTTGTAAAAGCAGAATTGATGGCAGAGTTGTTGCGTTTGATCAAATTGGATTGGACCTGGGTTGAAGTGATGTCGTACTAGTTGGTTTTATAAAGCTGAACACCAACATACTTGTTATCTCATGATAATGCAGCACATGAAGGCTCCAGATGTCTTATAATGAATATCATCAAGTCAGTGATTACAGAGTCCACTGTAGTTTGGTGACTGTTACTCATCCTGTGTTCTGATTAATATTCCTCTCACTTAGAAACGGATCAAACTGATGGCAGCCTTGGAGCGTTGCAGGCACGAGTAGAGGAGCTTGTCGTCATCATCAGAGTGCGAACACAAAGTCTTTACAGACAAAATGGTGTCACAGTTTCTTTGAAACGGACCGTTTGATGCTCAGTTTGTACAGCTTGTACAGCTACTTTGTAAACAGAATAAAATCAGATCCAGGTTTGTTTAAGCTGGATGTGATTTGTTCTAGCAAACGAATTGATGAGTGTAGATTAAAATGTAAATATATGCATTATGTGAAGGTGTTCCTTTTTATGATTATTTACAGATAGCAACAAGAGGCGACACAGAATTCACAAGGTCATCTTAGATGAGAAGAAACGCTTGGCGGCTGCTGTTGACGACTACAACAAGGAAACAAGCAACAAAGCAAATCGTATCCAGTGATGCCCTCATGCAGAGCGACGTTTGGCCCTGGCAGAGCACAAGTGAACGTAAGCTCTTGATTTCTAAATATCCTTTTTAAACAAACTCCCAGTATCTGAGCAGCAGTTGAATGTTTTGTTCTTGAATCATAATATGCTGCTATGTTTTCCCATCTGATGTTGTTAAACTGCAGCTGCTGCTGACCTCCGGACAAAGAGAAAGGTCTTTGAGAAGGTGATGGCTGTGAGGCGCCTGAGAGAGGAGGAGATGATCCTTTGCAGGGAGATGCAGCATCACTGGACAGTGTTGCGAATGCGATCTGTGGTGTTGGGGACAATCTCCTCAGACTGTAAGCACATCTTTTATTTATTTATACATTTGGTGATGAATTGATTGAAAATAATAGCAGATGCTAAAGTCTTACTGGATCTTTTACCTATATTTGGGTTGCTAGCTAACACTGCCTTCTCCCTTAAAAAAAGTTTAATCACATGATCCTAACTCCTTGTGTTTATGAGGTGAGTTTTTTTGTCTGTTTGTTTGTTTTACTTATATTTAATAGTTTTGTTGTTTTTACAGCCTCCCTTGTTGGCATGTCGGAGGATGCACAGAAAGGACTCCATAGCCTGGTTTAAAAACAAAGTGAACTGAAAGCTGAAACGCTCAAAGTAAAGGACGTGTACAAGAGAATCCTCAGCCACCAACCACTCCTGGAAATGGACTCGGAGGAGGAGGAGGACGTTTCAGACGATGAGAGTGATTTGAGCACTTCTGATGAAGACTGATTGTGTCATCATTGATGTTATGTTTGCTAGAATAAAAAGTTAATCACATCTGTTTAATGTGATTTTTATAATGTCTGTTTCAGAAATTGCTTATCAACAGACATTTTACATGTTGAGAAGAAAAATGTAATTCCCTTGGTGCAGTTGTTTACCCTGAATCATTCTTTCCCATCTAATTTAATGACTCGTGTACATGTTCAGATACAATAACATCATTTAATTCATGGGATGCTTTCTGGGCTGCTCAAATTACCACAAAATGTAAAAGCACCAGGCAGCACACTCACAAGGACATGTTTTGTTCAGTGTTTTGTTGAAGAAATCAACAAGTACAACTGAGATGTTTGCTGTAGTGGTGTGTTTGTTAAGAAGCATGCCAGCACACTGGTGAACTGACAGTCCCAGAATGCACCCGAGCCAGTGACTCGCCCCAGAACAAATGACATTAATTATCTAGAAAGACAACCGTGATCAAAGACTAAGTAGGAAACAAAAGATAAGGAAAGGTACTGTGGGGTAGGAAAGAAAGGCCAGAGCTGTGCAAAATGACCTCCAGCAGGGCACAAATATGCACGTCTGCTCAAACGGTCAGATACTGACTCCATGAGGGTGGTATGAGGGCTCGACGTCCACAGGTGGGGGTTGTGCTTACAGCCCAACACCGTGCAGGATGTTTGGCATTTGCCAGAGAACACCAAGCTTGGCAACTTTGCCACTGGCGGCCTGTGCTCTTCACAGATGAAAGCAGGTTCACACTGAGCACGTGTGACAGAGTCTGGAGACGCCGTGGAGAACCTTCTGCTGCCTGAGTTGGCAGATGCTCTAGTCCTGGAGTCTGGGAGGAGATCCATCAGGAGACCATCTGCCACTTCATCAGGAGCATGCCCAGGTGTTGTAGTGAGGTCATACAGGCATGTGGAGGCCACACAGACTACAGAGCCTCATTTTGACGTGTTTGAAGGACATTACATCAAACCAGATGAATGATTCTGTATTGCACTGATCAAGGAACCAACCCAATAGGAGCTAAAGGCATCCTCTTCACATTACTTAACATAGTGAGTTTATACTATGTTTAATGTGCATTTTCTTCATCAGTCTAGAACATAACATGTTAGCGCTCCCTGGTTCTTTTTGGAGACAGATCCTGAGACAGCAGGCAGCTTTGGAGAACTCATGCCAGCTGTGGTCATTAAGGAAAACTTTGATTTAATATTGATTTCATGACAACTATCCTCAGGCACATATTCCTGGATATATACAATGACACGAGTAGACACTAACCCCCAGCAGTCTGGTGCTATGACAGCATAACTAAGGGCTGACCTGAACCAGCCCCAACTATAAGCTCTATAAAGAAGTGAAGTCTTATGCCAACTCTTAAAAGTCTTGACCATGTCCACCTCCAAAACTCATAATGGACTTTGGAGGTGGACAGCTATCAAGCTCCTCACAGAGGAGCAGCTTGACAGCTAACAGCTCCCAATTTAGTTTAGTCCAAATACATGAATTCAAATTGAGGTGATAACTATTTATCAACAGTATGAATGTCTGTTCCCGTCCAACAAAGTTGTTACTACATACCATGTTGAGCAGGGCTTCCACTTGACTTTAACTTCTTCTTTTTCCTGAAAAACATGATATAAACAAACAATTAATTCAGAAAGACATGCAGGTTGCATACAAAAAGGAGCCTACAAACATTTGTGTACTGTTGAATGGCTCAATATATTATACAGTTAGTTTACAAAAATATAAGAACCACTACAATGCTTGTACTGCCAGCATCGAGTGCATGTCAGCAAAGCAACACTGCTTACATTGTGGCTCACAAGCTCCACTCCTTTTCATCAAAACCAAAATTTTATCTACATTCTGTTTTTTACACTTTAAATCCCAGTTAGGTTAAATATTACCAGTAGCTTTTCAGATAAAACAGTAATAAAGTCCTAATGGTTTCATAAATCTTCATATTTTTTTTCATATAAGCATCGGGGACAAGGCTGTCTTGCAACTGTTGAGGTCACTAGTGTGCGCCCTATTTCTTCCAGGATCACTCTTCATTTGTAGGTTTTAGTGGACTCCTACTACTGTGAAGTGGTTTTCATGGGACAGGGGCTTGTATTCCAAGATCTGGGAGATTGTAGAAATGAGCAGTGATGCCCTTCTTGCCATCTTTCCAGAAATATCAGTGATCTGGAAGCTGTTAGGCTGACTTACAGCAGCAGCACTTTCTGCACCTGCAGAAACTCCAGGACACATTTACTAACAGTGTTTGTTGCTGTGTGTGCTGCAGCTGCAGCTTTGAATTTCTTTTGAGAGCTAATATTTTGGCTTTGGTGTCTTGTTATGAAATGTACAAGAGTAAGAGTGTTAGCATGTGTGTCAAAGCTACGTTTGACTGGGAAACTCAAAGCTCAATAACCTGTATCAACAGCAATTCACTGCAGCCTGTGTAATATTTGATGCATCATAATTTATTCCAGTCTATCTTGCAAATATATGTTTGCGTTGCAATGTCATGCACAACACACACAACTATTAGAGCCTTAAGATCAAACCTGCGTCATTCTTTTGGTCCACTGCAGTGTAGCAGTCAAACAAGGAGAAGTGAAGTGGCCCCAAATGGCCAGGATAGAGATCAGAGGGTTAATGCGTAAAATGCATAAAAATATTATTGATTACAGGATAATACATTAATGTTAATATCAACAATAAGCTTTTTACTCTGAAGTTACAAGTATAAACAATGCTGTTGCATTTACACTTACATTTTTTACTATAAGTATGGAAACAAGTGAACAGCATTTTATAATAAGTTTAACTGGAATTCTGTACACTGAAAAACAAACAACAGATAAAAAACACAAACAAACAGCCAGTGCCTTCATCTGTCCATTAAATGTCAAACATCGCTTTGACCTGTAGTCTCTGCTCGTCAGCACATGCTTTTAAAAAGAGCTCCATGTCCTCTGCAAACTGAAAAACAAAGAGGAAGAAGTCCCTCTACACAAAAACACTGTGGATGACAGGCCAGGCAAACATCTATTGACCTGTTTGAATGCCTCCTCATCATGTGAGCCTTGAAGTTTTTTTGTAAGAAGACTAAGACCACAGTGAGGACGTTTCATTTTCATGGACTTTCCACAAGCCCCAGTTTCATTTAGCACAGAGGGTGGAGCACATGAATGTTCTACCCAAGATTCAGGAAATGGTTTAGATGCTGGAGACGAGACATGGAGAGGGAGACGAGGCTCCACGGAGAGTTCAGTGGGGAGCAGTCCTGAATGCTGACATGACAATAATTGCCTTGCCATATCCCCACGCTGTATGACTGTCATGTTACAGAAGGGCAGTGAAAGTGCACCGGCACATCATTTTGTCTGTAAGAGAGAAAAAAAGAAAAAACATGTAATTTAAATGTAGTTGTAAAGAATGCAGTCAGTTTATCTAACAATCAGATTGTACATATTAACAAAAATATCCAAGCCGTCCTCAATAATGAAAGCAAAATGGTGTGGATCACAAGAGCTGTCAGGAAATGTGGTGAACAGGAAAAATATTTAATGAAAACACTTTTTTCTCTCGCTGATGAATGAACTGAACTGTACAATGTGAAAAATAACTTTTAAGTCAACAAAGACCTGCAGAGGTGCTGAAAAGAAGTGCATATTTATGACTTTAACTATGAGGTGTATTTAATACCAACATACCTTTGAAAGGCAAAGCACTTTGAATGTGTCCATTTATATGCTGCTCAATCTTTGCCCTGACAGCAGGGCTGAGAGTGGGGCACAGAGGGCAGTGAAACAGCCAACACGTGGTGCATTCCTGCAATTCTGGCCTGGAGGCAGAACTCCAATTTGATATTTGCATCTAAAACAGAGAGAAAAACAGATAAACACCATATACACATTTAAGTTCAGGTTTTAGCAGAAATAACACGTTACAGTTAGCATGTAAGAGATTTGGGAGAAAATTCTTTACAAAAACATAATTTACAAGACACTTTTATTTGTGACATACGTATCTATTGACATATAAAAGACAACTGAACAAAGGCTAACTAACATCTGGGCAATAAAACAGAATAAATAGAGAATATTAGTATTTATACATATATAAAACTCTCTGTGACGACCTTTACAATGTTTTTGCAGGTGGAATGAGAGATATGAATAAAGTGCAATATGCAGTAAATGGAACAATGTGCATTGATGTTACAGATCGTGAAAAGTAGTGAAGTGAATTTGTTCATAACAAGCAAAAATCAAATACGTTTGAAACTGACCACTAAATGCTAACCAGAGGTGTCAAAAGTGCACATTCTTACTAAAGTTTAGATGCCTCGGGGGTCTGACCGTTGTTGTAGCGCTAACAAAGTGCCAACGTAATCAGTGTAAGCAAACTAGATGATTCCTACAATTATATAATTATTAACGGCAAATTTAGACATGAAAGACTCTGTAACAACCTTTACGATCCACTTGCAAGGTTTCCACAGTCGATGGCTGTATCCCAATTCAGGGTCTGCAGCCTTAAAGTTCGCAGCCTCAACGGTCCATGAACTCTGAACATCTGAACTCTGAAGCATGAACTCTGTGTCAAAGATTCAAGTTGCAGTTATTTATATTTCCTATCACCTTAAATCTTCACTCAAAGACACTCAAGTATCTGTGACAGTGTGTATATAGATGTATCATATATAAGAGAGAAATATTGTTATTTTAATATGTTGGCATTACTAAATGTGGCTCAGTGCTTACATATATGTGTAAAAAGCAAATGTACGAGCTGTGATAACTGTGTCTGATAGAATGAAGAGTAGACTGATAAATGAAATATTCCTTTATTGGGTGAGAAAATCAGACCATGTCATAACTGCTTTAAGTCATACAGAATAGATATCAGAGCTTTAAACAGGCTGACGTCTGCTAAATGGGTCAAACTGGGCAGAAAGTCTACAAACACATAACATCCTTATAGAATATGATGTAACACTATAGATCAACTTAGCTCAGAATATATAAAGCATATAAACAATTACAGCAATATGATGCAACAAACACAGCAGTGCTACTGATCCAAAATACTCAAAGCGTCATAGAACTGAAACAAACATTTATTTTTAGCTCCATTCTGCTGCTGATACAGACTTTAGGTTTCTGAACATCAAACTTGTTGCTGCCTTTCATAGTGTGTAACTTGAAGGCCCTGAGTACTTTCTCCCACACTGGAAACACTGGAATGATAAAATTATTTGAACATTACCTAATAAGACTGATTCAGGACAGACAATTAGTAATTTTAAACTTTCCTAGCAGTCCTTCACAAACAGGGAACAGTCTGTCTATTCTCTCCATCTGTCAGCTGCTGCTGGCTCTTCCTCCTCCTCTTCCTCACATACTGCTGAGATTGTCCTGGTGGATCATCAGGGGTGCAAAGCCTCACAGATGATGTGCAGCAGTGGGTCCCTCAGTCTGTCCTCACTCTGGACACTTGCAGGTGTCACACATAGAAATCAAATGTGTGATAAGCTGCAGGATTCAAACACAAGTGTGACTTATAAATACATGTTCATACTTTTATTCCACAATCAGAGAGAAAGAAACAGAGAGAGAGTGCAGGACAGACAGACAGGTGACAGTCTCAGGTGTACACACTGCTACAAAACAGCACCAGAGAAGGAGGATTTAGTGTTTGTGTCATTACGAGTGCTAAACAAGAAGAGTTCCCAGATGGTACAGTGGACACATGTGTGACTCCTGTGATTAAAGCATCTTTCTTTCAGCTTAAGGAGTGAACCGTCAGCTGACTGACATGACTGACTTTAATTACGCATAAAATCATCACATTCTCTGTAAGATTAAAGTCAGCTATTGAACGGCGAATATTTTGAAGTGAAGGCTTTAAAACCAAGTTAGTACAAACGTCGCTAATGTCACATAACTTTCCCGACATGTTGCCAACAGTAATGTTTTAATGTTCTTCATTATAAAAACATTTGCGCATAAATAAGTGACATAATATTCAGTACTTACTTCTGGAAGTTTACTCTTCGTCCGCTCCGCTTCCGCCGTTTTTTTTCGGCAAAATTATCCAAACCACCGCCGCGCTATGAAGTCTGGGATATGTTGGGCCATGAAGGCTACACAGACCCATCCTTAAAATTCAGGGAAATTAAGGACGCATTTGAGGGCCGCATTTCGAGCAGCCTTTGAATTGGGACAGTCTTTGTCGTGTCGCTGTGACATAATCGGCCTTAAAATGCGGCCTTTAAGGCTGCAGACCCCAAATCCGGTCATTGGTACTTCCTGGCTTGTGTAGTTACTAGGTAACAAAAGCTCAACACTGCCCCTAGCGTCCTGGAGCACTTCCGTTGTGTTTTGGATTTTGCATGTGTTTTGGAGTTTGCGCGTGTTTTGGGGTTTGCACGTGTTTTGGATTTTGCACGTGTTTTGGATTTTGCACGTGTTTTGTATTTTGTACGTGTTTTGTATTTTGCATGTGTTTTGTATTTTGCATGTGTTTTGTATTTTGCACGTGTTTTGTATTTTGCATGTGTTTTGTATTTTGCACGTGTTTTGTATTTTGCATGTGTTTTGTATTTTGCATGTGTTTTGGAGTTTGCACGTGTTTTGTATTTTGTACGTGTTTTGGATTTTGCACGCGTTTTGTATTTTGTACGTGTTTTGTATTTTGCACGTGTTTTGTATTTTGTACGTGTTTTGGATTTTGCATGTGTTTTGTATTTTGTAAGTGTTTTGGAGTTTGCACGTGTTTTGTATTTTGCACGTGTTTTGTATATTGTACGTGTTTTGTATTTTGTACGTGTTTTGTATTTTGCATGTGTTTTGTATTTTGTACGTATTTTGGAGTTTGCATGTGTTTTGGATTTTGTACGTGTTTTGGAGTTTGCACGTGTTTTGTATTTTGTACGTGTTTTGTCTTTTGCATGTGTTTTTTATTTTGTAAGTGTTTTGGAGTTTGCACGTGTTTTGGATTTTGTAAGTGCTTTGGAGTTTGCACGTGTTTTGTATTTTGTACGTGTTTTGGATTTTGCATGTTTTTTGTATTTTGTACGTGTTTTGTCTTTTGCATGTGTTTTTTATTTTGTAAGTGTTTTGGAGCTTGCATGTGTTTTGGATTTTGCACGTGTTTTGGATTTTGTAAGTGTTTTGGAGTTTGTACGTGCTTTGTCTCTAGGGGCCACCGTAGGAGAGGCGTTTGAGGGACGGTCAGAGTCAGGAACCTCAGAAACGCATCAGGCTGGAGTTTAATTCTGTTTTCATCTTTAGAAACATCTGGAAATAGTTATAAAAACGCTGCGTAATAAAGAAAAATAGTGTAGATTAGTTTGAGTTGTGTTTATCTGAGCTGTGTCTTTAATCTGAAGTTCATTTTGTGGAGGAGCAGCAAGACTTTCAGTGTTACTCTCAGAGAAAGCCTCCCAAATGTCTGTTGTCTTAATAGTGGAATTATCTGGAAAATGAACCAGTTCTTATGAGCTGCTTTTCTGTATGAGCAGTCACAGCATTTTATACAGCGTGCTTCATTCACACAAGCACTTCTTTTTCTAACAATGACACTATGATGGATGCATCGGAGAGCAAGTCGGGGTTCCACATCTTGCCCAAGGATACCGTGGCGTGCAGACTGGAGCAGCCAGGGATCAAACCTCCAACCTTCCAGTTAGTAATTCTACCTGCTGAGCTACAGTCTGTACTTCCTGAACATCACACCCTCCTTTTGTTTCTTTATTTCCACTAGCAACCAGGACCATAATGAACCCTGACTCCAACAGACACTCAGGATCCACCTGCCCAGTAAGTCACCCGCTAACTGCAACTATCAGAGCCCTGACCTTCTGCAGAGACGAGTCACACTGAACACAGCAAGTGTCCCTGCTCTCAGATACAAAACCTGCCTTTAAAAGTTCAGAGTAATGAAATCAGCAGTTCTGATTCTAGAATCTGTAGTCTCACACACATGTGCAGAGCACTTTTGTTGTTTTGATTCACATCGGTTGATATTCTGCTGCAAACAACTAATGAGGACATTTTCTAAAAGCTTTGAGTGTCCATCAGGATCCTGTAGAAACAGCTTCTGGCTGCAGCCACTGTGGAGCTCCACAGTAACCGGAAACACGTAACTTCAGTTAAATCGACTTTGACAGCGAAAACTAAATTGCGTTTTTGTTACTATTGATGCTGCTGAGAAATAAAAATGGTTTTAAGTTTTTTTTAACACTCTGGGTTTGTTCAAAAAAATTCACCATCCCCTAAATTGTTCGTGGCCAAAAGTGACACTTGCTGTTTCACTGATTAATTTTTTTTTTTTACAGTACATCGCGTTGTGCGTTCTGATTGCTGTAGACCATTGTCAATCAATCTAGTCCAGTGTCTCCTGTACAGGAGCGGTCCCTAATAGGCCCACGGACCGGTCCGTGAGTCTTTTGGTACCGTTCCGCGAGAGTTGATCCTCCGGTGTGAAATGTATGGTTGTAGTTGTGTGTCTTATTTTGAAAGAACTATTTACGCGTTACCATAGCGACCAGAGAGCATTAAAAAGCAGAGAGGAGGATGTCACTGTCATTGTTGTTGGCGCACAGCTCAAGTCACGTTTATTATATTTACAAAATACCACAGTTTCTTTTTTTTATTCTTTTGTTGTATTTATCCGCGACACCTTAAAGGTCGTTCCCTGAAAATATTGTCTGACATTAAAGTGGTCTGTGGTGCAAAAAGGTTGGGGACTCCTGCTGTACAGTACAGAATGCGTTTAGCTTGTCGAATTTACATAAATCTTCGATCGCTAGCAGTGTAACTCTGAAGTGCTGCACTGTATGTTTGTACGTTTTCTCCCAAACAAACACAACAATGCCGACGAAACGTTTTGCACCCTCAAATGCACCTTTAGGTTTCATTCCATGATACTGGACTTATGTTTCTACGAAGGTTTGAACTCTAAGAGTGTTTAACATGATAGTGATTTATTGATTCTAACCCTAAATCTATCCAGTAATGTCTGCACATATTTTCAGTACTGATTTTAAAGTGTTTTAATCCTTCTGTCACTCAGGGAACCCAATAAGGATTCAAATACTTCAGAAGTCAACCAATGACATTGATGTGTAAAACTATTTAATAATTATTTATTGTTTATATTTCATTTATTCATTCATTCTTTGCACTGTGATTTAACCCATCTTTGTGTAAAGCAGGGGTGTCAAACTCCAGGCCTTGAGAGCCAGCGTCCTGAAGCTTTGAAATGTATCTCTGCTGCAACACACCTGAATAAAATTATTAGGTCATTAGCATGACTCTACCCTACTCAAGTAAATTTAAATAAATGTAAGTACATACCACCAGGTAGCTCCACTCGTACCCAGTGTAACGGGAAGTGAGAGGGTTAGGTTTTGGCACTTTGAATGTTCAGTTGTGTGATGCAGCGATTAACGTTTGAGTCAAATATTGGGCTCCCTCGTGTCTTCCCTACATTCCTCCACAATGTCCGTTTTTGCAAAAATGTACTTCTAGAAGTACTTTTATTGCACGATGTTCATTCACTCATGAGCTGCTGCAACATGAATCAAATGGCTGAACTGCCACCTTGGCGTGCAGTCAAGTTCTACAGTCTGCTAATGATCTAATAATAAGTATTAATATTCCTCACTCACCTTACTAAATGTTTGTGAACACAGCCAGAAACATTTGCATCACAAACACAGACTAGTGTTTATTAGCAGAAGCTTTTGGGTGGTTGCTCTCAAACCTGTGTACAAGTTGAAGCATTAATGGTCCCTTCACTGATTTCCAGGTATCCAATGTCAGGGCTAACAGATGGATTCAGACGCAGGCAGCGTTCTGGCAAGCAAAGGGTTGACAATTTATTAACACAGAAGGGAAACCACAGTGATGTGTATATACAGTGCATGGGGCAGGGCTTCAGGGCTCCAGGGGAAGGAATCCACACTCGCTCTCCACTCGGCCCAAACTCCGCCACTCCTCTTCTTACGCACACTCGCTTCTCCACAGCCACTCTCGCTCCAATTTCCACTTATGTTAACACACACAGGGATCACAGGTCAGGGTCCGCCACCAGTTCCGGGGAGATCTAAACACAAAGAGTCCAATTAGATCAATACGCCACACAACACTGAGAGAGTTTGTCTTAGGAGAGCTGAGAGCACGAACATGGGAGGTTCAACGTTCCAGTGCCGAATACTCCGTGCCGCAGCGTTAAATAGGCAAGGGGGACGCCGCCTGATCAGCAACAGGTGTAGAAATCACCGCAGATACGTGGGCCAAGGGTGAGAGCCCACAATGAGCTCCACCCAGGGAAGCAGGAGAGAAAACAAAACAAACCTGTGGCCAACATGAGCGAGCCGGAGAGGCACAGGGACCATGACAGCCAATACCAAGTGCACAAGTTCACCCCAGATGGTTCCTCTTCTCTGTAACTTGGAGGATGTGGAGTAGGCTGTATTTTAATCAAAGACATATCAATCAATCAATCAATCAATCAATAACCATGTCTAAAAACAACACAGGTTGACCAAAGTGCTGTACACAGTAAAAGAAAAAGTAAAAAGTAGAAACAAATACACACAATGAACAAAACAAAAAATAATCCCAAATTTCGTTTTTTTTCCTGAAGGGGTCAAACACTTTTATGCAAGAATGACAGCGAGGTGAAAAACCTTCACCCGCAAGAAAACTCGAGCTGTGACTCATAGTACGAACACACACCTCACAGTAACACACTTTAATTGTTTAATGTGAACTTTTTGCCAAGCTAGCTAATCCTGACCAACACACCAGACACAGAAGATAAAGGAACGATGTTTTACTGTTAGAGACAGAAAGGTTAAAACATTTTGGCAGAGGGCTAAAAGGGGCTAAAATTACCCAAAAAGAAATTCCATTTGACCAAAAACACTTAATTTTTAAAAAATTAAGTATATAGTTATGAATAATGAACAAATAATTAACAAACTGGGGTTTATAAATCGTGTAACACATCCTTATGGTAAGAAATTTTACCTTAATGCGTTACATGTGTTAGAAGTCAATGTATCTTTAACAATATACTCCTTATTTTATATCTCCTGATCCTTCACAGAGCTGCATGAACCTGTTGTTGATGTCAGAGAGTCAAACTCTGCTGAAGAGTGGGTTGTTTCCTGTTCAGCCACTGGTCGACCTGCTCCCACTGTAACACTCTCACAACAAGACCTCAGCTTCTCACAGTACAACACTGTCAGTGTGTCCAACACCAACGCTACATTCACTGTCACCACTACAGCTGTGCTCTCAGGTTCACGTAAACACAGCACACAGGTGGGATGTGCAGCACGAGTGCTCTCTGCTCCTCACAGAGAGGTGATGGAGACGATTCCTGAGGTCCAGCAGACGTCAGATTATCAGTGATGGTGAGAAACTGAGGTGCAATAACAATGCATTGTGCTAGTATGCATTTTCTCTTTGATCAATAATTGATGTATTCATTTTGATCAGTGTCACATTTTTCCTGCTTTTTCAAGTTTCCTCCTGGATCATTGTATTAGCTGCAGTATTGGTGATGATGGTCTTTGTCAGTGTTGCTGCTCTGCAGTAGGCTACTCTTTAAAGAAAAAGACCAGATAACTTTCATTTTTCATTTCTTGTCATTTTTTTCTACACCAAAATCTATCCAATAATATCTGCTTAACATTTTCTACTTGTGATTTAGTTATTAATTCTTTGCTTCATGATTCAATCGGTCTTTGTCTAGTATTAAATTTTATGTTTCCCATTTAATCCCACTGGCTTTAAAGTGTTTCACCAGATTTTTACGAAGTATTTCCAGTCTTTTGTTGTCTCTGTCCCAAATGTTCTGAAATGTGTTGCATGTATTAAAAGAAGTTGGACCAAAAAATGTACTATGTACTTACAAACTTACATTTATGAAAGCTGAACAAACATTGATGTACTTGACTTTTGTAACAGTGAAAAGGCGATCTGTTTTTATTGATAAATATATATGTTTGCATTACTGTTATTTAGATTGCCATGTTAGAACGTAGCAAACAACATTGTTTGTTCCTCTATGGTTTCTTTATTTTTACAAATCTAAATGTTTTTTGTCAAAAGATTAATAATTTCATATTGAGGTCAGATGGTCAGCAGTTTTGATGTTTTTGCAGAGATTTTATTTTTTTGCAAAATAGCACAAGTAAACATTAAAAGTAGTTCCTAAATCAAGGCATTTATTATTAAGGCGGCCATTATTATGGCCCTGTGTGGAAAAAGTGATTGCCCCCTAAACCTAATAACTGGTTGGGCCACCCTGAGTAGAAACATCTGCAATAAAGCGTTTGGGATAACTGGCAATGAGTCCTTTACGAGGTGCTGGAAGAATTTCTGCCCACTCATCTTTGCAAAATTGTTGTAATTCAGCCACACTGGAGGGTTTTTGAGTATGAACCACCTTTCCAAGGTCTCAGCTCCTCAATCAGATTCACGTATGAACTTTGGCTAAGCCATTCCAAAGTCTTTATTTTGTTTTACTTAAGCTGCTTAGAGGTGGACTTGTTGGTGTGCTTTGGATCAAGTGCACTTCAGCTTGTGGTCGTGAACAGATGGCCAGACATTCTCCTTCAGGATCCCAGAAACTGGATTCTGTTCATCTTGACGTTGCATCTCCAGACTGAGAGATCTCAATTACTTTGTTTCTTATTTGCTTCTGAATTTCCTTGGATTGCGCCATGATGTGTAGTTTTTGAGGATCTTTTGGTCTACTCTACTTTGTCAGACAGGTCCTGTTTAAGTGATTGATTCAGCACAGGTTTGGCAGTAATCGGGCCTGGCTATGACTATGGAAAAATTGTATATTTTCTATTGATAAATGCAAATATTTTATGTCTGTTATGTGCATTGCCGTGTGGAGAATATAAGGAAAACAATTGTGTGGTTTACATTGTTTCTTCCTCTTAGATTTCTTGATTTTTTTTAAAAATTGCAATAACTTTATGTTAATTTCAGTGCACTTTCACATTTCTTTAAATTCAAACTACAGTCCTGTGAATAACTAGAAACACTTCTAGCAGCACAAATGTGAGCTAATTGTTTTCTGCTTGACTTTATCAGTCTCTCATATTGTTGTGGAGGAATGTTGGCCCACTCTTCATTACAACGTTGCTTCAGTTCTTTGAGCTTTGTGGGCATTTATTTAAGCACAGCTCTCTGAATGTCCCAGGTTGAGGTCTGGACTTTGCTTTTCAGCTATTCTGCTGTAGATTTGCTGCTGTGTTTGGGATCATTGTTCGACTGCAAGACCTAAACTTTACCTATTAAACAGTTAACTCTGTATTTTACACTTTATGTGAATATTGTTGCAGATTTCAATTATTAATGTTTTTATAACTTTGTTCTTTCTTATATTTAATATTATACAATATTTATACTTCATGTCTCTGTCTTCTTTTGAACACTCCAGCACAGCATCACTATAACTTTGTCCTCACTGACAATAAAGCTGTTTTATATATTTCATTGCAAATGTTTCAAGCAATTTGTAGCTGTATCTTAAGATATTTTGTTAATAATATAGTATTTTATATTGTTTTTTTCCCCATATTTGAGAAATATTTAACATGTAAAAGTCTGTTTATGTACAATTTGGTGATATTAGCCCTGATTATTGGAGGAACTTGTACATGAAGCAGATTTCTGAGACTTCAGATTTGAAGGTTGTTGTCATATAATCTAAATGATGGCAGATTAACGTTCCCTACCTCTGTCCTACAACCACAGGACTCCTTTGCATTCGACTGATAGAAATTTCAAGCTCAGTGTTAATGAAGATTTCAAAGGCCTTAGTGCAGGGGTAGGGAACGTCTAAAACCTGCAGGGACACCGGCCCTCGAGGCCTGGAGTTCCCTACCGCTGCCTTAGTGTGAAAGGAATGAAGCTGTAGCGCCTCCCAGTGGTTGAAAAGAGGTACACAAGAGGTTTTTGCAACCTGCTGTTTAATGAAGGTAATCAGCTGGGACAAAGGTACATTATGAGAATAATATCTCTGACAAACCTCTACCTCAATTAAAAGATGCATTTTGATTTACATGAATGCATTTCATCTTCTCTGCAAAGGCTACACAACCTTCTTTGCCATTTGAGTGTGTGCAGTCCAGCTGAAACCAGCTCATTACTGATGGCATGAAAACGATCTGTGAGGTAACATTTTTACTGTCATTCATTCCTGTTGAAAACTTGTCACGTGTTTGCTTAGGTTCTTCTCAATAATCCTCCCGTATCCTGTGTAAAAACTACCCGAGCTTAAAGTATACAGACTGCCGGGAGGGGCGAGACGGGAATTTTCATTGCATATATATATATATTAAAATACAGATAGCAGCAGCCACGAAAACATAGGCAAGAGAGAGCATAGCAGTGTCGTAGATGTAGCCAAATAAGACAGATAAATTAAGATGGAAAATCCCCAAAACAAAACCCAATCTTTAGTGTGGGAGCATTTCCATGTCATTCCCAAAGGTGTAATTATTTTCAGCGACTGCAAACTGAACACAAACTTTTCATAACTGAGTTTGTTTCTTCAGTTGTATTTTGGTAATGCTGTTGTACAGCAGGGAAGCAAACACAAGTGCTAACGCTAACAACATCCAATCAGGATTTATTGGTTAGATCAAAGCTAACATCTGCATTACATGTGAACACTACACATGTTATTTAACATATATAACGTATAAGATTTTTACATCTTTCTCTTTCCCTCGAGAAGAACTGCTAAAACTGTAGAAATAACATTACAGAAAAGCAGGACATGCTCAAGCAAAACATTATAGAAAGTCTGTCACGGTTCTGGGTCAGTTTGACCCAGTATTTTGAGTTGTCATGTTTTTGCAGGTTTAGTTTAGTTCCATGTGTCATTTTCTGTCTCTCTCTCTATGTCGAGTCTGCGTCTTAGTGTGATGGTTTCTTGTTCCTGTTTTATTGTGAAGGTCTGCGTCTCATGTGAGTGTGTTCAGTTTGACCTCTGTCTCGTCTTGGTGATTATTCCCAGCTGTGTCCACCACCTGTGTGTAATTCCCCTGTGTTTCTCTGTGTATTTAAGTCGTGTCCTCTGTCATTGTAGTTGCTGGTCCGTCTGTGTATCCACCATGTCTCACCCGTGTGTTCTCCCTGCTGTCCATCTCCTCTGCTCGTTCTTGTCCAGGTTTGTGCTCTGTAGTTTAGTTGTTTCCAGTCTAGTCTAGTTCGTGCTCCATTTGCTGTTTGTCCATATTTATTTTTGTGTTCAATAAACCACCTTCACTTCTCCACTACTGCCTGCGATTGGATCCTCATTTATTATTTTCACACGGCTCTCCTCACCCGCCGTGACAGTACGGACCAGCCAGATATGGATCCAGCGGCAGTCACCCCACCTAGGGAGCTTCAGGAGGCCGTTATCGACTCTGCTTCTAAATTGATTTACCAGCTGTTAGAGCATGAGGGAGAAGTGTCTCTTTACACTGTGGAAGCCAGCCTACAACACCTTATTTCCAGTTACCCCTGGTTATTGGACTCACTGCGTCCGCTCGTACAGAATTTTGTTCTTCACGAGCTTCACCTACACCCCCCCGCCGCTACCGCTCGCCTGCTCATGCAGTGATATCATCAGTGACAAGTCAGGTGATAGAGGCTAATGCAAAATGGTGTTTCAGTGAGGCACAATTTATTATGACAATACATTTTTTTAAATACTCAGTATGAATTAAACAGGTTAAAGGTCAATGCTCTGTTGTAATATAAAGACAAAATGATTGACAGCAGCCCAGCAATATCAGTAAAACACAAATTAGCCACATGGTGCAATGTAAGGAGCTCTGTGATTGGTTAGGAAAGGACAGACTGGCCACCTCGATTTTTCTTCACTGCACATTGATCCATAGCTTTGCTCTGTAAAGGCTAACAAAGTGCTTTTGCTTTACAAAGACATTCAGCGTCGGTATTCACTCTTTTAAAATGCCACTGAACACTGGAGTGAAATGGAGCCCTGATCCTCAGAGTTTTATTGTTGCTAACATTTCTTATAGATAGCACAGATAGTGCCCCACTGCAGTAATCACTCATGTCTAGATATTCCTGTTAAAAATGAGTTTTTCCTCCCCACTGTAACATGGCAAACATAGCAAACGGATAATCCAGCTGAAGCTTCAGACAGCCGTCAGACAGTGAAACACTGCCATCTGCTGGACGCGAATAACAAAGACGCTGAAGGAAAAGCACTCAGAAGGAAAAGCACGCACACTTGGAAGACTTGACCATTTGCACAAAATGAATGGCTGACACTGGACAGATGAGAGAATGTGGATGGTCACACCCTCGTGCATTAAAGAGGGCTTTCAGTTCATTGAAAACACAAAACCAAACACACAAAAGACACAATGAGACAGCTGATCAGTTTGCTTCACTAAATCATCGACACAAGCCGTGTTGTAGAGGGTACTGCAGCCGTGGCAGGTTATCATCTTAACCTGGAATCTGCGGGTCAGACTTCCTGGGCCCCCGAACCCTGACCTCTGAGATTTTCATGTCTTGTATTTTATAATATTTATCTTTTGTTCTCCTGCCAAAATTGTAAACACTGTCATCATGCCATATTGCACTGTTGTTCGATCAGCTTCATTAAATATACTTTTATATATACTTTTATCCTTTGTTTTGTTATACATCCATTTAAATCCTCATATGAAATTATTACAACCAACTGGTAGTAAAACAAAAATAAAAAGATTGTTCAACATTTTAACTGCAAATGGTCAAAACATTCACTTTATTTGCCAAAAATTATACTTAAAAAGGGGGAAAAAGAAGTGTTAATAGTTTATTTGAAAGGTCAAAATATACCAACACATCTTTTTATTTTAAATCTATTTGTTTGTGCATTAATTTTTTTTCTAAAGCCAGATGTGGAAAAACAGGCTGCATCTACATGCAGGTTCTTGTGGTCAGTGGTCATCATATTTGCATTATCTTTCTGAGTCACAAGCAGGGAAGTGTTAAAGTTTCCTAGAAGTGGTGGGCCAGTGATGTAGGTGTGGATGCAAAGGATTATTTGAGGTGGTGCTGATCAGAAGTATAAAAATCAAAGTGTCCAGATCCAAACACATTTTGTTCCTCTGTGACAGAAGTGAACTAGAACTCACAGCAGCATCTGAACTGCAGAAGAGATCTCTGCTCATCTCCGTCTGCATTCCTCTTTTGGTAAGAACTTATTATGTATCATTTAAAATGATTTTCCTTTTAAAGCTGGGCAGCAGGCTCACGTTGAACATCTCCATAAACTGTCATAATTCTGCTGCTACACTAAACACTGCATTCGGTGAGCACACTAAACTTACGTAAGCTGTATATTTGCACGGTGAGAGACCTGTTTTTGCTGATTTGTGTTCAAATACAACAAGATCTTATTTAAACTGACTGTCAGATGTTGCCTATCCAGTTATGTAATGAACCCACTATATACATTAACCACAGACCCTTCACCACATCTTCATCACCTGCTGTTCCAGACAACCAACTTATACCTGAACCACTGCAGGTTAATCATCATCATTAGTAAAGGAAAAAAAGGTGAGTGTCTTATTATTTTTATTTTGCAGTGTGTCATTGTTACTACAGAGCACACTGAAACATATGACAGGAAAGAATAACTGAGTGCAGAAAGGCTTTTATATTAAATCGGATTTAAACTTTGTTCTTAATGAACCGGATCTATTGTGACCTGGACTTTTATCTATAAAATGGGCTTGTGAAACCCAGAGAAAAACTCTCTCAATATATCTGTAGATATAAATATATATTTATCCAAATCACATCAAGTAAAAAAGGCAAAATGACAAAATTTAAAAAAAGAATAACAAAAAGTATAAATGAAAACACAAAATTTTAAGGCAAAAACAAATATCTTGATGTCTTAATACGATGAATATAAAATATAAAGTAATACAACAAGGTTAAATATCTAAACATTTAAACTACTTCAGCTTTTCAAAGCTTCTTTTTCCAGTTGAAAATGACATCATCACGCCTGAATCTGCTTCCAGGAGCCGTCCAGATCAGGCTTGTTCAGGATATTTAGAAATCGTCCTAACAGTTGAAAAATAAAAAATAAACAGAGAACAAAGTAATATATATGATTAGAAATAAATAAAAAAGAAAACTATAAATAAAACGACTTCTTTCATTTAAAGAAAAAGGTCTATCAGTCCTCTTGTCGTGTGTGTTTGCAGCTCACAAAGACGACTTACTGAGCTTCAGGATCCAAAAGGATGTATCTGCCAAATTCTTAATGTGGAAAAATGTCCATGTGTTTTCTTCTCCAGGAGACGATGAAGACACTGTTTGTCTGCACGATGCTCGTGCTGCTCTTTGCTTCCGGATTTTCCAAAGTGAACAATTTTCAACCAAGCGAGCACCGACCTGAAGAAACACCTTATGAAAAGTTTAGAAGACAGCATGTAGATGCTAAGATGACTGAAAAGCTGTGTAACACAGAAATATCAAATAGGAATATCTACAAACTTGACAACAGTTGTAAGGAAACCAACACATTCATCCTCAGCATTCCAGCAAAGGTCAAATCCATTTGTAGAGGTGATAAAATAAATTGGAAAACATAGATGTGTCATTATTTCATATAGATTTCAAATAACATACCATTTGATGTCAACATGTTTTAGTTGCATTTGCAGTGCTCGTGCTGTTATATTCTTATGATTCTGTTCATTTTATGAGTGTATCCTTCAGCCTTGCTTCACATATTTACTGCTGCTTGATCAGCTTTAGTCCTGCTAGCATCAGCACAGGTAGAAACAGATCACACATCAGAGAATCGGCCGTGCATCTAAATGCAAATGGAAACTAAAAATGAAAACATAGATAACTGAGCTGAACTTCATAGATCTGAAAGTTGACCAATGCATACATAGTGCTAAAAATCAGGTATCGGGAAAACACATTATTTTATATTATGCTGAAGTCAATTGTTATCCTTTTTTAAAACTATATCATATAATAAAGTCTGTTTTGAAGTTTACTATGGTAAAAAAAAATATTTTAAGGCTCTTCAGATATACTGTAACTTCATAGGTATGAACCATCAAAGCATTTTCATCATAAATATAAAACTTCATTAGGTAGATCTGTTCAAATACTCATTAATGCAAATATCTGATCAGCCAATCACATGGCAGCAACTCAATGCAGGTGTAAAAGGTGAGGTCTAAAAAGAACCTTTAAGAAAATATGAATCATCTTAATCAGTCTTTAATTATGAAGCAATGGCCTAACTCCCTCTGACAAACAGACCTGTGGCAAAATTTATAAACCACTTTTGACTTTTTCCAAGGTGAACATTGTCTGGCAGCAGGTGCCCTTCCCCTCCCAGATCACGGTTCATATCTGATTTTCAGCTCTAAAGTTTATTTTTCTCTTCATAACAACTGTGCAAAGGATGATTTCTGAGGATGATGACTCATTGAAAATGCTTGGATGTTGACAATTATGCAGAGTCAGGCATGGAAAGGCTGCTCTTTGTGACAGGTGGGTGCTGTCATACATGGGTGTAGCTGCCAGCTGTCCTCGAGGCTTCACCTCTGCTAAACGTGTGTCTCTGAACTTGACCTCGTCTCATAAACTCTCCTGTGATTTTTATTTTGCATCCTTGGTTATTCAAATGAATGATTAATATATTAATATGAATCTATACAGATTTGTCCACACTGGATATGACAGTAAGAGTTAGTAAAGCTCTGTTAACGTGTCCCTCTACAGCCTGTTGTTTCTTAGTTTCACCAGTGAAACTGAATTAAAAGCAAAACATAGATGACATATTGTTGCCTAGGCAACCACCAAGCTCCCAGTGCCTACAGACATTCACTAAAACATGCTGGTCATTGGATCGTTTGAATAAATACCTTTAACTAAATATCAATGTTTTCGACATGTCTTAGTTTACATTATTACACAGTTATTATGAGAGAGCATGTCTAATATTTTTCCACTAAACAGTCGTCTTCTCCTTTGGTTTGTTTGTAACAACCATTTATAAAAACTTGTGTTTTGCTTTTGTTTTATTTTTAACTGCAATTCTGGTCGAGTAGCTTTTATAGTGTTAATTCAACATATACTACAAAATAAAATGACTTTTTTTAAAGTACATTTGTGGACATTTTATTTTCAAACTATCCAATCACAGAATCAAATGCACAAAGCCTGTGATGTCATCAAAGGCACAAAGCTTGTGATGTCATCACATTCTGTCATTGGAAGGAGAAATTCAGTCAACTGTAGCAACTCTTTGGTGGCAGAACTACAAAACAACCTGTTTGTTAAAACCAAGATAAGGAAGACACAGAGACGCAGAAGCAGACGCTGAAGCAGACGCATATAAAATGGCAGAAGCACAGATGGAAGTGGTCGTGAGCCCAAATATAACAGTTTTGCAAAGATCGGAAAATGACCTCAAAAAAGCCCAAACACCAAATCCTGAAACACGTCCTCTGGCACAAGTTCAAACAGAAGTGGTCGTGAAAGGCAAGAAAAAAAGGGGGCAAAAACAGAAAAGAGTGGCTGAAGAACCCAGACGACCGATTACTCGGGCGTATGCTCGGGCTCTTCTAGAAGCCCAAAACAACGTGGCTGATGGAAGCAACCTGAGAAATGAAGAAGTGTCAGGAAACCCTGAAGGAACCTCTGAAAGGGAAAACCCTGAATCCCTCCCTATGTCAGAACCAAAGGACGACGTGAATATGGAGACAGAGGCAAACATGAATAACGCCAGTGGACAAAACCCTGGGCCAAATGGAGGGACGTGGCAACATCAGCCAAATCCCAGATTTATACCCCATCATGGCAGAGTCCAGTATGATTCATGTTGTGAGATTGCTGCTCTCAGGCATCAACTACAAGCTTCCCAAAACCACCAGAACGAGCTTTACTGGAAACTGGTAGCTGCTAATAAGAGGGCTTCTTATTACCAGTCTATGGTGACCAAACTTCATGCACAGATGATCGCCGACAAAAAACAGCATGAAGAAACAATTAAAGAGCTCATAGAGCAACTGGAGGAGGCTAATGATAATAATAAGCCTGATAAGAGCAAAACAGAGGTTCAAGCAAAGGACAACCAAGCAGTTGTCATGCTGGATGACATGATCCGTGTCCTGCACGAAGACGTCAGCGACCCTACCACAGAGCAGTGTGTGGATTCTTCTACACAAACCACAGAGGCTTCACACACGGACTGTGTAGGTCTGAAGGAGGCTCAATTTGAAGTCCAATACAAGACTCAACAAGAGCAAATAGGAACACTCCAACAACAGCTCCTAGAAGCTCAACACCAACTCAAGGAACAGGAAGACAAACATAGGCAGGACCAGGAGACACTGAACATGGAAATCAGTGAGCTTAAATCCCAGCTCTGCTCCAACAAGGAGCTTCATGACATGAAAGTAGAGACTCTTTATCAAGAGTTGAAAGAAGTCAAAGCGTCCTACATTAAAATCACACAGGAGCAAAATGAACAAAATTCCAACACAGCAAATGGAAAATCTGAGCTTCTGGTGGAAAAAGACACCAAAGAACAGGACAAGGAAGAAGAAGAAGACTCCCTGACATCAACTAAGATGTCTCTGCATGACTCTCTACAACAAACAGAAGACAGAGAGAAAACGATAACTACCAATCCAGCTGAACTCGAAACTGAAGCTAAGACTGTGCCAGAGAAAAAACCCAAGAAGAAGAAAAGGAACTGGCTGCGTCGGCTTTTCAGCTGTACCAGTCCACAGACAGACTGATTTACACAACTGTGGAAAAAATAAATAAATACAAAAAAAATAAATAAATTGGAAAATATAGATGTGTCATTATTTCATATAGATTTCAAATAACATACCATTTGATGTCAACATGTTTTAGTTGCATTTGCAGTGCTCGTGCTGTTATATTCTTATGATTCTGTTCATTTTATGAGTGTATCCTTCAGCCTTGCTTCACATATTTACTGCTGCTTGATCAGCTTTAGTCCTGCTAGCATCAGCACAGGTAGAAACAGATCACACATCAGAGAATCGGCCGTGCATCTAAATGCAAATGGAAACTAAAAATGAAAACATAGATAACTGAGCTGAACTTCATAGATCTGAAAGTTGACCAATGCATACATAGTGCTAAAAATCAGGTATCGGGAAAACACATTATTTTATATTATGCTGATGTCAGGGCTCTGAGTGCGGGCAGGTGGAAATGTGGATCCAAATGCAGGACTCCGAGACGAAATGTAACTAAAACCACAGCTTTTATTGCTGGCATGAAACAAAAACAGAAACCAAACCATGAAACCAAGCAGGAACACACAGGCAGGGTCTGAGGGTACGACGCGACACCAAGCGTGGGAAAACACAGGGCTTAAATACACAGGGTAGTAATGAGGGAATGGGCCACAGAAGGGAGACACAGCTGGGGGAGCTGAACTTCATAGATCTGAAAGTTGACCAATGCATACATAGTGACAACACATTATTTTATATTATGCTGAAGTCAGTTTTTATCCAATTTTATAACTATATCATATAATAAAGTCTGTTTTGAAGTTTACTATGGTAACAATGCATCTTTTTAGGCTTTTCAGAAACACTGTAACTTCATAGGTATGAACCAACAAACCATTTTTCATCATGACAATAAAAAATAAATCTAAAGGAGATAAACATCACAACTGTTCAACCAAGCATTAAGTCCATTTTGAAACAAAGAACGATGTACACTCAGCCAATCACATGGCAGCAACTCAATGCAGTGTAAAAGGTGAGATGTAAAATAAAACAATTAAAAATATTAATTAATCTTAATCAATCTTAAAATATGAAGCAATCTTCTAACTCCCCTTTACATACAAAGCTGTGGCCAACCTTACAAACCATTTTGAATTTTTTCCAGCCGAGGCGTTCAAAATAACCAAACTGCTAATAGTCACGGTTTAATTTGGGCAGCTGCCTGCCTAATATAATGTAAAATCATCACAATATTTTACACAAAGAGAGTAAATGTATCCTTGTACTCAGCTAAGACAGCTGGGCTGCTGTGGCTTGTGTTTATGTTCACAGTGACATCTGATTTAAAAGCAGACTGTCATGGTTGCGGCTGTGTGCAGGCAGGATGAGGACCCAAACGCAAGCTCACGGAGGCAGGAATGAACTCAAAACACAGCTTTATTGCTGGAGAGAGAAACCATACAACCTAAATGAGGAAACTATAACGTAATACACAGAGAAACACACGGCCATGAATGAGGGAGAACGCGACACAGAACTGAGGGAGACGCAGACATAAATACACAGAGGGTTAACGAGGGAAGTGGGAGCACACGGGGAACACAGGTGACACTGATAATCATAACAAGACACGGCAGGAGTGAACGCAACACTGACGGGAGACTGTCAAAGTAAAACAGGAAGTACACGGAGGTTCAGAGAGGAGGAGAGACAGCACGGGGAGAGCACGGACATAACGGGCTGGGAAAACATGGAATAAAACTCAAGGAGGGGAAACGAGGGCTCACAGATAAACAGAGGGGCACACAGGAGGTAATCAAATAAGGAACATCTTAACAGAAACCATGGCATAAATAAAGAACAACACACAAAACATATGAAAACTAAGAATGCTGGGCCAACATGGCCCAGGATCATGACAGACAGCAAAAGACACTGAGCAGCATATCAGTCAGCATGGGAAAAATGCCATAGATTTAAGGAACCAGGCTAAAATAATTGGTTTCTAGTGGGTTCTATTGTAAGTGCTCTATATTTCAGCATGACATACTGTATGCATCCTACACTGAGAACCCTTGAAGCTGATCATCAGGGTATGCTGTGTACTTCTTACACAGAAGATAAAATAACATGCAGAGATTTTAGATGGTTGTGGTTGGTCCTTACACACAGATGTAAGGTCAAAAAAAAAAAATCACCCACAATGGATCGTTCACAGACGCTGGTCCAGTGGAACCCACTTCCACAAAGGCTGCACCTGCTCTGGCAGAACAGGAAGCATCAACTACATAGTAGCTATTTTCATAATTAAGACATCAACTATAGGTGTTCCCAAAATGTGCCATGTTGTCTGCACACCTGACAGTTCAATAAGTCCTGTGTTGATTACAGATGGTGGTTGTTTCCAGAAACAGCACTTGCATAAAACAAGTACAGAGCACTTTATGAGCCAACCTGCTTCTTTAATGAGCATTTAGGTTGTTTGTATTCAGTGTTCACAGATAATATGCTCATTAAAAGGGGGGATCCACTATGTCCTTCTTCACAATCCTGTCTGCCAACTTTAAGAAGAAATCAGAGTGACGCAGAAGCTTTAAAACAGTGTTCAGAATAATCAGTGATGCTTTTATCTGAACTGATGACAGATAAAGATGAACGTGAGTGTGGCAGAAGAGTAAGTTCTCCCTCTTTCTTGGAAGTATACAAAAGTCTGTTGTTTCTAAAAAGTTAATAAACAAACAACAAGTTCTTACAGAATGAGACGTGAAGCCTGGAGACGAGCAGTTCAGACACGCTGTTATTAAATTCTACCTGAGCAGGTTATAGTTCACCTCAGTTACGGAAGAACAAATAACACTTGGCTCTGGGAGCTTCAGTTTTTATACACTGTCGTAGCACCACCCTAAGCCATCATTTGCATCAACACCTACATCACTAGCCCAGCAGTTCTAAGAAACTTCTCTGTTTGTGGTTCAGAACCTAATGTGACACCAATGAGCACAACAGCATGCAGCTGCAGGTTGTTGTTCATACCTGGCTTTACAATAAAGAGCCATGTTTGCAGGCAGCTGTTTGAAGTTTTGTGTAAAATATCATTTTTATAGAAATAAACCAAATGTGTCTAAATATATTAAGTAAACAATCAGAATAAGAACATTTTGAAATAAAATCCAAAAACTGCATCTGGCTTAGTTTTTGTTGAATAAATAATGACTCTGTGTAATATGTCATGTGTTGTATATGTAAGTTGTATTTGTACAATGAAGCCAGGCTTTCTTTGTGTTAGCTGCCTGACAGAACCTAAAACTCTAGTCAGAGATTGCAGGTGTCACAACAGACATGATCAGCTTTCTCTGTCGATCCTATCTTTCTGTTTCACACTCTGTGCACTCATAGAAAAAATCTTTAAAAAAAACAATCACATGACTCTTCTTCCACACAACATGATCCCTGAGTGCCGCCTGCTCCAACCAGACATGTTCTCACAGCGACGATGGTGATAATTAAAATCTACAAAGAACGTGATAAACATTATTAAAATGCAGCACTGTTAAAGCAACGTGATTAATGCTGCATTAAAATGAGCCTTTAGCACATAGAGATGATTCAACAGTTTCATTTGACTTCATTGTTTCTAAGGCAGATGCTACACCAGTGAAGGTGCACTTAGTTTTCACACACTGCTTCTGCATTGTGTCTTAGTTTTAGTGGATTAAATAATGACACAGTGTTTGTTTGTTTTTCTTTAGTAACAAATGACCTCAGACCAGCTTATAATATTTTATAAACAAATAAGCATAAATGCATAAACTCAGCCTGGAATCACATGGGATAAACATGGGATGTGCATTTTTTTATTTGTTTTGTGTTACTGAGTCTTGCAAGAATGCCAACCTTACCAGCAGCAGCTTGGTTTTTTTGTTTGTTGTTTTTTTAATTGAATGAGTGCTGAAAGTTGAGCAACAGCTGTGACAACGAGAGAAGATGGAGCCAATCAGAAACAACTGTGAAAATGTACAATATGCAAGCTAAGAAAGCAAAGTGTAGCAATGTTGCCATCATTTTTGTTGTTGTGGGATTTTCTTCAACATTCACTGAAAATCACTTCTCTCATATTTCCTCTTTATTATTTTCATCACTGTTTAAGAAACGTAACAAAGTCTTATAAAGCATCTAAACCAGCATCATGAAGTGATGTTTAAAGATGGCAGCAAGCTCACAGCATCTCTCAACTCAAGAGCAACATTCAAAGTGCACAGGCTGAAGGAAAGTATTGATTTTATCACATGCAATTACAATACGCCTTTTCATCTGTATCTGGATGTACAATGGGTATCGTTGTTTGTCCCAGCAGTTTACAATACAGAATGTGCACGTCTGTGGGGCTTTTATAAAGATTTCTATTTGCATTGATACGATTGCTTGGATCACAAATTGTTCTAACTTGATTAAAGTCACCAATGATAAAGGTATTCTTGCGCTTACAGTTACCATTATTATCTCTGTTTGCTATCAGATCATCACATCCCCCTTGTGGGATCATGTTGATGATCTGCTGGTTTTCTGAACACGTCCGTTAGTCATGCAGAGCACAGTGCCAGAGAGCGCCACCAGCAGGAACATGGAAGTCTTCATTGTATTTCTATATCGAAAAAGTAAACAGAGTGAATATATAAATCAGTATTATTTCATTTCATTTATTAACTTGTTTATTTTTGTTTCCTAAATGTTAATCGTGCTTAACTATTAAAGTAAAAATACAGATAGATAGGAAACTCTCTGAAAAGTCAAACTGTTTTCAGTGAGTTCATATATTTGCCAGAGGAAAGGTCAGAATCTGCATATCTGACCACTTTGAATCAATTTATATCTAAACAGAAATCAGTAAAAGTTAAAATCAGTTTATCAATATCCTCACTTATGAGGATATTGATATCCGTATAACTGGAGTTATTATAGATTTTCATACATGACATTTGTGAAAAAGGCGAGGGTGCCAGGGTCCCTGTGTCTACCCGGTCGCCTCAGTGTGGCTACATGTGTTTTTTTGTTTTGATTTTGTCCCCGCTCTCTCCCTCCCTCCTTCTCTCACTGCCTGGGCGGAGCTCATCTGTGGGCTCCTGCCCTTGGCCCACGCACCTGGTGACACCTGTGGCTCATCACCCAACAGTGTTCCAGTCCCCTTATAAGATGGCAGCCCTGTATTTCTCGTCGCTGGACCGTTGCCGACTCTCGTCAGTGTTAACCCCAGCTCAGTTCGTTCTCATGTTTCCCTAGCGATCTTCTTACAGTAACCTTTTGCATCTCTGTGAATAGATTTCCCTGGACCTGCCCCTGTGTTACCTGAGCGATCAAGTGTGTGAGGATTGGAGCGAGCTTTTGTGTTTCTTGTGGAGTGTGAAGAGGAGCGTGGAGCGTGGATGGAGTGAGGACTTTGGAGCGTGTGTGGACTGCAAGTGTCTTTCCCCCCTCCTGTTCGTGTGTGGATTCCCGGAACCCGTCTTTTCCCCACTGTGTAAATATATCACCTGGTGCTTCTGTAAATAAAAAACCTTTATTGTTCCCTACTCAGAGCCTACGCGTGAGTCCGTTCAGTCCCGTTGTGACAGAGGGTAAGGACGTAAATCGACTGGTAAAGAGGGACTGGTGAAGAGTCTGCAGCCGCAGCACCGATCCATCTGTCCATCTCCTGTTCCCTTCTCTGATCACTCGTGAACAGGACTGCGAGTTTTGTAACTTAATAAAAGCAGTAATTTGTTTGCCAGAGTGCCCCTTCCACGTCACACCCTGTTCTTTCCTTCTTGTCTCATATGAAAATTCACTTTGTGGAGCTTTTTGGGAAATTGTTAAACTTCAGGAAGATTCTGAACATGCCCCATCGTTTAGCCAGCTCTTTGGAGCTGAGCAGGTTCAGGCCTGTTGTTGTAAGTTTTATAAAACGATCTCATTTAAACGGATAATCCAGCTGAAGCTTCAGACAGTGAAACACTGCCATCTGCTGGACGCGAATAACAAAGACGCTGCTTTGACGGGTGAGGGAGTTTCAACAAGTCTGCAACGACTCAAGCATCAAACTACAGAACTATTCTAGCGGACATGGTGCTCTAATGACTGCTTCATTAACGCAGCTCAGAAAGGATCAAACATATCAATAAATCATAAAACACAAAACGTCTCTTATTGCCCAGGGCTCAGGAAGTGAGTGTGTTCCTTATAGCCCAACACGTTCTCACTCCCAACTCGTCAAACGTGTGACGCATGGTCAGGCTCCCTCTGCTTCACTTATGGACCATATGGACCACCAGGTAAGACCATTTAAACGGACAGCATTTATAGAATGACTATTAAAAGTCAGCGAGTGTCAGTAATGTTAATGTGGTTATGTTAGTAATACACCGAGTGCTAATATAACAGCTTTAAGATGCATTTGTAGATGTTATTACGTGTTTTACCGTCTTTATGGTGCTAGCTTAAAGTTACGGTGTAAACGTTAGCTTATATTGGAGGAAAGCTGTTACTGTTTAAACGATGTTAGCACAGAAATATTAGCTTCTGTCATGACTGATGAAGTTACTAGTTAATAAAGTTTCCAGTAAAGTGTTTAATCGCAGCCACAGACTGACAGCAAATATCTCGATTAGCTTCAGTGCATCTGTAATAAATATGTGCAAGTTTCAGTGCTTCGTTTAAACTGTATGATACTTATACTGACCCAGGGTCAGTGTAAAATACAATCCTAGCTGTGTGAACAAAGCCTGGCTGCTTTAATCCTGCATGACAAACCTCAGGATGCAGGTTATTATTACTCTTTCCTGCTGGCACACCTGTCACACCTGAGAGTCAGCTAGAAACTCACAGTGACGTGGACATCATGCAAAGACTGCCAGACTCTGTAATACTGCAAATGATCAGTGACTCAGGTTATCACTAAACTTTAAACGGCACCTCTGTGTCTCTGTGTGCTGAACATCTAGGATTGAGTCAGGCTGCATTGACTGTGGGACTTTAATGTGTTAAAAGCAGGTTGAAGACAGCTCAGAAACATTTGAAGATTAAAATTTAGCATTATGGCTGCTGGTGGTTTGTAAAGCCTCTACTCAGCTGTATTTTTGTTACTAATTTATGTTTGTTGTTGTTTAACACAGATTTCAGAAGAGCAAATATGCTTAATAGTTTAACTAGATTTCATTTGTCAGTGTGGGACTGCTGAGTCACCTGAAGAACTCATTTCATTCATTCTCCACATGATGTTCATTTACAGAAATGTTTCACAGGAACTGATTTCTCCCAAAGGGTGAACTAGTGTGTTTCCATAGATTACCTCTGTATGAATGTACTTCTTAAATGAAGGCAAGTGTTTGTCCTTTTTTGTTCCTCAGGTACAGTACGTGATATCAAGGGCAGGCGGTCATCACTGGGGGTAGACAAGAAGCAGACGTACTTCCAAGAGGGAGCTGCAGTGAGGTCAGAGGTCAGAATCTGAAACAGCTCAGGTTTATATTTTAGAGGTTATAAAAAATCAAAATGTATTATTTAAAGAAACCTTTAAATAATAGTCATAATTATGATTATTATAAGAAATATCAAACATTTAAGTGGATTTTCTGTTACACATATCGTGTTAGCCCTGCAATAAACTGGCAGCCTGTCTTTGTCCTGTATCAGCTGGGATAGGCTTCATCCTCCTGCAACCCTGAATTGGATACATTGTATTCCAATTATGTAATCTGATCATTTACAAACTCAAGGTATCTAATCAAAATGTAAGTGATGCCGCCCTTGACAGACAGGGAGATTTTATTCCTCAAAGACCATCATCCAGTCGAAGTACTAGTTGCCACGTGGTCAGTGTTCTCACAACCATTGATTTTATCTCACAACTTGTTTTCACCAAAGAATTTCAGTAAGTAAATATTCTTCAATCTCTTTTTCCCCCCAGTGTCTGCAGATCAGCATCAGTGTCCACGTGAAGAACCTAGTTATGTTGCCAGTGTCAACCCAACAAAAGGTACTTTACCTTCTTGTATATATTGTGATTCCTTTACTTTTATATTTGTTGTTATAGTTGAGTTAGGCAGGGCTTTTGTGCAGTCCTAAGAAACATACTGCCTAGAGTGTTTTTCACTTTGTGGAAGAGTTTCTTTATTTTTTTTCTGTTAGTGTGTGGAACTGAGGTGCTTCGTCAGGAGCTCCTTCAGTTGTTGGAGGATGGAGAAGAGGACGCAGCCATGACTTGTGAGACGTTGTCTGAGTCAGCTGCTACTCACTGGGCGATCAGAAACATGGTGTCCTTGCTAAAGTGGAAAGAGGCCAGGCCTTGTCTTATAGACAATATGTTAGCTACTCTGGATCCACAGTCACACCGTGTGTGTCAGTGTGGCAAACAAGTAGTTGTGAGGTGTCTGGACTGCCTGCCTCTTCCATTCCTTTGTGCTGACTGTGATATTGCAGTTCACACACGCTTTGTCCTGCACAGCAGAGAGGCAGTAACAGGAGGGTTTTTGCAGCCTTCATCAGAGTTTCACAATCCAATATGTACGGTTTTTAAGTCTTATGCATTTATTGCTATGTACTATGAGTGTGTGCTGTTATTGTATATTTATTGTGTATCATTTAATTTCCAATTCTTTTTATATATATTGTGTGTTTTAATGTTAGTTCGGCTGTTGCCTGTGCAAAGACCAGACTGTGTGTGACTGCCCAGCAGGTAACGTTGAGGTTTCACCCGGTGCAATTGTGGCTCTTGTAACCATAAATGGTAAGTTGCTCTTTTGTCACACAGTACATACACAATAGATGTGTTTGCAGGTTTTATTGCAAATTGTACATTGCTACATTGTTTTGAATTACCCTCGGCCCGCAGTATATGTGGGCACCTGTCAAAGGTCATTTGGATTTACCAGACCGCTTTGAAAACAACATGGGAAAAAATGAATGTCTTTGTTGAGCCATGACTGGATTTCTCCTTATCCTTCCTAAAGGCCGTTATAACCTTGCACTGCCAGTGGTGAGCTGCACCAGCTGTGGCCTAATGTGGTCCCCCTCAGTTAAGGACTTCCAGGGTGGTGGATATTGGCCTGGCACCTTAAATTTCTGCACCCTGTTTTCAATGGATGTCTTTCAGTCTTTCTATGACATTAAGAAGCTGCAGCAGGGATGTCACTTAAGGCCTTTGTCAAAGTGCTGGATGAACGAACAGCCCATTTTGGAAGGGTGAGTTTCTAAATTTGTCAAGTTTAAGGAAATTGTGCAAATCAATGTTTATGATGACTGTCCGTGAATATTCTGTTGTTTGTCCTCTACTTAAAAGACTGGCCGAATATCAGCTGATGCCTTCAGCAAAAGTTTCTTGGAGTGGAGTGCTGTAAAGTTTGAGGTGGACAGGATGTGCAAGGAGCCATGCTTTAGCTGCCCTGCCTGCACTCCAGACATGCTCGCCGTCTCAGTTGATGGAAACTGCAAGCTTTATCGCTTTCAATCAAATGCAAGGTACGTTATGCATTGTGTACATAAATCAAATATGGATTTGTACAAAAATTGTATTTTGATGTTTCTTTTCAAACAACTGTCACCGTGTTCGTTCAGCACTTCAGAGCAGGGGAACTTTGAAGGTGTCTTCATTGAGAAAGATGAGGAAGTTGCTGAGTTTGTGAAATACATCCAGAGACACACAAATGATGTAAGATACACATATATATCAGTGCTGTCAGCGTTAATCTTGTTAAAATGACGTTAACGCCATAACCATATACTCATACGTGTGTGTGTGTGGATACATATTTGGATGGGTGGATATTTATTTTGTTTTTCTCTTGGTGTTGTCGTAATACTATTTACTTGACTTTATCTTAATGTGTACTTCATTTTGAGTAGCTCACACTTGGATGTGCGAGGTATACTGCAGCTTGTAGTCTTGGATACGTTTAAGACATTTTGTTATAAGGTTGAATGAATTCAGCAGTCATGTATTGTGACCTCCTTTCTATAGATCAAATGGGCAGGTGCGTTTCAGGATGGGGCCGGTTCTACAGTTGGAGAAGAGGTGGAACAAGTAAACAGTTTCCTGTCTAGGGCGGCCATCACAACGAAGTACATGTCTAAAGCAGGTGTGTGTCTGTGTGTGAGATTCCACTCAGTCTCCTGCTCATTCATTCTTATTTGTATACTAACTGAAATGCAGGGCGAACAGACATGCTGAGCCTCCTGGCTTTGGGCTGGAACAAAAGGAAAGTGGAACAACTGGGCCGCACTTTGAGCCAGAGATATCTAAAGGTCATTTTTTCAACACCCATTTTAATGTGTGTGGTAATGGGGCAAAAACACCAGTACTCTAAAAATGTCCATATGAATGACATTTATTAATGTATTCTTAGATCATAAGGATCCTTAGAGAACAAGTGGAGAGCCTGAATGCGAGCAGAAATGAGCTGGGTGTGGATGACGACACACTGCAGCAATGGGCTGAAGGTGAGTCTCAATATAATGCACTCGTGTATAACAACAGGACCCACCATGGCCTCATTAAAGAACTTAGAGTTAAGATCTTTCTGACAGTGTCAACAAACAATGAAAAATAAGCTTGTAAAAGCAGAATTGATGGCAGAGTTGTTGCGTTTGATCAAATTGGATTGGACCTGGGTTGAAGTGATGTCGTACTAGTTGGTTTTATAAAGCTGAACACCAACATACTTGTTATCTCATGATAATGCAGCACATGAAGGCTCCAGATGTCTTATAATGAATATCATCAAGTCAGTGATTACAGAGTCCACTGTAGTTTGGTGACTGTTACTCATCCTGTGTTCTGATTAATATTCCTCTCACTTAGAAACGGATCAAACTGATGGCAGCCTTGGAGCGTTGCAGGCACGAGTAGAGCAGCTTGTCGTCATCATCAGAGTGCGAACACAAAGTCTTTACAGACAAAATGGTGTCACAGTTTCTTTGAAACGGACCGTTTGATGCTCAGTTTGTACAGCTTGTACAGCTACTTTGTAAACAGAATAAAATCAGATCCAGGTTTGTTTAAGCTGGATGTGATTTGTTCTAGCAAACGAATTGATGAGTGTAGATTAAAATGTAAATATATGCATTATGTGAAGGTGTTCCTTTTTATGATTATTTACAGATAGCAACAAGAGGCGACACAGAATTCGCAAGGTCATCTTAGATGAGAAGAAACGCTTGGCGGCTGCTGTTGACGACTACAACAAGGAAACAAGCAACAAAGCAAATCGTATCCAGTGATGCCCTCATGCAGAGCGACGTTTGGCCCTGGCAGAGCACAAGTGAACGTAAGCTCTTGATTTCTAAATATCCTTTTTAAACAAACTCCCAGTATCTGAGCAGCAGTTGAATGTTTTGTTCTTGAATCATAATATGCTGCTATGTTTTCCCATCTGATGTTGTTAAACTGCAGCTGCTGCTGACCTCCGGACAAAGAGAAAGGTCTTTGAGAAGGTGATGGCTGTGAGGCGCCTGAGAGAGGAGGAGATGATCCTTTGCAGGGAGATGCAGCATCACTGGACAGTGTTGCAAATGCGATCTGTGGTGTTGGGGACAATCTCCTCAGACTGTAAGCACATCTTTTATTTATTTATACATTTGGTGATGAATTGATTGAAAATAAGAGCAGATGCTAAAGTCTTACTGGATCTTTTACCTATATTTGGGTTGCTAGCTAACACTGCCTTCTCCCTTAAAAAAAGTTTAATTACATGATCCTAACTCCTTGTGTTTATGAGGTGAGGTTTGTTTGTTTGTTTTACTTATATTTAATAGTTTTGTTGTTTTTACAGCCTCCCTTGTTGGCATGTCGGAGGATGCACAGAAAGGACTCCATAGCCTGGTTTAAAAACAAAGTGAACTGAAAGCTGAAACGCTCAAAGTAAAGGACGTGTACAAGAGAATCCTCAGCCACCAACCACTCCTGGAAATGGACTCAGAGGAGGAGGAGGACGTTCCAGACGATGAGAGTGATTTGAGCACTTCTGATGAAGACTGATTGTGTCATCATTGATGTTATGTTTGCTAGAATAAAAAGTTAATCACATCTGTTTAATGTGATTTTTATAATGTCTGTTTTAGAAATTGCTTATCAACAGACAGACAGACAGACATGTCCACCTCCAAAACTCATAATGAACTTTGGAGGTGGACAGCTATCAAGCTCCTCACAGAGGAGCAGCTTGACAGCTAACAGCTCCCAATTTACTTTAGTCCAAATACATGAATTCAAATTGAGGTGATAACTATTTATCAACAGTATGAATGTCTGTTCCCGTCCAACAAAGTTGTTACTACATACCATGTTGAGCAAGGCTTCCACTTGACTTTAACTTCTTCTTTTTCCTGAAAAACATGATATAAACAAACAATTAATTCAGAAAGACATGCAGGTTGCATACAAAAAGGAGCCTACAAACATTTGTGTACTGTTGAATGGCTCAATATATTATACAGTTAGTTTACAAAAACATAAGAACCACTACAATGCTTGTACTGCCAGCATCGAGTGCATGTCAGCAAAGCAACACTGCTTACATTGTGGCTCACAAGCTCCACTCCTTTTCATCAAAACCAAAATTTTATCTACATTCTGTTTTTTACACTTTAAATCCCAGTTAGGTTAAATATTACCAGTAGCTTTTCAGATAAAACAGTAATAAAGTCCTAATGGTTTCATAAATCTTCATATTTTTTTTCATATAAGCATCGGGGACAAGGCTGTCTTGCAACTGTTGAGGTCACTAGTGTGCGCCCTATTTCTTCCAGGATCACTCTTCATTTGTAGGTTTTAGTGGACTCCTACTACTGTGAAGTGGTTTTCATGGGACAGGGGCTTGTATTCCAAGATCTGGGAGATTGTAGAAATGAGCTGTGATGCCCTTCTTGCCATCTTTCCAGAAATATCAGTGATCTGGAAGCTGTTAGGCTGACTTACAGCAGCAGCACTTTCTGCACCTGCAGAAACTCCAGGACACATTTACTAACAGTGTTTGTTGCTGTGTGTGCTGCAGCTGCAGCTTTGAATTTTTTTTGAGAGCTAATATTTTGGCTTTGGTGTCTTGTTATGAAATGTACAAGAGTAAGAGTGTTAGCATGTGTCAAAGCTACGTTTGACTGGGAAACTCAAAGCTCAATAACCTGTATCAACAACAATTCACTGCAGCCTGTGTAATATTTGATGCATCATAATTTATTCCAGTCTATCTTGCAAATACATGTTTGCGTTGCAATGTCATGCACAACACACACAACTATTAGAGCCTTAAGATCAAACCTGCGTCATTCTTTTGGTCCACTGCAGTGTAGCAGTCAAACAAGGAGAAGTGAAGTGGCCCCAAATGGCCAGGATAGAGATCAGAGGGTTAATGCGTAAAATGCATAAAAATATTATTGATTACAGGATAATACATTAATGTTAATATCAACAATAAGCTTTTTACTCTGAAGTTACAAGTATAAACAATGCTGTTACATTTACACTTACATTTTTTACTATAAGTATGGAAACAAGTGAACAGCATTTTATAATAAGTTTAACTGGAATTCTGTACACTGAAAAACAAACAACAGATAAAAAACACAAACAAACAGCCAGTGCCTTCATCTGTCCTGTAGTCTCTGCTCGTCAGCACATGCTTTTAAAAAGAGCTCCATGTCCTCTGCAAACTGAAAAACAAAGAGGAAGAAGTCCCTCTACACAAAAACACTGTGGATGACAGGCCAGGCAAACATCTATTGACCTGTTTGAATGCCTCCTCATCATGTGAGCCTTGAAGTTTTTTTGTAAGAAGACTAAGACTAAGACCACAGTGAGGACGTTTCATTTTCATGGACTTTCCACAAGCCCCAGTTTCATTTAGCACAGAGGGTGGAGCACATGAATGTTCTACCCAAGATTCAGGAAATGGTTTAGATGCTGGAGACGAGACATGGAGAGGGAGACGAGGCTCCACGGAGAGTTCAGTGGGGAGCAGTCCTGAATGCTGACATGACAATAATTGCCTTGCCATATCCCCACGCTGTATGACTGTCATGTTACAGAAGGGCAGTGAAAGTGCACCGGCACATCATTTTGTCTGTAAGAGAGAAAAAAAGAAAAAACATGTAATTTAAATGTAGTTGTATAGAATGCAGTCAGTTTATCTAACAATCAGATTGTACATATTAACAAAAATATCCAAGCCGTCCTCAATAATGAAAGCAAAATGGTGTGGATCACAAGAGCTGTCAGGAAATGTGGTGAACAGGAAAAATATTTAATGAAAACACTTTTTTCTCTCGCTGATGAATGAACTGAACTGTACAATGTGAAAAATAACTTTTAAGTCAACAAAGACCTGCAGAGGTGCTGAAAAGAAGTGCATATTTATGACTTTAACTATGAGGTATATTTAATACCAACATACCTTTGAAAGGCAAAGCACTTTGAATGTGTCCATTTATATGCTGCTCAATCTTTGCCCTGACAGCAGGGCTGAGAGTGGGGCACAGAGGGCAGTGAAACAGCCAACACGTGGTGCATTCCTGCAACTCTGGCCTGGAGGCAGAACTCCAATTTGATATTTGCATCTAAAACAGAGAGAAAAACAGATAAACACTGAAGGAAATTGCCGTCCCGGGTTTCCTCCGTGGCGTGAGCGATAAGCAGAGTTTTGTCCTTTCCTTCTAAGATTCCTAATTATTTAAAGTAACACTCAGGTATGCCGTTCAGCTGGGTTAGTTACAGCGCCGGGAGCAGCTTGGGAGAACAAGGAAACACAGACTGCTTCAGGTTGCCTTCCCAAATCAACTCAAAGGTTTATTTAGTACATAACAGTTTATATAGAGAAAAAAAGGTTCGTGTGTCAGCTTTCCCAGTTCAAACCGGTACAGACCAAATAAGGAAACGTCTTCCTGCCTTCTGAGCAAAGTATCCCTTGTGTAGTTTATCAGTTCAGCTACAATTTATGATCATCCCAGCAAAATACACTCCTAGACATAAAATACAGAGTTCTTTCATTAGTGAATTCTGAAACAAACCACCTAGCCTTTAACGAGCCTTTTCCAGGAGATAAAGAAAAAGGGAGGATGGGAGTAAGGAAGTGGTCTCATCTCTGTGGTGTTTTCGACCTTCTGGTACCAGCTTGTGAGTCTTACACATTAATTCTTGGGTCACAGAGAAAGAGAAAAACAACTAGTAGATCGGCCTTATTGAGTAACAGTTTTCCTGTATAAAACAATATCCTGTAAATGCTTACCGTGGTATCAAAATATCATAACAGTTCTCCCCTTTTATCATGAAATGATAACATAGTATAAAGACAGAATGTAATAACATAATATAAAGATAAATCATAAATGTGAAACAAATCATAAATGTAACTAGTCCTTCGAGTGAGCTTAATATCAAAATCTTAAAAAGAAGAAAAGAAAAAGAAGAAAACGTCATCCTCTTCTTGAACAATCGAGTAATTTACAATCTAATGCTCAATACATACATCAGGATCATCATTGATGACATCTGACACATAATCTGGGTCAATTTGTGCCAATTGCAAATACATTGAAGTAGCTGTACTAGTAGCTATACGGGTTATCATTGAACGTACACAGGATACCACACAACAGACAATAATCATCAAAAACATGCTGCAACGGTTACAAAGGCTACAATTAGTTCCTTCCATCTTCCAAACGTGTCCTGTAGCCACTTATGTAGCCACTGACCGTGACCTGTATTGGCAATTAGTTCTATCTGCAATGCTTCAAGTTTATTCATAGCTTGTGTGAATGAACCGTTAGGAGCGGTATTATTGGGAATGAAAGTACAGCATACATCAACGGTTACTAAACCACAGGTACCGGTCCAATTAACAGGTAAAGCTAATCTAAGAGTATTATTGCACAACCAATAAGCATGTGGGATTGGTCTAGTTAGGCGCGTGACCATGTGTGATTTAACTAACTCCCCCCAGTCAGTATCATTTAAGACACCCTCTGGGGGAACAATGATCGATTCTCTGCTCGAACTTGAACTGTGTGTGTGTTCCTCCAGATATGATAAAACTTCAGCCACAGAGACAGCTAGCCATGTCTCATTACAGCGTGCACCTGGGGAGTCAGAGAAAAATGTGTAGTTATCCTTTGTGTAATCTATGTGTGTGTCTGGGCCAGTTAACTTTAGTCTGGGCAGACATATCATACTAGTATTAAAATGGAGAGGGATCTGTCCTAAGGGCAGTGAGGGTTTTAACCTATTCTTAGGGCGTTTCATTGGGGCGCAGGTCCCTGCGGTGTCATCAGATAACTTCAATAATTCGCCTAATGGAGTCTCAGGGTTAGTTGGTGTGTGTGTGTGTGTCTAAGTAAGCAGTCGAGAGGGCTCAGAGTCAACTGTAAAGCGTCTTTAAAGAGAGCATTATCTCCACCGATTTTCTCTAGTCCCTCAGTGAGGGGGAAACCGGATATGGGGTATCCTACTATTACCTGTTCTGGATTAGCCTTTGAACAGACATAACAGTTACTGTTTCCTAAATCACGAGCGGCTGTTCTGGCATTTTCATACCAGGCGTTAGCTCCTGCTCTAGAGGGTGCATAAGATGGTTTATTAGTGGCGTCTATGTTGCTATTTACTGATTTTAGGGAGCGTGAGGAGTGCATTAAGTAGGTGTCTTGCAAAATGGAGCATGAGGTATAGTCAGCAAAATATGACCTTCAGAAATATGAACATGGTTGCAGTTTACAATACAAAATAGCAAAGAAAAATCCTAAGGTTAATGCGATAGATATGATAAATAACCTAAATATATAAGAAAAACAGTTCTTCAGTCGTCTTCTGGCCTGGTCCCAGGTTCGAGAGACACAGAATAAGCGTCGTATGATGACAATGGGCATTTCATTTTCTCCATTATCAGGCTGAAATGAGTCTGGCTTTATCAGGTTAGACATCATGTGGTACTTTTGGCTTTCTGTTCCTGCTGGATGTTTGAGTACCTTGTTGTTGTTCTTTCAGACGTTGTGTGTTAATCAGTGATTGCGTGTGTGTATGTAACTTTTGGATCCGGGCGCTGGCTCGCCTGAGATGTCATCTACCCGTGTGTGTTTATTTGCTCTAGTTCCGGGCGCTGGCTCGCCGGAGATGTCATCTGCTTGATCCGACGCCTGAGATGGTCCGATTGGGCTGGTCTTAACCCTGCTGGCATGAATCCACTGAGGTTGTCCGTCTGTGAGGATGCTGGTTCTTCGTCACTGCCAGTACAGTCTGGGGCTGGAACACGCGCGGCCTCCCAGAGAGTCCTTGGTTTTAGTGGCTTCTCCAACATGCGTCTCCTTGTCTCCACTGGTGGAACTGTGGAGGGGAAAGGCTGAGAGAGACAAACTTTCTGATAGTTATTATTCAGTTTTTCTACCAGGTTGTGAACATCAGTGGACAATGCAATATACATCACCTTCTACTAGCGGTGCCCCTCTGGAAGCTGACCATGGTGTTGGAAATAGTCTTATTTCAAATGGAAATAATTTGGTTACTGCAGATTGAGTCATTCTAATCTCACACAGGACTTGAGTAAGTAATTTGACCCAGGTCATTAAAGTTTTAGCACACTTTTGAATTACTTCTAATGTGAATGAAGGTCCTCTATCACTGTTAATCTGGTGAGGTATTCCGAATCTGGGTATTATTTCATTGCTCAACTTTTGACAGACTACTTCTGCAGTTTCTTTTGAGGTTGGATAAGCTTCTACTCATTTACTAAATTGATCCACTATTACCAGTAAGTACTTGATGCTTCCTTGCGCTGGCATTTGTGTAAAATCAATTTGTAATGTATGAAATGGAAAATCTGGTTGTGGTAAATGCTGATGTTTTGCTTTTGAGCTACCTACATTAGTTCGCGCACATGTTAGACAGGTTGCTAATATGCTTTTTACTGCATGTGATGTTTTCTCAATTACAAATCTTAATTTTATTGCCCCTATTACCCCTCTTTGTCCGACATGACTCACACAGTGAAAATGTCGGGCAAGGACTGGCATCAGGGAATATGGGAGGGCAATCAAACCCTTAAGATTTTGTATAAGCCATCTCTGTCATCTAAGGTACAGTCATTATTCTCCCAATAGGTGTAATCACATGCAGAGGCTTGCTCTTGTATGAATTTTAAATCAACATTTGTGTCTAAATAGTCTGGGAGTGTAACAAGTGGCAGCTGTAGGGGCACAGATAATACTTCCTGCGGAGGTGGGAGCTGTGATGCAGCTGCAGCCTTGGCTGTCACGTCTGCTAAGGCATTACCTGTTGCTTCGTCTGTGTCAGCTGTACTGTGTCCTTTCGTTTTTACAACTGCAACGGCCGATGGCAGCTGTATAGCCTGAAAAAGTCTTTGAACAAAATCACAATTTAGCAATTTATTTTCCATCAGCAGATCTAAATCCTCTCTGTCTCCACAATGTGCCAAAGTCATGCACAACGCCAAATGTCTGCGTAAATTGTCACATGCTTATCCAAATGTAGCTCACAGGCGCGTATTAAAGCCATGAGCTCTGCTTTTTGTGCTGAGTGAAATGGTAATGAGTGAGCCTCTAGTATGATGTCAGGCAATGTTACCACTGAATAGCCACAAAGAAATGAGTTGTCACTCGGCCTTGAACAGGACCCGTCCACATAAACCGTGGCTGAGTCTGGGATAGGTGTTTGCTCTAAATCTGGACATGGTGCTGTGGATTCCTGTATACGTGTCATGCAGTCATGATCGTCAAGCCTGTCTGAGCCATCCTGTCGGTCAGAAGAACACAGCATAGGATCAATAAATGTGCTGGCGAATTGGGTGTGCTGCTCGCTTTTATGGTGAGATTTGCATATGTTGTGTAGTTATGTTTGCTAGAATGGTCGTGACCTGGTGATTGGTGTGTAGAATAGTGTCATGTGAGAGTGTAAGCTTCTCGCAGTCCCTTATCATGATAGAGCAAGCTGCTACTGCCCTCAGGCAGGCTGGCATTCCTGAACAATTCAGGCAGCACCTTTGAGTGGCGGAGGTCAGCACTCCCTGTAATGCATTGAAAGAGACAGTCATTTCTGTGGACCACAGTATTCGAGGAGGCTTGTCTTTTTTTTTTTACAACAGTCACGCAGAATGTGGTCATGAAAAGAACAGTCTGGTATCCACTGTCTGCAATAGTTCACCATGCTCAGGAAGGACAACATTTCCTTCTGTGTAGTGGGCCGAGGGACAGAGGTCACAGCTTTGACCCTGTCTGCAGTCATGGAACGTTTTCCGTGAGACAGTGTGAATCCCAAATATTGAACAGAAGTCTGACAGTACTGCATTTTCTTTGCAGATGCTTTGTGGCCAGTCTTTTGGAGGTGCTGGAGAAGCATGTGTGTAGCAGTTTGACACAGTTTTTCACTTTCAGCACAGAGGAGGAGGTCATCCACATGTGGATCAGGGTGCAGCCCTGGAGGAGTGAAGCACCATTGAGAAAGCAGCAGAGCTGTCTATCATGCCTTGGGGCAAACGAGTCCAAGTGTACTGCTTATTTCTATGTGTGAATGCAAATAACGGCTGTGTGTCTTCCACCACGGTAAAGTGTGTATGCAATGCATGTCAATATGCTGTGAACATCTGAAACGAGAGGTGGCAGAGGAATGTTGACTGCATTAATTTGCCTTAAGTCTTGTATGAAACGCCATACGCCAGGTTTGTTAGGCTTTGGCACAGGATTGACAGGAGTGTGGGCTTTATTACTCCTGTAGTCAATAAATCTCCTATCATGACATCTAGGGCTGCGGCTTTTTCGGCAGAAATGGGATGTTGCTTGACATATACTGGCTTGTTGTGTTTTAATAGGTGTACGTGATAAAGTGTACAGTCAATAAATCCTATATCATTCTCACTTCTTGACCACAATGTCATATTCTGGTATTCAGCTGGCAACATAAGTGCAGAAATAGTACAGTGGATAGGGTAGGTTAGATCTATGTGACGACATGGTGTAGTTATATCATAAACTATGTCTGAGTTATGTGACAAAATCACTGTTTGACCTTCACTTGTGTGAGCAGTTATCATGTTGTTGAACAGTGTGAGAGAAACAAAAGTGTGGCTCCCAGTCATGGGATTACCTGGTAGTGGCGTCTGTACACGTTTTTTTTTTTTTTTTTTTTTTGGCACAGTGTGTGACATAGAGTACCGGACAAAAAGGATGTTGAGTTCATTCTCTGCTGAGGGTCCAGCTGACACAGAGGATGTTCCTTCTCCATCATGTCGGTACATAGGGCAGAGAAAACATAAGCTGTTATCAGTGTCAGCAAACATTTCACCCTTTGTGTTAAATTAAATACACAAATTCATTTTTGCTCTGGGTGTCTGCGGCTGCTGGAAAACTGAGCTAAATTTGCACCTCTAGCTTGTCCAACAGTGCATAAAGCGTTTTATGAATACTAGGATAGATTCATCAGGCTTCTGTTTACACATAGTTACTGCATTTAAGTCACTTTTGTCTCTGGACATTGTTAGCAGGAATTTCTTTAGATTCTTAAAGAAATCGGCGACTTTGTCATTATTTACCCTCCTTTTGTCCATAGCGGTAACATTTGATGCATCACGTCGCGGCATTCTATCATATATTTTCTACAGGACTTTTTAAGCAGACTACTTTTCTTATCACAAATGATATTCAACATTTCTACTGACCTGTTTTCTGGCGATAATCGTTCGGGATAAGGCTCCGAAAAGAAATTAGAATGCATTGAACTTCTTAAGTTGTAAACAAAGTCAGTCACATAAGCACTTCCGCATGTTCTGGCTACGTGATCATGGACGTCTTCACCGATTCGCGGACGTAGGTTACACGTAACCGGAAATGGGAGTTGTACTGAGCCGTTATTTGAGACTTTATTTTGTATTTTATTAATTTTTGGTTTTACAGGTACTTTAGATTTTTTATCGGACCTGTCTGTGGTCTTTGAATAATTCTGACTCATGTTCAGTGATTTCCAGAGGGGTTTACACGCTAGGAGGATTTAGGTTAGTATTTTCGCTGCGGCACAGCTGAGGTCACTTTAAATTTATTGCTAGCAATTTTTTGTTTGTGTGAGCAACTCTCACTTAGCGAGCAACTTCTCGCTTAACGAGCAACTTCTCGTAAAACAACAGGCAACTTCCTGTGTCTTTCTGCTTTTAATTTACTGCTTTTAACCCTTGTATGGTAATCGGGTCTGTGAGACCCGTTCAACTTCTCCCTGTGTCACTCTTTGGTGAGCAACTTCTCACTTAACGAGAAGTATTTAAGACAACAGGCAACTTCCTGTGTCACTCTTTGGTGAGCAACTTCTCACTTAACGAGAAGTATTTAAGACAACAGGCAACTTCCTGTGTCCACCAACACCACACAAGGGTTAATTTACTTTATTCGGGGACTGAGGAAGTCAGTCAGTGTATCTCTCTGGATCACTAAGTGAAACTTCGTCAGCATATCCCGTTTTTTTATGGATCGATCACTGAGAGAGGTATAATAGGTCTTTATATAAATATGAAAGACGCATATTTACCTTCTGTCAGTCATCCCACTTCTGACACCAAAATTGAAGGAAATTGCCGTCCCGGGTTTCCTCCGTGGCGTGAGCGATAAGCAGAGTTTTGTCCTTTCCTTCTAAGATTCCTAATTATTTAAAGTAACACTCAGGTATGCCGTTCAGCTGGGTTAGTTACAGCGCCGGGAGCAGCTTGGGAGAACAAGGAAACACAGACTGCTTCAGGTTGCCTTCCCAAATCAACTCAAAGGTTTATTTAGTACATAACAGTTTATATAGAGAAAAAAAGGTTCGTGTGTCAGCTTTCCCAGTTCAAACCGGTACAGACCAAATAAGGAAACGTCTTCCTGCCTTCTGAGCAAAGTATCCCTTGTGTAGTTTATCAGTTCAGCTACAATTTATGATCATCCCAGCAAAATACACTCCTAGACATAAAATACAGAGTTCTTTCATTAGTGAATTCTGAAACAAACCACCTAGCCTTTAACGAGCCTTTTCCAGGAGATAAAGAAAAAGGGAGGATGGGAGTAAGGAAGTGGTCTCATCTCTGTGGTGTTTTCGACCTTCTGGTACCAGCTTGTGAGTCTTACACATTAATTCTTGGGTCACAGAGAAAGAGAAAAACAACTAGTAGATCGGCCTTATTGAGTAACAGTTTTCCTGTATAAAACAATATCCTGTAAATGCTTACCGTGGTATCAAAATATCATAACAAACACCATATACACATTTAAGTTCAGGTTTTAGCAGAAATAACACGTTACAGTTAGCATGTAAGAGATTTGGGAGAAAATTCTTTACAAAAACATAATTTACAAGAAACTTTTATTTGTGACATACGTATCTATTGACATATAAAAGACAATTGAACAAAGGCTAACTAACATCTGGGCAATAAAGCAGAATAAATAGAGAATATTAGTATTTATACATATATAAAACTCTCTGTGACGACCTTTACAATGTTTTTGCAGGTGGAATGAGAGACATGAATAAAGTGCAATATGCAGTAAATGGAACAATGTGCATTGATGTTACAGATCGTGAAAAGTAGTGAAGTGAATTTGTTCATAACAAGCAAAAATCAAATACGTTTGAAACTGACCACTAAATGCTAACCAGAGGTGTCAAAAGTGCACATTCTTACTAAAGTTTAGATGCCTCGGGGGTCTGACCGTTGTTGTAGCGCTAACAAAGTGCCAACGTAATCAGTGTAAGCAAACTAGATGATTCCTACAATTATATAATTATTAACGGCAAATTTAGACATGAAAGACTCTGTAACAACCTTTACGATCCACTTGCAAGGTTTCCACAGTCGATGGCTGTATCCCAATTCAGGGTCTGCAGCCTTAAAGTTCGCAGCCTCAACGGTCCATGAACTCTGAACATCTGAACTCTGAAGCATGAACTCTGTGTCAAAGATTCAAGTTGCAGTTATTTATATTTCCTATCACCTTAAATCTTCACTCAAAGACACTCAAGTATCTGTGACAGTGTGTATATAGATGTATCATATATAAGAGAGAAATATTGTTCTTTTAATATGTTGGCATTACTAAATGTGGCTCAGTGCTTACATATATGTGTAAAAAGCAAATGTACGAGCTGTGATAACTGTGTCTGATAGAATGAAGAGTAGACTGATATATGAAATATTCCTTTATTGGGTGAGAAAATCAGACCATGTCATAACTGCTTTAAGTCATACAGAATAATCAGAATCAGAATCAGAATACTTTATTGATCCCTGGGGGAAATTATTTTTTGTTACAGTGCTCCATTTTAAACCAACATTAAGACAAGACAGACAATACGCTAACTAAGAATAGTACAATATATACATATATATACATACATACATACATACATAAGTCACTTATAAATAAATAGTTGGAAAAGAAACATGTGTAGTTGTAGCAGCAAACAGTGTGTTAAGTGGATGCGTTGTACAGGGAGATGGCCACAGGCAGGAATGATTTCCTGTGTCGTTCAGTGGTGCTTTTCGGTAATCTCAGTCTCTCACTGAACGAGCTCCTGTGACTGACCAACATGTCATGGAGTGGGTGGGAGGTGTTATCCAACATTGTCTTTATCTTGGACAGCATCCGCCTCTCCGACACCACCTTGAGGGAGTCCAGCTCCATCCCCACAACATTGCTGGCCTTACGGATCAGTTTATTAAGTCTGTTGGCATCTGCGACCCTCAGCCTGCTCCCCCAGCATGCAACAGCATAGAGGATCGCACTGGCCACAACAGACTCATAGAAAATCCTCAGCATTTTCTGGCAGATGTTGAAGGACCTCAGTCGCCTCAAAAAATAGAGACGACTCTGGCCCTTCCTGTAAAGTGCTGTGGTGTTTTTAGCCCAGTCCAGTTTATTGTCAATGTGTACTCCAAGGTATTTATAGTCCTCCACAATGTCAACACTGACCCCCTGGATTGAAACAGGGGTCAAGTGTTTCCTGGTCTTCCTGAAGTCCACGATCAGTTCCTTGGTCTTTGCCACGTTGAGCTGCAGATGATTCTGCTCACACCACGTGACAAAGGAGTCGACCACAGCCCGGTACTCTGTCTCATCATCCCTGCTGATGCATCCAACCACCGCAGAGTCATCAGAAAACTTCTGAAGATGGCAGGTCTCTGTGCAGTGGCTGAAGTCTGTGGTGTAGAGGGTGAAGAGGAAGGGGGAGAGGACAGTCCCCTGTGGTGCCCCTGTGTTGCTAATCGCCTTGTCAGACACACACTGTGGGAGACGTACATATTGTGGTCTTCCTGTCAGGTAATCAACAATCCAGGACACCAGAGAAGCATCCACCTGCATTGCTGCTAACTTATCACCCAGGAGGGTCGGCCTGATGGTGTTGAAAGCACTGGAAAAGTCAAAAAACATGACCCTCACAGTGCTCGCCGGCTGGTCCAGATGGGTGTAGACACGATTGAGCAGGTAGATGATGGCGTCCTCTGTTCCGAGACGAGGCTGATAAGCGAACTGAAGGGGATCCAGATGTGGTCTTACTATGGGTCGCAGCTGGTCCAGGATGAGCCTTTCCAGGGTCTTCATGATGTGGGAGGTCAGTGCCACGGGCCTGTAATCCTGGGGGCCACTGGGACGAGGCGTCTTTGGTACAGGGACGAGGCATGATGTCTTCCACATCACTGGGACCCTCTGCAGACTCAGACTCAGCATAAACAGTTTATGAAAGACTCCACACAGCTGGGGGGCACAGGCCTTGAGGACAAGGGGACTCACTCCGTCTGGTCCAGCAGACTTGCCTGAGTGAAGTCTCCTCATTTGCATCTCAACCTGGTATTGAGTGAAGGTGATGGGTGGGGGAGGGGTGTCAGGAATCTCACAGGAGGCAACATGTGAAGAGAGAGGCTGGCACAGTGGTGTGGCTCTGGATTCCAGGCTGACTGCAGGTGAGGTTGTGGGGGTAGGAGCAGACACTGTGGTGTCGAATCTATTGAAAAACAGATTCAACTCGTCGGCTCTATTCTCACCTCCCTCAGCTCCCCTGCTGTTGGTTGGCCTGAATCCAGTGATGGTCTTCATGCCCCTCCACACCTCTCTCATGCTGTTCTGCTGGAGTTTCCACTCCAGCTTCCTCCTGTAATTGTCCTTAGCCTCTCTGATCTTGTCCTTTAGTAACACCTGGACCTTCCTCACCTCCTCTTTGTTGCCCCCTCTGAAAGCCCTCTTCTTGTTGTTGAGGAGGGCTTTGATGTCCTTAGTCACCCACGGCTTGTTATTTGGGTAACAATGAACAGTCTGAGCTGGAACAATGGAGTCGGTGCAGAAAGTTATGTAGTCTGTGATACACTCAGTAAGCCCATTGATGTCCTCGGCGTGAGGCTCACAGAGTGTTTCCCAGTCGGTCACCTCGAAACAGCCCTGTAGTTCCGCTATTGCCTCCTCTGACCACCTCCTAACAGTCCTGGTGGTCACAGGTTCCCTCCTCACAATTGGCACATAGCGGGGGGTGAGGTGAATCAGGTTATGATCTGACCTACCAAGTGGGGGGAGGGAGGAGGAGCTGTATGCATCCTTGACGTTAGCATACAGTAGGTCTAAAGTTTTCTCTCCCCTGGTGGGACAGTCCACATATTGTTTGAATGTTGGTAGTGTATTGTCCAGTGATACATGGTTGAAGTCACCCGAGATCACAATAAAGGCACTCGGGTGCTGAGTCTGTAGCCGAGCTATGGCAGAGTGGATAGTGTCACATGCAGCTGTGGGGTTAGCAGAGGGGGGAACATAAACAGCCACCAAGATGACGTGAGAGAATTCCCTGGGTAAATAATACGGCCTGAGTCCAACAGCACACAGTTCAGTGTCCGGGCAACAAATCCTTTCTTTGATTGTTATGTTGGCAGGGTTACACCACCGGTTGTTAACTAAAACAGCAAGCCCACCTCCTTTACGCTTACCGCTAGCGATGCTGTCCCTGTCCGCCCGAACAGTGTGGAAGCCTTCCACGGAAGCATTCTCATCGGGAATGACCTGATGCAGCCATGATTCGGTGAAACACATCAGGCTACACTCTCGGTATTCCCTCTGACTCCGTACCAGTGCTGAGAGCTCGTCGATTTTACTTGCCAACGATCGCACATTTCCCATCACGATAGACGGCAGACACGGTTTAAACCTCCTCCTCGCTTCGAGCCTCCGCTGTCTCACCGTCACCTTTTTTCTTCTCTTCTGTCCTTGACCTCTGCATCCCCGATGTGTTTTCCTCCAAATTTCAGCTGGTACTTCTGCGGGCACTTCTGCGGGCCTGAACAGCGAGCCGGCCGGCATCAGGGCGATCAGCTGATCTCTGGAGTAAACAGTCCGTGCGTGTAGGAGATGTGCCGCGGTCCCGTTCCATGATAAAAGTAACAGTTCCACGGCCACCAGAAGAACAAAAACTCTCTCAATCCACATGATTGAGTAAGAGATAGAAAACGGAGGAAAATACAAGTCAGAAAAAAAAAGAATACGTAAGAAAAAAGAGCTAAACTAAGAGAAAAAGCAGGAGCGACTGTAACAGGCTGCACGCTGGTTGGCGCATGGCGCATGTTTAAGACATCAGAGCCTTAAACAGGCTGACTTCTGCTAAATGGGTCAAACTGGGCAGAAAGTCTACAAACACATAACATCCTTATAGAAAATGATGTAACACTATAGATCAACTTAGCTCAGAATATATAAAGCATATAAACAATCACAGCAATATGATGCAACAAACACAGCAGTGCTACTGATCCAAAATACTCAAAGCTTCATAGAACTGAAACAAACATTTATTTTTAGCTCCATTCTGCTGCTGATACAGACTTTAGGTTTCTGAACATTAAACTTGTTGCTGCCTTTCATAGTGTGTAACTTGAAGGCCCTGAGTACTTTCTCCCACACTGAAAACACTGGAATGACAACATTATTTGAACATTACCTAATAAGACTGATTCAGCACAGACAGTTATGTTAAACTTTCCTAGCAGTCCTTCACAAACAGGGAACAGTCTGTCTATTCTCTCCATCTGTCAGCTGCTGCTGGCTCTTCCTCCTCCTCTTCCTCACACACTGCTGAGTTTGTCCTGGTGGATCATCAGGGCTGCAAAGCCTCACAGATGATGTGCAGCAGTGGGTCCCTCAGTCTGTCCTCACTCTGGACACTTGCAGTCGTCACACATGGAAATCAAATGTGTGATAAGGTGCAGGATTCAAACACAAGTGTGACTTATAAACACATGTTCATACTTTTATTCCACAATCAGAGAGAAAGAAACAGAGAGAGAGTGCAGGACCATAGCTGGACTCGCCATCGGGCATACCGGGCATTTGCCCGGTGGGCTGCAGGACAGACAGACAGGTGACAGTCTCAGGTGTACACACTGCTACACAACAGCACCAGAGAAGGAGGATTTAGTGTTTGTGTTATTACGAGTGCTAAACAAGAAGAGTTCCCAGATGGTGCAGTGGACACATGTGTGACTGCTGTGATTAAAGCATCTTTCTTTCAGCTTAACGAGTGAACCGTCAGCTCGTTCAAACACATGTTAAAGTCCGTTTGGCTCGACACCACCGAACAGAGGCAGCAATATAACATAGCTAACATTAACAGTGCAGTGAATCCTGCTTGTGCCGTGATGTTCAGGACTGCAAACCGAGCAGCATCACTGACTTTCAGCTTGTTGTGTTTGTGGATAAATGACTGACTTTAATTATCCACAAAATCATCACATTCTCTGTAGGATTAAGGTCGACTATTGAACAGCGTATATTTTAAAGTAAAGGCTTTAAAACCAAGTAAACGCTGAAAGTACAAACATCACTAATGTCACATAACTTTGCCAACATGTGGCCAACAGGAATGTTTTAATGTTCTTCATTATTAAACATCTGCACATAAATAAGTGACATAATATTCAGTACTTACTTCTGAAAGTTTACTCTTCAGCCGCCCCTCTTCCGCCGTTTTCTTTCGGCAACATTATCCACACCCACCGCCGCGCCGTTCTCTCAGAACTGAAGAAACTTCTTGGATAAAATGTCTTCAAGAAATTTAAAGCAGTTCAGACGCTTTTCTTTCCCAGCTCCTCAGACTGTCCACCCTGTTAGCTTCGTTAAGCAGCCATGAAGAGTAGAAGGCCAAGTATGAGTTTCAAACAATAAACACATTTATTTTTAAACCCTGCAAATAAACAACATTAACATCAAAAGTTTTACATTTCCTAAATGTATCCCACAATCTGAATATAACACCCACTTCCCCACGTTTGATCCGCTGTGTTAAATATGATTAAGAACAGAATTCAATCATTTGCAAATCCTATAAACCAGTATTTTAAACAAAGTGAGAAAATGAAACATTTAAAGAAAAATATTAGCCCATTTTGAATTTGATGGCAGCATCCTCTCTCCAAAAACTAAAAGCTTTACGATGTTTAGTGCTGGACCATGTTGGTTAATGTGTAAACTCAACAGTTTCCATTTTGATTAACCTGACCAACATCTAACATAGAACACCTTTGAAGTGGACCTCGCAGCCTGTGGATAACTTCAAACACGTCGAGGTCTTCAGAGGCTGAACTTTGACCCAGCATCACAAGGAGCGCCATAAACACTTGTTACAGTTATTAGAAGGAAGCCAGCCTTTAGACATCCCCACAATGACATCGTGACCAAGGGTCTGTTGCATGATTTTTAACATGGCTACAATGTGTCGTCTGCTGAGTCATCGTTTAATACAACAACGTACTGAAAGAGAGCATTCAGCATCTGACTGAGCTGGACTAACCTTCCCTTTCAAAAATGAAAACTGCAACATAAAACTGGAATACAACCAACTTCTAATGAAATGTAACATTTTATAACATGAACACAGATTCCAGGTGAGCTGTGTCCTCCAGGACTGGATTTACCAGAACAGGTATGAGGACGGTGCCTGACGGGCATGTACGAGCGGGAGTGGATCCCAGCTAACACAGGGTGAGGAGACAGACGACCGTTCACGCTCACACTTATTCACCAGTTAACCTAACCCCACTACCTGAATGTGTGTGAACTGTGGGAGGAAGCCAGAGTCCCCTGAGAGGACCCACACAAACACGGGGAGAACATCCAACCTCCACAGAGACTCTCTCTGCACTAAAAGCACAAAATAAAAATCACACCGTCATGTAATTTAAGAAACTGGTCTTAAAAAACATTTAATCTAATATGTCCACATGGAGCCCGTGTTAAGGTCTGTACTGGGCTTCAGAACATCAAGTGAACAACGTCAGATGGGACCTGGGTGCGTTGTCTCCTGATAGAAAGTGCTGAGGATCAGAAGGACTCAGGGACAACACGATATCTGTCCAGCAGAGGGCGGCATTATTCCAAACGGCTCCATCCTAGAAACATGATGTGGAACAGCTGACCTGTAGATCTGCTCAAGAACAATCGTCACAGTCTGATCACAGTCAGTCCCACGTCTGCCATGTTCTCAGCTTCCTTTAGTACAGGTAGCTTTAATGATCATTTCAAGTGTGGTTGTTTCATGGAAACAGAGAGCAGACTGCAACATCTGTGACAGCCACCTCTAACACTCTGATGGACGTGTGGACAGCAATGCTGCCTGGAACAGTACCGATGTTTCAGGGCTGATGACGTTTTTGGGAGGGACATCTAAATCCTGACATATCAAGGTTACTTTACTTTTACGTAAATTTGCTTTACAGAAAAATAATAGCGTTTGTCATCCCTTCACAAACACACACATCGATTTAAACCTGACAGACACATATTTGGAAATTAGACGCGATTAATCAAATCAGAAAAACAGTTATTAGTTATTAAGTTTAGTGACGGCAGCAGGGACAAAGCTGCTTTTATAAGACTTTGTCCTGCATCATTCTCATGATAAAACAGACTCAATGGCCCCAAGATATTTATATGACTGCACTTGCTCAGGTTTGTCCGGATTTCAAACTGTTCTAAAAGTCTTTTGATTCAAATCTGGGGCTGTGTTATTGAAAGCAGCAGAGAAATCGATGAACTGAAGTCCTTTACTCTCTACATGTTTGACAATCAGGTGAAGTAGAATCAAAAGCACGTCCTCCACTCCTCTATTGGGCTTATGTGCAATCTGCATTGAATCAAGCTGAAGTTCAGTGTCTTCCATAATCACATTTCTGATGATTTGTTCAAAGACTGAGGTGAGGGCAGCAGGCCTGAAGTCGTTTAGAACTTTTGGACGACTAGATTTAGGACCAGGAACCACAACAGCTTCTTTCCCAAGAGAGGGCATGAACGATTTATTCAGAATAACCTAAAATATAGGACTGAGTTCTTGAGCACAAGTGTAGGAGCCATATGAGTTGTTCCTTTTTGTTTTGGATTAAGAGGGTTGGTTTAAATGCACACCTTGTATTGGTGCACGGGTGTGAGGCGTGACTCGTGGGCGTGTTAGGTGATAAATGTGGTTGCACTCATCTGTTCACTGCACCTGATGAGCAGAAAGGTCGGGTGAGCATGAGGGGAAACCTGTTGACCCCAGCTTGAGTCATTGTGATGCATTTTTGGCTGTAACTTGATGTATGTTTTATGCACTAATTGATGCCATAGGCCGATGTTGTAGTTTGGTGTAGTAATTGGTGTAATTCTTTGTGAGTTGCAGTCATTGTGTTTGTGCAGTCTGTGCATTTGTTTAATAGTTCGATGTGCTGATTTGTATAGTGGACAGTAACATGTGGAATTAAAGGAGCAAATAGTGCAGAAGTGCATCTCATGTGTTTGTTGTTGTCGTCATCAGCGTCCTCATGTTTAGCCTGCTGCGGACATTTGCTGGAGGAGCCACAACAACTTGTCAACAGAAGAGTTTGTAGGTTTTATTGGATTATTTATATATAGTTTTATTGGTGAGAGTTTTATGGTTTGCTGTTGCCTTTTAGAGTAAGCCTGTGGCTTCACACAGCTGTTTCAATCAGGAGTCTTATTCCCCTGTTAGGTTTCAGCAGTTTCACCTGCATTAGGCGTTGTACTGATTTGCTTTCCATTGTGTATCAGGCGGCTGAAGCCATTGGCTTGGGAGTACCGCCGCAGTTTGTGTTTAAGACAGTTTGTCTTCCTCACAGCTGACGGTATGGAGGTACATAAATACCCATCGCCAGTATGTACGGAAGACTAGGCTGGGTTAGCTAGGTTTAACAGGCAGATTAGTGGGGATGTTACTCCTGTTAATTGTGTGTGTCCAAGGTTTATTGAAAGGAACGTCATTAATTTGATGTGTTGGAATGAAGCATAGGTGCAGTTCAGCGTTTGGATTTTGTAATGTTTGAGTTATGAGTTATGTGAGTTATGCAAACAACAAAGTTTTTTGCAGCTGTTCACCTAAAAATGCAGCCAAGGCGTTTTTAAAATAAACATTTCAAACTATTTACAGAACAATCAGCTGTTCGGCATCAAATCTGATGCCACACAAATTATTTGTGCCACTGCAAAAAATAATTTCTGTCCACTATGAGATAAAGGAGAACAACAGCCTGATACCTGCAGGCCTGACAACAGCAGATGTATCACTCCGCATCAGCCACGCCGCTTTGCTAGCTAAAACACATAAGGACGCTGTCATAGCCTGTCAACCATGTTGATTAGCTGCGTATATACACGAATGTGAATCGCATCATTGGCTGGACTATGGGAGAAGGTGGCATCATTCTAATCGCATACAGGAGCAGCCGGACACTTACTGACTATTAACTACTCGATTTAAATCAAGACGCAACCTCTCGCGCTCTCTCTCTCACTCACTCACTCACTCACTCACTCACTCACTCACTCACTCACTCACACACACACACACACACACACACACACACACACACACACACACACACACACACTTTCTAACAGCCATCTTCAAGATAAAACAAATCAAGCTCCAATAACTAGTGAAAAATGTAAAAACTCTCCAAGACATCTGGATTAACGTTAAATCCTAATAACTGTGAACTCTTTGCCATAAATGATAAACTGTAAGATTCCTGTTAAATCAGAAATAAGATATTTGGAAATTCATCTCACAAAGGACCAAAAAGTAAATCGGTCGTTGAACGTGGAGAAGAAACTAAAAGAATTCAAGACCAAACTGAACTCTGGGCTTTTGTCACGGTTCTGGGTCATTTTGACCCAGCATTTTCAGTTCTTATATTACTTTGTATTATGGTTTGTATCCCGATGCTTTTGTTTATTGGTATTCCATGTTTCTGTTATTCTTAGTGAGGGATTAGTTCTTAGGTTGTGTCTCGTGTTTAGTATAGGTTCAGTGTCAAGTCTGCGTCTGTTTCTTGTTTCCTGTTTTATTGTGAAGGGTTGTCTCATGTCAGTGGCTGTATCCCAATTCAGGGTCTGCAGCCTTAAAGTACGCATTTCAAGGCCGATTACGTCACAGTGGCGCGCCGAAGGCTGTCCCAATTCAAAGGCTGCTGCAAATGCGGCCGTGAAATGCGTCCTTCATTTCCCTGAATTTTAAGGCTGTGGCAGTGTAGACTTCGTGGCCCAACATATCCCAGAATGCATAGCGCGGCAGTGGGTGTGGATAATTTAGCCGAAAAATGGCATTAAAACGGATCTCCAATGTGCACTGGACGACAGGAGGGGGAAATCCTTGTGAAAGTGGCCAAAAGACACGAAAAAGGTTACGGCAAAAACAACTAATCATCCGTGTGGATACTAACTCACTCGCCTGGCTAGTGCGCTGCAGAGAGGACGTGAGTAACATCAGTTCTTTTAAGTGAAGGATGTTTTTGAAAATACTGAGAAAATGTCAGGAGGCGTTGGACAAATGGACATTTTTGATAATGGCAAAGAGGATTGAACAACATATGTGGTGAGAGATGAACAATATTGTCTGGCTAACAAAATAGAGGATGAGAGGAAAGTTGCTGTGTTCCTGAGTGTCATGGGAGGAAAAACATACAACTTGTTGCGCAGCATCAAACAAAAACTAAATGTGCAAAAGAGACCGAAAGCTGCATGAAGTAACTGAGAAAGACTCAAATGATTCTCAGGAGGATTTGGCATGCCTGGAGCTGTACACAATGCAAGAGAAAGACAATGATGCAATATGGCTCACACCAAAAATACAAGAGGTTGAGTTACAGATGGAACTGGACACTGGGTCTGCCCTCTCACTGATCTTATATGAAGATTACAGAGACAAATTCCCCAATCTGAAACTGAAACACACCTCGGTGAAACTGAAAACATACACAGGTGAAAGAATAACTCCTCTGGGAAAAGTGAAAGTGGAATATGAGAAAAAGAAACGCAACCTGGAACTTTATGTCAATGAGACTGGAATGAGGCCTGAGTGCACATTCTGTGGATGAAAGACTGAAACAGAAACTTAATAACCGTGCCCAGGTGATCAAAGATGGAATCAGCACCCTGAAAAATATTAAAGCACAGATCATACTGGAGGACAATGCAAAACCAAGATTTCACAAGGCACGTCCTGTACCTTATGCTTTATGCCCCAAAGTCGAAGCAGAGCTCCAGCGCTTGGAAGAGCAAGGAATACTCACCAAGGTGGAATGGTCAGATTGGGCTACACCAATAGTGTCAGTAAGCAAGAAAGCAAGTGACAGAGTGCAGATCTGTGGTGATTTTAAGGTTTCAGTGAACCCAGTTCTCCACATAGATCAGTACCCACTTCCGCGGATAGAAGACATATTCACAGCAGTCGCAGGTGGCAAACACTTTTCAAAAACTGACCTTGCCCAGGCTTATCTCCAGTTGGAAGTAGAAGAGACATCCAGGAAATATGTGGTGATAAACACTCACAAAGGCCTATATCAGTACAACAGGCTGGTATTTGGTATTGCCAGTGTCCCAGCAGTATGGCAACGTGCCATGGATCAGGTCCTACAAGGCATTCCAGGAACAGTGTTTTCTGGATGACATAATAGTCACTGGTGTTGATGAGGAGACTCATCTGGCTAACCTAACAGCAGTCCTGGCCAGGCTAGAAAAATATGGATTGAGAGCAAACAAAAACAAATGTGAGTTCTTCAAGGATGCCATTGAGTATTGTGGACACAAGATCGACAGACATGGGCTCCACAAAACCGAGGACAAAGTTGAAGCAGTCCTGAAGGCACCAGACACTAAAAATGTGAGTCAGCTACGTTCATTCTTGGGCTTAATTAATTATTACCACAAGTTTCTACCAAACCTTTCAACAGTCCTGCACCCGCTGAACTCTGCTGCAACAAAATGTCAAATGGAAATGGACAAAAAACTATGAAGAGGCATTTAATTTAGTTAAGTTAAGCAGCTCATTACATCAGAGGAGGTTCTGACACACCTTGACCCCAAGCTACCACTTCGCCTCGCCTGTGATGCCTCACCATATGGCATTGGTGCCGTGCTATCTCACAAAATGCCTGATAGATCCGAACGACTACTTGCCTTTGCCTCAAGGTCCCTAAATGCAGCCGAGCACAACTATACGCAGATAGACAGAGAAACACTCAGTCTAGTGTGGGGAGTGAAGAAGTTTAATCAGTATTTATATGGACGACACTTCACCCTGATCACAGACCACCGACCGCTGGTGTCCATCTTTAACCCTCAGAAAGGTATTCCAACCATGGCTTGCGTACGCTTGCTTGGGCTTTGTTCCTGGGTGCACACACCTACACCATTGAGTTCAAAGGGACAAAGCTACATGGAAATGCAGATGGACTTTCACGTCTTCCACACATGCAACCCACCGAAGAAATGACTGATCCAGCTACTGTGTTTCATGTTACACAAATGGAACCCCTACCTGTCACAAGTGCTCAGGTGAAAAGAGAAACGAGCCAAAACACAATCTTGTCAAATGATCTTACTGTGAATGGTTGGCCGTCCTGTAGTGACACTCAGTTCTCTGCGTACTCCACCCGCAAAGACCAACTATCCGTTTGCCAAGGATGTGTCATGTGGGGAACTCGTGTCATCTGCCACCCAAACTACGTACAAAGGTACTGGACTCACTGCACGATGGACATTTGGGTGTTAAGATGAAAGGTCTTGCTAGAAGCTATGTTTGGTGGCCAGGCACTGATTGTGAAATGGAGAATATGGCTAAATCCTGCATTGTTTGCCAGCAGACGCTGCGCCAGCCTCAAACAGCACCTGTACACGCGTGGGAGTGGCCATCTGCTCCATGGCAACGTATTCATATAGACTATGCTGGCCCATTTATGGACCAAATGTTCCTGGTTGTGGTTGATGCCCACTCAAAGTGGCCAGAAATCTTCCCCGTAAAGCAAGCAACAGCTGCCAGCACGATCAATAGTCTTTGGTCACCGTTTGCACGCACAGGTCCGCCACAACAGCTCGTAAGACATATCACTTCAGCTCCCCATCATCCTGCAACAAAGCTGAACCAGCCAGTCGCACAGAGGGGAAACCGCTACAACAGAAAATTGACAATTTTTTTACTGTCTTACCAACCATGCAACAACTGGACACACACCTGCAATGCTCTTCATGGGATGAGATCTGAGATCACATCTAGATTTGCTGAAACCAGACATTCGCAAGGATGTCCAAGATAAACAGTCTTCCATGGTGGAAGCAAAAAGAAACAAAACCAGGTTCGTCAATGTTGGACAAAAAGTTCTCGCCAGAGACTACAGAGACCCAAGTAAGAAAAGGCATTCTGGCACGATTCGTTCACGGACCGGACCGCTGATATACACCATAAATGTTGGAGCCAACTTAGTCTGGCGTAGACATGTTGATCAGATTCTAGATGCAGAATGTCACGTAGTTCCAGAGCAACCTGAGAGGACACATCTACACCTCAAGATTCAGAAGAGTTTGCCCTCGCTTCACCACCTGAGGTTCAGGGTTTACGTGAAACCACCAATGTTCAAACACCTGAACTTTCCACACAGAGCACTATGGACTCTGACCAAACAGGCAGACATTACCCTGAGAGAAATTGCAGAGCACCTCAGAGACTGAACTTATAGGTTTCCAGTTCATTTTGTAAGGAAAGCGGTTAAAATGTTTAAGAGGAAACAACCTACCTCTATGTTGTAAATCACTGAATAGGTGTCATATTTCAGTTTAAGTACAATTATTGGGTTACGGCATTTACCTGAAAATATCTCGATTGTTTGATACTTAATGTGTTCATCAAAGCTGGATGGGAGGAGCTGTGATGTATTTAGTAAAATCAGTCTATATTTTGTGGTAAAGTAGAGAACACCAAGCGTGGTGCATGTGCGCATTGATATGCCTGTGCCTTTCCACAACATGGTTAATAAAGTAAGTTACTAACAACCAAAAATGTGTTGTTACTTTACCAGTTAAGTTATAAGAGAGAACATAACAAACTGGTTGAGATCCTGGATTAAAGAGGGAATGGGAAGGGAAGAGGAGTACAGAGGACTGATTGGTCGGTTCGTGAGGAGAATCACCTGAAACTGAATGTGGCCAAAACAAAGGTGCTGGTGGTGAACTAATTGTAATTTAAAATGTGAAAATTTTAGCTGTCCTCCATCATTCTCCCTGAGGAGTCGAGTTACGGTGACTTTGTATCTTCTACAAGAGACGCACAAGAGCAAGTTTAAAAAAAAACTGTAGAGGAAAATATGGCAAAGTCCCAAGACTTACAAAAGGAAGCTTATGCTAGACGAGTCCAGAAGAAGTACAGAAACCTTGTGTACAGCGTTGGAGATGAAGTTCTTCTCTTGAACATGAAACGTGGAAGGAAGGGAGGAAGACTTGATCCAGATTTTTCAGGACCCTACACCATTCAAGACATCGCTGGCAAATGTGTGAGATTAAAAAACACAGAAGGAGCAACTTTAAGAAATCACTACAGCATTGACCATATCAAGCCATACAGAAGAAGCCACCATGTAAATATCAGTGACAATTAAAAATACCCAACTCGCAGTCAGACGGTGAACAGCAGCACAGACCTGAAGATGCCTCCCTGCCATCCTACTGCTAACCCTCAGTGCCAGCAAAGTCCAGAGGATTCATTATGCACCCAAAACGGCTGACACAAGGAGTTTAATTGTGTTCCAGGACCAGAAACGCGTGAACAAGAACTTCCCTCCCAGAAACAAAGCTTAGAAGATGAAGGTGACATAGTGAACAACTCTTTTTGACCAGTTGGTCATTTGTTGCCAGTTTGGCGTTGCAACTTAATTGACTGTTGCATGACTTTGTTTGCATTTTGCAGTCTTCAACTCATATTAGATGTAAAGAAACATGCACTGAGCTTGTGGAAGTCTGGAAATGGATCTGCCTGTCAGTAATTTTCTCTTTTGCCCACCCGCTGTACCTTTCCTATTTCTCTGCGTGTAAATGCATGCCTATTGTATTGACTTTTTCCTGTTGTGGCCCGTTGGCCTTTACCAAGCGTATCCACTAGAAATCTCATGCATGCCTAAGCTAACTTATCATATTTTTCTTTTAGTAAAGAGGCTATGGCGTGCAAAGGATACTGGGCGCTTGGAGGCAGCTGTTGGACCATACAAGTTATTGGATTCCTCTTTTCGAACACTGCAGGGGTCACGGTGGCTTTCTGATGAGGTAAGAGAACTTATCATTATTGATTCTGATTTCGAGGTTCTGCTCCTTCTGAAGCATTTGCAGTGCAGAGACCATTAATAGTTTAAAATGTGCGAGTAGGTCGGGGGGTTTGTATAGCAAAACTCTGATAAGGTTTCACCCATTCACTTCAATAGGAAAAAATGTTATCAACCACAACACAGATGTTGTGACATCATAATACCCAGTTTCAGTATATGCAGAAAGAACCTTTATCAGCAATTCTATTCCTTTAGATGTTTTTGTGTACAGCACTCAAGCAGTTACTTCAAAAATTGTTGCTGTTGTTGTATAAACTCAGATTTTTCAAAACAGGTCATTGATGCATATCTGCACCGTGTTATTGACAGACGAAAGGTAAGTAAGAAATGTCATTTACCTACTAATTTTGAAATTAAAAAAAAAAAAAACCTATTTACTGTTCTATAACATTTTTGTATACTTGTGCAGAATGCTGCACACCTGCTCTGTTCAGTAGTTGCAAGCTCGTTGTTTTCTGGGCAGTTCAGATGCCTCAACTGGTATGTTGAAAGCTCAGAAGTGGTCCAAACAGTTGACTCCTTTCTGTTGCTGAGGAAAGAGTTCGGTTCCTTTAAAGAAGACTATATTTGAAAACACCCTGAGACGCATGGTACCTAAGTAAATCCAAATTACTCTGCACTTCCAATCCCACAGATGAAGTTCCCAGTTGAAGACGTGGCTGTGCCCTGTGAACTTTGGTACACACTGGATTCTTGTGGTATGTGTTCATTTTGTTATTAATTTGCATAATTTGTTGTGAAGCAGTTTCTTGCACAAAGTGTTATTTTTAAATAAGTTTTCAGTGGCACAAACAATTGTAATTTTTAATTTAACTTTTTCTTTAGATTGTCAACATTTCTGCACAGAAAATACTGCTCATAGACCCCATGGGAATGAAGGTGTTTATGACAGGAAAATTCTGTGCAACTGGAGGTATGTATGATACTGAGGTGTTATTCTTAGATTAAAAAAAAAAAACTTGTTTCATTACAAACACTTTTGTTCAACTAGGAATTTTCTGAGGATGAGAGGGCATGAAGACACCATGGAGTGGCAGTTACAGACTATGCAACACAACAAGCGACAGGATTCCAGCAGTTGTGGAGTTTTACTGTTAAAGGTAACCCTTATTCAAATGATTCAGTTTCTTGTTAGCTAGAATTAAGACTTTAAGTGAATTTAAGTGAAGTGAAAGTTATTTCGGTCAACAACAACAAAGATGATCATTTTACATAGAAGTACTTAATCATACAGTAACGGAAAAAGGAATAGGCTGAAGCCTTGTGGCTTATAATTATCCTATCCTTTACCTAATTAAGACTTTACATTCTAATTATGATCAATCTCACAGTTTGCAGAACACTACCTTGATTTTGGAGAGGTCAGTGAGGTGTCAACCACTACAGAGCCAGTTGTGCTGGAGCGAATGCAGATAGCTTGCACCCTACTTGAAAATCGAGGTAAGTCCAGTAAAGTCCTTATCACGTTAGTGCGTACTTCCAATTTAAATAGTGCTTTTCAAACAGCACAGTACAAATAGTGCTCTTCAAACACTTTCAGATAAGACCCTTCTCAAAGTCTAATTTAGACTAATTTTCCAGGAAGTATATTTGGAAAAAATGTACTATTATTTTTTAATTATTCAATAAATAATGTTTGATTAAAACCTAACTATGATTGTGTTTCAGCGAACGCTGAGGACTACTGCATTGTTTTCTCCATGTTAGATGCTAACGCTGACCGCAGCATGATTGAAATGGTAAAACAAAACAAAACAAAAGAAACACATAAGTCTTAGTATCATTACTTGCCAATCATAATTAAAATGTTGAGTAATAGTATTCACCAAACAGAATATGAGCCATTTATTTTTCCTTTCCAGGTGCAGTGTGAATCTTGCCAAAGATGGGCACATTTTGAATGTGAAAAATATAAAGAGAGCAACCAAGAATATAAATGCCAAAAATGTAGCCAGAGTCAGACAGAGACTGTGCAGAGACTGTAGAAGGACAGAGCAGCAGCAGAGCAGTCCAGATACACTGATGATCCTCTGTCAGATCCAGAGGGACACACAGGGATGATGCTGGACTCTACATTGTGTCTGACAGTGGAGCTGTTCTCAGAGCAGTTCACTCTGCAGCACTGACAGTCATCTGCACTTCTTCTCATTCCTCTGTCAGTCACTGCTGGATGAAGCTCTCCTCTCCACCTCCCAGTAACATGGCCCAGTCAGAGCGTCTCTACACACAAGCTGCTGCTGCTTCAACCTCTCTGGATCATCAGGACACAGCTCCTCCTCTCTCAGCACACACACCGTCCTGTTTACCATCACCACCTCCACCTGCAGAGAGAAGAAGGAAGAGCAGAGGAGATAAACGAGTGTTTCCAGAGACTCTTCATCAGCTGTCAGTCAGTGATGCAGCACATCCAGTATAAAGAGCAGCAGGGACTTCAGTGCTGGGACTGTACTAGGACTCATTGTTGCTTCACTTTTTCTAATCTTTGGATTTTTATTGAAGTTGATGAAAATGTTTTTCCCTCCTAGTTTGAGTTTGGACTTTCATTCATTAGAAGAACCTTGGTGTGTCCACTCTGAGCTCTGTAGGAACCCCAACAACAAGCCCAACAATCCAGATGGACGGTTCCAGCTGTTAACTGGAGGAATTCCATCCAAACATCTGCTCTCACTAAATTCTTCCTCACCTACAGACTGTGTTCTTCACTGCTTTAAACTTGGAAACGAATGCAGTCATTGGTCTGCGTGCTGCTTTGTTCAGAGAGCTGATTGGCTGTTGACAGTGTTTGATCAGAGCGTGTCAGCCGTTACTATGGTGACCATAAAGGTCAGAAACAGGAAGTGTTTGTGTCCAATCCTGAAGCCTGTCACCATTCTCCTCTCACAGCTTCACTGAGAAGCTGCAGCTTTACAGGAAACACTGGATCTTTGCTTCATACTGACTGTGTTTAGTACAATACTGCTGACAGCACCACCCACTCACTCCATCACTCTACTTACACCAGAGTCTCCAGTCTGTAGTCTGGACTCTGCTGAAGATCAGACAGCTGCTTCACATCTGGATCCTTCAGGTTGTTTTCCCACAGGATCAGCTCTCTCAGATGGGAGGGGTTGGACTTCAGTGCTGCTGCCAGATAATCACAGCTGATCTTTGACAAACCACAGAAACTCAATCTGTATAAAGAATGAAAGATGTAAGTTTATTAGACAAAGTGTGAGCTTGAAATCATTCAGTGTTTCATCATCTGTTCAGAGCTGAAGAAGGTTCAGAATGTAGAAGTTTAGAAAATGGAAACTCCAAACGGCTGAAGCCAACAGGAAGCAGCTTCAAACAGGAAACTGTGCAGAGTTTCAGACTATATGTCCTGATGCAGCCAGTTGGATTTTGGAGATTTGAATCTCTGTTCTGTGACTAAGTCCTTGAATCATTTCTTCCAGTTGGTCCAACAAGACAGACTAAGTGTTGGACATGTGTTGTGGCTCCATTAGGGGAGCTTCTAAATGTGATGTGATGGCCCCTCTGGGTCTGTCAGGTCACAGGACTGAAGAGAGCTCAAACTGGGCACACACTTGCTCCAGTCTGGACCAAAGACTATATACTGGGACTGAGGGACTGCTTTGACTGCACCCACTGGGACTTTTTAAAGGCTCATGTTCTCACTTAGATCATCGATTTCTACTTACATTTCTTTCTGGGAAAAATGGGGATTACTTTGGAAACAGAAAGTATTTTCCCCAATAAGCAGCCCTGGATTAGTAAATCACTCCAACATGTTCTCAGGCAGAAGAAGCTGTCTTGTTATGAGGGAGAGAAGAAAAAGATTGAGGCACAGAAACTTGTTGAAAGAGAGATAAAGCAGCTAAAATCAGGTGTAAAAGTAAAGCAGAGGATGAGCTGAATAAAGGACACTCAAGGCTGGCTTGGAAAGGAATGAAGTCCATGGTGGGGATGCAGAACAAGGAGCAAAGATGAATGTGATGCTGAATCAGCAGAAGACTTGGACTCATTTGATTCCAGCTTTGATATCATTGATTTCAATGAAGAGCTTTGTGATTGTAGCAAAGGGCTGGTAGCTCTGAGAGTCCCACTGATGAGGTGTTTGTGTGGAAATCTCTTAGTGGGACCAAAGAGAGAAAAAGCCCTGGTCCTGATGCTGTGGGAGGGAAATGATTGAAGTGTGCTGTGAGGAACTGACTGGGAGATTTTCACACATTTTCCAGTCCTCCTTGGAACAACAGGAAGTTCCCAGCATATGGAAACAAAGGTTAAGTGTCCTATGGCACTCAGTGATGATGGTGCTGTGGCCCCACCACCTCCACCTCTTTGTAAAGGAGCTAACTGTCATCTGAAGCTTCAAATGGAACTAAGACTTCCTCCACTAGGTGGCAGTGTCTGATGAGAAAGTGTTAGTGGAGCTGGCCTGGAGTCAGAAACAGGAAGATGCAGGATTTGGGCTGAAATGGGGGAAAGTGGTTCGCACTAGTGCCTTAAAGCAAGAAGGTTGTAGGTTGAAGCTTGTTGGCCTTTCTGTGGAGGTTGGATGTTCTCCCACAGTCCAATGAAATGCTGCTTAGGTTCATTGGTGCTTCTAAATTGGCTGTAGGTGTGGATGTGAGAGAGTGCTTCTCTGTCTCTCTCTGTTGGCCCTGTGATGGACTGCTCACCTGTGCAGGTGGACCACGCCTCTTGCCCTATGACAGCTAGGGCACAGACTGCAGCCCTGTGAGCCTAAGCTGAATAAACAGTTAGCAAAAATGATCCATAGATGGCCTGAAATCCCCCAGTTAGCAGTTTGGTAGATAGCTATGACATGCTAATCCCATCCAGCAGCTGTATTCTACCTGTAAGCTGATCCCTGCTGAGCCAAAGCACTTTTTCATATACAAATTACAACCTTTAATAGAAACCTATTGGTCAGCATCTTATTAGCCTGCTGTTAGCTTCATTCCACAGAAAACTGAGAGAAACTAACAGAGTTGATAAAGAATAAAGAGAAATGTGCTGATTTAAAGCCTTTGAAGTGCTTCAGATGATCTCTGTCCACTTCTGTCCACTCATTCATTCATGTAAGCTTTCTAATGCAGCTTTGATCTTCACAGTCTGCTTCATGAAACTCATTCTAACCCTGAATGTCAGAGTGTTCCTCCTTCTCTTTCCCATCATTCATGCTGGCAGTGGAGGAGATTTGGATGTTGGACTGTGTTTTGGATGATGTGTGTATGTTTGTGTTGGACTGCTGTCTGTAAAGCAAACACACATTTTGCTTTGGATTTCAGTGTCAGACAGACTTTAAGGTGGAATGAAGAGTTGGAGAGTTTCACAGTGAATTATCCAGTGGAGGATTTTTCTTCTTCTTTGAAGGTTTGAAATGTGAACATTGTTCTGCTGCAGTCAATGGACTAAACCAGAGAAGAAGAAAACAGACTTTACCATGAAGATCCTCAGTGTGGATCAGTATAATATCAGCCTGATGTCTGCAGTTTAGTGTCAGCACAACTTTCACATCATATTCATCTCAGCACAACTAAAACATGCTGACTGACCTCAGAGTTTCAAGTCCACATCCTGGACTCTCCAGGAAACCACACAGATGCTTCACTCCTGAATCCTGCAGCTTGTTGTTCCTGCTCAGGTCCAGCTGTCTCAGATGGGAGGGGTTGGACTTCAGTGCTGCTGCCAGATAATCACAGCTGATCTCTGACAAACCACAGACACTCAATCTGTATAAAGAATGAAAGATGTAAGTTTATTAGACAAAGTGTGAGCTTGAAATCATTCAGTGTTTCATCATCTGTTCAGAGCTGAAGAAGGTTCAGAATGTAGAAGTTTAGAAAATGGAAACTCCAAACAGCTGACAGAGTTCATACGCCTTTGTCAGGGTCAAATTCAAGCAAGACCATGTGAAAATTAAAACACATCATCCTAGGTGAACTTAAACACCTTTGTTCCCCTTTTGTTAAGACATAGAAAAGTACACCACACAAAAATACTGCAAAAGGAAACGGTCGCCTTATATACATAGTGTATAAACTCAAAATGCACATTTCACTTCAAATTAAGATTAAGGCTTTGAACAGATCACATAGTTCAGTTCAACATATAAGACTTTAAGAATGCACAAGCATCTACTTAAAATCTATTTAATTTATCATCCATGATATTATTTTGTACAATTCCAATGTATTTTGTTCATCTCCCTAAAATAAACAGGCAGTCTTAAAGTATGAAATATTCATATACAAACACATATAAATGTGTGTACTGTCTCAGTGGCTGATAGTACCCCACAGGCCTCAGTGTGAGCTTGAAGACATTTATAATGTTTAAGTAGTTTAATGTGCAGGTGCTGACGATAAACACATTTTGAATGAAAGCCGGGGAACTTTGGTAGCACAGAAACAAGTGGCTATTCTTTGTGACTATATGGATCACTCACAATACCATTATTTCACACAAAGGCACCAAATTAATACTCAAAAAAGCTGCAGCAATACACACAAATATAAACAGTACTTGGTGACAACTTTGCTTTTAGCCTTTAACCCTTCTTGACTACTTTTGATGTGGCCTCTATATTTTACCTTTAAAAACAGTTTATCTTGCCAATCTGTTATTTTCTCATTTTGACCAACTGTATCAGCACAATTTATCTAAATTCAGACAAACTTTAAAATACAAGTAGAAAGTGATATTTTGACTGTAAAAACCACACACATGTTTAACGAATCATCTTCATAACTTGAAATGCAAATAGAGATTGTACACTTTTAAAAATACACACACGTTTTGCAAACAACAAAGTTATATGGTACTATTTACCAAAAAATGCAGCCAAGGCTCAGACGTTTTTCATATAATCATTTCAAACTATTTACAGAACAATCAGGTGTCAAACAATAGTTTGTGTCACTCTAACACATATGAGAACAGCACAGGGATAAACCTGCAGGTCTGACAGCAGGTGTGTCACTCAGCGTTTACACTGCAATCTGCCTTTGTTGGCTTTAAGGCAGCAACTGTGACGATCACTAGTAGAACTGACACACAAAACAAAACAACAGCTACACACTAAATACACAAGACAACAAACTAACTTGAGACCAAACACGGTAAACGTCACAAATCTCTCACGTATCAAAACTCTCTCTCTCTTTCGCTCACTCGCTCTCTCTTGCTGGTCACTCCTAAAACTTCCCCCTTTTGCTAAAAAACCAAATGTCATGTTTCCATATCATTTTTGATTGGTCGACATGGTACATTTTCCCACCTATAGGGCTTTGGAGCGTGATGTCACGGGAGATGGGCCACGCCCCCTTCCGCCATGACAGTAGGCCTGCCAAAGGATACCATTTCAGCTATGGATCGTACGTGTTGTGTTGTCGGTTGCAACGTTAGATCACACGATCGTGAAGGCCAGAAGCTGGATAACGGGCTCTCTTTTCATCGTTTTCCATCCTGGAGGCAACGTGAGGGATCCCATGTATCCGATATTACTAAACAAAGACGTCAGGCTTGGATTGCAGCGGTGAGACGAGCGGATATCGAGTTCTCTGCAATCCCCAGCTTTTTGTTGGTTTGCTCACGGCATTTTCTTTCCGGTGAGTTCTAAATTAATTCATATCACTCTTGAAAGGCTTTTAGTGTGATTTTCAATGTGCTGAGGTCATAGATAATGAGATAAAACATGCTAATGTGTGATGCTGCAGAACCACGTCATGTCGACTGAGTAGCTTATGATTTGGCATTATTGCAGGCAAACCAGCATATGAAATGGATGTAACAAATCCAGACTGGGCACCAACACTGCACATGGGGCATGACGACATACCTGTATCAGACTCGGACCGGCACTCAAGGCGTACGCAACGGAAGCGAAAAAGAGCACCCATCGGAGGTAAACAACCCCCCCCCCCCTCTAAAAACATACTAAATTGCTATCACTGTACACTAATCCGCACATAACTTCAACATCTCCTCATCCTCCATCTGGCTCTTTAAAGTTTCTGGGTGATCTGGACTCAGAAGCTTCTGGATCTTCTTCAGCTCGTTCTTCACAAACATGGTGATGTTGTCCTCCAGCCGCTGGAAAAGAAGACTATATGAATTACCCAGTGGTAAATGGACTGGTTCTTATATAGCTCTCTTTGATACTCTGTGCACACAAAGCTTTTTATACAACATGCCTCATTCAACCAAGCACATTGTTCTATGCTTAAATACTTTCTTTCACACTCTGATGGATGCATCAGAGGGCAGCTTGGGTTTAGTACGTTACCCAGTACATTTGTCAGCCAGGGTTTGATTCACAAACCTAACTAGTAGCTGACCTGCTCACCTCCTGAGCTACAGTCACCCCAATCTGACTGAAATCATGGAGCCCAAACTCTGACTTATGTTGGACACACTGACAATCCTCTGGTCCACAAAGTGCAGCATAGAGGTGACTGAAAAGAACAAATGTAAACGTAGTACTACAAACCATAACCACAGAGTCCAGGTGTGTTTGATGTTGCTGTGCAGACTGACCAGTGGAAACCTCTGCTCTCTGCTGGTCCACTCTGTGGAGGAGTAATGTATAATTAGCTCATGTTATGTCTGTCCACACACAGACACAAGCTAAAGGTCCATGAAGTGATGTTTGGATGGGTTCAGTCAATCAGATGACTGTCATGGTGGAGCTTTGCTAGTCCTGCTGATCCCACTGAGAATTAACAACTCAGTTTCCAGATGTCTGTAGTTTTCTGCTCAGTTTCTTTAGTCCCAACAGCTCTTACCATCTCCTGCATAAAGCTTTCCCTCCATGCTCAGATGCCCTGGAACAAGGTGCTCTCTTTATATCAGTGACTGGTTTAAAGGGACAACTTGCAGTGCTCGCCAAACTTTGTGTCAGCAAAAGTAGTTCTAATGTTTCTTACATTTATTACATTTTTACATTTTTACACACACAAATCAATGAACGCAAAAACATGAACTTTCCAGATATTTTGTTTCACAATGTTACAAAACTCAGTTCAAAACTACACAGTCTGATTTACAAGTACAAAATATTTATGACCACAGTTTGAGCCGATGTATGTCCCGAGTCTGTGGACTCAGTGGTTTTGTTTTGATTGTTATTGTCTTTTGTTACAATTTCATTCTGATTAAGATTTTCTAGTTCTGAGGTTTTGGTTTCTGTGTTCCCTCTGTACTGTGTTAGTATTGTGTCTCTGTGTTCACTTCCTGTTTTATTTTGACAGTGCCATGTCCTATGTTAGTGTGTCTACTTTTGCTTCCCCTTGTCTGGTTATGTCCAATGAATCCTGCTGTGTCTCCCTTTTCTCATTCCCTGATGGCTCTTTTGTGTATATGAGCCCTTTGTTTTCTCCTGCTTGTTGCTGGTTCGTCTGTGTTGTCTCCCCGTGTCTCCGTTTAAGGTTTCAGGTTAGTTTTGTAGTTTTTTCAGTAGAGGTTATCTTAGCTTCTGCACAGGCCATCTCCACTGCACTTCACCGTTTCAATAAAGCTCACTCACTTCACAGCAGTGTCGGCATCTTGGGTCCTTTATTAAATTCAACATGGCTCGCCCCGCTAGCCGTGACATAAGATGTGAAAACAATATCCAAAAAACACGAGAGACAAACAGGGAATAGTTTTAAGGTGCAGGGCCAACAAACTGAGTCTAGCCATGAACTCAGAGTTGATTGAATTAGCATTTTGAATTGGCTGATCTGAGCAATCAAGTCTATGTTCACTTTGAGTTAAGATTATACGTGATTAATGTAAAAGAAAAAAGCCGTCATCAGCAACTGATTCTGATTTAGCAGGTTTTCAAATCTAAACGGTACCCATCCCTAGCTGGCTGTAGTTAAACCTTTACTTAAAAAGCATCCCTAGACCCAGCTGTCTTAGCTAATTATAGGCCAATCTCCAACCTGACAATCCTTGAAAGAGTAGTTGGGGGGAGTCAATCAGAGGGGCAGTGTGATGATCTTAGGTTACGAACTACCGCAGTCAAGTCATTAAGGGAGACGGGATCAAACTGCTCTAAGACAGCTGAGCACACAGGAGAAAGACTCTGATCTGAGGCAGCAGTCGGCGAGACAAGAGCCCTAATAGACAGAAGCTTGTTGTTAAAAAACGCTAAAAAGAGTGACGCTGAAAAACTAGTTCATGCATTTATTACTTCCAGGCTGGACGACTGTAATTCATTATTATCAGGATGTCCTAAAAACTCAGTGAAAAGCCTTCAGCTGATCCAAAATGCTGCAGCAAGAGTCCTGACAGGGACTAGAAAGAGAGCAGATTTCTCCTGTTTTGGCTTCCCTTCATTGGCTGCTCCTCACATACAAGGTCTTAAATAATCAGGCCCCATCTTATCTTAATGCTGCACCACAACACCTGATCTCTGGTTTCCTCACCTCTTCAATCCCACTTTAATACTTGACTAAACTCATTTTCCTGTTTAGGTGTTGAGGCAAAGCCGCCCATCTACAATGCAGGCAACAGCAAACGGAGCTATTTTTGATTCCCTTTGGGTTTTTTCTACTTTTGTGCTACAAAATGTTCAAGCTGATTAAATTTATTAGAATAAAAGTTCAGATAATTTTCTCATATTAATGTTGGAGGTAGAAATTCAGGTAACTTTGCACAAAAACTGGCAGAAATTTCCTTCAAAGATGGAGTTTTTACTTTAATACTGTGAGTACATTTCAGAGCCTGTACTCTTTTACCTTTACTTGAGTAAAGAAGCTGAATCAGTATTTCAGCTTTAAGAGGGTATTTTAACACAAACATCAGTCCTTCTACTTAAGTATGTTTGACACTTTGTTTAATCATCATTTTTAATGATCAGGGCACAGGGGTAATATGCAAACCCACCAGCCATAACACTCATCAACTGCTATCCGTCAACCAGTACTGCGAATCGACGATCATCCCAGATACGATGGACTCCCCGGGGTTATACATTTCTAACATGTACATGAAAGACTTGCGAGGAGGAGACGTTCACATCGACACGCAAGGTCCGTACGACGTGGTGGTAGCTGACGCGTTTAACGGCTTCTGCCCCGAATCCGACACTTCCTGCGGCGACCGCAGACCTTACATTTTTACGACCGGTCGTTCGGAGAGACTGACCTCCTCGTTGACGCGTGACCCGAGGATGCGGACGGAAGGTTACAGTTGCATACCCACCTTGCTTCACCCTTTCACTTCGGTGCACGCCGTAAAACCCAAATCGCATTCTCGGAGCAGAGGTAGCGAGGAGAGCAACCTGAGACTTTTCTGTAAAACCCAGCACGCCGTAGACTTAGACAAAGGCGTATTGGACGCCGTGCACAACCCCTTCAAGGACACGGTCGACAGAGCCAGTGGAAACAAACGGATTACGGACATCATGCACAAGGAATTAGGAGTGGCTTTCTGTGGTACTTACGGCGTGGGCCTCACGTCGGATAAGAAACTCAAGTTTGTCAGCGACGAAACGACGAGCAATCTGGTCGATCGACTGGCTCCTAGAATCAGCGGCACGGGGCTGTTTGCTAACAACCCCGTTCACAGCGCTTACCGGCTCATCACTCCTATATTCAACCGCATATTTGAGAGTACGCGATACTCGCGCATGCTACAGTGCTAGCCAACGTCCGAGGTAAAAAAAAACCAAATAAACCCCCCCAAAAAAACAAACAATGGTATCGCGCTGCGCTCGCAATGCCTCGCTGGCGGACCGGAGTGTCGGATAGGCTGACCGAGGCCGTGTGCTGTTTGACGGACGCGCTGCTCTTTTGCGGAGTGAACTTTTTCACTTCGTTATACATGCATCCGATGGAACAAGAAAATACGCTCGTGCTCATGAGAAAGAAAGAGGAGGCGCACCTCGATGTGGCGATACACACGGTGTCGCGAGACATATCGAGTTTAGACGCAAACATCGCTCTGCTCAAAGACAGCACCGCGTCGGCGCTCGTCGCGGATCACACGGAGGAGTATCAGAACCTCAAGAAAGAGCTGGACTCGGCTGAGCTGGAGAGACAGCGTCTGCGCTATTTACTCAGAGATCAAAGAGGAAGACTCGATGTTCGGCGGCTGATTCCTGCAGTTAAACCATTGTCGGACAACGTGGGACTGCAACTCAATGCTTCGGAATACATAAACAAGCAAGTGCTCACTCTGGCCATACAAAGGGACTTGGATGACGCCAGGGAGCCTGTGACCAAGGTCACGGTCCAAGATGCGTGTAACGCATACAGAAGACAGCCTGAACCGAATTGTCCTGTGCACATAGTGTAGATTGCCTTGCTTTCGTTGGATGGGTGTCATGTGTCGTGTAGACTGAACCCACATTGTTTTCTGTTGATCTGTGTGCAATGTACAAAATAAACACGATGGTAGAATGATACAAATGTCTTTATTATTGTGTCGTCACATACAGCATTCTAACACGTTGGTACAAGCCACATAAAGCATTCTAAAACATGGGTACGCAGAGTCACAAAACACATTAGATGTTGACGATAATAACATATGATACGGTGGACCCAGACATCGGTTGGGACGCGACACGGCTGTTGCAGGGCACTGTTACCGTTGCATCTCAGTCGGAGACGTGCCCTTGCACCCCGTGTAGCTCAGGAGTTTCATCTACCCAGGAGAGCCATTGTTTTAGATTATACACAAACGCCATAGGCTCTTCGTTCGCCTGGCACGTATACATCTCTGCACGCGACTCGCCTTGGCAGTCCGTTAATCTGTACATAGATTGCACTGGGTACACACGACGCACATCACGGCCCATATTCACCGGCAGCATCGATAGGATGTGTACCGTCTCAACCTCCTGCAATATGGTGTTATGTCCTTGCAATATCCAACCCGAGTGTCGGGCGATGTTCAGTAGTAATTCTCGATAACTGGTATCGGCGACATCGCGAGTGCAACGCGTTAGTCTCTGTGTAATAGTCGGCATCACACGTTGTTGAAAGTACGCATGTCTGTCTCTGACAGTCCACAGTCCACGAAGCGTAGAACAAACGCAGCTCCCGCTATCCACTTCAGCCACGTCTTTGAGATCCGTAAAGCACGGTATCCATCCTACGAGCTCTCTAGATATCTTTTGCGTATGATCCTCGTGAGTTACGAGTATGTGGGTTAACACTCTCTCGTGATAGAAATGAAGCAGTAGAGTCTGGCCCATAATTCTAATCAACCAAGGCTGCATCTTTGCAGTTTCCTGCACGGTGCCTGGTTCGTCGCAGACGAGAGTGACAAAAAATGTCTTCACCCACAACACGCGTTGACACCGAATAGTGAAGCCCAAAAGGTGTGGCGCGGCTGGCGCTGTCAACATAAACCTCAGAGCTTCGCATATCATCTCAAAGTTGATGTTGCAAACAGGCAATGGCCGTAGAACTCCAAAGTTGGAAGTCTTCCATCGTACTATGTTGGGTTGTGTGGCAGTGTGAACTAAAGTCACAGCACACTTTACGAAAACCCCATCGGTTGCACCTAGAGTGTAAACCCAGTCCTCTCCCTCCGTATCCATTGCAGTACAGCAGTAGAAAATGTCAAAGTCTAACGATGCTTTTCTTTCACCTCCCCGCAGAGGGCAACGCGGTGCATGTACCGCACACCGCGTTCCCGGCTCACTGAAGAAATCATCAACAACACTCTGGTTAGACTACGAGTACAAAAGCGCAAACTGTACCCTGGTCTTAATTTTATATTGACCGAAAGCACAACAGCTATACAGCTCTGCGACGAACGGGGGGTCGGTTTTGGGTTTGTCTTTCACAAGACAATGGATTACATACGCCACCACACAGTCCAGTTCTTTTACTTTTATTACATACATATATATATATACACACACACACACAAACAATGTACAACGTACAGGGATGACACTGACAGATGCATTACAATTACAATACCCCGACGTGAAAGCAGTGTGTTCGTATTGTCTTGAAACAGACAACCCTTTCATAGCAGCTTAGGTCTTCGGCGAAAGCGAGGCTTCACGCCAACCGGCCGCGAAATACCTCCGCCGCCGCAGCCTCCTCCTCCTCCTCCACAGAACATCATATAGGCTATCCCAGCAGAAAGGCCGGTACACCATGCCATGAGTACAGCAACACAAGTCCACAGCGCGGCATCGCTGGCAAAACCTGAAAGCCATCCCCCGAATGTGACCCTGCTAGCGGTTATCTCATCGTAACGTTTATCAAACGCTTCTATGTTTCTGCTTATGTTGTCAAGTTCACCGTGGAGACTAATGAGTTTTATGCTTGTGTTTATATTCTTAAGTAGCTCCAATTCAGGCCCTCCTGTCACGTTGTCCTCTAACAGATCCGCAAAGGACACCGGGCCTTGCGATATATGCGTCCGGGAAAAGGCTTTCAGAGGGGGCGATTCTATTTCCACGGTCACCACACCTTCCATCCAGGTGACTTGGTTCTTCTGATAGCATACGCCTTTGTGACACGGCGCGCACACGGTCTTACAGTCCGTGGGATTTTCTAGGCATCTTCGGTACGTGTGATGAGGCTCGGGTGCACGGCAGTACCTTCCGTGACATTCCGAAGGCTCGTAATATTTGCCGTTTATCAGCCACACCTTGTAATCGGGCCAACAAGGGATACCGTCGGTGCTCATTTTAGGCATGGGTATAACACCCCTGATTGTGGTTTTCTCCACCGTGTTGGGGAAAGTATGCACTATGAACAGTTTCCTGTCTTTGTACAGAGCGGTGGCGACCGTTGGGAATTCGGACAATCCGGGGTGTTCCTGTATTACAGACATGCCGCTCGGGCAACTGCCGGATCGTCTTCATCCATCCATCTTCATCCGCTTTATCCGGGCCGGGTCGCGGGGGCAGCAGCCTAAGCAAAGAGGCCCAGACCTCCCTCTCCCCAGCCACCTCCTCCAGCTTATCCGGGGGAATACCAAGGCGTTCCCAGGCCAGCCGAGAGATATAATCTCTCCAGCGTGTCCTGGGTCTGCCCCGGGGCCTCCTCCAGGTGGGACATGCCTGGAACACCTCACCCAGGAGGCGCCCAGGGGGCATCCTTGTACGATGCCCGAACCACCTCAGCTGGCTCGTTTCGATGTGGAGCAGCAGCTGCTCTACTCTGAGCCCCTCCCGGATGGCCGAACTTCTCACCCTATCTCTAAGGGAGAGGCCAGCCACCCTTCGGAGGAAGCTCATTTCCGCCGCTTGTATCCGCGATCTCGTTCTTTCGGTCACTACCCACAGCTCGTGGCCATAGGTGAGGTAGACGTAGATCGACCGGTAAATTGAGAGCTTCGCTTTTACACTCAGCTCCCTCTTCACCACGACGGACCGGTGCAGCGTCCGCATTACTGCAGCTGCAGCCCCAATCTGTTTGTCGATCTCCGGCTCCCTTCTCCCATCACTCGCGAACAAGACCCCGAGATACTTGAACTCCTCCACTTGGGGCAGGAACTCATCCCCGACCCGGAGTGGGCACTCCACCCTTTTCCGGCTGAGAACCATGGCCTCAGATTTGGAGGTGCTGATCCTCATTCCCGCTGCTTCACACTCGGCTGCGAACCGTTCCAGTGCGAGCTGGAGGCCCTCACCCGATGAAGCCAACAGAACCACATCATCTGCAAAAATCAGAGATGAGATTCTGAGGCCACCAAAGCGAAAGCCCTCCGCCACTTGGCTGCGCCTAGAAATTCTGTCCATAAAAATTATGAACAGAACCGGAGACAAAGGGCAGCCCTGGCGGAGCCCATCACCCACCGGGAACGAGTCTGACTTATTGCCGGCAATGCGAACCAAGCTCTTGCAACGGTTGTATAGGGATCGCATGGCCCGTAGCAATGGGCCAGACACCCCATATTCCCGTAACACCTCCTACAGGACACCCCGAGGGACACGGTCGAATGCCTTCTCCAAGTCCACAAAACACATGTAGACTGGTTGGGCAAACTCCCATGCACCCTCAAGTATCCTGGAGAGGATAAAGAGCTGGTCCAGTGTTCCGCGACCAGGACGAAAACCGCATTGTTCCTCCTGTATCCGAGGTTCGACTAACGGACGAACTCTCCTTTCCAGCACCCTGGCATAGACTTTCCCAGGGAGGCTGAGGAGTGTGATCCCCCTGTAGTTGGAACACACCCTCCGGTCTCCCTTCTTAAAGATGGGGACCACCATCCCGGTCTGCCAGTCCACAGGTACTGCTCCTGATCTCCACGCAACATTGCAGAGGCGTGTCAACCAGGACAGCCCTACAACGTCCAGAGCCTTCAGGAACTCGGGGCGGACCTCATCAACACCAGGGGCTCTGCCACCAAGGAGTTGTTTAACTGCCTCAGTGACCTCGCCCCCGGAAATTGGCAGGGTCATTCCCCTCATCCCCAGCCTCTGCTTCCTCCTCGGAAGACGTGTCAGTGGGATTAAGGAGGTCCTCGAAGTATTCCTTCCACTGTCTGGAGATTTTCTCAGTCAACGTCAGCAGCGCTCCGCCAGCACTATACACAGTGCAGGTAGAGCACCGCTTTCCCGTCCTGAGACGCCTGACGGTTTGCCAGAATCTCTTCGAGGCAGTCCGAAAGTCTTTTTCCATGGCCTCTCCGAACTCCTCCCACACCCGAGTTTTTGCTTCAGCCACTGCCCGAGCCGCATTCCGCTTGGCCTGTCGATACCTGTCGGCTGCCTCCGGAGTCCCACAGGCTAACCAAGCCCGATAGGAGTCCTTCTTCAGCCTGGTGGCTCCCTTCACCTCTGGTGTCCACCATTTGGTTCGGGGATTACCACCACGGCAGGCACCAACCACCTTGCGGCCGCAGCTCAATGCAGCAGCTTTGGCAATGGAGACGCTGAACATGGTCCATTCGGACTCAATGTCCCCAGTCTCCCTCGGAATGCTGTTGAAGCTCTGCCGGAGGTGTGCGTTGAAGATCTCACGGACTGGGGCCTCTGCTAGACGTTCCCAGCACACCCTCACTACGCGTTTAGGTGCACCAGGTCTGTCCAGCGTCCTCCCCCGCCACCTGATCCAACTCACCACCAGGTGGTGATCAGTTGACAGCTCAGCCCCTCTCTTTACCCGAGTGTCCAGAACATATGGTCGCAGGTCTGCTGATACGATTACAAAATCGATCATCGACCTACGGCCTAGAGCGTCCTGGTGCCACGTGCACTTATGGACACTCTTATGTTCGAACAGGGTGTTCGTTATGGCCAAACTGCCGGATCGCTTCGATGCAATTTGCCTGAGACAGTTCTCGATCCCTCTGGCCATGAACCTCACCTGCATGGCCGCCTGCATCATTTGATGCGTAACGCTCTGCATCTGAGCGTACCACATCTGGTAGCTAATGGTGACGGAGAATTTGACGTTGATGTCACGCATCAAGGCTTCCCTGTTTTTCATCATAGTCTCTTTGAGCAGGGCAAAGTTTTTGTTGGCCTTCTCATTATTGCGCTGCATTTGTATCTCCTGCTCGTCTAGGCGTCCATTCACCAATGCTATATTATCATCGAGCTTCCTGCTGACTTCGACCATGTCCTGAGAGATTTTGACATAGTTGTTTTTCAAAAGGTCCATCTGCTCTTCCAATTTATCAACTCTGTTCGACGTGTGCCAGGCCAACCCCAACGCCGCGGTTGCCATGCACGTGGACACGAAACGTTTCTTTCTGCCGTGGGGTTTAGGTGGCCTGTCCAGCCAGGGAAACGGCGCCGAGTCCGGTAGTTCGTACGTCCTCGCTTTCCGTTCCTGCATGGCCAGCTCTCGCAGCCCCTGTTGCACAAATTCACTGGCTCTGCATGCGTCGTTTTCTATCTCGTGAGCGGAATTGCACAGCCTGCCGTAATTCCTTCGACAACTGTCGTCCCCTCCGCATATCGCTATTAGACACGGTTGCATCGCGCTCACGTCGTAATCGATACACCGCACGTCCATATTTATGTAATCTATGCCGTGGGTAAAGTTCGATACGAAATACAACGCTTCGGCCGGTTTGACTATTAATCCGTGCTCGGCCTCGATCGTCGGCTTATCAACCGTGTATCCTTCGTCCACAGCCACCACGTTCATATTGTGGATAGTGTGGAGCAGGGAAATTATTTTACTGCTATTGTTAAATATTCATCATTATTACCATTGCATTAATAATATAATCTGGAGTTTATATTGCATTCAGGGGTTAAACAGTGTCTCTTTCAGAAAGACTGAGTTGCAGGCTGACAGGAAGTTGTATGCAGAAGTGAAAGCAGGAAGTTATTTTGAGCAGCAGGCTAAGACGAGGCTTTAACAATGTAACAGATAGCTTTAAGAAGGCCTTAAGATGCTTATGCACACAGTTATTATGTTTAGTAGAGGTTCTTGATTAAAACATTTATTTAGTAGAAGACATACACATAGTCTCAGTGAGCCTCCGTTCTGGTGAAAGGTCAGAAGTGCAACAGGTGACACAGAGAGCATGTGAGGTCAACACACACACACACACATTAGTCTGGCTGTAACTGCAAAAGTGTCTCGGTAAAAGAGGAACCGTTCCTTGTTGTCTCGGCAAGAAAGAGGAACAAGACAAGAACTGAAAGGTAGACAGGAAGGGCCAGCCATGAAAATAGAAGATGATTTTCTGGGTGAAAAGTCATGGTGATGTTGATCTGATCTATGTATAAAATGTACCGGTGACGCATGAAGGGGCGTCAGTAAACAAACCCTGATGCTATAAAATATCTGTTCATGCTTTGATTGAGTCGAGGACTACTGGCTGTCTGCGTACAGAGTGTCTTCCCACACGTGTGTTCATTAAAATCATTGTTGGACCAAGATCCTCCAGACCATGGGTGGTTTGTACTCTCCTTCCTCAATTTTTGAATCTTAACATTTGGGGGCTTCGTCCGGTGGTTGAGGAGGGAGAATTGGAGGTTTAGATGGAGAAATTTGGTGGTCTCTGAGGTGGTTTGACGGGCAGACATGAATTCCAGTGGTCGAAGTGAGTGGGCATAAGCCGGCTTATCCAAAAGGTAAGGCACTACCTGTTGAATTATTTCCAAAGTGTGCCAAATTGGACATGATAAAATTTAAGTCTACTCACTGAAGTTACTGGTGGATGTCTGTTTTGATTTTGATGAAAATCTCATGAGTTGATGCAGTTAGAGTTCTGCTAGGAAGAAATGAAAGTAGTTAAGAGTCTGATAAGAAAAGTTTAAATACTGGGTTGAAGTCCCAAAGAAATTGAGTTAGAGTCTCAAGTAGTTTGGTAGGGAATTGGTTATTTTGTTGGTTAGAGTCCAAATTTGGTCATAAGAGTGGACCTGAGCGGTCATTTTGTGAGTTGGAGTCTCCATTGACCACTAGGTTGCACCTGCCTCAGTTATACACTTGTTTTGGGTGTTGATTGTTGTTTCAAAGTATTATAAATTATTCTAGGACGGCAGTTCGAGTCTGCTAGGAAGCGCAGTTCTCGGAGGTAATGCTCCCTCCCGGCCAAGGATGCTGGGCCCTGACCTATCGGTGAATAGGGTTAGTACGGTTGGCAACCGGGGAGAACTTGGGAACCTCCAAAATAGCTAGGAGTTAGAGTCTCCTTACCGTTTGGAACGGTAGTCTGCGCTTTTTTGGTCAGAAGAAGTTGGACTTCGGGCGTGTAACTTTAACCTAAAACTTCAAAGTTTGGGTTGGTTGACGCTTTTAAATTGAGTTAGGGATTTTAGAAATGAGGCCAGAAACAGTTAAAGTCTTGATACTGGTTAATTGGTCGCAAAAAACTCAGGGAGTTTATCCGCTGGGCGGTTATTTTAAATTTGTCTAAAATTGTGTAGGCGCTAAAGCTGACAGATCTGACAGTGGTTGTAAATATAAGACGTCGTTGTAATATAGAATAAGAAAATTTGGTGTGAGAGATCTCTGTGTGTCGAGTCAGTAATGCACTGACTGCCTGCTGCCATTTTTAGATGGAGAGTGTGTGTGTATGCAAATGAGGCAGCTGATGCAGAGCGCATGAGAGGACTATGCTTTCGGTTTTGTGTGATTATTCAGCCCTATAACTATTGTTTGCAAATGTGGAAAAATGTCTGCGATTAAAATGCTGGCTTAGTACATAATAACATTGTAAATATATGAATGGTGACAGCGTTTCAAAATAGAATATAAGAATTGTTTGTGTTTAAAACCAACGTTTAGGTAAGAAGATTTAAGGTGGATTTGAAGGCATAAACAAAAAATAAAAGGGTTACAGTCTGCAAGTGTTGTTAATTCATGAGCTGACTGGATGCAGAGTAAGTGGAGTGGTCATCCTGAGAGGATTGAATGATGCTCTAACTCTGTGGTCAAGTCAGACATAGGTTTTAAGTAACCATGAGCCACTAATAAGCGTGACAGATTAATGAGTATGTGTAAATTGAACTTGTTAAATAGCCTTAATAGAAGTAACTCACTGAACACGCAATAAAGTGGACTTTTTAGGGGTAGTTTACCATTGATACCATAAAAAGCAACTTAATTAGTAGTTCAATAACAAATTTTAAAGATAACCTTTGTTATTTGATAAGAGAGAGAAAAATTCAGGTTACATATAGTAAATAAATAAGGGAATGTTAATCTCTGCGTCATTCCACACTGAAATTTCAATTGTAGGGGATCATTTGGAGGTGAATTGTGTAGGACACGGGGAGAGAGAAGAATCTCGCCATGAGTTTTGGGTGTGCATAGAAATTGAGGAGGCTGAACTGGAAGCCTGCCTGGGTCGTTGTTTTTGTTTATTTGAGGGTCTGCTGGAAATTTGTGAGAACGACCACCTTAATATGTGGGAGCCTTCTCGGGCAGCGATTTTTTGTTAAACATGTGGCAGGTTGTGCAAAATGGAGAAAGCTTTGACATGATGAATAAAGGTGTGAGAGGTATTTCTTTGGTGATGTAAAGTAGGAGGTTTTAAAGTTTGAAAGTGTTTTTAATTTGAGAGAGGCATGAGTGATGTTATAAGAGTTTGAGTTTCTTTTTCTTTCAGTTTAAAACATAAGTACATACACTTGGTACACCTGTTTACTCTTTGACTTTATTAAAACAGACGGTGTATTTGAGTTTGAATTCCAGTAATTGTATGTTGATATGGTAATTTAGTTTTATGTTAGGTGAAGGAGATGTCCATCTCTGCGTCTTGCAGGATTGAAAGTGAAAGTTGAAGGTTGTGATGTGAATGCTGTGAGTACTCGATTTGAATGATTCTGTGTGAGGTGTACAAAATACTAAATAATAATAACACTATGAAAGTTGATAGTAGAGAAGTGTGTGCGTAGGCAAAATGCAGAGTGTGTGCGTGAAATAAGGGAGTATTGTTTTTACGTCAAGATTTAGTAGAACTAAAGTAGAACGTTACAAACAAACAGATAAAAAGTAAAATGAAGAGAGAAAATAACTGACAATTACATTAATGAATAGAAAACACACATACACAAAGTGCCATTTGTGAAATTATTCTAGGAAGAAGTCAGAAGTGAGATAGTTTAATATAAGATGCAATGAAGGAAGCAGCTTACACTCCTTTAATTTCCAGAGCCAGTGTGTTCCCTCCCCTGCCCACTTGGGCCCCGTATCAGGCGAGTATGGAAGGCTGGATAGCCCATGACGGGTAAGATCCCACCTCGAAACCCTGGGACAACCTAAGGCAGGCACAGTCACGATTACTCGGCTTCAGTAAGGCCGCTGGGCTGAGGCAGAGGGGGTAAGTGGCAAGTGGAGCCCTACCTTCTGGCTGAGGACAAGGAATGCTGCTATTTAAGGTAGGAAATCAGAATTTGGGTTAGTAAATTTGGGGAGGAGAAAATTGACTGTTTAAAGGCAAAATTATGAAGGAGTTTGACACACTGCAAAAGCAACATATGCAAATTCACATACACAAACAGAAAATGCATTAACCTTATAAAGACAAGACAAGCTCATGGAGTTTAATGCATAGACACTGATTAAACCTGGCTAAGAACACAAACATATGCAATGGAGAACAGCTTGCTATTTTGTATGAATGATACAATGGTGTGAATGTTTAATAAAATACACTTGAGTTTAAAGTTGAGGAATAATTCAAAAGAAGAAATAAAATAATTTAATAAGGTGGTAATATTTGAACATGTATTTCTCTTGTCACGGCAACTTCTTGAGAGATGACTCAGTATGCAAAGTAGTTGAATGACTCGGGACAGGAAAAGAAAAAGAGGAACTTGGGTTTCCTGTCTGACTGTGTGAGTGAAGCTTGCACTGGAGGAGACACTGTGACTGTGTGGCGTTTAACAAGACTTTCTGTGTATTGAGCAGGTGAAATTATGTCAGTTGACTTGGGAGTGACAGGACCCTGAAGAACTGGTGGTAAAATGTTCTGTGTTTAGGATTTTTGAGGTTGTTGTTGTGGTGATGGATTGATTCGGTCACTTTGCTTTGGAATGTTCTTGTTGTTTTAATAAAGGGAGTTTTAGGAAACATGGACATGTCTAAGAGGGGGCCCATTATTTTGTAACAGTGCACTTAAAGAAAACCTGTCAGGTGATTTTGTTTTGTTTTTATGAGCTAACAATCAGCTCTATTTTTTCATTTCTGTTTTAAGCAGGCCTGCAACAGTGAATAACGGCGCTGAAAATTATCGGGAAGAGCAAATATAAGGTGGGCTTTCCAGATTACAATTGGCTGAGGAAAAAGCTACCTGGGGACAATTCAGGCCGTAAGTCCCTGTAAAAAGGATTGTATGCGAGTCAATCCAGTCCAAAAGCATAAGGAAATATTTCCCTATGGAAAATAAAAAATGACTGAGCTCATTTTGCTGAGGGTGGAGAATCTGACGCGGGAAGCTCCACTATCAGCAAATACATGGTGTGACTGCATGTGAGTGAATGTGTGACTGCATGTGAGTGAGGATGAATTAATGTGGACAAACAATTGTTTTTACCAGAGAAAATTTGTTGACTGGGGTTAGATTATGGGATTATAGTATATTGTTGGGAGAATGCCAAATGCTAAAGGGGAAATATTTTTGATGAAACTCAGTTATCATTAATTGAAGAAACACATGACTGATAACTGTTCTGTTTTAAGTTTATTTTTATGACATAGATTGGATCAGGAGTGGGGAAAACTGAGCATTTTAAGTTTTGTATAGTATCTTGACACATGAAATGTATCAAGATAAAGGGGGGTTTAGGGTTTAATAATTTCATTGTTTAATAATTTAGGATCATTTCAGGACCTTTTGGGTTTTTGATCATTTGGATATGGTAAAACTGAAACTGTTATTTTTAAGTTAAGGTTAAAGGATTAAAGTGAACTTGTCACGGTTTGCGGGCCAAGCCGTGTGGAGTTGTAGAAAAGGACCCAAAAGGCGGCAGCTCTGGTGCAGGTGAATATTTATTTACAACGGTGGGCACAAAACAGCACTGGTGGAAAAACAAGAAACCGGAAACCTAAACTGGGTAAGCTAATAACACGAACCAGAAACGAGGATGCAGGGAGGTCCGGGGAAATACACAAGAGACGCAGGGAGACCGAGGGGAAACAATATAGACGAACCAGGAACTAGAATATCAGAAGAGACAACTTAAATACACCCAGAGAACACAGGGAGATTACACACAGGTGGGGAACACAGGGGATACTGATAAACATAACGAGACAGGGCAGGAGTGAACACAACATTACGCATACTGACGAGAGACTGTCAAAGTAAAACAGGAAGTACACAGACGTTCAGACAGGAGGAGAGAGAGCAAGGGGAGAACACAGACATAACAGGCTGGGGGAAACATGGAATAAACACAAAGAGAGACGAGAGCTCATAAATACACAGAGGGGCACAAGGGGGTAAGAGTCACAAAGGGAAAAACACTTAGGGAACCCCACAAGAGGACACCTCAGAAAACCTGGCCTAAATAAGGAGCGAAAATAGAAAGAACCAAGAATACTGGGCCAACATGGCCCAGGACCATGACAGAACTGAATCCTGTTTAGAAGATACAATGCCGGTTTTTCAAAGCTGTGAATAAATCCTTTGGGGAAAATTAGTGAGGGTTGAAGGAGGAGAACAGGTTTGATTTCTTTTTTGATTTTTAGAAGAAGTGGTTATAATGTAGGCGTACACATACAGATATTACATAGGTTTATCTTTAGGATAAAGGGGGAGCTTCTACGTAGAAATGATTTTTATACATATTGCATTTTGTGCTTTTAAAGGAGTTGTGGCTCAAATTTGTCTCTTGAGGGTCATGAGCCTTTGGCTAGCGCTATGATTAGCCAATCTACTGTGAGGATAATATGAGTTCATGAAGGATTGCACACGCTTACAGACACAGAGTTAAGAAACACACATGACAGTATTGATTCCAGGCAAAAGGCCTCAAATTCATTTAGCTTTTTGACTGAACTTAAAGAAGGACCAAAGAGGAAGGAAAGCATATATTTTGGTTAGGTCTGATAACCTAGAATTAGAAGGTATTGTTACATTAAAGGAGCAAAATGAAATAAGAAGGCTATACCAAAATGGGTTATAACATAGGAAATGTGAGGTTAAAATGAAGTTAACACATAGGAATTGTTTCAAGGCAGCATTTAGCTATGATGAAATGTATACAGGAGTAATTGCTTATATGCTTAAACTTAATTGATTAAAGTGGTTGTTTTCTTTTGGAGTAGAGGAACTTGCAGCAGCGACAATTTGTGCACAGGATGTTGATGATCAGATAAGGGAAAAATAGAGCGAGCAACCGGACGTGAAAGCAGGGCTTAAAGAGTGTAAAGGGATGAGTAACGTTGAAGAATATATATACATATAAGTCAATAAGTTAAGAAGATAATTAGGATCAGGCTTTTGATTACAGAGTCCCAAAAAGGATAAGTTAGGGAGAGGCAGGAAAAGGTGTTTTGTTTCTTTTGCAGAAGGACCACAGGAGGGGCGAGGATCGTGGAGATGTCGAGGCTTAATGGACCACAAGAGAGGGACCGAGAAAACCTAAGCTTACACATGGAGTGTTCTCGAATGGGAGCTGGTTGAGCCAGAGGATGGCTAGAGAGGGTCTGAGCGAGGACACAATGTATTGCGACCTCTGGTGTTCCAGAGGTCGAGAGAGGGAGTGTGGAGCAGGGAAATTATTTTACTGCTATTGTTAAATATTCATCATTATTACCATTGCATTAATAATATAATCTGGAGTTTATATTGCATTCAGGGGTTAAACAGTGTCTCTTTCAGAAAGACTGAGTTGCAGGCTGACAGGAAGTTGTATGCAGAAGTGAAAGCAGGAAGTTATTTTGAGCAGCAGGCTAAGACGAGGCTTTAACAATGTAACAGATAGCTTTAAGAAGGCCTTAAGATGCTTATGCACACAGTTATTATGTTTAGTAGAGGTTCTTGATTAAAACATTTATTTAGTAGAAGACATACACATAGTCTCAGTGAGCCTCCGTTCTGGTGAAAGGTCAGAAGTGCAACAGGTGACACAGAGAGCATGTGAGGTCAACACACACACACACACATTAGTCTGGCTGTAACTGCAAAAGTGTCTCGGTAAAAGAGGAACCGTTCCTTGTTGTCTCGGCAAGAAAGAGGAACAAGACAAGAACTGAAAGGTAGACAGGAAGGGCCAGCCATGAAAATAGAAGATGATTTTCTGGGTGAAAAGTCATGGTGATGTTGATCTGATCTATGTATAAAATGTACCGGTGACGCATGAAGGGGCGTCAGTAAACAAACCCTGATGCTATAAAATATCTGTTCATGCTTTGATTGAGTCGAGGACTACTGGCTGTCTGCGTACAGAGTGTCTTCCCACACGTGTGTTCATTAAAATCATTGTTGGACCAAGATCCTCCAGACCATGGGTGGTTTGTACTCTCCTTCCTCAATTTTTGAATCTTAACAATAGTCTCTCCGCCGTTGTAGGTGTTACACACTTTGTTAACCGGAGGCTTGTACTCCACCACGGTAGCGGTGTCCAGTATACCCACCATATAGTGACTGCTGTCCGTGGTGGGTACTAGCGTGTGTATGTTGATCGCGGTCTGCGGCGGGGTGCTGGACAGTAGTGCCTCGCGTTTCGGTTCGCTGGGCGTGCAAGATTGCAACGTGTGCACGTTCACGATGTACATGTTATCGTAGCTTGTCTTGTACATCTCCTTGTACGGCTCTTTGAACACCCCCAAGGCCCCGTTCAAAATTATAAGCCCCGGACACACGAGTCTGTTGCTGAGACCGACTTGATACTGCGGGTCGAGGCAATTTTTGGATCCCGACGCAGGGTCCTTGTATTCTCTAGGGATAGCGATAGCTTCCGTGGAATGCGTTCCCACGACCAAGTTTGCGGAGCGCCTGTTCCTCACGCTGGCACGGGATGCGGTGTCGCTCGACACCCCCGCCACAGCCTGTTGTCTGCGCCAGTCCCTAAGCCTGTGGATCGCGGACGTCACACTCGATATAGCGGGGGTGTTAGCGCGCACCTTTCGCTTGAAATCCGAGTCCACGGGGGAGATCACAAATTGGTTGATACCAAACGTGACCGCTATCAATTCGGGGTACTGCTTGAGGGTTTCGAGGGACGTAGACGTGTACGTCGCGTTGACTAACGCGTTTCTTCCCCACATGGTCGTCGTCGATCCGGAGCAACATTTCGTGTTCATGTCTTCCTCGCATCTCAAAATGTTATTACTTTCCATGTCGGCCAATGTGAGTTCGGTCGTGGTTTTCGAGACGTCTGCCACGTTGTTCTCCATGGGTGTAATCGTCAGCCCCCCGGTTAGCGACAACGTAGCTATCAGCTTGTTAGCCTTAACGCCACCACGTAATACAGCCAGCACGTACGGCACGATGCCCTTGATCGAACCCCCTTTCGTCCACATGTTCTGACAGTCTTTGGGTTCGGTCATGTCAACGAACAGTCGGGGGGTGACAAAGGCCTCGAACGTTCCAAGGCTCGTAAAGTTCATGGTCTTCACACGGCTCACATCTCTCGGTAAACGAAGGAATAGCTTGGTTACCCGTAGCTCAGTTATCGCCCGCGCCACGTCGCTCGTCACTTTGCTCACCTCGGAATCCGCGTTGAGAGCAAGCGGATGCGCCCCACGCGCTGGCGTCCAGCATGATGGCGCTCGCGTACGTGGCAATCGCCGTTTTGTGCAGGGTCTTAGCTATGTTCTGCATCGTCGAGGCGTACCTCCCGTCTGTGGAAGCCACGGGGACCACGCACCCGTCCAGCGGTATCCTGAGAATAACGTGCCCGAATTCGCTCAACGCGTGGAACCTGTCGATGTCCACGTCCAGGGACAGATGATCCGAGGCGTACGTCGCGTTGTCCGCCGATACTACGGTAGCGTCACAGGACGAGGAGGCAATGAAGGCTTCGATTTCAACGGTAGTGGGTCGCGATAGTACATCTCTCCGCAGCAGCTCTGCCGCACTAGATATTTCGCACATAGCGATAGGGGCCGAGGCGTCTTCGTCGGCGTTGGTTATGCCCACGCTGTTGGTGTCGGCTCGTCCTATGCAGAACGTGTTTCCGTTTGAGCGAAAACAGTTGTCGCCCAGTTGAGTGTAGCACAGGCCTATCGACTCGCTGTCGCCCAGGCCCACGTACGATAACACGCAAGCGTATGGAGAGTTTCTTATGCTCAGCACGTCGTCGGTGTCGGGCCAAGTTCTATTCCCTTCGGTTGCATATAAGGTCCTTCTCAACAATTTATAGGTTGCGCACTGGGGATCGGGGTCGCACTGCGCCGTGGGATCGAAGAAATACTCTCTGTTTCTCTCATTGGCGTGCAGCATAACGGATACCTTGTTGATGGGAATTGAAGATACCACGCGATCTGCGCATGGGAACTTTCCTGGTATTTCTACGCACGAGTCTATGTCCAGCTTCAGCACGTATGCGCCTAGCATAACACCTTGACGTTCGTATCTACTCAGATCACCACTAGCACTCCTGTCCGGTCTCCAGCTTGCGTAAATTTTCCCGGAGCAGTAATGTGTACACGTTTGGTCACTCGGATCCTCGCGCCCCGCGATGTCAACCGTCAAGGCGAAGCTTCCTTTGCTGTAACCTTGACACCAGCTGGTCCCCGCAGCACATCTCAGAACCGATATCCAGACGTACGGAGCTTATCCGTACGGCTTTGCGATTCTGTTGTTTTTGTTGTTGTTGTTGTTGTACACCACGGGGCTGCATGCCGCGAAAGGCGGCAACAACAAACCCACACACAGAGCGAATGCGGTGATCATGGTGTCACGAATGTGCCGCTTAAAGGTAAAGCTACGGAGGGTGCTCTGATAGCATCAGCTGCACAGTGTCATAGCAGAGGATGTGACCCTCCCTTGTCGTTTGAATCTATGGGCCGGTGTTTTAGTAGAGTTCGGCACATGGCCGTGAGTCCGATGAATTGTTTCACTGCGTCGTTGTGAATCTTGGCCACGTCCTGATCCGGTACCAGTATCGCCTTACCCATATGGGTAGTCACGCGGTTCATGATGTGTAGCGAAGTACGGTTCGCTAATGTGTACGAGCGGGCTATCAAGTCTATCGACATGTTCTGTAGTACGCCGATTATGTTTTCGTCCGACGTTATGGTGTGACCCAGATGAACGTTGACCTCTTCGGTTGTAAACCTTTGTCCGCACGACACCAAAAACGACCTGACTTCGTGAGGTTTGAGTACGTTGATCGCATCCGCGGTGTTTTGGTCCAGTTCGCATAGACGACACTGTTTTTGGGGGCAGAGTTCGACGTCCACGATACCGGGCTGCTGGTCCGTGTTTAACTTGATGTATAACATCGGATATTGCTTCTGCATGAAGCGATCGACATCCCCGTTTTGCTGACATTCGAGAACTCCCTGGTCCGACGGCTCTGGAAACAAGCTGAACACGGGATCTGAAGCCATAGCGACAGAATACCCTGGATCTCGTGGTGTGGTTGCACGAGGCCTGTTTTCTTCCGTGGAACCTCGCTGCGTCGAGGAGTTAGATCTACTAATAGAGGGTCAGACGCCCGACGAAGAATGTTCCGGGGGGCGACTAGTCGTTGTCGTCGCGGTTATAGAATGTGCTCGGTGAGCGTGGTTGGAGGAGGATGTCCAGTGTTCAGACCTCCTCGGCTGAGTTACTGGCGGTGAATCGCCGTGCAGACGGTTGCTCATCTTCGCAAGTCGAGGAGTGCGGCGTGGTCGGGCGCATACAGTGTGACAGGCTCACGGTGTCGGGTGGATTGCTGTCGGTTTGTTGCGATCGCTTTCGGACCGGCAGCATCTGCTTACATCGAGATTCGGCCGGCGAGAACGTAATAGCTATAGTACATAGCGAACATTGTAAATGGTGCAAAACCGGTTCTGTTCAAGGCACGTGCGACAGACTCGGCGGCGGCCTTTACACCAGTGCATATCTCGGACGGCTGTTTCAGATCAGAGTGTCGGAAGCCGCTAGATTAACGGAGTTGATCGCAGAGTTGACAAAGACGCAAGGAGCAACCCTCGACCACCGCGACGTCCCCGTAACAGGAACCCCTCCGTACTGTACGGTCACTGACGTGCGGCATATATCGAGCGTGGCTCTTATGATATTACTGGCCTTCGACGACGAATTTGTCTGGGGTGACAATGTGACGTTTAACATGAAGGCTCGCCTAGGTTGACTTCGACGTCGGTGCGCTTCACTTTACAGCGCGCTTCGCCGCGATGGACAAGGCCGTGGCGGGAGCCATGGGATCGAGACTCGATCCCATTAAGGTTCGCAAGGACGACAGCGTGCGTGCTGTCGTCGACTTATCGACGATGACCCTAGTGGACTACGCGACTCCGGAACAATACCCGGACGAACCCGTGCGGTGCGACCGATCTCTGTTCATTCCTATCTTTTGCAAAGAATGCTACGTCACACACGACGCACAATACAACGGCGCGCTACAGGCTATAAAGTCTTCTGGCGCGGACACGTTCATCGTGGGCATGTGCAGTGTGTACGGCGTAGCCTCGGGCAAGATATACCCGGATTCTAGGCTGGAATACATTGTGCCAAACGACTTGTCTTTCTCCGGAGCTTGTCACCCTCAACCGGGCAGGGCCTTGTTCATGCACAAGACCGAGAAGGAGATCGGCTCGGTCAAATGCTACTGGCACGTGCACAGCCGATCGACAAACAAAACCTTTCTATATTGCTGCGTGGCGAGGGCCGATACGGAGTACGCGGTGGGCGTCGTGCAACCAGAAACCAGTACGGGTTTTAGCTTAGGTACAGTCGGGGATAACGCAAAGGGGCCCGTCACGGAAGAGTGCAGTTTGGTCTCTTGGCCCATGAGACCGGGTTGTTTTTGCGTGGTGGTGTCGGCAAAGGACTTGCCGTCAACGATGACTAGAATGGGGTTCTCCTGCTTGAAAGACGCCACACTGGATGCTGGCGAAAAGCCCCTCGGCCTATCTACCCTCTGCGCCCCAGAGGCTCTGACATCTGCAGAGCGAGTGGACCAGCAAGACGCGGAGGCTCTGCGAAAGATGGTGGCGGATCAGACGGCCGAAATGCGCCTATTGAAAGACACGTTAGAGGCCGTGAAGGTTCAGAATAACCTATTTACTCGTTTGCTAAAGGGACCGGACGAAGACGCCTTGTTCACTCTACGAGGGGCCAGGGAATTCAGTAGGCGAACAGGCACGGGAACCAAACTCTGCGCAGGTGACACTACTGACGAGAAACCCCTTGACCGAGAACCCGAACAGACGTCGGACGCTCGTAACGCCGGCGAGATGGCCGCAACGCAAAGTCAGATGGACGAGATACTCAAGCTCCTGCAAAACCAATACCGGCAACAACAGCCTCAACAGCAAGACATGCAACAAAGTCAAAGTCAAAGTCAGCTTTATTTGTCAATTCTGCCACATGTACAGGACATACAGAGAATTGAAATTTCGTTACTCTCAAACCCTAGATGAATAGCAAATAAACATTTAAAATATAAGAGAGTGATTAAAAAATGCCAGTAAGATAGTTAAAAAGTAGAAATTTAAATAAGTACAATACAATTTTACATATAACAAGAAAGCTATACAATATACAATATACAGTATTCAGGTAAGGGTAAATGGCATTGAGTGCAAACCAGACAGAGTAGTGCAAATAGGCAAAAAAGTGCAAATGGAGATTTAGTACTGTACGATAAGAGATAGTGTGACAGACAAAGTCTAATGAGGTAATGGCAGTCCAATGCTCCACAAAGTGACTGGTGCAGGTCAGTGAGTGAGTCAGAGAGTGAGTGTGTGTGTGACAGAGTTCAGTGAAACCGTGGTGGAGAAGAGGGGAGAGGGGGGCAGAATCGGGAGGGAGTTAAGCTTCCTGACAGCCTGATGGATGAAGCTGTCCTTCAGTCTGCTGGTCCTGGCCTGGAGACTCCGCAGTCTCCTCCCTGACGGCAGCAGCTTGAAGAAGCTTTGCATTGGGTGCGTGGGATCAGCCGCTATGCAAAGGGCTTTTTTAGTGAGACGGGTGCTGTAAATGTCCTGGAGGGAGGGGAGAGAGACACCAATGATCCTCTCTGCAGCTCTCACTATGCGTTGGAGGGTTCTATGACAGGACGCATTGCAGGCTCCAAACCACACAGTGATGCAGCTCGACAGGATGCTCTCGATGGTGCCTCTGTAGAAAGTGTACATGATGGGGGCTGGTGCTCCTGCTCTTCTTAGTTTGCGGAGAAAGAAGAGACGCTGCTGTGATTTCTTGGCCAGTGCTGTGGTGTTGTTCGTCCAGGAGAGATCCTCTGTAATGTGCACACCCAGGAACTTGGTGCTGCTCACTCTCTCCACAGACGCTCCGTCAATGGTCAGAGGAGCATGTTGGGTGTGCATTCTCCTGAAGTCCACAACAATCTCCTTCGTCTTCTCCACATTCAGAGAGAGATTGTTGTCAACACACCACGTGGCCAGGCGTCTCACCTCACTTCTGTAGTCGGTCTCATCCCTGTTGCTAATGAGACCCACCACCGTTGTGTCGTCCGCAAACTTGATGAAGAGGTTGGAGCTGTGTGATGGAGTGCAGTCATGGGTCAGCAGAGTGAAGAGGAGGGGGCTCAGCACACATCCCTGCGGGGCCCCCGTGTTTAAAATGATGGTGCTGGATGTGTTACTGCCGACCCGAACTGCTTGAGGTCTTCCGGTGAGGAAATCCAACAGCCAGTTGCACAGTGAGGTATTCAGGATGGGAGTAAGTGCAACAGGACGGTAGTCATTAAAGCAGGAGGGAGATGACTTTTTTGGGACCGGAATGATTGTGGTGGCTTTAAAACATGTGGGGACGACAGCCTGGATGAGTGATATGTTGAAGATGTCTGTGAAGACATCAGTGAGTTCCACTGCACAGTCTCTCAGTGCACGACCAGGAATGTTGTCAGGACCCGGAGCTTTACGTGCATTGATCCTGCTGAGGGATCTCCTCACGCTGTCCGGGGACAGAGTCATCACCTGGTCACCAGGAGGGGGTGGGGTCTTCTGTGCAGTGGTGCTGTTTTGGACTTCAAAGCGAGCAAAGAAAGTGTTCAGCTCGTTCAGCAGGGGGATAGTACTGTCACAGGTCTGTGGTGGGGGCTTGTAATCTGTGATGGTCTGAATGCCCCGCCACAGGCTCCGTGAGTCTCTGCTGTCTTTGAAGTGATGGGATATTTTCCTGGAGTACTGTCTCTTAGCCTCTCTGATGCCACGGGAAAGGTTGGCCCTAGCTGTCCTCAGGCTCGCCTCGTCTCCATCTCTGAAGGCAACATTCCGAGCTTTCAGCAGCCTGTAGACCTCTCCTGTCATCCATGGTTTTTGATTGGCCCGGACAGTTATGGTTTTCGTGACTGTTACATCCTCAATGCACTTGTTGATGTAGGCTGTAACAGTCTCTGCGTACTCCTGGAGGTCAGTGGAGTTGTTGTAGGTGGCAGCCTGCTTAAACATGTTCCAGTCTGTGGTGTTAAAGCAGTCCTGTAAAGCCTCTGAAGACCCTTCTGGCCACACTTGTATCTGCTTGCGAACCGGTTTGGTGACTTTAACGAGCGGTCTGTAAGCAGGCATTAGCATGACAGTGATGTGGTCTGAGGCGCCAAGGTGGGGGAGGGGAAAAGCTTTGTAAGCTCCTCTCTGGGTGGTGTAAACAAAGTCCAGTGTGTTATTTCCCCTTGTTGGAAAGTCTATGTGTTGTTGTATTTTTGGAAACACGCACTTTAAGTCTGCATGATTGAAATCCCCAGCCAGGATGAGAAAAGCATCAGGATGGGCTGTCTGCTGCTCGCTGATGTGCTGGTACAGTTCATTCAGTGCCTCGCTCCTGTTGTTGACATTGGAGGAGGGAGGGATGTACACAGCGCACAGTAGTATGGCTGTATATTCCCTCGGTAGATAGAAAGGCCGGCACTTAATAACCATAAACTCCAGCACTGGTGAGCAGTGTTTGCAGACCGCAACAGCATCGCGACACCAGGCGTCATTGATGTAAACACAAAGTCCTCCCCCGCGGGTCTTACCTCCCGCGACGATGACTCTGTCAGCACGGTAGCATGTTAGCTGGTCGAGCTGAATGGCGCGGTCCGGGACACTGTCGCTGAGCCATGTTTCCGTGAACACAAAAACACAACAGTCCTTTACATTCCTTTGAGATGAACGTAGCAGTCGGATGTCGTCCAATTTATTTTCTAGCGAGCGTACGTTGGCCAGAACGATAGAGGGGATGGCGGGTTTGTGTGGGCTAGCCGCTAGCCTAGCTCGGATGCCACCGCGCTTACCCCTCTTCTGCTTCCTCTCACACCGCTTGAGGCGCATCCATTGTGGGCGAGGTGCAGGAGTGGGGGTCGGTGATTGAGTAGGCCTCCGGAGCAGACCCAGATCTTTCAGCTCCTCGGTGTCCACAGAGTTTAACTTAAAAAGTTTGTTTCTGCCGATGTCGAGAAGAAATGTTCGGGCATATACTCGCTTGCACACAGATAGACGCGACAAAGACTTACAAAAACACTGCAACTTACAACACGCTCAACTCTATGCCTTTCACAATCAAACGCAACCCAATCCAGTCTACCTTCCGTATCCTGCAGCTGTGCAGCCCCACAACCCAACTGTGTTCCACCGACGATACGGAGATGCTGGGCTGCCCGACGCAAACCCCAAGGCTGCGTTTCCCCGCTCCGAAAGCCCGATGGATTACGATAGTCTGACCCAGGAACAGAGACGGAAAATAGCCATGGCGTACAATCGAGAGGAAGCGGAAAAACAGGCCGTTGCGCAAAAGGAACAAGAAAGGATGTTGGAGTCCATCAAAGCCAGCATAAAAGACGCCCTGAAAGACCAGATGTCCAAATCCGCATCAACGGAGTCCCAGAGTGAACAATACGACACGCTCAGGATGTTAGCAAAGGATACGCCGTACAAGCATGTCAACCACACTCGGAGTTCCGAGTCGACTGACGACAACAACGACGTGGCGGGGCTTTTGCGCGAACTCCGCGAACTGAGGGAACTGACTAAAGAGACGTGTTGTAGCCGAGAAACCGAACCTCGGCAATCCAAACCCCGCCAATCAAAACCAGAGCCCTGACAATCAGACTGTCGCCATGGAAGCTGAAAACACTAGCCCAGTCGCAGAGTCCGCGGTCGTTGGGGATCATTCTCTGGTGACCGCGAAGCAACAGGCCGGTTACGCCAGTGTCGCGCAAGCTAGAGCCGGGAGATCCACTGGAGACTCGGTTTCCAATTTCATATCTGCCGTTGTGTCAAAGCATTGAATGTGATGTGTTGTGATGTACACGTTGTAATGCTTACAAGAAATAAAAAGGAATGATACACAGTGTTTGTACAGTTGTCAAACGTCTCTTTATTTTACATATCATACAGGCCAATGACACGACGTCTGTATTACTGTGAAAACCTGGTCGAGGCCACTCAGTAATCCAGTGTATTTACTATCAGCATTAACATTGGAAGAACCACATGCCGTTCATAGGATCACCATGGACGACGATTGTGAAGTTGTGGGTGTTACTACATGTAGCACGGATGACGATTACAAAGGTGCGGGTGCTACAAGTAGCGCGGAGGACGATTGTGAAGTTGTGAGTGTTACAGCTGCAGATCCGTTTGTTTTCCATCCTCTCCATCCATTTGCTAAGCGGTTTATGTGTAATAAGAGGCTTTGGATCATTAACGTGAAGAATGCCACGGTACCACGGGCCATCGACATACTACCCCTTGGCCAACCCTGCAAACGTATGGCCATAAAAGGCGACGGCAGTTGTTTCTTTCGGGCCATCAGTCAAGTTCTTTCAGGCACCGAAGATAACCACGAGACGATTAGAGCGGCGCTCGTGTCAGAGATGCGACTGACAAACGCCGAGTATGTCCAAGAGAGTGGCATGGATCGCGTTGGCGTGTGGGCAACCGAGGTTGAGATAGAAGCATTGGCAGCCATGTTATCTACGAGAATATATACCTATTACCAAGGTCGGTGGCTAAGAACTTGCCGCAAGGCAATGTGGAAGGGGAGTATTTATCTCATTAATGACAACTGTCACTACGAACCAGTGTTATGCACAAAGTCGACATGCGGTGCCGTTTGCAACAGGTGTGATCACGGCGTACGACAGCCTATTTACGTGGATGTGTCGCAACTACCGGAGCACCCAGGTTCACCTGGCTCCGTTGTGTGCTGCAGCAGCGAAAAAGAGCCACGCTGTGCGCACCGAGAACAAGCGGAGGACGTGGAGTGTCGCGAACAAACAGTCCTCGAGTTTGTCGAGGAAGCCCCCAGCAATATCCCAGACTACCCCGGACATACAGACCGCTACCAGGCACACCCGTCCGTTGAGTTTGACGACGAAGCCCTCGGCGAGAGCTCAGTCTACCACGAACAGGCGCAGGCGGACTACAACAAATACTTGCCCGTCGACAGCGACGAGCGACTTGACCCACAGCGCAACAGGACTGTGAGACCGTGGACATTGCTCGCTGAAACATGGCATGCCTTCCTAGCATACGCCGACGAGGGCTGGTGGGGCGATGTCTGTTTGTCCACTGTCGCATCCTGCATGGATCTCGGTGCGGACGGTGATATCGCTATCACGGCTGCGCTATCAAGCGACCCGGGGATTATGTGCTCTGTGACCGTGCGAGCATTCTCTTCCATGGTCACCCATAACGTCGTTCTCTCCGGTTGCAGATTTCAATGTGACGCAGTCCCTAATGAAACATTTTCATCTCCCATAACGTGCGTGCATCGCATTGTCTCGACCATAACCCGCCCCGTTATACTGGCACGACCTGACGGCCTTAACGACGCCCGACCCTTGTCGGCGGTGTCGACTACACGCAGCTGAGCTGACCGTAAGTTGCCGGTCAGGTTGTTCGGGGCGCCGTGTCGCGAGACCTCCGACTGTTGGCTGGAGGACCTTCCGTATCGACCCGTCTCCCTGACAAGGATGATCGAAGACATGAGGAGCCTAACGGATTCGCCGATATGGTTTCAGCTGGCGTATGGCGAAGAGACAGATTGTGTTACGCCAGACTGCATCGTTGGCAACCTACGGCAAACCGATCCGCGCGCCGGGGTTGTTGTGTATAACCTAAGCAGGAACATCCCCGGCTACCTATTTGACATAGTTACGGCCGAAAGAACATGGTTTGTGACATTTAGTCAACACCTGGGTTATGTACTAACCAACGATGGGCCCAGCATGTTTTTTCGGGCCATGGACTCCCTTATGTCTTACGTGCAGAGATATCAACACTTATTGTTTGTGAGCGAGACGGAGCTGTTTCTAGACTGACAGTGACAAATAAAGCAATGCGTTACAACTAAAGAACTAAAGAAAGAGAAAGAGAGACCACTGTTCATTGACATGTATATTTGTTTTATTTGGTATACCTACTACACAACCGCTCTCATGTGACAATAAACATATGTGAACATAATAATGTGTAAACTGTGTGTGATTCGTTCAACATAAACAACAACAACACCAAAGTCCTCCGTTTCACTGACGATACAATGCAGAGGGTCGTCTGTAAAAGAAAGTCTTCCACGTGTGTAGGTCCATGTCACCACGCATGTCGAACGTCAAGGGTGCTCGTCTCAACAACACCTGGGGAATGAGCTGGGTAATGAGCGGGGCACCGTTGACTAGACCGTAATGTTGAGCTTCGTCTTCTGTCACGTCGGCCGACTGGTGCTGTGTCAACAGTCCGTTGTACACTTCGCGACTGGTGGAGCCGTATATCGTCGTAACGCCGATAGATCCTGACACCAGACCGATGTTTGGACAGGGGCTCTCCAGTAGCACCTTGACGTTAGGCGTCACGCTGTCCACTATCGCGAAACTGTCCGCGTAGTCGCTCATGGCTTCGTACAGAGCCGTCAAGTATTTCATGAGCGAATGCGGAATCACAATTCTTCCTTGGTAGCGGTCCCTAGGTGGAAAGTCAGTCGAGACCAGACCGTCGGGCAGTCCGCAGTCCTATTTCTAGTTAGTTCCGTCAGAATGCTCAGATTGTCGGCGCAAGCGCATCGGATCAGGGTCATGATGTCGCACAAAGCTCGATACGTGCGATCCTGTACATTTCGAGCCGAGGGCATGCAAACGTATGTGTCTTCGCACTCTGGAAATGCAAACGACGATCCCGAGTCGTTTTGAGTGTACACTACGCTTCGGCGACCACATAAGTCACAATGCACGTTGAACTCGTTAGCAGCTGAGGCCATTAAGATGTCTAAAGCCCCCCGGGCTTTATCCGCGACCCAAAGACTCTCCGACATCATAAATCGTAATACGTTTAGAGCGGCCTGTTTATTCTCATCCTCGTAGACAGATAGCGCATGACTGAACGGTTCACGGTCGGTCCCAGCTATCTTGACGCAACGCCAACCGTCGGAGTGGTCCTTGTTTACGCCGGAGGCTTCTTGTTCACCGAGGTCTACGAGCCACTTAGACGAATGCCTGTTGGGATCGTACGTGATGACCCTTGTCTTGTTTCCGTTTAACACTGCAAATTTCACAGGCACCTTCTTCGAATCCCCTTGACTGTATGCCGTAACGGTCATCGAATCGATCGTGAACAGAGCACTGTGACCGGCGAGCTGAATCAGGTCCGCTAGATCGACGGTGAAGACGGCCGGCTGGTTGGCATCGGTTTGGTTCTTCATAGTGTGGGAGAAAACGTAGTCGGTGTGGCTGAACGCCATGACGCTGATGTCTTTAAGGTCTCGCTGGCCCGAGGTATAATGTGACCGCGCTTGGCGGCGATACTGTATATATAATACAATCAGCTATGCTGACGTGGTGCACTGAGTCCACCGTGGCTCCAATCAATCATGGCGTGTCGTGCTTCTGCGTCAAAAGCCAAGGCTTTTCGTTCACACAGCGCCCGATCTCACGCGTTTTGTCCGGACCGTACACATGAGCAAAGACCGCATGCACGGGCACGTCGTTGGCCAACAGGTCCCTATAGAAATTTTTACAGCCCGTACAATGGTACGAGACCTGTTTGGTCTCAAACGGCACACCTGGTCGTCTGTCGCTCCTGTCGAGGGTTTTCACAGTGAGCCACTGTGTCTTTTTGAATTCGTCGATCCACATCGCCATGGCCGTCTCGTCTGCCATGGAGTACCGCATGATACAGAGAGTGTTCGATGGGCATAGTGTGTCAGTGGACCGCGTGAATGCACCGGGATTCAGTATCTGCAGCATGAGCGTGGTTTGGTAGAAAAGACCCGCTAGGTCGACCAGGGGTCTTTCGTGTAACTCGTTCCTCGACACGTACAGTTCTCCTGTCTCAGACGCAATCCCCGCTACGCGTAGCATGGCAACGGGTAGCGATATTGATATCTTCTCACCGGCTTGGGTTTGCGTGCGCGTAGTCGAAATCGCACCTTGTCTCATCAGCGTGGACAACGACTCTCCCAGCTTGCGGCACAAGTCGCTGTACACGGCCGCCGGACGGAGTGTCATGTCGCCTTCCACGACGTTCACGCACGCAGTCAGTTTTTCACCCCGAAGCCGGCTCACGTGCTGCCGGTTTAACATAATCCTGTCCAGTTCGTGCTCTCCGCACGCCGGTATCATGTGCTCGGGGCAGGTGTTCATGATACAGTTGAAGGCAGCGTTGGCCCTTTTCAGGCGGTCCTTGATACAGCAAATCGACAGAAGCAACCGGGTCTTGCAGTCTTCCGCCACCTGCTTTTCTGAGTTGTCGCTGTACATGTGTCTAGGTAGACAAAAGTCTATTATGCAGTGCGCAATCAGTTTCGCCGCCCGATTCACCAAAGACCGATCGGCCGAATGGGCCAGCATGACTTTTGAGTTGGCGTAGCATTTGTTACCCAGCTGGTAGGGATGGTCGATCAAGCAACTGTCGGTGCTAGACCCTGGATCTGTGCGTGGAGACGGGGAACCCGTTTGAGTGTCGTCATCATCTCGTAGAGAAGAGTCTGCGGCACCGGCGGCGATTTCGCACAACAGGGAACCGCCAAACATGACTGTCAAACAGCCCGACGTGGCCTGCAAAGCCACCGGGTATCTGTAAAACGTGGCTTCGCACGGGTTGCACTTGTGGAACTCGTAGCATTCTACCGGTTTCACAGCGAGGCCGGTGATGCGCTGCAGCCAGGTCCTAGTGAGCTCAACGTACGTCGTTTTGACATTGGAGTTGCCGACTTTCAGGCGAGCCAGCGTGTGTTGGCTAAAGTGTTTGTTTTTAGCACATTTGATCAGGGTGCTCCAGGGGAACAACCCTAAGCCCATTTTAGATGCGATCATTTCGGACGCCCTAGCAGCAAGCAGGTCTCTCAGGATACTTTCCTTTCTGGAAAACATGTGATTCATGCAGTAAACCCCGTCCTTGTACAAACTCAAACGGTACACGCTGCGTCTCGCGTCCTCGAGCTGCGTGTTTTCCAACTTGACCAAGACCGCACTCTGACCCCCCGTCAACTGGAGCGTGTCGACAGATACGACTCTGTGTGGCGTTAGAAACGACGAGGCCTGATTGAGTTCGGCCCATCTGCTCGACTCGTCGTCAAACGTAGGCTCCTCTTTCACGTACAGTATTACGTCTCCGGCTCGAAGCCGATGCCACGGTGCGGTTGAAAAACACAACACTCGATCGGTTTCCAATTTGACGCAGTCCCCTTTCATTACGCACGATATGAACGTATCCGTGACGGCAGAGTCGCAGGGGGATCGCATGCTTTTGAAGGCGGCCAGTCCCCTCACCTTAACCGAGATAGAGGAGAGTTGCTCACCCAAACAGTCCACCGTGTGCGTCAAGGCCAGATATGTCTTCTTTGCAACGTGACAATATATGGAGCAACTGTTTTTGTATTCTAGTTTCACCCGTCTGTCTTTCACAAACGCCTCGGTGACAGGAACACGAGCGTCTGCACCGGGGACTCTTGCGAGATACACGGGGTAACCTTCGTCGGTGAGATTACCCTGCGGGTCGCGGTGGAGCTTTCGTGCTTGTTGTCGCGGCCGATGGCGTACATTCGCTTCAAAACATCTTCCACCAGCGCCACGTGTACGTACTGCAGGAAATCGGGCACTTGCTCTCCGACTCGCTTCAGCTTCGAACGTATGGCTTCCTGGGCCTTGTAGGCAAACTGTCAAAGCGAGGCCTTCTGTTGCTGAGAGTTCATTTCTCTGTCGCGCACGGCGTCCGGCACGTCGATCTCGACCGAGTCCCCGGGTCCGTAACCCACCGCTACAATCACGCTATCCGTGTCGCCGTACACCACGGGGCATTTGTGACGGTAGAACTCCGACACGCAGTTGTTTACGACCGCGATCTGTTGCCTTCCGTGGCCAGATATCAGAGGCCCACAGGGGTACGGAGCGTTTCCGTAAAAGGAATTGGCCATAACCTTGCACTCTCCCTCTTGCAACTTGAAGTATATTCGCTCTGCATCGCCGACCGCGGGGTCCTTGAGTTTTGTTTTGAACGCCGAGCGTTGGTTCAGGTAATACTCCACCGACGAGGCGAACACCCCAGGCGCCCTGATGTACGAGCCGGTGCGCTCGTCGTACTTGAGAATCAGAGACGCGTACTCGTGCCCTTCAGCTTCCCAGCTGTAGCAAATCCAAACCGATAGATCGTGAGGGAAATCGACCGGGGGCCACGGTATGGTCGTTTCGGGCGATATGTTGAGCGCGCACATGATGGAAGGGTACATGCCCGCAAAGTCAAAGGACAACTCCAATCCCATACCCGGACCCGAGTAATGCAGACCGGTGAGAGGTTCGCACACGGCGCCTCCTTTCCAGGTCTCGCAGTCTCCGTCGGACACTTGCGATTTAGGGTCCCATCTCAGTCTCGCTTGATGTTCGCCGCCAACCGGCCCCGCTTTCACTCTGAGAGTGTCGAGCGTGAACTTCAGTTGTGGTATTTGCACCGAATGGATACTCTGTACGAAACTGCTAAACATGTCCCCTCTGCCGTGAACTACGACGTCTATGTTGAGCGTAGTCCTGCATCGATGGAACAGAGCGGACACCGGTTTGAGCACCTTGGCCAATCTACAGCACAACTGCGAATCGACCAAGTTGTACACAAGCACCGCGAACAGGCTTTTGCCGCCCATGCTTATCATCTCGTCCATTTTGTCGTAGCTCACGTCCGCCACCTTGTACAGTTTTCTCGGGTCTTTGGCGGGTTTCTTGTGTAGCTCTCTGACTTTCGTGACGACGTACGGCGCGACGTCGTTGAGTTTCATGCTGGTACACGCGTACTTGATATCCCTCGTGCCGGCCATTCTGTACAGGTCGATCACGTTCATGCCACAGCTGTTCATTTTGAAGTGGCCCAGTTTGGCTTTGTCTTTGTTGAACGTTTCCACGTGCGTCGCTATCTGTCTCAGCTTGTATTCGGTCAACGTGCCGCTGGAAAGCACGGAACCCACGTTTTTCAACATCTCCCTGTACATGTCCAGAAACCGTACGTTTTCAAACTGAAACACCGGCTCCACGTCTGCGCTGAGAGCTCTCGTGACAAACAGGCCTGTCCACATTCGTTTCAGTTTCTCACATCGCTGTCTAGCGGTCGGCTCTACCGTTTTCAGGTAACAGGGGTCCGCGTAGAAGTGCACGCGTTGGTTCAGCACGCGTATGTCGAACTCGGCGTTGTACACGTACAACAGTTCGATGCGGTGGGTTCGTAATATTGATATCATTCTCTCCAACAGCGCGAGTTCCCCTCCGCAAGCGTGAAACTCCACGCGACGCACATCGTCTATACCGGCGGTTTTGGCTATGTCGAGGTCGAGTTCGGGGTGAGGACAGAGCGTGGCTTTCTCTTTGTTGTATGCCACCAGTAACTTTTTCCTGTGACCCCCGTACGCCTTGGGCATGTGTGAGTTCAGGACCACAATGGAAACGCACGTTATCTCGTGCTGTTGCCCCGGCATGTCCGAAGGCAGGCTGGGGATTGACACGCGTTTAACGTGTTTAGGAAACTGTTTTTGCTGTTCCTTCAGATTCGACACCATCCTATTGCGGCATGTAGTCATGTCGTCCACCGTACCCTCTGTGCAGTAAGGGAACCTATACGCGAACGAGTTCGATCGGACCGCAGGATCCCGGTGAGCCCCGGCGAACACGGTTTCGATGTCCAGACACGCCGCTTTGTAGAAATGATTCACGTGAGAGGCGTCGAACGCTCTAGCCTCGATCTCCGAAGCTCGTGGTCGTAGACGAGATCTCTCGGGGACACGGTGCGATTAAGTTTGCTGACCGGAATGTAATACATTCTTCCAAACATTACATCTGAGCAAAGCGCCGGCGTGTTGCCATCCCTGGCTAGGTAGTAGCCCTTGTCGGGACTGAAATCCCCAAACGTCAGCGCGCCTCGTACAAGTTTCATGTACGCAGATGCCCGCGCCGCGGATTTCAAAGGAAAGACAGCGGCGTTCACTGTCCGCTTGATGTCTTCGTGCGAGACGCTGATGAAAATCCACCACGGGTGCCATGTCGGTCACTTCCAAATTGACAGTAGTGTACAGTGGCATTGTGACCGAATCACCAGTCCCCTGCACAGCAATGACTCTTTGTGATAAAATATCGACTTCAGTAGCACTCCGACTACTGTCGGTTCGCGATCGATGTCGACGCTTCTACGCTGGGGATATATGTCTGGAAAATAGTCGACGAATGGCAGCGGCTTGTCCATACTCTCCTTGTTAACACTAACACCTTGTATGTCTGTGATGTGTAACAGCTGTGCTGGATTGCAACCTTTGTAGTATTACCACACCAAGCTTGTAGCCACCGACCCTGAAACGATTCAATTTAAAGACACCCCGTCCCCAACCGTGACCCTTAACCCCCCACCCCCATGCTAAATAATACCGTGATGTCCAAGCTATCGGTGTGTGTTTTGAGCGTGGAATAAATGACACGAATAACACAATCAAGGTTTACACTTTTATTGTGGACACAACACACGTATACTGCTGCATTATATATAGCGTTATACAGTAGAGGTAAACACAAGTGGATCAGTTGGATCATCTTCCACATCTGGTTGTTATAGGAATCCAAGTTGCATAATCGCTCCAGTTACTCCAGAACTTTTGCGTGAAAACGCCAGGGTCGACCAACGTCGAAGGGTTATCCCATGGTATCATCCTTGTTCTCACCCTATACGCCTTACGTGGATGAAGATCCCAAATGATTGTTTTGCACAATGCACCTCGTGTACACATGACCTGTTTGGTGTTTGATACAATCACCGCGTTGCCAGGATGAGGCAGCTCCGTTGACCACTCCACTTCGATTTTGAAGCGCGACACAGCGTGATGCGTAAGGGTGCCAATGGTAACCGTAAGTTCGCACGGTCGGGGCGTAGGAGGCGGATTTAATCTCGTGTAACACGCTGGGTTGTAGTTGTCGACCGTGGCTTGAACGACGTTGTCGCGGATCATGTCTACGGTCCATCTCTGCTCGTGATTGAAAATGCGTCGTTGTGGAAATTGCATGGTGCAACTCATGCTGCCGTCAGTGGCCTTAGTCAACACACAGCTTGCCCGATACCTGTTGCCAGGACTTGCCATCACGACGCTGGTGTTCTCCAGGGCTTCGTCCGCAGAACAATCGATCTTGTAGTCGTGGTCATTTACGCAGCGTAAGCCGTAGGGCAATGGTGGGCAATATGTGAGGAACGGACAGACATCGTGAGAGGGATACAAACTTCCTCCGAGATACAAATATCCGGTAGCGGCGACAAACTGTGAAGACCACAGGAACATAGCCGTAAAGGCTAAGAAAGACACCATGTTCTACACAAACACAGCACCGGTCGATAACGAGCAGAGTTGGGATTCTAAAAGTCCAGGTTCACGCTGTGCTCCTCTCTTTGTATGTAGTGGCTAACACACTTAAGTCTCAATATAACAACCACTGAGAAAGAAGAATTGTCACCACGAAGGCCAGGCAAGCGCCGACCTGTGGGTTTGACACCAGCGACCTGTGGGTCGGCGCCTGCCGACCTGCGGGTCGGCGCTTGCCGACCTGTGGGTTCACTGTCTTTTATTTCGTAGCGTGGTTTCTAAATACACACATACACTATATTAATTGCTCGGACACAGCAATTCAAGCAGCACTAAATACAATCCCTGCTAGCACATCATATAGTCACAAAACGCAATTGAGCTGTGATACGTTCATTCAGAGTGCTTAGGTGGACCAAAAGGACCTATAGATCGAGCAGGCTACTGAAGCAACCATGTCTTTGAATATGGCAAACCGTAAGCGCGCAAATGCGCAGCCCGTGGACGACATGACCAGGGGCCTGTTGCCGCCCAAGAAAACCTTGCGAACAGCAACGTTAGGCCGACGGGATTGGGACACGGGAAACGCCTTTACTATCAATTATGATGTCACACACGATCTTCCTTGTGTGGTGCTGGTGAGTACACATCCAACAGTGAAGCCAGGACAGAAAGTTCAGCTTACGAGTAATACCCACAACGACCAAGTGTTCGCCGACCGAATAGTCATTCCGCTCAGGGTCTTTCTGGATTTAGTGCACATGGTTCTCACGCACAATGAAGATAAATACCAGGACCTTTACTCGGATGTGTTTCCTAGCAAAGAGGACCCCGGAGAAGTGGTAAAGGGTATGCCTGCTGCTTTGCGTGCAGATGCAGGGTGTTACCACACGTTGCTGGTATTCGAGGATGGTGATACTGCCCCCAAGCTTCAGGATGCCACCGGTAACAATAACACATCGCCTAAGATCCCAGAAGTGTCCAAGGAGCACTTACGGTTCACTGGGACTCCAAGTATAGATTGCACTACAGTCAGACAACCCGAAGGTCCAATCTTTATTTCTACCACTGGCTGGGGCATCGAAACTGACGACGGAGAGACGACAACCGTGATGGCCACAGAGTATGTTGAGCTGGAGTATGTGTTTCCGTTATGCCACACGGAACAACTACCTGGGCTGGTGGCTGTTGTTCACAAGTGGTTGGAAACAGACTACCAGAAACTGGGCCTGTTAGTCACATGCAACGTGCCGAGTAACATGACGCTAATACCCACGCCCATTGAAGCGCTAGGGTATCGGTATACCCTCGCCAGTATGGACCTCTACTGGCCCCCGCTCTCCAACCCAAAGGATATGTGGCACACCTCGTACGAGGATACAGTTGTGTCCGTCGAACCACAGTACGGTATATGCCGAAACGCAATGATCGAGTGTCCCCACAGCAAGAGACATTGTCCCATCAAGAAGCGTCCGCGTCCTTGAACATAGGAGATATTGAAATGCGATGCAGGTGTCGGCAACAATAAGAGTTGTGTATTAGGAATACTCATCACCGCTTCAATGTTTACGCTGTTTTTCTGTATCCAAAAATAAAATAAAACACATTCAACTCTACACTGTTCCTTTGTGTTACCTTGTCATACGCGCGGTCTAAGTTTATTATATATATGTCAAAGCATTCTTTCTGAAAACACACACACACACGGATATCTATCTGCACATACAACAGAGATTACCACTAGACCGCACTAGAGGTCCACATGGCGACATTAAAGCGCACCATCGACGACGAGGTGCCCTCATCGGTTATCGCAGCTCCAAAACGACAGAAAACACAGAAAGATCCCCCGGACACCGTCGACCGGCACCCATGGGTATATGTTGATATAGGACCGAGGGAGTGGAAGATCAGACATTCTTTTACCTTTCACAATTGGTGTGCCGTGTCTGAAATTCACCTCCCTCACAGAGTTCGTCTCGGAGAGTTGGCCTTGCAAAGTGCATGCCGAGGCGCCCCTGGGGTATTTTGCAAAAGTGCTATGCATGCCCCTGAGAGGTGTGTTGGATTTACTACATGTGCTCCTAACAGGGAATATAGAGTTGGTCGACCGCGTTGGTTACGACAGCGCTTTCCCTAAACCCGATATGCACAGTGACGGATGTTACTTTAACCTAGCGGCAATTGCCTCTAGGTTAACTGGTATGATGGTCCCGGAGCACATGAACATCTCGGCGAGACACGGCGATATCTCACGGAGTGTAAACGGATACTGGGGCGTGTACAAGCAACCTAAAGGCCCGGTGTTCATCAGCAGTGACACATGGGTTGACACATGGGTTGACTGGGAGAACGAGCCGCTAGTGTACGGGGAGAATGCTGCAATCGAAGATCCAGTGCTAAAACCGCTCATGGGTGACGCTCAAGCCTGCGAAGACTCTGGGTTTTTTGAGGAAGACTATTGTGAACTGATAGCTGAGCGCGACTGCGATCTTGAATGCGGCGATGCAGAATGTTGTGGCATACAGTACGACGAAGAAGACGACAGTGGCATACAGTACGATGAAGAAGAAGAAGTAGACGACTATGACATTCAGTCCGATGACACAGGGGACGACAATCCCACCGATGAGTCTGTGTTTCCCTTGTGTCACAGCAAGCAACTACCAAGACTGATAACCGTTATACACACGTGGTTGGAAGACATGGACCACAAAGCGCAAGGTCTTGTGGTGCGCTGTAAAGTACCTGAGTGTATAACACTCGTTCCACAGCCCACAAAGGAAGCTGGTTACGAATACACACCGTTCAATTGTGCTGTGCACTGGGTACATTTGACGGACGACGAAGTTGCGGCGATGAATACGGTCACCTACAGCGGTATATGATGACAGAGCAACGGCTCACTTGTCAAATGTGATGTTGATGACAATGATGATGATGATAATGATGATGATTTCAATGGACTTGCTTGGCCATACTAGTGTTCCCTTAACAGTGTTTCAGTGTCTTTTTGTGTGTGTGTAATTGGGTAACCGGATAAATAAAGAGAATGTGTGCAACATCCCATCGTCTCCTATCTCCTGCTTGCTAATATCATTCAATGTAATAACTGCTAGAATCACAGCCACATAGACAAAAAACTTGGGCAGAAATCAGAGTTGACATTAAAGTTTATTGGGGTTTGCTGTTGCCGTCGCATACACAATTTTGTAGCATACATTCAGAAAAAGCAGCTGTCACATACAGTCAGACTAGATCACCAGCATCGTGCGCCGCAGGCGGGATTCGGGCGCTGTGTAACGAGGATCGTTGGTGTCACACCAGAGCATGCATTCTTTGTGCTGTAACTGGGTACGATACACATCGCCCAGAGCGGGTAGTCTGCCCAAATGACCCTCTATGACATTGTCAAACTCCTCCGGGTGTTTAAGGATCAGTTGCACGCTGCTATCCTCGAACTCCCGGTCCTCGTACAGTCGTGTCACATCGTACGCCGCGGTCTTCGTGACGCCTCGGGGTAACCAGCTGCGACTAAAGTAGTCCTTGTAGGCTCGCCACAATGTCTCCACGAAACGCTCCGCGTCGACCTCGGTCTTGTCAGCATCTGCTAGCACCACGTGGAGCCGCCAACAGCTATTGGGACCTCAGTCCACCTGCATATACCACCGGCCCCAATCCGGAGTGCAGCTGATGCGATTGTTCATCCAGAACTCCGCCATGTGGAACCCGAGCAGGCTCTCGGTGTTCAAATCGGCCACGTCCAAAACGTAGTCAATGTAATGACCTCCTTGGCAAAAGTGTAGCTCCTCACCCGTGAATTTCTCTCTGATCTCAGTGTGTAAAACGTGTAATGCCATTATGTCGACTGACCCTTTGTTTGTGAATCGAGATATGGCGTCCACCTTTCCAGGCCATACGGCCTCCGGGTGGGAGAGTGTAATGTGGTAAGCTGAGGGCATTGTGATCTGGTGGATCGAATGGATCTGTGAGTCTCCTTCTAAACAAGTTGAGCTTGGACACTGTTGTTCAGTGTCCTTGGGTGCTTTGAAAGGCGCTATTTAAATAAAATGTATTATTATTATTATTATTATTATTTTATATTGTTAAGGTTCAAAATATTGGGGATGGAGACAAGAGAAAAAACCACAATAACAACACTGGTCCGGCCGGGTTGAGTCAAACGATGATTTAATGATCACACACGTGGGAGATGGACACTGATGCAGACAGCCTCAAAATCTCAAAATGGTGGAGCATTGCTCAAACTTTTATAACCTCTGGTGCCTCCACCTTATCATAAAAAGCCTAAACATTCACATGCTCTCTCTCACACAGCGCCTAAGCTACGACCTTGGCTCCCTGTTTATCTGCTCCTGCTGAAATGGGGCAGAAAACTCCAGCACACTCTATTCTCTTCTACTCAGACAAATTAGACAATAACCTTCTGCGAACAGTATTTCTTATAACGCAGCAATATAATGCATCATAAAACAATATCATTCATTCACAACAAGTCAGCAATTTAATGTAATGCAAATCAGTTTAACTAATGCAATAGTTATCAGCTTCTTCTAATTCAGGAGAATAATGCAAACTAAAACTACATAATAATTCACAATCTTTAATTAGGGGTATAACATGGCATAAAATAATATCATAATTTTACAATTCCCCCTGATGAGGTCATTAGAATAATGACCTCACAAACACCCTGTAGCCCAGTGTGGCCGGGTTCATCTCTTCTCACTCCTGAGGTCCTTTGTCCCCCTGAGGGGCAAACCATATGTAAGATGACCTCTGTGTTTGCGCAAGTCAGGTGCAAGACAAACTATTACTACAAGGATAGCAGGTCCAGATGACACTCCCCTGTTCTCCCACAGCTTTATTTGGTGTTCCCTTATACCATTCAGACGTAGACTAGAACCTCTGTCCGAAGAGCTCTTAACCTTTATTTTATTGCTGCAGCTACCAGTGTCGTCCAGTTGGGTGATCCTCTGCTCTTAATTCTTCAACCTTAGGGGTTAGACAACCCTTCAGTCGTAACACAGATCAGGGGATTATTCTGCTCCGATTTCAAACAACGATCTGTGTATTCTCCAGAAAAAGGAACAGGAAGGTGTCCCCTTTTTGCCCAAAAGCCTCTCGAACTTCGTTGGTCTGGTGTTCCCGGATTTCCGCCAACCCCTTCATGGTTATTGCTGTGTTTATGGGATCCATCCTTTTGTGGTGACTAGCTGGAGCCCAAACGCCATGACCCTTGGACCCAGTTGATGTCTCGGCAGTCACTGTGTCTGACTCTGCTACGGAGGATCCTCGCATCTCTGTGACCTCGTCTGGTGTCTGTTCCTTTCTCTGTAAGAGACAGAAAACCAAAACACCTCTCTTCCTAACCCTAATAATCTAATGTTATTATCTACTGACCTTCTAGTGATTCAGAATTGGTCTAAAACATTCAGAATGTCCCAGGGACTTATTCTAATCATATCTTATGTGTGTGTAAGCATGTTTGCATTTAGCCCTCCGCACTCAAGGCATTTCTTACACTTTATCAGTCCGGACAGTCACGCCGAACGAAGCTTCTGACCTTCAAAAGGCCGAGTGCCAACTCGTTATAAGCACATTTGCAAGGTGTGTCTGAAAATTATTGAAACCCCTCTTTTTAACAAAAGACAAAAAATTAACAAATCTTCTAAACACTATTCAGTTCATTTCAATGAGTAATGATTAAACATGAAAGTGATAGTTTATGCTTTTTCACTGATTCTCTAAAAGGTCCGTCTTCTCGGACCGCTATTAGCTTAAGCTTTACCATTCCTAAATTATTAAAGACACAAATGAAGTTATAAAATGTTCAAATAATCCTGGTTTGATGTTAAAGCTCAACCTTCCCCCCCTTTTTTGACACATTCCAATGTGTCAAATCAACGGAGCTAGAACATTCAAAAAAAAAAAAGTTAGGCAGCTACAAAGTTTCCCAGACTCTTAAGGTGATCCGCGTGTAACGTTCTGACTCAGGTATTTAATATTTTAATAAATCTCGTTTAATTAACTGCCACTATTTAAACTAACCTTAAAGACATACTTTAAGAAAAGATCACAAAGAATAACATGATATCAGTGTTTTGTAAGTGCGTGCGGCCTTCTATGCTCGAAGCCTTTCCCCTCAATAGATCAGTCAGACATTCGCGCTGACTGTAACTTTTAACCCTTATTAACTTGAGCACAACTCTACAATGAGCAACAAGTTGCAATATGTATAAAAATGATCATGGTTACACCTGCAATGAAAAATTATATCATTATCCTAACACCTGTAAATAGAAGATTCATCAGAGGTTATAACAATCACAGGAACACAGATGTTAGTATAAGGTCAAAAGCTTCAATAAATGATCATCGATGCAATGCTTGTTGCATGATTCTCATACCATAATAATGCTGACATTGAAAATAGCAGTATAACACCCCCTTTTGTCCCGTTTCACTTGACACCTAAACGTTCATAAATGCCTCTTTAATTCTTGATTTTATTTCCCCCTTTTCTCCCCTTACTGACCACAGCAGGGGGATCTTAGTTTTGAATCAGCCATGAATCCAGCTCACCTGATTCATCAGTGAGCTCCACCATCACTGGCGTCTGACAGGGTGGCGCTGCATACTCTTCCTTTAATATCACTATTTTCAACCTGTTAATGAGAGTGTTTAAACCTGAAGTCGACTACGTCCACAACAAGTCAATACAGCTGTAAATGTGGCCAATTATCAATCTATTACCAATCAATAACAACAGATAACTTCTATTTTATGCATGCTTTTAATCAACCACTCACCCAGAGGATCTCCAATCCCAGCAAGTTCCTTCTCCTCCTTTAATGAGTCTGTCCTCCTTCCATGCCCTGGTAACCGGTCCATCCAGAGCCATATGATCTCAAATATACATACGACAAGCCAAACCACACCTTGGTCACACCAACCCCTTTCCACCCCCAAGATGTCCAATGCTATCCTAGTATGGACTGTCAAATGTGGCTTTAACGCTGACTGTTCTGACAATCCATTTTATAACGTTCCTGGTCAGATTTGCCAATCTCTGCACCAGAGTTTTAAACGTTTCGCCATTTTCATTAGGTTTTATCTTTTATTTAGTTTCGACTCCAGATTTTCAATTTTTTGCCAGTTGTAATTAGTTTTTACCAATTCTTTGCTAGTTTAGTCTAGTTTTTATTTTCTGAAAATCCTTAGTTTCAATTTAGTTTTATTTGTGTTTTGCAAAAGTTAAGTGTAACAAAATCTCAGTTCCATCATATCAGTCATGCTCTTCTGGTTATCCTTGGGTGTTGAGACTAATAACTATTAACTCTTGCCGCACCGAATGGTCCTAATTTTGGTTAAAGTTAATTGATAACCTTTTGAAGGCGATTGTTTCACACCTTTATTTAGATGTCCCAGTCCTGTTATCTCGGGATACATCACGCTGCCTTATCTGGGGTTAGCTGTTTTCTTGGGATGCGAGTTAAGTGGGTGAGCTCTTCAACAAGGGGGAGCGTGCTCCCCCTGATGAGGTCTTCTAGGTAAGCTAGGTTAACCTTCTTGTGTGAGCTTTTCAAGTGCACTTTTAAGGTTTGTGGGATTTTTTGTTTTATAAATGTCCCTCAAGACCCCCTGATGACCCAGTAATTCATTTTTGCGCACTGTAGTACACATTTAGTTTTTTGCTTGTAGCTCTCATACTCTACTTGCCACTCCTCTAAGTCCTGATGTTTCTTAGAGAGGACAACAGTACCTTTAAAATTATGTCACCTGTGTGGGGGTGTGGCCTTGCCAATTGTTTTTCCCACCTTTTCAAAATGGCTGGCGTGCCCACAAGCACATTTTATGGAAGAGAGAAAGGTAAGCTTGATATTTACATTTAAAATGTTTTGTTAAACTCAGATTTTTATTTTATTCAAAAAATAAACATCTGGTGAATAATTTCAGGGGTCTTTAAGAATTAGGCTCATTTACTTTCACAGGGAACATGACTAATTTATTAATGTGTGCTCTACACATTGGGACTTTATATTTATATTTATTTCACTTTTTCCTAATACCCAACTTTTGACAAAGGCGGAGAGAATTCTTAACACAATTATTAAGGGAGATTCAAACATAGATTTTTCAAAATATGAGAGGGTCAGGACCCACTAAAAGCCACAGAGATGATTATCGAGATGCAGTGGCAGATGTAATAGAGAAAGACACAGGGCCACCTGAAATCTGTCGTCCTATCTGGTGCAAAACCAACATGTAGTAGAATCTGGAATTTTGATTTTGAGTTAAAAATAAAATATGGGTAAAATGCAGAAATCTTTTCCAGTAAAGTAAAAAATAAGTGTCGCAATTATAGTTGAATCCATAACACCTAATTGTTTCTACGAGATCACGTCGTTGCTGAAAGTTATCAGTGATCTCAATGTGTGAAAAGAACTCACAGTATCTGGGGTTTAAGCTCCTCTTAGCTGAGAAACGTGGGACAAACATGTGAACAAGACCTGAATAATACCAGTAATGAAGACTTCTCTCCAAAGATCAATAAAAGGAAGCCCCAATCTGATGAGAGTCTAGCAAAATATGGTTCACTCCACTTGCCTGAAATGGTTAGCAGTCCAAGGCATTTCAGTTGTAGAATGATTGGGTACAACAATGAAACAGATGTGAGATGAGGGAAGTGCCAAATGTTCCTTTGTGTCTCCAAATAAAATCAGTACTTCCTCAGATATCCTAAATAAATTGACTTTTGTGAAATAGACAGTTCAGTGCCATCACTTATTCCTAAACCAATAGTTTACAGCTAGTGAAGTGTCAGTGACTTTTGGGTTGGTCCCTGATCTTCATCTTATGAGATTGTTATTTTAATAACACTTGATTCATTTAAAAGAAAAAAGAAAAAAAAAAGAAAAAAGAAAAAACGAAAATATTTTCTCCCTGTTTTTTCTTATTCCCTGGGTCTCAGGAGGACATTACGTCCCTCTCCACTACAAGACTCTTGTTATGTCTACAAAACAGTCATATTAAAATCATCCTCAATTCTATTCTGGCGCTGTCTCCCGACTTTTCCTGACCTGATTCTGCGCGTGAACGGAGCAGCAACACAGACGACTCGACTAACGTACTACCTTAATTTCACTATAGCAGGGCACGCACACATCAATGCAACCAAACACATTTTGCTATAAATCTAGTTAATTTTAGTTAGTTTTGTGAACATTCAGTACAGTTTTAGTTAGTATTTCTTTTTTTTTTTTTGATTTGATTACCGTTAACGCAAATTTTTCCACCTCTACTTTTCGTTATTTCATTTGTTGTCTTTAATAATAATAATCTCCTCTGCACCCTTGAATAAACACCATTAACATGATCAACCTTTTGCTGCTTGTTATTTCACTATGTTATTGAATCAAATACTTCATGCTTATGTGGTTTACGACATTATATGTATCTAAATCTCCACTTTGTGTCTAAATGTTTGAAGAATTTTTGAGGGTCAAATTTTGAGAATTTGACCATAGTGAAAGTTATGGCGTTATCACCCCCTTTGGGGATTACCTGTTTCCAGTTTTGATGATATTCCTCCCCGTTCTTTATTTTTGCAAGTACCCCTCTTCGGTGGCGAGAAACTGTTGGTGTGATCAAGCAGGTGCTGTAAAAACAAAAGCTCAGGACAGAACAGTCACCAGTCATGTACTTCATTCAAAATTAACAAATATCAAGCTTCATATTGATCCTCTGAGTGTAATGGTACATTTTAATTTGCACTTCTAAAAACAATATTTTCTTTATTTTACTCTTGTTCTTGTGCAGCACCACCCCTCAGCACATGCCCCTGTTATTTTATCTTACTTTTAAATTGTTGACTACTTCAAGAGAGCGCCCAAAAGACGGGGACCAGTGTTTATCATTACATATCTCCATTTTGAGTGTGGCTGTCTATCATTCCCCTCTTATTCATAGACCTCGGTGGAGGGTTTTTTGTTTGTTTGTTTTTTTTTTTTTTCTAAAATTAATTGACTCTCTATAGTGACCCACTATGGTTAATAATAACATGCTCAGTCATGAGTGGGATCAAACCTTTTCTTCACTTTAGCATTTAATATTCCCAACAATATAATGTGATACCTTAATTAAAACACAGCTACTAAAACACAATTTCCTTAATGCAAACATCAGTAGCTCAAAATTAGCAACCAAAGGGTTCAGTCTGCAGTTCACACTGCTGTGAAGCTACAGCTCTTTAGTCTCTGTCATTCTTCTGTTCTTGCAGACAAAACAAAGCAAAACAAAACATCCACCCATCTTTTACAGGCTGGGTGAATTGTCTGTGGACATTCAATAATCCTAAAGTCAGCACCGTTTTTGTCTCAGTATCAAGTCAGTTAAACTTTTAGTCGTCAGTCCATGACTTTTAGTCATCAGTCATATGCATACATCCACACACATTCATACCAAAAGTTGCTGATAATGGAGTCTCACGCGCAGCCTATTCGAGGCTCCATCACCAGCAAGATGACGTCATCATTTTAAAGGAAACAGCTCCTTGTTTGTTTTTCCTTCTTTGGACTGGATTGACTCGCTGCAATCCTTTTAGGCTTCAGGATCAGTGTCCCATATAAGTCAATTTTCTCCCAAGCTCATTATAATCATGGAGAAAAAATACTTTGCGACTGTTTTCAATAAGAATATTTTATAGCGCTTTAAAGTTCAATCTCTCAGGCCTGGATTAAAGAGCTGATTTGTTAAATCAGGAACTCACAAAATACCAAAATATCACCACCGGTGGATCACACCTCTCAGATGTTCTTATCTCAGTGCACTGTAACGAAAGCAAAAACAAACGTAAACAATAAAACACTCATATAATAACAGATACTGGGGCCCATTGCAAACATGTCCAAAGTTCAAACCATCTTTCTCTCTTTTAGAGAAAGAGAACAATCCAAACCTCACTGATAGAATCAACCTAGTGTCAAACAAAACCCAAAGATCAACCAAAACTCCTTTTTGCACCAACAAAACATGTTGGATTTACTTGACTCAATAGTGGACACTAGTTACACACCAACTCTTTACTTTGGCAAAAACGTAAACAACTAAGTTGAATCAACACAACCTTTTCATAATCTCTTCGAAATAAAACTCACACCATTCATTCATCATTTTCGCTCTGTACCACTGCTCCTTGTTAGACTGTGTGAAGCACAGTAAACAATTCAGTGGAGGCTTTGAGCCATAAACAGACATCACGCACAGACATTGTTTTCATTATCAAAGTGCTTCAGACCATGTCCTCTAAATCTACACAAATGCCCTCTGCGTGGCATGAAATACATTTAAGCAATAAATAATCAATCAGTTCTTGCTGTTGTAACCAACTCCGTATTTGGATGTTTGTGTGCAGCATTTGTTAGTAAAGCATTCTTCATTGCATCAGCGTGTGTGTGTGTGGATCACTTCTCAGTTCATTGAATCAACATTTTAATTTGTGTGTGTGTGTGTGTCATTTCTCCCTCAATCAACGAGTGCATATGTTCATATGTATGTTTCTTTTCACTCTGAGTCGGTGCATGTAGATGTGTGTGTTTGTGTGGGTGTTTGTGTTCATCACTTTCCTGTTGTAGTGCTCTGGGTAAACCACGGCCTGAAGCGTGCCCTGGGTCCTGCCCTCCTCCTTTTCAGTCTGTTTGCATCCATTGGTGCTGCTGCTCAGAGTTCTGTCCATACTGGTTCTGGCCCCAATTGAGGCAGTCCTTTTCTCCAGTGTCCAGCATCTTCTCCTTATTTCGCTCCTCCTTAACTTGACCCTTTTGTTTCGGTCTTCCTTCAGGGTTTTGATACGCAGCTCAATTGTCTGGATGTCCGTTTGTTGCTTGCAGAAGTGCGACTGCTGTCCGTTTGTTTGCAGGTGGAACGGCTGACATCCAGAAGGTGTATAGGAGAGTCTGCAGCTTCCACCTCCCCAGTGGAAGACCTCAACCTTTGTTCTGTTAGTTTAACACAGGCCTCAAGGCTCTCTGGGATCCCTGCTTGCACTCTCAAGCCCACGGCTCAGGTCGTAGTCGTGGTCCCATTCCACGGGAATGGAGTCCATGGTTGTTTGGGTGTCTCGGCCCGAGCGTTCAGTCCAGAGCTGGGCAGCCCAGGACGCTGAGCGATCGGAGGACGGCAGAGGTGACAGGAAGCCATCCCCCTAACGTTCGCTCCATAGCAGACCGGACAAATCACACTGCTCATCTAGCTCCAGGATGCTCCGGCCTGATTTCAAGTCCGGTGTCTTGGACTCCAAGCCTGATGGGTTCGATTTTCAGCTAGCTCCTCCTGGGCCATGCTCAGTTTCTGCTCTGATGCCTCGAGGTCTTATTGAGGGCAGAAACCTCAGAGTCTTTTCCGTAGAAATCAGATTTAAGTCCATTGATGTTTTCCTTGCTTTGCTCCACGGCCTTTTGCGGCTCTGCTGTTCGGCTCTTCTCAGAGGTCAGCTCCTGGCCGAGCCCCGACACCTGTGCCTTCAGCTTATTTTCTCCTGGTGTTTTGTCCATTCTGAGGTGACCTCAGTTACTCCTCCTGTCCCTGGCACGCCCTTTTTGCTGCCCGATGGTCATTGTTGGTCCGTCACTGTCCTGCACAGTTTTAATGCAGAGTGGTTAAGGTCAGCATGGTTTTGCTCGGCCTCACTTTTCATCTGGGCTTGATGGGCGTCTCGTCACAGCTCTGTCAGCTGAAGCTGTCTTTTTCCATATGGCAAGAATGTAAAGAGTGTGTGAGAGGGGTGTGTCCAATCAGGCACAATGCTGGTGGCTTTGCGAGTGCCTCGTTTTCCAAATCCAGATGTTTCTTTGTCACGTACACAGCAACAGAGAGAACAGTCTGTTGTTGGGATGGCTGAGGTCTTTCACGATCTTCCTGGTCTTGGTCCAGCACCGCCTGCTGTAGATTGAGTGCAGGTCAGGGTGCTCGGAGCGGATGGTGCGCTCAGCTGATTGCACAACCCTCTGTAGTGCTTGTCTGTCCGGCATGGTGCTGTTCCCGAACCAGACAGTGATATAGCTGCTCAGGATGCTCTCAATAGTTCCTTTATATAAGGTGGTCAGAATCGGTGGTGGGAGCCGGGCCTTTCTCAATCTTCTCAGAAAGAAAAGACGCTGACAGAAATCTCCCCGTGTAGTGAAACGGGCCTTGGATTACCGCTCTCCGTCTCTGCTGCATGAGATCATTTTCCTGCAGCACTGTTGACATTTTCAAGTTGTTGTTGCGGGTTCAGCTGCTTTAGCATTTAGTCAGGGTCACATCAAAGATGGTAGAGGAGAGAGCAAAGATGGTAGAGGGGAGAGCAGGAGTCCAGGGTCAGCCTCGGCTTTTCCGGGCCGACAAAGCAGCCTGTAATCAAGCATAAAGAGAAAAAACAAAACAAAACAAAAACAAAAACAAACGAACAGGAAAATCATGTTGTATTGGCTGTGTTACTCAGAGAGGGGAAAAACAACGGGACCAGGCCCTGTGTCAGCCTTCTCTCCCCCTTTTTTTTTTTTTTTGTTTTTTCTCACCATATAATCCTCTCATAACTCACCAAGCTGACAGGACAACACAGGTACATGTTAAAATTCTTAAGATCATGTTTAAAGCACAAAAATGGAATTTTCTTTCATTCAGTAATCACTTGTATTAATCAATCAGAAGAAAACATGTCACAGTTTGACTTTTATTAACCACTAAATTTGTCGTGTTATCACTGGTTGTGATTTTTTTTTAATTAGGGGTATAACATGGCATAAAATAATATCATAATTTTACAATATCTGACAGCCTAGGTGTGTGTCGGTAGCGCGACGTGGGTGTTATACGGAAAGAAGTGTTGTGAGGCCTTGGACTGTGAGGAATGCAATGTGTGGTGTTTCACTTTCTCCTCTTGCAGGCAATGCGATCTCACCGACTGACGTACATCTGTCTCCGACTGAGAGTGAGAGTGTCCATTTCAATGCGATGGTTTTATATTGACACCCAACGCGTTCATAATATTACGATTGGCAATGAAATATACATGCGACACGCTGTAAGCACTACGAGTGTATATGTCTCGAATAAACACAGACACTGTACGGGAACTGTTATGGTTTAAGGTTGTCTTTATTTTATAAGAACATGAAAAATCATGTAAACTAGACAGTGGCATCACAAAAACATCATCAGCATCATTATCATTATCATCATTATCATAGTAAGAAGGAGTATTCCGGTTAGTCAGAGTCGTCGTATCCGCAGTCTGCGTCGCTGTCATCCACCACGGACAATTCCGCAGGTGCAGAACGTTCTGTCTCACCGTAGCTATCGAGGGCCACGTTGCTAGCCGAACCGTGTGCAATCTTGCTACTCTTGTTACCACCGGAGAGCGAGTTGGCGGGTTCTTCCTCTTCCCTGTCCTTTCTCATCAAGGAATAGTCCGCCCGACGGTTGTCGTTTCGATCGGCCTCATCCCGTGCGTGTGTCGACGTCTGCAATGCAGGCGACGGGCTCGGCTTCTTGGCTGAAGCCGAGGGCAGCAAAACCAGACCGGTCACTTGGATGTTTTTCTTCTCAATAGCGCAGATCAAAGACTCAAAGTCCTCCGCTCTCAAATCCACCGCCAACATTCGTACCCGGTTGATGTCTATGCGAGGCACCGTGAAAGATACCTCCTTCGCGATGCTTTCCATCACATCGTCCACTGTGCTTTGCGTGGGTCGCATCAAACACTGGAGTTCCAACGAGTCGTCTCGGTGATACAGCTGTGTCTTTATGCAAGTATTGCTAAACACGTTGACTAGGTAGTAGCCGCCCTTGTTGGAAAATTTACAAGCGGCGTAGCTCTTGGTGTTGTTGGTGAACAACCTCATGTTACACATCGCCATCAGAGGGGCATTCACCATACCCTTTTCGTTTTCGTACAACCGCGTCATGCTCATTCTACTATTGTCGCTGAGGAACACGACCCTGTTGTACGACATGTTCTTGTCTCTCATGATCTGTTCCACTTGCTGCCTGGTGTCCCCCAACATGTTCAGCGACGTGCGTAAGTATTCGGGCAGCCTGTAGTCTTTGGCGTCAAGCCATTCCAACGCGTTGAGATCGAGGCGTGCTCTGTTCGAGGAATTGCCGAACATGGGACCTGTCACTTTCAAGAGTTCGCCGAAAGGGGTTTTGAGCGTGTTGAGTGTTTCCTGGTCGTTGCTTTTAGGCAGCTTGAATTTACAGGACATGCTCAGCGCTGTGATGCTCCTGCATACGGTCATCATGTCGCCGGACTTGGTCCCGTAGACGCACCGCGCTATCTCCGCGCACAGAAAGCCAGTCACCATTATCATCGTCTGTCTGACGGTAAGCGCCAACGTTAGCCCGCACATGGGCAAGGCGCTGTGCACCGCGGTGACCTTGTACTTGCTGTTTGGCGTCAGAGTCGTCTCCGTGACCATATTGCCCTGGGTGGAATCCTTTGCTGGTTTCACATGTGCAACTTCGGTGAATTCCCCCGAGTTCAGCCTGTGATGATATCTAGCGTACATGTACACGTCTGTCACGGTGTCGGCACGGCGAGGCACGGGTTTGTACGGTGAGGCCAACGTAGCACGAACACCTTTGTTGGCTGGGGGCGGTTGGAGACTGTACGCCGCGAATAGCATGTTACTCGTCATTGTCTCTCCCATTCCTAGGACGACAGAGATGAATGTCCCGTAGGACCCCTGGCCCTGGAGTCTCTTCTCTTCGGATCCGGTGAACACCCGGCCGAAATGAAGGACCGCTCCGCTGTCTTGCCCCGCAAACCCAACGCCCGTGACGCAAAGACAGCTCTTGGTGCGCGTACGCAGTTTGGACCACAGGTTTCTGCTCTGATGTCGTATGGCCTCGGATAACTTGGTCATGGAAAAGTTGACCGTGGCCATGACAGGTTAGTCGAACTCACTGTTGGCGTGACAAGGTAACATGTTACGCAAGGTGCCGATGACGCTCGACTGCATGTAGGCCATGATATTGTCACACACTAGGCATTCTGCTATCTTGACGGCCTTCTCGCCGATTTGCCCCCCCATCAACTGCAAGGCCTCGGTTTTGATCATTGTAACCCTGTCGCCCATCTGAGGCGCCACGAACCACAGTTTCCTGGTGTCACGTTCTTGCAGCTTCCAGCCCTGCACGCAGTTCAGAATGCTGCGCTCCGTCCATTCCAGATCACCGGAAGTCGACACGTCCTCGCCCTTGTCGTTCAACACGTACCCCGTGAACAACCTGTAACAGGCAACTCTGGGTGCGCCCTCGGCGAGCGGTTTGCCGTCTGCCTTTCTTCGGCCTGCTGGATTGCTGCTGGTAGTAAGGGACGAACATAGGCTTCAACAGCGTAGCTGCACACAGGGGGTGACAGAGGTTCGTCTCGAGAAACACAGACGATGCCACGCTCATAATAGTAGCCAGGTCGGTCTCAGGCATTTGGCTACTCACGAACACCACCATGAGCTGGATGAGATACAAGAATAGCATATGTTCGGGTTCGTGTCCGGGAGTATGAGGTATCTCTTCGATGAGGTCGGTCTTGTTGAACAAAGACAGAAGGCCTCGCAGTAGAGCCAGAACGTTTTGTTTTCCTGTACTTTTAGTGAAAGAGGCAAACACACGAGGGGGTTCACCGGCGTCATTTTCACAGTCCTCCAGTCGTTGACCGCAAGGTAGATCCTCCGGGTCACAGGGAGGATCCCCTACGGTCTGGGCGTACACTTCAAGGACCCTCTCTCTGGTGAACAGTCGGCACAGCCCGTGGAAGAGCGTGCTCTCCAGATCGACGTTGACTTTGGGTATACTCTGCAAAGCTAAGAAGTGCCCCAGGTGTTCGGCGTGTATCTTCAACACTTCATCGGGGAACAGGACCGGTAGGTACAGATGGAAGACGACGGGAGAATCGAGGATCACCGGCGCAAAAGAACTGACCTTGCAAGGGTACCCGATCCCATCGTCGTGTGGTCCGGTCGGTATGCAAAAGGGATCCTGCTGCAGGCGTACCTGGAGTGTCTCAGTTTGGCGTGCCATTATAAGCAAAAGGAGACAGGTTCCCCCTCTACGTTAAGATCCGAGCTTGTAAGATGTTTGTCCGCTAAATCCAACGTCCCACTCGCAGACGAAGTCAAGACCGTTTGCCTGTCTTTGTGGCGTACTCTGTCGCGCAGCCTGGTCGAGCGTACGGGCGAGTCCTCCTTATCGGACGAATCCGCGGTGGTGCAACTGGCCGGGTACGAGGATGTGCTACGCTTGGCGCTGCTCGCCAATTTCTACAGTTTTCAAAAGCAAGTGTTATATTTCGATCAGGAACGAGCTGAACACAAACTCAGGCTTGTGACAGTCGAGGCTTTAAAGTTTCTGGCCAGCCGGGGATGGTGCGGGACTCAGCCTCCTGGACTACATCGGTCGCCTCCGACCGAGCAGCCGGAACGGGCTGCAGGCAATACAGCCCCATGCGCAAACGCCACAAAGGGACACCGTGACTCGCAGGATATTAGCTTTCGTACAGCGGAGCCCGTTCACCGCGGGGCGGACTACCGAGACCGAAGAACCAACGAATTGCACGAGGACCACAGCCACGAAGCCAGCCTGATAAAATGGTCCAAGCTCGTGTACTCCGCGACGAGAAAGTCCTATCACACCAAGTTGATAAACGCCTTTCAGGTAGTTAAGACTCTGGGGCATCCAACGCTAATGTTAGCGTCCGCGTGGGACCTGAGTTGTTATTACAAACTCGCGCTCGCGTACACGACGGACACCCCGTTGGAAACGGCAGCGGGCTGCATACCCAAGCTGCGCGAAAGCGTCAAGGCTTTTCACCTCGAGCAATTTCAATGGCTGAGGCAACTGCCCCCGGAATCGCAGATGCTCCTGTATGCCGTGTTAAACTGCCACATCAATTGGGTCGATCACAACCACAAGCAGATACTCCTCATCCCCGGAGCGCCCACGCCTTCTGTGCAGCCAAGAGTCGAAGGCGATCTCAGGTGTTCCAAGTGTCTGAAAAACCAAACGTTTCACACAACACCCGTGGCATGTACGACTGTTAACCAACACGACCTACGGCCCATGCGTGCAGCTAGAGAGTCCGCTAAACGATCCGCCATAGCTTGGGTGGAAGTGGAACTGACACGTACTGGTCTAGCTATATCGTATCGCAAGCCATCACCCGGGACGTCATAGACGCTCCGTACTGGGCCGTGATACTCACGGTCTTGTGCTGCGGAGCGCTCGACGGTTGGTGCAGTGCGACGGAAAAACTGTTGGGTAGCCTTAAGGTCGACGCGAAACAGTACGGTCGCGTTAAAGAGTCAACGGTGCGGGCACGACTACCGCGATATGCTAATAGCCTGCCCCGCAGAACCCAAGAGAGTTTTGGCCGTGACGCAGATTGACAAAGTGCTCTTCGGTGACCTGTGTACGTCTCTGTGCGCCAGAGTGTTTTCGACACGCTCGTCTTCCGAAAATGGACACGCGTACGCAAGAACCCAAGGACCGGGACGATGCCTTAATCACAAGCGCCCCTACACCACGAGCCTCGAGGAGGAATGGGAAAATGAGCATCGCGGCCACCGAAGTGCAGCAGGAGAGAGAGGATCAACGACGCAAAAGCAAGTCGAATTCACGTCGGACCAAGAAGACAATCCAGACCTCTGCTGCGGATACGGCGGCGACACGTCAGCAACACGCAGGCCACAGAACAGTGAGCGAGGCGAGTGCCACGGCCACGAGCAAACGTACCCGTGCGCGAAAAGACAGAAAAGACAGAACAAGCCGCCAAAGAACGAGCCCAACCCGGGCTGGTGGTTGTGGCAAAAACGGCACCGAGACCACGCGCACGGACGAACAGGAGGCGTCCGGTCGCGAAAACACAGAGTCTGGCACCTGTACAGGGAAAGCTGGGAAGCAGCACAAGAGTCGAGTGAAAAATCGACCTCCGTTCAGTGCTGGCGAAGATTCTCGTGTCGATCTGTTGGATATCATGTCAAGACTCTTCCATTTGGACACCCAGACGGACCCCTCGCCATCTGAGGAGACTGTCGATGTCACACAGAAGCCTTCGCCGGCAAACACGGTAACGAGTACGCTCAGGGGAATGACAGACTTTCGTCGGGTTGACCAGATGGTTAGAGTCATTCGAAACAACCGATGCTCGTGAGATTATAGGCTTCGATTTGGCCATGGAAATATGCGGTTGTTATGACATGACGATCCGCAGATTAGAGAGCTGTGTAACAACGGGCTTGTTCTCGGAGTGTAGGCACATGCAGAGTTTAGCTGATATAGCCCTGGCTGACAATGTAATAGCTTGTTGCACAAGACTGTGTGCAGAAAATATACCCATCGAGACCACGGATTTGAACGCCATCCCCGAGCATGCCCGTAAGAACGATCTCAGTCTCTGTGAGAAATTGTTGTCAAACGTACAGCGATTGAAACCCGTCCCGTCACAAAATATGCCCGACACCAGTGATACGTTGACGCAGCGCTTCCAAGCGCTGGTAGAGTTGGTAATCCAGCTCACGACTGTCATCGTAAACACTACCGACGAACTCACGCATACAACGGCGACATGCGAACAACTACGGGTCGATAAAACAAATCTAGACAACACGTTATCGGCCAAAGAGGAAGATCTCCAGTCGCAAGCCGAAGAGCGCAAACTGACCTCGGTTAGGCGAATTCGAGATCTGGCCAAGGAACTCGACGAACAGAAATGTACGATTCAGAAGCTGACGGCCACACACAAAAAGTACAAGCGTACGCGCGAAGACAATAGACAGAGGCTTGTGCAGGAATTAGAAAAAGCTAAAAAAGAGACCCATGACGCTAAAAAAAAGTTCCTTTTATTCCAAGAAGACAGTAAGCAAGATAAAGCTTGTCACAAGGCGTCGATAGATGATCTCAGCCACAAGTTAGAGAAACTTGTAGTCGACAACAAACAGTCACTGCAGAAGAGCGAGAGTGAAATCCAAACCCTCTCTGAGGAACGTGAGTCACTGCAGGCCAGCCTGGTCGCTTTGACAAACCTGAACGGCACACTGCACAGAGAGCTAACAGAGAAAGTCAAACACATTTCCAATCTCGAGAGTGCACTCGAGAGCGCAAAGGCCAAGGTTGACCACATGGAAGCTAAAGTAACTGAAATGAACACATTGGCGTCGTCGATCCGCGCGTTGTCTACCGCACTAGATGTGGACCTACGAGGCATGCAGCCAGGTGGCATACTCCCTGTGATCCGCGACAAGACCGAGGCGTCGGCATTGCGGCTAGGAGATGTGCTGAAGCAAACTTGTGTCGCCCGCGAAGATGCAAGAGACAAAATCGCACATGACACCGACATAGTGTTTGACTTATATGAGAGTGTGGTAGCAGCAGCGATTTGGTCGCTTGGTACGGAACAAGCTCCCATGGATGTCAGCGAGAGTAGCAGGCCCCGACTGAAGCGTAATGTGTCATTACGTGTCACCATAAAACACGACAAGCAAAGGAAACGTGAACCATCTCCCCAACCACTAAAGCTCAAGACCGAATCGACGAGTTATGACTTTACAAACGTTGGGTCTGATTTAAAGACCGAAACAACATTATCCAATCCCACTACGTGGAGCCTTTGTAAAGCTGAGAGAAAGAGTACAGGTTTCAAACTGGAAAACTGTGGCCGACTCAAGAAAAAGTACATCAGTGTACCGAGTTGCATAGTACGAAAGGTGTTGCGTTCTTCGTATACTAGGGTCATACTTGTGTGACACTTCCAGTCAAACTGCATCGTGTCATTGTGCACAATTCGCTTCCCTGGTAGAAATATACCAGGTCGGTGTGCTGGTATGCTGGTCTCCCTGTGGCATCTACGAACTATACGGTGTGGATTACATGAGCGTGGGTATGTATATAATAGTGGTCGAAAGCAGCAAACCAGGCCTGGATCCAAGCCTCAATCTTGTGAAAAGTTATTACATTATTGCCGGAGGAAACAACATGGACAAATACACTTATAACCTAGTGGACATGGGGTCCTTGACTGCAGACTTACCGGCGAACCGTCGCTTTATACATGACAGCAGCAAGGCGTGCGTGGGACCGGTCAATGTGGCTATCGAGCGTCATGGCGAAAACACAGATGTTATGACGGTTACAACCTGTCATATCGTGTTGGATTGATCTGAATGAAATGCACACAGACAGTTTGTATATACACATGGTTGGTTTATTGCTGAATAAAACATTACCTGATACAGGTACACTGTTGTTGGATTGATCTGAATGAAATGCACGCAGACAGTTTGTATGTACACATGGTTGGTTTATTGCTGAATAAATCATCACCTGATACACGTACACCAAGGCTTCTTTACTGTGAGTACCTTCCACGGCGATCCACGTACAACTCTGTGTGGGTAATAACCGATAACCGGATCATCCGAGCAAGCAAGCAATGGCTACATGTACATTCTCAGAACTTTTTTAACACAGCGGGCACAGACTTTACAGGTAGTATCACAAGAAACACAGCACACATGACCGCAATCCGACAGCCAACACTTGTCCTTTCCGCACGATGTGCAAGTCCTGGACGTTACGCCTGCTGTTGTAATGGTTTTTTTGCCAACGTGTTGCTTGCAAAGAGGACATGTGATCAGCATGGCCTCTTTGTTTCCCAAAGAGGTTATGCACGCTTGGCAACAAAGGTGGCCACACTCTAGGTAGACGTCGCTTTCCTCTCGGCAGACCGTGCATTCGTAAGGGTATGTGAACACGTGATCCTCATCAGGTGTTGGCGTTGTTGTACCTACCTAGCACACGAAACAACTGTAAGCGACTATGACTGACACACACACACACACACACACACACACACACACACACACACAGTGTCTTACCCACAATGCACAGCTGATTGTGCTGCCACTGACAAATGGGCGACTCTCCCGAAATGGCGACATCAGCTGCGTCCACGTTATGGCCGTCATCGCAAGATGCGGCGAGTCGACAATCAACGAGAAACCGACCGTCGTTCCTCAGCACATCGGTGACCGTGGACAGCGGGTCGCTGTAATATAACACGGTGGGTAAGGTTTGGTTGGAGTCCTCTTGGGTTAGACCATCGTCCAGGAGCGACGCACCTCTCGGTACATTCTGCGGTGTCGTAGGTATAGAGTACGGCTTGTTTTTCATGGTGCGGTGCTTTGTGCGAACTTTCAGGTGTTTCATGCGATGATCGAACGTGTCCTTAGCCCCCGCTGTGGACCGTCCAGTTATCATACCTGGAGTGGCCTCCGTGTAGATGAGGTCCATGCCATGGTCAGTCAAGGCTATACAGGGAGAGTTGGATGACAGGGACATGGTGTCGTTCCACACCGTATCACAATGTATGTCGTATCTCTTCAGCAGGTCTCGGATACACATAGGTTCATCGCATCGGATTTGCAGCAACTTAGTATCGCTCGACTGGCTTTTGACGAGGAGAGTCACGCTGTGGGGTTCCTGCACAGGGGGATACATTGCAATTATTATTATTATTATTATTATCATCGTTATTATTATTATTATTATCATCATCATTATCATCATTGTTGTTATTATGTAGACACACATAGCTTACAGTGGGTCAACAGCACCACGACACAAAATAAAACCACCTTACATGTTTACAATGCAGCTGGAAGATAGTGTGAGAATCACAGGCGGTTGTTTTGGCATCCTTCTTCCAACCCTTAGCAGCGACAAGGGCATTGCAGTCATTCACGTGTCTGTAGAACGACGAGCCGGAGCACGGAGTCGTCAGTGTAGTGTACGTATGTGACACTGTTTTGCTTGCGTCTACATAGGAGTCGAGGATTGTATCAAACGAACCCTCCGTCATAACGACACAACTAGGGTCTACCCACAGATTTTTTGCTCGGCGTAGCAGTTGTTTCTTGATGGCATTAGCCGACAGGGTGTCGATTTGCATGCACACTATCGTCAAATGTTGAGTTGGCAGTTGATAGGCTTCTGCTTCCCATCTTGTCAGGCTCCACTTTCTAACACCTGAATCCTCGGGCGACCACACATTAATGTGAGCTTTAGGTTCCCAGCACCATCGAATGGCCAACGTTATGTACTCCATGGTTGTCAGCCAGCTATAAGTGGGGAAACAGCCTGTGGTGGTGTTTGGGTTTGTTGCACTACAAAAGAGTCTAGCTGAAAACACACTGTGTTACCTCTAAGCTACGAAACTTAAATGTATCTGGGGTTGAGCAGACTCCAAGCGATCTGGCTATATTAGCACGGAGCCAGCCGACCTGGCTACACTATCCAGCCGACCTGGCTACACTATCCAGCCGACCTGGCTACATTTTCCAGCCGACCTGGCTACACTATTCAGCCGACCTGGCTACATTTGCCAGCCGACCTGGCTATATTTGCCATCCGACCTGGCTACATTTGCCAGCTGACCTGGCTACATTTTCCAGCCGACCTGGCTACACTATCCAGCCGACCTGGCTACACTATCCAGCCGACCTGGGGTATAATCTCATTGTGAAGAACGTCTGATGATCGCATTGGACATTCTCGGTGGATCACTGAGAAATATGGCCATGTTAAGGTGGTTGTCCTTGTGTGTGTTGTGCACTCCAATAATGTCTTTGTCTCTTGACTCAAAAGGTTTGTAGTCACTCCTAAAACACTATTGTTGACGTGCATGTTTGTGAACTCGCTTGAATGCCGTTTGTTTCCCAGATGAAAGACATAGTACATTGTACATCGAACGTAGTGTTGTAACCTTTATGCGAATAACTAACCAAATGAGTTTCTCTCTTTTAGCTGACACAAACGTAACGGCGATATGTGGACAAGACGTGGTTCTTCGCTGTCAGGATACTACAGCGAGTCCAGTTACCCTGGTGGAGTGGCAGAAATCAACCGTGTCCAGTTGTTACCTGTACTTCTTTCAAGGTCTACGTTCTTACGACAACTACCAATGTGACATGTTTAAAGGCCGAGTGAAGCTGCTCGAGCCGGCCGTGGGAAACGCAAACTGGTCTGTGATTCTAAGGAACGTCAGTGTGGCCGACACAGGGCTATATATGTGTGAGCTTACAGCTAGAAACACAACAACTGGCCAGACTGACGTAGTGTCCAAGGGACGTGTCAACCTCACAGTCTCAGAGCTCACAACGGCTCCTTTTTCACACTCTCCACAACCTAGAGGCCGCCCTGGTATAATAGCAGCCCTGATCCTGTTGCTGACCGTCATCGCCGTGATGTGTGGTGTAGTGTGGATCCGCGCAAACCAAAAACACAAGACCCCTGAGGGCGAAACGTGTTCCAATGTATGAGTCTGACCACGTAATGAAATGTATCTGTACCAAGGGTTTTGCAGAGGTACTTGTTGGTATCATGTATAAAAAATAAAGACACTGTGCTGCAATGTGTAATGGTTGTTATTTTATTTGTCAAATACAGTCAAACACCACGCTTCACACTCGTGCTGGTACACCACATGTCTACAAAACCAAAGTCCCCGCTTGGGGGGTTACAGTCTCCAACCAGCGTTCTGGGAAGATACCGAAGGCGTGTAAGTTGTACACTGCCAGAATCAACAATATGCTGGCCTTCGCCTCGTCGGGTAGTTGTGGGCATTCAAAGAGGTATCTGAGCGCACCCACCTTCCCCTCGGTGGTTTTATACATGCGATATAGCATATATTCTTCATCGGGTAAGATCAGCTGTTCTTGAACCATGAGGTCGACTGCGTCATCCACAGTCGTGATTTTGTCCAGGAAGCTGCGTTCTCTGACTGCACGTCGGAACCTCGGCAGCGTCGAGCCGATCATCTGCTCGACAGCGCCGGTTAACTTGAACTGTGTCAGTTTTCGTTCTGCAGAGATATAGACATAAGTATACAAGCAAAAAAAGGTATTTGTCAAACACGATGGTTATTGAAACGAAAAGAAATACAGTACCTGTCTTTCCCTTTGGTCCCAGTTCCACCAAGTCCTGGTACAAGAAGGTATTCATTTCATGGACCGCTGACAGTAACACTGTCATCGGACCTCATCCTGCAAGCTGTATTCGACGAGGGCCCGTAGGCGATGCACATGGTTTGGTATTTCCATCATATCTGGTGTGTCTGGGAGCTCGACCGTGTATCTTTTGAAAATACGTTCGGTTAAGTGAGTGCATCTCTCTACAATGTCATGTTGCCACGACCTGAGTTGTTCTACAGCCATAACGGTACCTTATGTGGCAATAGCTATTCTCGATTACTCGTACAACTTTAGGGCAGCTTTATCTGACAATGAACAGGTTCCCAGCAGATTCACACAGTGGCCGACCTACAGCACGGGACCCGCCGACCTACAGCACGGGACCCGCCGACCTGGCTACTTTGGCTCTCGATCGGAGGTTCCAACTCGTGGTGAAGAGCATGTAATGTTCGCATCGGCCATTCTCGGTGGAGCATTGACAAATATGGCCACGTTAAGCTGGTTGTCCTTGTGGTTGTTGATGTGCTGTACATTCCTGTCTTTATCTGTCATCTCAAACGGTTTGTAGTCCTAAAAACACCATCGTGCATGTGCGTGTCTGTCAAGTCGATCGAATGGTGTTTTTTTTTCCTGGCTGAAACACTGTACATTGTACATCGAACGTAGTGTTGTAACCTTCATGCGAACAACTAACCAAATGTGGGGTTTTTTTCTCGTTTAGCTGACACAGACGTAACAGCGACATGCGGACAAGACGTGGTTTTTGGCTGTCGGAATACTACAGCGAGTCCAATTGCCCCGACGGAGTGGAAGAAACTGATCCTATCTGATTATCGCCTGTACTTCCTTAGACACCAACGTTGTCGTAACGACTACCAATGTGCTACATTTGGAGGGCGTGTGGAGCTGCTCGATCAATCCATGAGAGACGGGAATGTGTCTGTGCTTCTAAGGAACGTTAGTCCAGCCGACACAGGGCTGTATACATGTCTGATGATAACCAGAAACGCAACAATTGATACAAGTCGCAAAGTGTTTGAGAGACGTATCAACCTCACAGTCTCAGAGTGCACAAAGGCTCCTTTTTCGCACTCTCCACAAGCCAGAGGTCACCCTGGTATAATAGCCTCCCTGACCCTGTTGCTGACCGTCATCGCCGTGTTGTGTGTTGTAGTGTGGATCCGCGCAAAGCAAAAACGCAAGACCCCTGAGGGTAAAACCTGTTCCAATGTATGAGTCTGACCACGTAATGAAATGTATCTGTACCAAGGTTTGTGTATATGTGCTTGTTGGTATCATGTATCGAAAAGGAAAACACTGACAAAGGCAAATAAAGTACTGCAATGTGTAATGGTTGTCATTTTATTGTCACATACAGTCAAACAGTCAAACACCACGCTTTACACCCATGCTGATACACCACGTCTCTACACAACCGAAGCCCGCGCTTTAGGAGTTACAATCTCCAACAAGCTATAAGGGTCATCGGGGGAGATGCCGAAGACGTGCAGGTTGTACACGGCCAGTATCAGCGAAATGCTAGCCTTGGTCTCGTCGGGTACCGTAGGGCGTCCAAAGAGGTATCCGAGCGCACGCACCTTCCCCTCCGTGGATTTGAACATGTGATATAGCATGTATTGTTCCTCGGGTAAGATCAGCTCTTCCCGGACCATGATGTCGAGAGCCTCGTCGACAGCCGCGATGATATCCAGCAAGCTGCGGTTCTTGACGACATTATGGAACGTGAACGTGGGCAGCGTGGAGCCGAGCATGCGCTCGGCTACATGGGTTAACTTGAATTGTGTCAGTTTTCGTTCTGCGGAGATATAGACATAAGTATACAAGCAACAAGGTGTTCGTCAAACACGATGGGTATTGCAACGAAAAGAAATACAGTACCTGTCTTTCCCTGCGGTCAACGCTGCACCAGGTCCTGGTAAATGAAGGGATTGATTTCACGAAGCGATGACAGTAACAGCTCAGCTCGCACCTCATCCTGCAAGCTGTATTCGACTCGGGCACGTAGGCAATGAACATGGTTTGGTATTTCCGTTATACCAGTTGCGTCTAGGGCATCGTCCTCATCCGTGTATCTGTCAAAAATGCTTTCGGCTAGGTGAGTGCACCGCTCTGCAATGTCATGCTTCCATGACCTGAGTTGTTCCACAGCCATAACGGTATCGTACGTGAGGTGGCAGTGTATGTATATATACGCAGATGGTTATTCGAGAGATGTAGCACTACCAACTCTGTATTACTCGTACAAGTGTGTGACCGCTTTATCTAGCAAGTTTGGAGGTACCCGACTGAGTTGCGCACAGCGTTCGACCTGCAACGCCGGCCGACCTGCAACGCCGGCCGACCCAGCCGCAAGAGTGTCCGACCTAAACGCAAGACTGTTCAACCCAACTACACACAAGTGTCCAACTGAGAATCGTTCTCGCATAAGTGCACTTTACAGTAATACAGCAAACCTAGCATGTGCAATGCTATTCCCATGCGGCGCACCAAGGTTTGCGCCGAGGTACTTGTTGGAATCATGTATCAAAATAAAGACGCTGCACAGAAATGTATAATAATGGTGTTTTGTTTATTGTGAAATACAGGTAATCACACATCACTCTTTATATACAGTCATAATGTTAAATCTCATGTCTACACAACCGAAGCCCCCACTGAGGGAATAGACACAATCTCCAACAAGCTATAAGGGTCGTCGGTGAAGATGCCAAAGACGTGCAGGTTGTACACGGCCAGAATCAGCAAGATGCTGGCCTTGGTGTCGTCGGGTACCGTGGGGCATCCAAAGAGGTATCTGAGCGCACGCACCTTCCCCGCGGTGGTTTTATATATGTGATATAGCATATATTGTTCCTCGGGTAAGATCAGCCGTCCCTCAACCATGATGTCGACTGCGTCGTCAATAGTCGTGATTTTGTCCAGGAAGCTGCCTTCTCTGACTGCACGCTGGAAGCTAGGCAGAGTCGAGCCGATCATGCTATCGGCAGCGTCGGTTAACTTCAATTGTGTCAGTTTTCATTCTGCGGAGATATACACATGAGTATACGAGCAAAAAAGTGTTTGTCGGACACGATGGTAATTACGACGAAAAAGAAGCACAGTACCTGTCTTCCCCCTTGGTCCCCGTTCCACCAAGTCCTGGTACAAGTAGGGATCGATGTGACCGACCAATGACAGTAACACTTTGGCTCAGACCTCATCCTCCATGCAGTATTCGACTAGGGCTTGGAGGCGATGCACGTAGTTTGGTATATCCATCATATCTGGTGTGTCTGGGAGCTCCCTCGTGTATCTTTCGAAAATACTTTCAGTTAGGTAAACGCACCTCTCTGCAATGTCCCTGCAGTTCCAACGTTCCCGACCTGCAGTTCCAAAGCTCCCGACCTGCAGTTCCAAAGCTCCCGACCTGCAGTTCCAACGCCCCCGACCTGCAGTTCCAACGCTCCCGACCTGCAGTTCCAAAGCTCCCGACCTGCAGTTCCAAAGCTCCCGACCTGCAGTTCCAACGCCCCGACCTGCAGTTCCAAAGCTCCCGACCTGCAGTTCCAACGCTCCCGACCTGCAGTTCCAAAGCCCCCGACCTGCAGTTCCAACGCTCCCGACCTGCAGTTCCAACGCCCTGACCTGCAGTTCCAAAGCTCCCGACCTGCAGTTCCAACGCCCCGACCTGCAGTTCCAAAGCTCCCGACCTGCAGTTCCAACGCTCCCGACCTGCAGTTCGAAAGCCCCCGACCTGCAGTTCCAACGCTCCCGACCTGCAATTCCAATGCTCCCGACCTGCAGTTCCAAAGCTCCCGACCTGCAGCACGGAGCAGCCGACATAGCCATGAGAGTGTCCAACTGACAACTGCTCTCCCATAAGTACACCGCGCAATAATAGAGCAAACCTAGCATTCTAAAGCGTATCCACATTTGGGTTGGTAGCAATGAGCGTGGACAAACTGCAATCGCACAGGCACAGCATCATCGACAGTTGCTGCTTTGAACCTGTAATATACAAGGAGTTCATTCGTCGTTACCCGGACACCGAGCTATCCAGGTCCCTCGAGACCACGAACCCCGTAACGCGAATCCGGGTACTTGTGGATTACTGTCTTGACAACGATGAGCGTGCCGAGGCGTTGCTTAGTATACTACAGACTCACTGCATGCATTTGTATGCCTTGCTAGAAGCATAGGACCCCGCATATAATAACATAGCAAACCTAGCATTCTAAAGCGTATCCACATTCGGGTTGATGACAATGAGCGTGTACAAACTGCAATCGTACAGGCACGACATCATCGAAGGTTGCTGGTGCTATGAACCTGTAATATACAAGGAGTTATTTTATCGTTACCTGGACACCGAGCTATTCAGGGCCCTCGAGACCCCGAATCCGGACACTCGTGGACTACTGTCTGGACAACGATCAGCACGCCGAGGCGTTGCTTCGTATTTATACGCATTTATACGCCTGGCTAGAAGAAAACGGCCCGAAAGGCCCCCTAGGTACCATTGATAAACGCACAACTTAAAGAAACTGGAGACGGTCTGTTGGTGTCGTATGTGTTTCATTTTGTATCGTGTCTTACGTTTTGTTTTTGTTTTTGTTTTTTTCACTAGAGCGAACCAAAACCACTCACACCTTGACCCCTGCAGCGATGCTTGCCTTGGGGTGGAAAGGGAAGGGACTCAACGGCGCTGAACTAATGGAGGACATGGAACTACACCAGTTGTTATCCAGAGTCACCACAATCCAGGATGCCGTTGAGGACATGTGGGCAGAAGGCGTGATCCTGACCGAGAAATACGAAGAGCTTGTTCTCGCAACCAAGATGTCGTGTCAGGAAAACACAATTCGCAAGATGCTTAGTGATCCAGACATACCAGTTGCTACAAAGCACAGTATTGGCCTGATACTCATGTCACATAACATGCACACATACGGACTGACGGACGAACGGAAAGGCTATAAAGTGTTTCGAGCTACAGACTCGTAGACTGCGCACCGTAACCAGTGAAATGTATATGTGTCGCTCCCGATGTTATTGTGAATGTGAATGTTGGCAACAGCAAATAAAATCAAGGTGACACACACAGGGTTTGTGTGGTTTCTTTTATTAGTGTGGTCCGATGTTTATGTTCACAAGTCATGTAGGTACACTGCATGTTACACAAAGGACAATCTTAGTAGGTTTATCGTTGCTTTCATAAGCACCGTAGCCGGTGTTGTCGTTGTTGTATGTTACACACACCACAGCTCAATTGTGGACGCGCTTCACTGAATCCCATTTCATCTCTGGCGTTCTGGATACCAAAACAAAAAGGTGTTCCACTTCAAGGCGTCTTGGTTGGTGTCACACCACAGCAGGCAAGTAGCTTGCTGCGATTCCGTCTCACGGAACACATCACCTAAACGAGGCACCACACTAAAGCGGTCATCCACCAACTCCCGTAGGTCTTTGTCGATCGCCGCGCTTACGAGTTTCCAGCGGTTGTCTTCAAACCGGCAGTCGGTGTGTCGATCTGCCTCTCCTGGTATCCAGCTGAGCGTGAAGTATTCTTTGTAAGCTTTCCACAACTGCTCAGTGAAGCGCTCTATATCCATCGTGTCGTCTTCCATCAAAAGGGTCAACGTCCACCCTAAGTCAGCGGTGCGATCCACTTGCACATACCACGCCCAGCACACGTAATCCCTGTTCGTGCAATATCTCAACCAAAACTGACACAACTGAAACCCGTCCGTGCTCAGCGCACCCAGGTCTTCCACCTCCAAAAGCTTTATATACGGCAGTAACGTGTTCAGTTTAGGCTTCTCGTCCGTGGTCATCTTGGTCGTCATTGAGCTCGAGAGCACGTGCCTTTTCATAATTTTGTCTAGCCTGGGGCTGTAGAGTCTAGAGAGTTTGGCGATCGTAGAGTCGGGGAACGCCACCCTGGGATGGCGTATGGTGAGTCTATGAGTACCTGGCATTGTAACGACGGTATGCATGTAGTGCGATGTGTGTGACAGTGTCTGTATATATACCTCGCAGGAAACAGAAACAACACATTTGACTCCGGCAGTGACACAGGAGACGTACGAACCATCGGAATGTTACCCTTTGTGATTGTCGTTGTGTGCTGTCAACTGATCAACGTCACGGACGATCTCACTGCTGTCACAGCAGAGAGTAGGCAAAGGGTTGTGACTCTACCGTGTCGATGTTCATACGCGAGGTCCGTCATTGCCTGTGTGCAGTGGAGGAGAACTGATTTGATGGATGAGTAATATTCTGTTTTCTGTCCTTGTTTTGTAAACCATATGGCATGTGTGCAGCACAAATAAAAGCTGAGACATACTGTTATTGTGTGGTGTTTTACACTGTTTCATTTGCGTTGAAAACGCAATCATACACTGAGCTGGGTTTGATTCCTTTATACACCAAATGTCAAATTAAAACCCCCGTACAAGATCACAGTGTACGTTTGTTTATTCACAAATACATCAGCATGTTGAGGTTACATATACAATTTTATATCACAAGTAAAATAGACTTATCGTGGTGGTGGCTTTTACAAAAATATACACACACTGCATGAAAAGAGCATGAAATAATCCCCTTTGTCCCCCCCATCAGCAACGCCTTGCCACTATGTCCGGTACCTGCTCGGCTAAAAACTCATCTGGGTAGAGCTCAACGTTCTGAAGCTTGCGCTTTAGCAACTTGACAGCAGTCTGAGATATACCGTTTATGTGGAAAATCGGGGTTATGCGCACCCTCAGAGGGTACGGGTTCATCTTGAACGTGCTCTCCTACTCGCTCTCTCGCCCGAGGTCGTCCCCTCCTATCTGCACGTATTGAGACTGTCTAGATATAGACGACAGTACTTTCTTCTGATACTCTGACAGCCCTTCCGTGTTACACCGTGACGTGCTACCACCAGCGCTAGCTCCTACACCAAAGCCAGAGACTTCGACTTTAGCTCCCCTCTCTCTGCAGCGCTCAGCAGCATCGTTCAAGCTGTTTTCAGCGTCCTTGTTGCAGGTAGAGAACACCTCAAACGAGCTGTAATATCCACCAACCTCCACTGAGCTTACGAACCCATAGCCCCAAGTGTGGAGGAACTCATCGATGTATCAGTCTGGGTTGCTGTTAAGCTCCTTCACTGACGCACGGAGCGCAGTGGTGGGTTCGTAGGACGAGAAGGTAGAGCTGCCCACTTGGCACTGATACGAAGATGATGAGACTGACATTTTGTTGCTCGAAGACACCGTCCTCTCCATCGACCTCTCCACGGCATCAGTCTTACAGAACGTCACTTCGGCCGAGGCCGTTACACCAGCAAAGGACCCCGACACTCCTGCGTGACCAGAGTCAGAGTCCTCGGTATCATGCGATTGCTTGAACTGCGATGCGTCACCGGATGCTCTCTTGTATTCTCTGCTACCTCTCAGACACCTGATGGCCTTGTGGAACTTGATACGGGCGGGCACCACGAACTCGTTTTGTGTCCTGCATCTATCCAAGAACCCCGAGAGCGCTACAGCCTCCAAGTTCCCCACGCCTTTGTTTGTCACAGTGTAGCCCAGCGGAAAGGTGTAAACAGAGATGGTCGAGTCGCAATAGGTCGTCAGCAATCGGTCTGTTATGTACAGAGTTCCAACTGTAAGTGTGCTCAATATGGAGACAGACGCGACAGCATACAAGACAATAGTCACTCGGACCCCCGCAATCTTCCGCTCACCGATTCTACGCACTCGGTCACAGTCAGTCATGGGTTCTTCACGATTAGGTGTATCGGAGATGACATTGTCGGCATGCGACACAGTAAGCACAAGGGCAGTCTGTGTAGCTGGTCTTTTGTTGAGTCGCCTAACTGATCCTGTGATACAGTTCGTTGACAGCCGATAGTCCAACACGGCATTCGTTCCCAGCGCGCGCACACACAATGCGTAGCGCACTGTGATATCTGAAGCTTAGGCCACACATCAGCAACAGCACAAGCACGACACACACAGCAGAGATAATCCGCGGGGTTGATGTTCTCGCGTCAGAGTCCTCAGACAGAAGCGCAGGTGCCTGGGTAACGGCAGCGGGCTGTTCAGATTCAATGCAGGTCATACATTCACCACTAGAGCAGTGGAATCCGGGCTTACACACACATCGGAGCCGTTTAGTCGGGCTGTACAAACTGTACTTGGGCTCGTATGTGTTGGACCACTGTGGTTGCCCGTTGGCAAATTTAGGACGCACACCCCGTTGGCAGACAACCGCGGTGCCTCCTGTAGAAGGCCAACACGGCATACAGTAGGTCACAAATGTGTCCAGCTTTGAACATAATGGTGTCTCGAACCTTGGATACGTGGTAAACCGTGTTCTTTTACTCTGATCTTCTACGGTTCTAATGGAATGCCGTCCATCCATGTAAAAAAAGGCGTATGTTAGGCTGGAAGCACTGTTTTGGTATATAAAGTTTTTGTTGGGATCGCAGTAGGGTTGTGACATACAAGTAGTCAGCTTGTTGTGCTCATCCATGTATGTGTATAGCTTACAAGCCACACACCGGGGTTCCTCACAATCCCCCCCAGCTGCCAACACCGTGCCAGCACGACACATACAGCAACCGGCTTTGTCGACCTGACAGTTTTGTGCTGTAGTTCCACACAGAAACATGAGAAACAAAAGCAAAAGACCCATCATTTCTACAATCAATGATCAGAGAATGCATCTTCAAAGCATGGGTGTTATTACTAGCCCCAGGCTACCTATATTCACCAGACCTGCGGGTCGGCGGCTCCCGACCTGCGGGTCGGCGGCTCCCGTGCTGCGGGTCGGCGGCTCTGGCTGTGATAAAATACTACCCCAAACAGGCCGCTTTATCCCAACTGTCTGCCACTGCTGAGAAAACGCAACAGCTTACGGACATAACGCGTTTCCAGACGTAGACATCAGAGTCACGCAGAAGCATCTCCGGTTAATTTGTCAACTATGAAGACAGCGGTCTACACTATCCTGTGCTTAGGAGCGTTGTTCTACTCCACCAGCTGCAGTTCGACCAAGAAGAGCTACAGCGCGACATGTCTGAACGGTGAGACTGTGACAGTGGACGCGTCTAGTGTGGGCCGCACGTCCACGTACAAGACGTACAAGCGACTGGTGTGCAAAACCTGCGCCGTGCAGCAGTGCGACGACACCAGGCTGTTCAAGGGGTACTCCAAAAAGGACGACAACGGTAGAATCCTCACCACCAGCCTGGAAGGGCTGACGTTGAAGAGTTACGGCTCGACCGAGGCCAAAGTGTCACACAGATGCCCCCAGACGGAAACCCTACAGACCGCTCAATGTCAAACCGCGCAGACGCTGAAAGAGTGCCTGGTGAAGCTGTGCCAAGAGTGTTCCTCGACAAACTGCGAGGTGTACGCGGGCTCGACGAAGGTCAGCTCGGGCAAAGTGGCGGTAGCCAAGGGTGTGTATAGGATCGACACAAAGGCCTCGACGGCAGAGAAGCTGAAGAAGAAGCTGGAGGCTGTCAAAAGGATTGCAACGTCCGATAAGGCAAAGGGGGCAGCTAAAGCCATAGGAGCCGCCGTGGTCAGCAACAAAGATGTCATCGTCAAGTTCGCCAAATCCGTAGGGGTGCCCGAGGAGAAACTCGCGACCATTCAGCAGATAATCAAAGTGGGAAACAGCCTGTACGCGAAAGACCTAAACGGCGGACTCACAGCCCTGGCTGAGCTCACGGGCCACCCTTTGACCGAAGAGGATGAGAAGACTATCGACAATGACATGAGCGAGGACGAAGAGGTCGAGTATTCTGGCGTGTTCGCTGCTCTGAAAGAAGAGGCCGCTCGCGTCGAAAGCGGGCGAGACTTGTATCAAGACGGCAAAGACTCGTTCTTGGCAACCTACGGATTGTACATAGCTATCGCTGTAGTCGTTATAGTAGCGATAGCCAGCTGCGTGTGCTGTGTGCTATGCTGCAGGATGTGCTTGAAAAAGAAGAAAAGGGTCAACGTGGACTATAACTTGCAGCAGCACAATCCGCAAGAAATGACAGGGCTGTAAGAAATGATAACGCTGAATATTGTGTGTTACAATTGTTTTTTGTATTCCATATAAAGCATGCCAATGGTCATGAAGTATTGTGTGTGCCATGTACTAGTACACGATGGTACTCTTGTGTTTTCGTATCATGTTTGTATACAACGGAGACCAATGCGATGAACATTGTAGCCTGGGGAGGAAGATTTAGTCTTACTTGGTTGTATCATACATACAGCCTAACGTATTACATGTAATCACCAGTGTCACTGTTTATATTGTTGTCAATGTACTCCTATGGGTCGAATTTTACACTGTTACATTTTGTATTGTTGTCAATGTACTCCCATGATATCAGCGGTTACGTTGTTATACTGTTGCGGTGAAGAATGTAAAATAAAGCAGAGTCCTATGAAAACAATGTGTTGTATACACAGATGTCATGGTTTACGGTCTACGCTATGTTCTAGAAAATAAAGTGCAGTAACAATCAATGGTGTCTGTTACCACCACCGCCGTATAACACACGCATGTCATCCGATGTTGTTAGCCATCCGAGATTCATTCGGTCCTCAGGACCCCCAAGCGTTACGTTTTCCTCTGCTAATGTACAAGTTAGAAAAGAAACAAGCCGTGTTCAGTTGAAAAAAAAAGTTTAATGTTGTGTCGTAACACACTCAAACAGAATAACTGATACAACACTGAATCTGGGACACTTGACGCCACACATACACGTAAACACAACAGTAGAGGTTTTATTGAAACATAGATCATTTCTTGAGACATACACGCATACGAGGCACTATATATCAAACTCCAGATGTCTCATCTCCTAGCCCGTGGTGTTGTGGGCAACGATCGGTTTGGTTTACAATGTGTCCAGTCCTTCATTTTCATACGATACACACCACCACCAGACACAAAGCTACAGTGCACAAACACAACACTGTTGACATTAAGGCCCACGGCAAAACAGCGTTCGGCCAGCTAAGTGCGCGAAGAGTTTGGCGATCCCCCGCTTGCCAGTGTTTGACAACGAGATACCCCGTGTCTTCCTCCGACACCTCACAGGTGAAGTTCCCCGTGTCAGAGGGTAAGATATTGTGGACAAGAGATATTTTATTTTGTATTCGTATGGTGACATTTTATAATCATAACTATCATTGATCAGTCATTCATCATTGTTGAATCTGATGACAGTATAATCTTTGTTTTATATCTATGCTAATCTGAGTAAAGATTAATGTATGCATATTATCATCATTGTAATCAAGTCTCAAATGGTATCCACAGCATTGTATTCACCGTCCAAACTGGAGGGTCCAGCAGGACCTTGTTCTAATTCATTTGCAGGCCTACATCAGAACATGCACATACAGAGTTATGTAAACACGCACGTTCACCCTTATTTACACAGGGAGGTCGTGTCAAGACATTCTCTAGTTGGACACACAGAACTGCACAACATGACATGTCACACACTTGTTTTTCTCTAAAAGTATCATCTGATGTTTGTATAAGGAGAACTTTGGACTATGGGGAGACTGTTATCATTTCCAGTAAGGTCTAACTGTGTGATGTCATCAGGGGTAATATAAGGATGGGGAACGGTCCACTCTTTGGAGATTGTTGCTGTACGTCAGTCTTCCCATACTTCTGTTCAGAAGTGTGTAATAAAGATCACTATTCTGGCATCTACTGAGACCATGCAGTCGTTTGTCTTCTCCTCAAAACTCGAATCATGACATTTTTGGTGCCGAAAACCCGGTTTGAGGGGAGACTAATGGAGCTTGGCTGACGGTCTAGTGGTGTCAGACGGACGGCCGGGAGCTCGACTGAGTGATGGGCCCTGAAATATGAGAGGTAAGCACCGCCTGTTGATGGATCTCCAAAGGTGCCGAATTGGAAATTGAGCGCTAAATTAAAGGTTCACTCAGTGGAGCTTCTGTTCTGTCCGTGGTGATTTTGGGGTAATTGGTGTTAAAGGCAGGGAATATGGCCCTGACTAAATTTATTGCTGTTTATTTTGAGAGTGAACTGTTGAGTTAAGAGGTTATGTGTTTAAGTCTATACGGTTTAAAAGGTTTAAATGTGGGTTGACTGGGAATGCCAGCCAGTCAATCGGTAGTGTAGGGTATTTGATTTTATTGATAAAGCAGAGACGCGGTCTTGGGCCTCAGGTAATGAAACTGGATGGCAGAGTGTCCAACAGTGAGGCTTTTAAAACAAGTAAATTCGCTTAGGACTGAGAGCGAGGCTCTCTAAGAATGCAGTTGTTCAGCAGGTGGCACTGACCCCTAATCGCGGACGCGTGGTTAGGTTTTAGCCCGGTGTGGCCTTCCGCTGGGGACTTGGGACTCCCGGTTAATTGGCTAGGTAATCTACGAGTGATTGCCTTCTACTGCATTGATTGATTGACAGAGTCGGACTCGGCTGTAACCTTTAACGTCGGGGGCTTGTGACCTTTAAGTAAAGCCAAAAGTGTGATCTGGGATATTTCACACGATGGTGGAGATCCTTGTTTTTTACCTGACGGGAAGCAGTTATAAATTAATTAGGACTTAGGAATCTGACCGCGTTCGGGAGGGCGTTTCCCGAAGCGTTTAATTGATCAGCAAGGGCGCGGCCCTGGGCTGAAAGATGCTTTTAAATTAGTCAAAAAATTTAGGAACACCAGCAGAGAAATAGAGAAGTGAGATAAGTTGTTCTGGCATATGGTGTTTTTCTTACGTTTATACGGGCCCGTGTGTACATAGAATATAGATTACCTGTGTGGGTGAATAAAGTGTAGATAAGTTCTATAAACTGTCATCCTGTTAAATCTGAAACTCCTGCTAAACTTCCTCTCTACAAACTCTTTTCTCTTCTCTCCCTCTTTCTCTCAGAAGGGATTCTGTGTGTGTATCAGTGCAGAAAAAAAAAGGAAAAGGGTCTCTCTCTCTGTCTCTGTGAGAGAAAAAAGGTGGGGGCCGAGTGAGCCCGCGGGGCCGAGCGGGTCCGCGGGAGCGAGCGTGTATGCTGTATGGGAAGAATGAGGAAGAAGGGAGTGAGAAGGAGCGAGTGAAAAGAGTAACCGAGTGTTTGGTGATTTTTTATTATTTCAGAGGCTGTGTGTAAGAGTTTTGACTATATTGATTAAATTCTGTGGTTTTGGAGTTGGTGACTTTAGCTGTGAGAGTTGTGATAAGAGCAGGTTTTTTCTTTTGTTGTGATGTTAAGTATAAATTGAATAGACTGTGATTAATCGGTGTTTTTCTGCCTAGTGTGCTGCGTGGAAGACATAGAAGTGTAGAAATGTCTGTGGTTTATTTTTGTTTGACGTTTTATATAGAGTTGGTTGATTCAGGGTGATTTCTCCCGTTTGAGGGAGGAGTTGGATTATGGTTATGTTAAAGCTTTGCTGTAGGGGTATGAGTGTGAATTTTGGCTGGCTTCGCATGTTTAAATGGATACATAGAAGTTTGTGAGTGAGAAATTGTTATTGGTGGGGTTTAAAGTTATTAAAGAGTTAAATCAACCCTCCTCAAGAGTTCAATAATTTAGGCAGTTATGTTTATACAAATACTAAATGTATGTTTAGTGTCTTCATACAGGTGTTTTTTTCTTAACCTGGAAACCTGAGTACGACAGCAGGAGACAGGCCAAGCTTTGGCTCAAAAATTCACGGCTGGACACCAGAGTTGTCCCCACCCGGGAAAAAGAGGGAAGGCAAGTTTTAGGCAAGTTTCTCTCGCTGAACTGTTCTTGGTGCTGTGTCCCTGAATCTCACCAGTGTTAACCTCTGGCGGAAGACATGGAAAAAAGGAAAAGATGTTCCTGGTAAATGACTGAAACAAATAAAACCACACACAACCAGAGAAAGGTATGAGAAGGGTGTGGAACAGACACATGTGCGTGTTAGAGAAATGCCTCGTTTGAGAAAAAGTTGAATTAACCCAAATACAGACGCACCCACACATGCAATGAAGAAAGCAGCTTACACTCACTGAACATTAACAAGAATACATAGGAACAGCAATGAAGACCTGCTTACACTTATACACATGACATAGGCTGGTATTTCTGACCAGAGAAAGGGAACCTGGTAGTTTAGGTGCTCATGAGAGTAATAAAATGTCTCAGTTGTGTTTTTTCAGGGGCGAAACAGACCTGGATCAATTCTCTACGTGCAGCGGTCGGAAGGAAAAACCTATAGGTTAACTTGACTGGATATGTTACGGGAAGTTTCTGGTTGAATTGATCACAGAGTCATTTCTCGATAAACCTGACAAGTGGGCCCTAACTTCTGGCTGAGGACCAGGAATGTTGTTAATAAGGTGGGAACTTAAAATTTGGGTTGGCGAATTGGGAGAAGAAAACTGACGGCTCAAGTGGAGAAATGTGTAGGAGTCTGACAGACTGCAAAAGCAACACATGCAAATTCACATATATAAGCAGAAAATGCATTAACCTCATAAGGACAAGCATAACGATTAATGCATTAACATTAATTAAACCTGGCTAAGAACACGAACATACGCAATGAAGAAACAGCTTACATACGTGTGCACGCACAAGCAGGCTTAAAGCAGCGACACTTAATATACACCTGTTTTTAAAGGATATAGTTTATCCACTGCTGACAAATAAACTCTCTGGGTTGCAGAACAACAACTTAACTTGGAATGAAAAAGACATTGGTCTGATGATTAAGTGAGGACACGACAAATTTAGTGGTTAAAAGGGTCAAATTGTGACATGTTTTTGTGGATTGCTTAAGACAAAAGATTACTGAAGGACAGTACATTCCTTTTTAAGCATGATCTTAAGAATTTTAACACGCACCTGTGTTGTCCTGCCAACTTGGGGGGGGGGGGGGGGGGGTTATGAGTTGATTATATGGTGAGAAAAAACAAAAAGGGGGAGAGGAGGCCCCGTTGTTTCTTCCCTCTCTGAATAACACAGCCAACACAACATCATTTTCCTGTTCGCCTGTTTTTGTTTTGTTTTTTCTTTATGTTTGATTACTGGCTGCTTTGACGGCCCTGAAAGCCGAAGCTGACCTGAACTCCTGCTCTCACCTCTATCATCGTTGCCCTCTCCGCTACCATCTTTGACCCTTTGACCCCTGAAGGCCACACCAGCTGGACTCACAACAACAACTTGAGGATGTCAGCAGAGCTGCAGAAGGAGATGGAGAACGCTAAAGCTTCAGCTGACGGAGCTGTGACGAGACGCGCAGGGAGCTAGGAGGAAAAGGGAGGGTGAGCAAAAGAATGCTGACCTCTGAGAAGAGCCGAACAGCAGAGCTGCAGAAGGCCGTGGAGCAAAGTAAGGACAACATAAATAGACTCCGATCTGACGTGGAAGGAAAAGACTCTGAGGTTTTTGTCCTCAGTAAGAGCTCAAGGCACCAGAGCAGAAACTGAGCATGGCTCCGGAGGAGCTGGCTGCTAATTGAACCCATCACTCAGACTTGGAGTCCCACATACAGGACTTGAAATCAGGCGGAAGCTTGCTGGAGCAGGAGGTCGCCAGACCTGATGCAAAGCTCCAACAGCAGGAGCAAGCCCTGAAGGAGCCACAGAAGCAAAAGAGTCAAGTTACAAGGAGAAGATGCAGGCAGCTGCAACAACGGATGCAAACAGACCCAAAGAGGAGGGCAGGACCTCAGGGCATGCTTCAGGCCGCTGGTTTACCCAAACAACAGAACAGGAAGGTGATGAACGCAAACACACCCCAACACACAAAAAGAGAAACACACACATGAACACTTATGCACTCGATGAGTAAGTGAAAAGTGATACACACCCATGCACCAAAATCAAAATGTTGATTCAATTCACTAAGAAATGACACACAATGCTCCAGCTGCTGCAATGAAGAATGCTTTACTGACAAAGGCTCAATGCTGCACACAACAAATTCAAATATAGAATCTGCTACAATAATAAGCCCAGAGGGCATTTGTGTGGTCTGGGGAGCAGAGTCCAGAGCGGTTAGGTTATGAAAACGATGCCGTGCGAGATATCTGGGACTTAAGGCCTCGACTCAATTGTTTACTGTACACTAAAAAAGAGAAGAAGAGAAAGCTCTGTTGTTGAACACGATTGCCTGAGGTATTAAAGATCTGTACTAAATTCTGGTTTCCAGTGTGAGAAAAGTCACGCAGTGCCAGTAGTAGAGCTGGGGTGAGTGATGATTCTAAATTACTGTAAGTAAATCATCGTACACCCGTTTAAGTTTCATGATAACTAGGATGTAGACTTTGTTGAACCCTAGGCAATTTGAACAGGTAAAATTTTGGGTGACCAAGTAGCAGGTGAATAAAAGTTATTGAATAAGCGTTGAGATAAACTGGCAGAATTAAGAGAACTGAAACATTTCAAGAGCTCAAATTACTTAATATGGAAACGGTTCAATTTTGTTTCACGAACACAAAACATATAGGTTTATGAATATGAAAAGGTTGAGGTGGTGTTGATTTGACTCTGTGTAGGTTTAGGTTTGGCATTTTTACTGATAGGAGGAATATTCAGTGACCAGTCCTAAGACCCGGGCGTCTGCATTTTTGTTTTTGTTATCTTTCATTTTATTTTGCTCTATATTTTGAACAGTGCGCTGATTTTTGTTTGTGAATCTTTTCTTTAAGCAGATCTGCACATCGGAAATTACAAGCATTACACGTCGGCGAGAAAATTGTTGTAAGTGAGTTTCTCCGCATTGAAATGGGCTCTGGAGGAAACCACTTATGGGGACAATTAGAAAATGAGAGTCCCTGCCCAAAAAAGGATTCAGCGAGGTAATCCGATCTCAAGTTCTTCTTTTTCTTTTTGAAATGAGCTCATTTTGCTGAGGGCGGAAATCTAAATGCGGCGATGGTTTCCACTATCAGCAAAGAAAGAAAGAATGGATGAATGAATGAATGGATGAAAGACTGGAAATAAAACAAACGGACTGACTGGTAAAAGCTGACAAGACTTGACTACGACTTAAGGTTAACCTCCACCGAGATAGAACAAGAGGGTGGATGGATTTATGTGTGATTCTTTTTTACAGGAAATCCTTTTATAGCACCTCTGGAATGTGGATGTGCTGCTAATGTTTGCTTTGCTTTGTTAAGAATGTGTGAGGAGGATGCAGTAGAAAACAGACAAGTGACATGAAAACAAAGAATAATAATAAAACAAGTAATAATAACAAATTTGGGGACAGTTTGACGTAGAGCTCACTAACTGGCCATTAGGGGGCTCTGAGTGATAAACTAGTGGAGTAACATTGCCCAAGTGTGAATAAGACAAATTGCGGCAATAATAGTGATTTAATGATCGGAGAAAACCTGAACATGATACTTGTCTGTTGTGCTGAATCTTTCATTACTGTTATGATTTACAGGTGGTTGTAAATAAGCTGTTTGATTTAACAGATTTGCTTTTTAGGTGAATTGGGAGTTAAAGGAGCTTAACAGGTAACTGCTGACTAATGTTTTTACACAGGGTTACAGGTTGGCAGGAGAGTGTTTTAGATTTAGGATGTGTAATGTTCTTGTGCAGTTTGCAGTAGGGAGATTGCAAATACAACTAGAGCTATTGAGTGAGACTAATCAAAACTAACCCGAAACAGAGGAGGTTTTAGATAAGGAGGAATTAAAAAGGATGTAAAGTGCATTTGATCTTTAATTGCAGGTGTAACCATGAAGATTTTTGGTACATATTGCAGGTTGTTGCTCATTATAGAATTGTGCTCAGCTTCATAAGGCAAAAAAGCTATATCAGGGGTCTATGATTTCGTTTGTGTTTTAATGATTTAGGTATGGCAAAATTAATTTAGGGAACCAGTGAGAAGCATAATTAGATGATCAGAAACTGAGTACTACACTTAAATGGAAGTTAGAATTAAGAATGCTCAATTTGTTTGAGGTCTGTAGTTCACTTTTATACACACACTGCAAATGTGCTTATAAGGAGCTGGCACTTAGTCTGTGAAGGTCAAAAGCTTCATCCGACAACGGATCGGATTGATATATTGGAGGTATTGACTTCAAGTGCAGAGGGTTAAATGCATGCACGCTTACACACATAGGCATGGCATAGGAATAAACAAAGTCAACAACATTAGGTTAGGAGAGCCAGCGAGGGAGATGTGTTGGCTTTCGGTCTCTTGCAGAGAAAGGAGTAGATACCAGACCCAGGAGGTCTCGGGGAATGCTTGGATGAGACGTGAGCGGGAGAGGCGTCAGGGATCATCTTGAGCAGAACAGCGGAAATGGCACAGAGAGCTGGGCTACTGAGCTTCCAGGAGATGGAGGGAGCGTGCCAAGCTCCGGAAGTAATAGTTCTGCTTCTAGTGGTCTCAAGGTGAATGAGCAGAGGGGAGCTCAGGGAAAAGCTCATTCCAAGTCACAACACGGGTGGTAAAACAGAGGCAGAATAATCCTCTGCAACGCGGCTGGCTCACTCAGTAGTCTACCTGGGGAGCTGAAGAAAGAAGAATCCGAGGGCGTTTCTTCACTCCAAGAGGAGGTGGCGAAGAGGCCTGAAGCGTGACAGGCTGAGACTCGAGTCTGAAGCTTAAAGCTCAGCTGGGTTGTGGGGAAATTGGAAAATAAAGGGGGTGTTGACATGTATGAGTGTTATTACATGTTTGTTTGTTTTTGACAGACGGGTGAATTGCCCAGACGCAGAGGTCTACCCGCTCGAGAGTCCAAATTGATTGAGTCGCCGGATGGGATGGCTCAAATTGCTAAAGAACAGCAAGTAGATGATTGACACAGTTTACTGAGCCCGCTCCTCTGTATCCAGAGGATGACTGGGGTTATCAGTGTATTTTGAAATTAACTAGAGAGGCTGTGGACACAGGTAACTGCACCACCTTATCAGGTTTATATCCGCGAATTGACAAACGTACGCAAACACGTCGATCCACGCCTAAACGAAATATTTACACATGTCTTGTATTTGCGACGGACGTGGTGAAAAACACTTTAACAATGTATGTACATCCAGGTGTGAACACGGCACTGGAGGATTGGATGATGTCTGTTTTTGGGCAATGAAAGGGTGTGTTTATGTCTGCCATGTTTTCTTTTATGGTTTTTCTAGGAATGTTGATGATCGGGTGTTGTTTCATTCCTCTGCTAAGGCGTGTGTTGGTAAAATTGGTAAGCAGGGCTCTAGACTCTGGTCCAGCTGGTTCAGCTGGTCCAGGGTATATGATGCCGTTGCGAGAGGCCGCCTGGACGGAGGAGTGAGACAAAATTGGGTAAAGGTTGGCCGATGGCCAAAGAGGAGGAGTGTGGACAAGAGATATTTTATTTTGTATTCGTATGGTGACATTTTATAATCATAACTATCATTGATCAGTCATTCATCATTGTTGAATCTGATGACAGTATAATCTTTGTTTTATATCTATGCTAATCTGAGTAAAGATTAATGTATGCATATTATCATCATTGTAATCAAGTCTCAAATGGTATCCACAGCATTGTATTCACCGTCCAAACTGAAGGGTCCAGCAGGACCTTGTTCTAATTCATTTGCAGGCCTACATCAGAACATGCACATACAGAGTTATGTAAACACGCACGTTCACCCTTATTTACACAGGGAGGTCGTGTCAGGACATTCTCTAGTTGGACACACAGAACTGCACAACATGACATGTCACACACTTGTTTTTCTCTAAAAGTATCATCTGATGTTTGTATAAGGAGAACTTTGGACTATGGGGAGACTGTTATCATTTCCAGTAAGGTCTAACTGTGTGATGTCATCAGGGGTAATATAAGGATGGGGAACGGTCCACTCTTTGGAGATTGTTGCTGTACGTCAGTCTTCCCATACTTCTGTTCAGAAGTGTGTAATAAAGATCACTATTCTGGCATCTACTGAGACCATGCAGTCGTTTGTCTTCTCCTCAAAACTCGAATCATGACAATATCCAGATGACATAGAATGCGCTTGAATTTGTAGCCGATGCATGAGAGAACGCAGAGACCAAACAGGGAGGATCACACGCAGAACAACAGAATGTAATATTCCATTTAGTTTATTACAGTCAGCAATGGTGATACAATGCACACAACATTGGTGACAGCCAGCCCTCAGTCCACCGCAATCCTTTACGTGGCTTCCAAAAACATCAGGTCGTTTGTTATATTGCTATCAACATTGTGATGCGATCAGAAAAAAAAAGACACACATCATGTCAGGTTTTATTACAGTCAACATTTGGATACGATGAAGAAACAAAACAGCAATACAATTAAGCGTAAAGCAGAGAGTGTGACACGACGATAGGCTGCACACTAGCCGCGGTCTAATCTGTCGATTCTTCTACTGTTTGCGGGTACCACAGCCTAATCGTCGATGCCTTTCGCTTCTCATCAGCGTCGTTGGTGTGACACCACAGAAGACACTCTCCTTCGTGACGTTCGGTCCGATAAACCTCGCCCATACGCGGCATCACGGTCATCCGATCGTCAGCCACTCGCCCAAAGTCGCCTCGCTCGCCCTTGATGGAGACACACAGCAGTTTATCCCGTCGGTTTTCGTATTCGTGTTCCCCATACATGATGTCGGGTTTACGCGTATCCCCCGGCCGCCCAGGTTGCTTGACAACCCATTGCCATTCAAAGTATGTCTCTTGTAAGCAAGCCATAGCTTCCTTGAGAGGACCTCCATCGCTCCGGCCCCGCCGACAGACCTCCGCGTTCGCCGAAAGTAATCGTGGTCAAACAACGCTCAACCGCTCGATGTCTTTTAGTGAAAGAGAACAATCTTAGAGGAAAACTCATGTACTGACACAATGAAGACCAAGCGTCAAAGTCTGACTACTAGCCCCTTTCCCCGTTCCGCACGTCGACATACAGTGGGGCAAAAAAGTATTTAGTCAGCCACCGGTTGTGCAAGTTCCCCCACTTAAAATGATGACAGAGGTCAGTAATTTGCACCAGAGGTACACTTCAACTGTGAGAGACAGAATGTGAAAGAAAAATCCATGAATCCACATGGTAGGATTTGTAAAGAATTTATTCGTAAATCAGGGTGGAAAATAAGTATTTGGTCAATAACAAAAATACAACTCAATACTTTGTAACATAACCTTTGTTGGCAATAACAGAGGTCAAACGTTTACTATAGGTCTTTACCAGGTTTGCACACACAGTAGCTGGTATTTTGGCCCATTCCTCCATGCAGATCTTCTCGAGAGCAGTGATGTTTTGGGGCTGTCGCCGAGCAACACGGACTTTCAACTCCCGCCACAGATTTTCTATGGGGTTGAGGCCTGGAGACTGGCTAGGCCACTCCAGGACTTTCAAATGCTTCTTACGGAGCCACTCCTTTGTTGCCCGGGCGGTGTGTTTTGGATCATTGTCATGTTGGAAGACCCAGCCTCGTTTCATCTTCAAAGTTCTCACTGATGGAAGGAGGTTTTGGCTCAAAATCTCACGATACATGGCCCCATTCATTCTGTCCTTAGCACGGATCAGTCGTCCTGTCCCCTTGGCAGAAAAACAGCCCCATAGCATGATGTTTCCACCCCCATGCTTCACAGTAGGTATGGTGTTCTTGGGATGCAACTCAGTATTCTTCTTCCTCCAAACACGACGAGTTGAGTTTATACCAAAAAGTTCTACTTTGGTTTCATCTGACCACATGACATCCTCCCAATCCTCTGCTGTATCATCCATGTGCTCTCTGGCAAACTTCAGACGGGCCTGGACATGCACTGGCTTCAGCAGCAGAACACGTCTGGCACTGCGGGATTTGATTCCCTGCCGTTGTAGTGTGTTACTGATGGTGACCTTTGTTACTTTGGTCCCAGCTCTCTGCAGGTCATTCACCAGGTCCCCCCGTGTGGTTCTTGTCATGGTCCTGGGTCGGTGACCCAGCGCTTTTAGTTTGTTATCATTTTCCAGATGATGATGATTGTTTTAGTTCTGTGTTATATTCAGTCTGCCTCTGAGTCTGCGTCTGTATCTGTCTGTCTATGGTGTCACCCCATCTGTTTGTGAAGCTGTCTGTTTAGATCTGTGTCTTGTTTGGTTCCCCGTGTCTGAGTTTCCTGTTTTATTGTGAAGGTCTCTGTCTGATGTGAGTGTGTTCAGTTTACATTTCCCCTGTCCCGTCAGTTCTGATTTCTCCCAGCTGTGTTGCCCTCCTGTCCCTCATCCCCTGATTACTGGTGTGTATTTAAGCCCTGTGTGTTCTCCTGCCTATTGTTGGCTCGTCTGCATTCATCCGTCTACCTCTGCGTTCTATGGTGTTCCTGTCTCTGCGTCTCTCTGCCCCGCACCCCTTTTTATGGTCTCAGGTTTGTCACTTAGTTTCTCCCAGTTTAGGTTTCCGTTTGTAAAGTACTCATACCTCGTTGCCTGTTTTTGTCACCACCACCTTTGTAAATAAAACATCACTCGTATCATCAGTTTGCTGCATCTTGGGTCCTCCTTTTCCTCCACACCACACGGCTCCCTCCGCCAGCCGTGACAGTACGAGCCGACCAACATGGACCCAGCAGCATCCGCACCTTCCCAGGAGTTTCAGGAGGAATTAATTGACACTGTTTCAAGGTTGGTCAACTTGTGGCTCGAGCACGAGGGGGAAGGGTTTCACCGCGCGGTAGAAGCCAGGATACAGCAGCTAATCTCTGCCCACTCCTGGCTGCTGGACTCGCTTCACCCGCTAGCACAAGACTTCCTCCTTCATGAGCTGCACCTTCGCCCTCCAGCCGCTACCGCTTCCCAACCCAGCCCGGCGGTGAAGGTTTTGCCCGGCCCGCCAGAGGTTTTGCCCGGCCCGCCGGAGGTTTTGCCCGGGAGGAAGCGACGATCGCGCCGTCGGCGCGTCACCCCACAGCCGGAGATTAGGACTTCGGAACTGCCGGCTGTGGTGAGTGAGAAGGACCCTTTTTCTGTTTTGGACTGTGTGACTGTTTGTTCCGGGGCTGTGTTTTTTGAGTCAGCTGCCCCGCCGGTAGCTCAGTTAGCTGCCCAGCAGCCACTAGCTCAGTTAGCCGCTCAGTCGCCACCTCCATCACATTCAGCCTCACTACCCATAGCCCAGTTACAGTCACAGTCAGATTCATTAGACACTATGTTACAGTCCATAGCCCAGTCAATAGCTCAGTTGGTAGAGTCCATCCAACCCAAAAAGCACTGTTTTTCACCTGTTCATGTCCTGCAGAGAGACACGCCACATAACGCAGTAATCAGTCCCCAACAGCTGGCCAGTACAGAGACTGTGACGCACTCCAGGGCCTCCCCAGAGGCTGGGTTCCAGCCCCCAGCCGACTCTGGACCCCTGGAGGTCAAGAAGCCAGCTGAAGACTGCATCCGGCTGTCGCTGCCTGAGCTGAGTCACTGCTCTGTGCAGCCGCAGTCCGCTTTGTGTTCGCCAGAGGCCCGTGCGCCTGCTGGTTCTGCTCTGTCTCTGCCAGAGGTCCCCATGCCTGCTGGTTCTGTCTTGTTCCTGCCAGAGGCCCGTGCACCTACTGGTTCTGACCTGTTCCTGCCAGAGGCCCGTGCGCCTGCTGGTTCTGACCTGTTCCTGCCAGAGGCCCGTGCGCCTGCTGGTTCTGTTGCGTTCCTGCCAGAGGCCCGTGTGCCTGCTGGTTCTGTCCTGTGCCTGCCAGAGGCTCGTGCGCCTGCTGGTTTTGTCCCGTGTGTTCCAGGGGCCCCTGTGCCCACTGGTCCTGAGACTGTTCTCGCTGGAGGGCCCGAGGAGCCCGTCCAGCCTCCCGCCTCGTCAGCTGGAGGGCCCGAAGAGCCCGTCCAGCCTCCCGCCTCGTCAGCTGGAGGGCCCGAGGAGCCCGTCCAGCCTCCTTCCGCTTCCTCGTCAGCTGGGGGGCCCGAGGAGCCCGTCCAGCCTCAAGTTTCGTCTGCTGGGGGTTCTGGAGAACCCAGCCAGCCTCAAGTGTCTTCTGCTGGGGGTTCTGGAGAACCCAGCCAGCCTCAAGTGTCTTCTGCTGGGGGTTTAGGAGAACCCAGCCAGCCTCAAGTGCCGTCTGCTGGAGGGCCCGAGGAGCCCACCCAGCACCACGCCTCGTTAGCTGACGGTCCTGGAGGACCCAGCCAGCACATCCTCACACCTGCTGACGGTCCTGGAGGACCCAGCCAGCACATCTCCACATCACCTCCTGCAGCATCGCTGCCGTCAGGTTTTGCAGCCGTCCCGCTGCCGTCATCCACGCCTAGTCCGGCCTCCGTGTCTTCATCCTCGCCTGGTCCAGCCTCCACCTCAGTCTCGTCTGGTCCGGCCTCCGCTTCAACCTCAGTCTCGTCTGGTCCGGCCTCCGCTTCAACCTCAGTCTCGTCTGGTCCAGCATCAGCATCGCCTGGTCCAGCATCAGCATCGCCTGGTCCAGCATCAGCATCCTCATCAGCATCACCTGGTCCAGCTACTGCTTCACCTACGCCGTCGCCTGGACCAGCCTCCGCATCGGCTTCAGCCTCGTCTGGTCCAACCTCCGCTTCGCCTGGGGCTGCAGGGGCCACGCCGCCTTCGGGTCCCCTACTACCACCTTCACATCGTCGGTCGTCTGCCAGGCCGCTTGTTGGGCATCATCACCACCGTGGCCGCCCTCCGGACTTCTGTTGCCACCCCCGCCTGCTGCGTGGACGACCTCCTACACGCCGCCGTTGCCGTCTGCACGGTCGGCCCCCGGACCTGCATTTGCGCCGCCGTTGCCGTCCGCACAGTCGGCCCCCTGAACTGTTTCCCCGTCGCCGCCGTTGCTGTCCGCACGGTCGGCCGCCTGAGCTGTTTCCCCGTCGCCGCCGTTGCTGTCCGCACGGTCGGCCGCCTGAACGGTTTCCCCGTCGCCGCCACTGCCTTCCGCATGGTCGGCCCCCGGAGATGAACTATTCTAGGCTCCTGAGTTGTCAGCCTCCGGGCCGGCCTCCTGAACTATATTTTGGGACCCTGTTCGGGGACTCCAGTGTGTGTTGTGTTTTGGTCAATTCTTTTGGGTCACTGGAGTTTTTTTTTGTTTGGTGTTGGTCCCTCCGTCCTGGTCCCCCGCCGCCCGCCCTGTGGTGGTCGTCTGTTTTTGTTTTGGGCTGTCTGGGGCCAGCCCTTGCGGGGGGGGGGTACTGTCATGGTCCTGGGTCGGTGACCCAGCGCTTTTAGTTTGTTATCATTTTCCAGATGATGATGATTGTTTTAGTTCTGTGTTATATTCAGTCTGCCTCTGAGTCTGCGTCTGTATCTGTCTGTCTATGGTGTCACCCCATCTGTTTGTGAAGCTGTCTGTTTAGATCTGTGTCTTGTTTGGTTCCCCGTGTCTGAGTTTCCTGTTTTATTGTGAAGGTCTCTGTCTGATGTGAGTGTGTTCAGTTTACATTTCCCCTGTCCCGTCAGTTCTGATTTCTCCCAGCTGTGTTGCCCTCCTGTCCCTCATCCCCTGATTACTGGTGTGTATTTAAGCCCTGTGTGTTCTCCTGCCTGTTGTTGGCTCGTCTGCATTCATCCGTCTACCTCTGCATTCTATGGTGTTCCTGTCTCTGCGTCTCTCTGCCCCGCACCCCTTTTTATGGTCTCAGGTTTGTCACTTAGTTTCTCCCAGTTTAGGTTTCCGTTTGTAAAGTACTCATACCTCGTTGCCTGTTCTTGTCACCACCACCTTTGTAAATAAAACATCACTCGTATCATCAGTTTGCTGCATCTTGGGTCCTCCTTTTCCTCCACACCACACGGCTCCCTCCGCCAGCCGTGACAGTTCTGGGATCTTTGCTCACCGTTCTCATGATCATTTTGACCCCACGGGATGAGATCTTGCGTGGAGCCCCAGATCGAGGGAGATTATCAGTGGTCTTGTATGTCTTCCATTTTCTGATGATTGCTCCCACAGTTGATTTTTTCACACCAAGCTGCTTGCCTATTGTAGATTCACTCTTCCCAGTCTGGTGCAGGTCTACAATACTTTTCCTGGTGTCCTTCGAAAGCTCTTTGGTCTTGGCCATGGCGGAGTTTGGAGTCTGACTGTTTGAGGCTGTGGACAGGTGTCTTTTATACAGATGATGAGTTCAAACAGGTGCCATTCATACAGGTAACGAGTGGGGGACAGAAAAGCTTCTTACAGAAGACGTTACGGGTCTGTGAGAGCCAGAGATTTTCCTTGTTTGAGGTGACCAAATACTTATTTTCCACCCTAATTTACGAATAAATTCTTTACAAATCCTACCATGTGAATTCATGGATTTTTTTTTCACATTCTGTCTCTCACAGTTGAAGTGTACCTCTGGTGCAAATTACTGACCTCTGTCATCATTTTAAGTGGGGGAACTTGCACAACCGGTGGCTGACTAAATACTTTTTTGCCCCACTGTACGTGGCTCACGATGGAGTCGTGAGTCGTCGTAACGACAAGAAGAAGAAGAAGAAGAAGAATAAGAGGATCCTCCTCTCCCAAGCAGACCACGGTGCGCTCGAAGAGTATGTACAGGAGGTGCGATCGACACGGGGAACAACAGAGCGCACCGAACCAGTGCAGGGTTCACCCGAGAAGTACTGGGACAGATACAAAAGAAATGCAGCGGTTCAAGCCGTGGCTCCGTTCGACAAGACGTGCACATGTACCGCTTGTAATGCTGCAAACAGCGCCCGCTACACTCCCGACGGCCCGAACGCTCGCAGACGAGGAGGAGCGCCACTCAGAGGATCAGGAGGACGAAAACGATGGGGTGGATAGGTATTTCGGGGAAGAGGATCGCGGTTACGAAATGGCGTCGCAACTCTGCCAGGACGGCGGCTCGCAAGGCGAGTCGAACCGCCGAGAGGGAGAGGAAGAAGCAGGCGCTGACCCGGGGCGGGGGACTCGGGAGATTTGGCAAGAGGACGACGCCGGCCGTGCTGCAGGTGGCGTTCATGATCCTGGGCACGATCGCGGCCGCGGCGCTGTCGGTGAAACTCGTGACGCGGATGTAGGCGACGATTACGACTATGACGATGACGAAGAAGACAAAGACTATGAAGAAGAAGAAGACGTCCTCGCTGATGATTATAACGATGACGATGAAGAAGAAGACAAAGACTATGAAGAAGAAGAAGAAGAATTAGAAGAAGAAGAAGAAGAAGACGACGACGACCTCGACCCGCCGGGACGAGGCCCCACCGAAGAGGCCGTGGCGGCGGCGGCGCGAGACGAGGCCTCCGCGTTCATGGCCTACTTCCCGCCTGAGATAGAGGACTTGGTGATCGCCATGACCAACCTGGAAGCGGACAGGCGCAGGCCAGCCATCGACGGATGGAAGGCCATGGGCCGCGTCGAGTTCCAAGCCTACGTGGGGCTGCTCGTGCTCGCCGGCGTGTACAGGTCCCGGGAAGAGGCCTGCGAGAGCCTGTGGCACGCCGAGAGCGGCAGGTCCGTGTTCAGAGCCACGATGCCGCTCAAGACCTTTCGAGCCTACTCGAGCGCGCTGCGCTTCGACGACAGAGAGACCAGACGAGCCGGGCGAGGCGAGGGCGGCGTAAGCGATAGCTACGACAAACTGGCCCCCATCAGAGCCGTGTGGGACGAGTGGTGCGCGAGGTTGCCCGCCATGTACCGCCCGGGACCGGAGGTCACCGTCGACGAGAGACTGGTGCCGTTCAGAGGTACGTGGTGTGTGCGTGTGTGTGTGTGCGTGTGTGCGTGCGGATGAGAGGAGGAAGAGGAGCGGGAACAATGACAACACTAGCTTTCTGCTATCGTCGTCGGGTTCTGCGGCTGTGCTTTTACACGACTTTGTCGTCCACCACGCTTGCACGTGTTTGTGTTCCGGCTATGCTTTTACACGACTTTATCGTCCACGCTTGCACGTGTTTGTGTTCTCTGTCAAACTCACGCGTCTCTCTCTCTCTCTCTCTCTCTCTCTCTCTCTCTCTCTCTCCCTCTCTCCCTCTCTCCCTCCCTCCCTCCCCACCAGGACGGTGTCCGTTCAGACAGTACATGCCCAGCAAACCGGCCACGTACGGGATCAAGATATGGGTGGCGTGTGACGCGCGTTCCAGCTACGCGTGGAAGATGCAAGTGTACACCGGCAAGCCCGACAAGCGCAGCCCTCCCGAAAAGCACCTGGCCACTCGAGTGGTCGTGGACCTCACCGAGGGATTGACGCCGGGACGCAACGTCACGTGCGACAACTTTTTCACCTCGCGCGAGCTCGCCAACAGGCTCTATCGCGAGAGAGGCCACACCGTGCTGGGCACTCTGCGATCGAACAGACCCGAGATCCCCAGAGAGCTGCGCTGCATCAAGGGCAGGGCCGTGGGCTCTGTCGAATCCGTATTACTCGGCGGCTCCGCGGGACGAGGGGGAGGAGGAATAGGACGAGGGCCAGACACGATCATCCTCTCCTACGTGGCCAAGAAGAACAAGAACGTGCTGCTCCTCACCACAGCTCCTCGCTACCACCATCGCTCCGGCCCCGAGCCCCGGCCTAGCCGCCGCATCGGCATCGGCAGCAGCAGCAGCGGCAGCAGCAGCAGCAGCGGCAGCAACAGAAGAAGCGGCAGCAACAGAAGCAGCTGCGCAAAACCGCCATTGGTGCTGCATTACAACCGCACCAAGGGAGGCGTCGACAACCTGGACAAGGTCGTGGGCACGTACAGCTGCAGGAGAAAGACCCGCAGGTGGCCCGTGGCCCTTTTCCACAACATGGTCGACGTGGCGGCCTACAACGCGTTCGTGCTGTGGAGGGAAATTCACCCCGACTGGATGCCGGGCAAGCTCAACAAGCGAAGGGCGTTAGCGCGAGGAGGAGGAGGAGGAGGCAGAGTCGCGGCCCGAGGCGCTACCGCCGAGGCAGCCTCTAACGCTACGCCACGCGACTCCTCTCCGGTCAATAGGCGAAGGTGCCGCATGTGTCCCAGGAGCAAAGACGTCAAGACCAAGATCCTGTGCCGCGAGTGCCGAGTGCACGTGTGTACAAACTGCGCCATCACGTACTGTCCCAACTGCGCCGCTTCTTCCTGCGCCGCCGCTCCCCAGACGCCACCGACGCCGTGATAACACAAGCGCCCCACTGTGTGGTCCTAGCGACCCCCCCCCACCCTATCGTCATCGTCATCATCATCGTCATCATCATCATTATCATCATAACACATATATGCCCCGGGGGGTCCTAGCGACCCCCACCCTAATCACCATAACACACATATGCCCCGAGGGGGTCCTAGCGACCCCCACCCTATCGTCATCATCATTATCATCATCATCATCATCATCATCACATATGCCCCATGGGGGTCCTAGCGACCCCAACCCTATCATCATCATCATCATCATCATCATCATATATGCCCCGTGGGGGTTCTAGCGACCCCAAACCTATCATCATCATCATCATCATCATCATCACATATGCCCGAGGGTGGGGTCCTAGCGACCCCCACCCTAATCACCATAAAACACACATATGCTCCCCCCAAGGGGGTTACCATGACTCCCCATCACCACCACCACCATCATCATCATCATCATCATCATCATCACCATCATCATCATCATCATCATCATCATCAATACCATCCTAATAACAACACACCTCGGGGGGTCACCACGACCCACGCCCCGAGAACAGGCGGGCGCACAAGGGTTAAGTGATCTAGGTAGCTCTGTTTTGGAAGTGCAGTTCATGCTAGAAATGTGTTTTGGAGTTTGTACGTGCTTTTTGGAGTTTGTACGTGTTTTGTCTCTAGGGGCCACCGCATATATTTATATATAAACATATATAAATAAAACACTTTTTTTTTTTACATTAGTAATTCCTTTTGTGCATAATTTTATATTATTGTTAATAATAAATTAATTAAACAACAAAACAACCTGAAGAGCCGGCTCTCTAAAAAGAGCCGGAAATCCCATCACAAGTACGCCAAGCTGCATGTGCGCTGTGCCTCTTAAATCGATCCATAACAAAGACCGTAACGGAAATGACCGCATTTCATGCTCAAAATAAAATACTGGATAATTTTTGGATAAAGTGCACCGTAGTTAGCAGTCATTAACATAAATTTAAAGATAAATAATGACACTGTAGTGATAATTAATATTAGTTATTGATATGCTAGAGGGTGGTGTTGACTCACAAACGAGGGAATTAGCCTAAATTAACTATGATTCTGTGTTTATGCCTGTCATGTCCTGTCATGTCATTATGATAATCTTTTTCTGGTATCTGGTTCTGTCCATGCTCAGTCTGGTATGGGGTTCTCTGTAATACTGAATGTGAGAGATGTTGAACCAGTGAAAGAGATGTTTATGTTATTTCTTATTTGTATTCATTTTAGAACCACATCCTTACTCTCCAGCGAGAGTGTGAGTTTGATGTGGGCTCGTTGTAAATAAAGTTCTTCAACACTCTGACATCATTCCACGCCCTGAAAGGACCTTTTTTTTTTTTTTTTTTTTTACCAGGGAACAGTACAGAATCACGTTTCAGAGAATGTCGACTAGGGTGTCCACTCTAAGATTCTGCTAAGATTAATCACGTCTGCAGCATCTGTAAAGAGTTATGAGAGAGCAAAACACATTGCAATGCTGTAATTATTTCTTTTTTTGTTGATTTTACCCATTATTTGAGGTCACTGAAGTTTGATGTTAATAGTTTGGAAATTTAGCTTTTGGCAGTTACATTTATGTGGTTATGATGTATTTTGTATTCTGTTCGAGCAACTGGTTTAAATTCTTTGAACAAACCAGATTTGGTTAAATACACCCTCTCTAAGCGCTGAAACATTTCTCTGTCAATGGCTTTTATTTGAAAATGAAATTAGAATTAGAACATTTTAATATGCTTGGATAAGACTTTAATAGTTTTGTGAAATATTTTAACAAACATTTGTGGAAATGCTCATTTAGGTTTGGGGGATGCGTCTACATGTATTCTTGTGACGTTTGAAAGTGGGCGAGTGCCTGAAACGCCTCCTACACTTTTGACAGATGTACGGTTTCTCTCAAGTGTGGATTCGCTGATGACGCTTCAGATGTGATGACTGATTGAATCCCTCGTCGCACTCATCACAATAGTACGGCTTCTCTCCTGTGTGGATACGCTTATGCCTCTTCAGATGTGATGACACACTGAAACCCTTCCCACACTGATCACAGGAGTGGGGCTTGTCTTCAGCGCGGTTATGCTGATGTACCTTCAGACTGTATAGATGACTGAAGCTCTTTCCACATTCATTGCAGGCATAGGGCCTTTCTCCCGTGTGGATACGCTGATGGACCGTCAGACTTGATGACTGACTGAAGCTTTTTCCACATTCATTGCAGGCATAGGGCCTTTCTCCCGTGTGGATACGCTGATGAACCTTTAGGTCTGATGATCTACTGAAGCTTTTTCCACACTCATTGCAGGCATAGGGCTTTTCTCCCGTGTGGATACGCTGATGGAACGTCAGACTTGATGACTGACTGAAGCTTTTTCCACACTCATTGCAGGCATAGGGCTGTTCCCCAGTGTGGATACGCTGATGAATTTTCAGGTCTGATGATTGACTGAAGCGCTTGTCACACTCATTGCAGGAGTAGGGTTTTTCCGTAGTGTGGATACGCTGGTGACGCTTCAAATGTGATAAACTCCTGAATCTTTTCCCACACTGGTCAAAGAGGCAGACTTTGCCTCCATGTTGGCTGGGAAGATCAAGCTGTTCTTCATAAAAATCTACCCCAACCTCCTCATGAAGTCTGTCTGGGTTGTTCTGGTTTTAAAGAGAAAGAAGAAAGAGACAGAGTGATGTCAGGGTTCCTGGGTCGGTGACCCAGTGTTTTCAGTTTTGTTCATGTTCAGTTCATTTTGCCACTTCAATGTTCTCACTTCCTGCTTTTCCTGTGTCAGCTCGTCTCGTGTCATTAGCCAGATTATGTTCAGCTGTGTACTCACCGGTCTCTCATTATCATCCTCATCAGTCTGTGTATTTAAGCCCTCTGTTTCTACTCGTTCACTGTCGTGTCGTTGATGTTGATGTGATGTTGTCCTGCCCGTGTGTTCCCTCAGTTCAGTCAGCCATTCAGTTGTCCAGCCAGTCAGTGTCCGTTCACCCTCTGTTCATCCACTCCTTATAATAAACCCTCACCAGTCTTCACCTACCTGCGAGTCCTGCGTTTGGGTTCCTTCTTCCTCACCTCCACACAACGCCTGACAAGTGACAACAATCTAAAACATTGTCACGTCTGCTGAGGCAGACGGTGTGGAGATGAGAAAGTGTGGACACAAATGCAGGAAATGGAGATGGAGTGAGAAGATAAAATAAAATCAAGCTTTTATTTTGGGCTGCACAAAACACTACAAAACAAAGGGCAAAGGGAGATTGAGATAAACTAGCAAAACCCTAAATTGGGGAATGCTTTGGTAGACATAATTAGTGTATGAATTCTAGAGTAACGGCTGATAAAGAAAATGTTTTCGGCTTTAACTCTGTTTTCCTCCTTGGCAAATTTCATTCAAGTCTATTACTCTCTATCACACATGAGTACACTAGCATGTGTTCTTCTAGTGTCAGCAGGTTATAACATAACAAAAGTAATGGTTGGACTGCAAACAAAAGCCAGAAATGTAAAGTCAAAGAAAACAGAGCATGTCACAAAGCCTCAAATACGGATGTCAGCATATGTAGACGTAACCTCTGTGAGCTCAGCAGCCATTTTGGAACAAGTTCAGGCAGTTATTTCACAGCTTTGACTTAAATAAGTGGTGAGAGAGACATAACTACATTTAGATCATGACTAGGACATAAAAACTGCTTGTATTAAATCATTAAATCTGATTGAAATCAGTTAAACCTTATGAATTCCAAAACAAAGACTATATTAATCTAAATATTTTAGTTTGCTATGTATGCTTGTTTTCCCCTGCCAGCCAATAAAGCTGTGATTTTGGGTTCATCCCTCGAGTCTGAGTGCCTGCATTTTGGGTCCAGCTCCTGCCTGGTTAAAGGGACTTACCTTTGCCAGTGTCAGCATTTGCCGCTGGTTCTCATCGTCCACAAACTCCTCCTTACTGCCATAAAACAACACCGATGTTAAGGCTTTTCACTCAGGTACAAGAAATATTTGTAAGAAGAAATATTTGTGAGTAGCAATAAGAAAGATAATCCAGATAGATACTTCAAATTTACAGACATTTCATCTTAAGGCTGTGCAGTTTTTAAAGAAAAACTGGATGTGAAATATTAATTCAATTTAAATTAAAGTAAGGAGAAGTGCAAAACACTCTGAATGTCCTTTGATTTACTTAATTACTATGCACTTAATGCATACATATTATTAAAATTTTTGGTATAATGGTTGTACTGATGTATATCAAGTTGAAATGCTCCCAAAAATGGCACCACAGCATGTAAAAATATAATATAAGCTCTGGCGGACTTGGTTCTATGGTAGGTCTTAAAGGGTTAAGACATCACATATTTTCAAAAGCGCTCCAATGTTTTCGGAGACGTCTGTTACCCACCAGCTCAATAGCTGCCGTCGTTCAAGGAACACTAGCGCCGTTGAGAACACCGGACTCCCGGCAAATTGTTTTCAAACCCACCGCCGTCTTTCGCTACTCAGGTTAAACATGATATATAAGTCACTTAGGTAACTTAAAAATTATTTTGTTTGGCTTTTTTTTAGTATTTTATTTGTTCCTGAGTAAATCTGTTTGGCTGAGATTAAAGTTTTTACACAGCGGAATAAACGTTAAGCAGACAGCTGATTATCAGAAGTGTGAGATGCTCGAGAATATACTCCGATGTATTTTAGATAGCAAGGAGCAGACGGCTGAGTTTATTAAACTTCACCAAAACAATCTGCAAATTTCAATAAAAGTTTAATAAACTATCATCTTGTCTTTATTTTTAGCTAGCGCATACCTTAAACATTTAAAGCTGTAAGCTAATGATAGTTATATATATTATATACTACATATATTTATGTGACATGTTTTGTGACAATAAAAGTGATTTGATTTATATAAGAGCAGATGCTGCTGGTGCAATAAGCTGTACGTTTTACGTCCAATGGATGATGATCTGATTAGTCGACTAATCAAAAAAATAATCGATGACTAGTCAACTATCAAAATAATCGTTTTCGGCAGCCCTAACTGACATCTTGGATCAGTGTATTTTTCTTCATATTCATTTGCTCCTGTTTCATTTTTAGCCTTGTACTAGCCAGCTCGCTTCGCTTAAAGTGCTCCACTAGCTGCACCTAGTGCTCTGATGGTGGTTTCTTTGAGAGCAGTATTGACTATGAGCTGGAGTGTGTGTCCAGCACAGCGGATAGAGGCCCATCCATGTTTTTCTTCAAGCAGTCGCATTGCTGCCACCATATTGGAACCACTGTCATGTACTACTGCTTTTATTTTGGCACGCAAGATGTCAAACTTTGTTAGCACCTCTTCCATCCATGTCACTATATTGGCACTAGGGCTGGGTATCGTCACTGATTTCTAGAATCGATTCAATTCTGGTTCACAAGGTCCCGAATCGATTCGATCCACGATTCGATTTAATTCGATTCGATTCTATTTAAATCTGGGAAATTTTGACAGTCAGAAATATAATTCAGATCAGTACATTTACATATTTTTGTATCAATAAAAAGGAAGCTGACACACGCAAGACTTTATCACAGGTGTGAGCGTCACAGCAGATGCCTTTGTGTCAAAGTAGCTGAAGATAAAACACAGAAAAACATGAAGGTGATTTTCCTGGCCTGGGATTTTATAAAAATATTCTGCAGTACATCAAAAACGAAAGAAAACCATTAATCAACATATGAACATTACCTCTGACGTTACAGCGGTTTTATTAGAGACACGGCTAAGCATTTTGCATTTTGAATAATTTTAAAAAGTTTAAATTTGTTCAGTATTGAACAGCAGAAATGAGGTTTTCTTTTCGGAAGAATGTAAAAGGGAAAAAAACAGCGGCCGACAGCACTGTAAACAACAGTAGACTGGTGCGTAACAAGCAAGCGAATAATGAAGAAAGGGAAACTGTTCTTGAAGTACAGAGAGAGAGAGAGAGAGAGAGAGCTGCGCATCGCGATGGAAGCAAAACAGTAAAAGTCAGAGTGAATTCATGACGATGTTTATGTGAAGCGTTTGGATCTTCTTTTGCTGCTGGTTCGGTCAATATTGTTTGGAGAGACATCAGACTAACAGCTTTAGAATCAGCGCATAAAGGGCGCGTACACAAAGCGCGGACCCGCCGACAGATCAGAATCAGCGAGCTGTCGGCTTTCAGCCCCGACCGTGAGAAAGGCGACATCTAATTGATTCTGATCCGCGGGTCGCGCTGTGTGTTTAAGTCTATGTGCAGAATTCCTGTACCTGCTCTCATTTACTGTCTTAACTGTTTGGTGGTTCTTGAAATTTTGTGAGATGTCACCAGAGATTCTGGCATTTCGGGCAAAATAAATTTATATAAAAAAATCGATTCAGGATTTTAATGAATCGATTTTACGTTATCCAAGCCAGAATCGATTTTAATCGATGAATCGATTATAAAAACCCACCCCTAATTGGCACCAGTATGCCTCTCCTCAAGAGGCATGGTGTAAAGGATGAAGCTCTTCATCTTCCAATCTTCACTCAGGAAATGGCAAGACACACCAAGGTAGGCCTCTGCATGGCTGGTCCAGATATCAGCAGTCAGGGTGAAAAAACCTTTGACACCACCAAGGGTCTGCTTTACCTAAAGATATGAGATGATTTGGAACAATAGTAAGCATTAGGGAAATATATTACAGTATATTTTTTCATTATTAATAACGCTTGTCAGTTTATGCATCAAGATTTAAATTTACCAATTGAATAATTCAGTTACATCAAATACAGTTACGCATGTTAAACAATAAACATTCAACATATAATTAAAAAAAAACAAAAAAAAAAACTTTCCACTACTGTACATGCTTTAACCCTTTAAGACCTACCATAGAACCAAGTCCGCCAGAGCTTATATTATATTTTTACATGCTGTGGAGCCATTTTTGGGAGCATTTCAAGTTGCTATACATCAATACAACCATTATAGCCCAGATTTTAATAATATGTATTCATTAAGCGCATAGTAATTACATAAATTGCAAAAAAGTGCAATAAACTACAAAAAAATTGAAAATCGTTTTTGATTTTTTAACATATATTTGTAGTTAGAGAAATTTAAGAGGCTTATCCCTCAAAACTGTAAATACAAAAAAGTTGCACAAAATAGTTTCCCACCACAGGAAATTTATTTTGAGTGTCTTCATAGTTTTATTTTTGAAATACACCAATTTTTATACACTGCAGGAAAAACGAAAATAAATATTATACTGCAAATTTGCAAAAAAGCAGCATATGCATCAAAATAAACTATTTCCAGCAGTGCAATATGAGTCCTAAGCATCCCAGAAACGACACAGAAAGTCATAAAGTCAAAGATAACTTTTAAAAAGAGCAGTATAGGCCCTGAGGCCCTGATCGCAAAAAAGACTACATTTCCGCGAAAATGACGTCACTTCCGGTTTCGGCCAGGTAATGGCGGAAATGCAAAAGTTCGCGCTGACGTCTATTCCAACGTAGGAAGTGTTTTGATCAGCTGATCGGACCGGCAAAGCGTGTTTCTGGAATATTATGTTTTTGTTCCTGCAAGCGCTTTTTATGCAGTTTTTGCAAAGCTTTATGTGGAAGGAAACCGTGACCTAGGACAAGCTGATGGCACAATATGTAAGTACAACTCCTCCGGTTTCATATGCAAAAAAATTTTTTGCGCTAGCTTACGTGGTTGCAGTGCTACCGGGATTTAAAAATAGTTACGCATAACAGAGCGTTCCCGCTCCGATCGGCTCTAAAGGGTTAACCAAGATTAATTTATTGGTTGCTCAGTCAGCAAGCTCTTAATATTATTTCATCATGAAATGTATTAAATTCTAATACAAATGGCTATTTTGTGTTTGTGGTGTGAGAGAGTGGAGAGAAAGAGAGACCAACCTTCTTAAAGGTAGCATCATATTTCTTTTCCATCAATTTGGTGAAGTGGGATCGGCCTGTTAAGTAGTTATCATGGTAATCTGAGTTGAACTGCTTGATCATCTCTTTGAAACCTTGATCATCAACCATAGACAGGAGTCTCATGTCCGTCACCAACATGTTCAAGATTGATTCAGTCAGGACATCTGCTTGCCGAGGTTTACATGTTGTTGGCTTGGTGACAAACTCGTCCATTAAAGACGAACATATTTTTTTAGCAGTCCTGTAACGTAACGTTTACAGCTATCAATATAAGTAATAATAAGTAGTGCTCTCAGCGTTAATCTCGTCAATACGACGTTAACGCGGCAAATCCCAGTTAGCTCGATAATGCTGTGCGAGGGCTGCACGGGGCTCACTAACGGGGATTTGCCGCAATAATGCAATTATGGCGTTAACGTCATATTAATGAGATTAATGCTGACAACACTAATAATAAGTAGCTCGCTGTTTACGCTAATGTTAGCAGCTAACTAGCCAATTAGCTTACCGAGACGACTGTACCACGACGTGCTTCCTTTTTTTTTTGCCTGTCCCGTTTGGCTCTTTTGCCATCAGAATTATTGTCTAAAGGCAAAGAAAGATGCTCAACGGATTTACTTTACCAAATTGACCATCCCAGCCTTGCCATAATGGTCTATTTGATTCACCTTTTATTATTTATTTTATTTTCACTTGCTGAATACGGGACAGACTTGACTGGGGGAAAGAAGGGAAGAAAGAAAGAGGGAAAGAGAAACAGCTGAGAAGAGGGACGGGGGAGAAGGGCAAAAAAAACCCCAACAGAATGGGCAGGGAAAAAAAAAAAGAAAATGCATATATCGATCACCTGGATCACCAGTTGAGAAAGAAAAAGGAAAACAAGCAGAAGAGAACAAGAGTAATAGAATAAACAACATCACAATGATATATGGGAATATGACAGTAAATACTAAATATTAAACATTATTGTGCAGCACATAAGATCAACAGAACACAGTGTGCTTTGAGGTAGGAGCCAAAAAGGGTGTAGTTTGTGGGTGTGATCACCCGTGTGTACACCTGTGAGCATGGACGCGCTTGTTTTTTTTAAAAGGTTCCTTCATGTAATGATCTGCTAGAGGGTGTGGGGGGGCCACAACCCCGTCCTCCAGGGCATGAAGCAGGTATGGAGGAGATCAAAACTCCAGACATCCAGAGGCCCCCAGAACACAAGAGACCAAGGAAGACCAACAGAGGGGCAGCCGCGCCACTGTCCCAGAAAGAGCTGAGGAGAGTCCCAGATGAGGGCTCACTCAGTAGCCGCAGAGCAGAAGCCAGGGGAAGTTGCAGTGACGCGCTCGTGAGCTCCGCCGGCAGCCAGCCGTGCCTGAGTGACCAAGCCCCAGGACGAGAGGCCGGGGACACCCCACCTCCGAAGTGGCTCGAGCGAGCCCCAGGCTCCAGGCCCCGACAAGGAGTGAGCCGGTGTGTACCTGGATGCCCATCCCCGGACACAAAGAACCACCAACGCACCGATGTCTGAGGGAGTCCGCCACTGGCAGGGGAAGTGGTGGTGGGGGGAGATAGGTCTCCAAACCTTGGAGGGCCTGAGATGTCCCCAGAGAGGTGGCGTCTGATAGCCAACCTGACATATAGACACAGACATACAGGCACACACAGATACAAACATCCATTCCCACCCTTATGCTCTCATATGCACTTGCTCCACACTCAACCAACGTGGAGACAGACATAAAGAGATGCTGTACACACGATCACACTCCCCAAGCGTACTCTACGAACCGGGTCTAGGTACCCTTGCCCCTGGAGGGGGGAACTGCATCCAGACCCAGGTGGTGTTACCCTTTTCCCTGCGGTGGGAAGAGGCAGACCGCCCCGACTCCGCAGTAGCAGGGAGGCCCCACACCCCAGACCGCAGTCGGACGGCCAACTCCTCCTCCTAGCCCCCCTGCTCCAGCGGGCCACAGAGAACGGGGGTGAGAGAAGACTCCAAACCTCCCTCCACCCGCTCATTGTAGTGTTGATGCATGTGTGTTCTAAGGTGCCAGAAGGGGACAGGGGGGGGCGGGGGTAGCCTCCTCTGCACCCTGGTGACATAACCCTACTCCAAGGCCCTGCATGTGTGGGTGGTTGTGGTGGAGCAGGAAGAGAGAGGCAGCTGGAGATGGGGAGGGAAGGAAGGGAGGGGCAAGTGACCCCTACCTGGGGCCAGCTCCCCCGCTGACCCCAGTAGGCACCCCCATACTCCGCGACCCGCCAGGGAAAGGGGGCCCAGGCCCATCCAGACCAGGGCCCAGTGCAGCAGCGCCCCCCGACCCCACAGAGCCCGGGACAGTCCACCCAACCCCACCACAGAGAAAACTGCACCCACCCCCCCATCCACTCATCTTCCAGATTACATAAGACAATAGACGCCCAGGCTGAGATCTTCCTCCACCTCTCCTGTATCTCCCCCTCCTGCAGGGAGAGTTCCTGAAGAGCGGAAAGCTCCTGCGAGATGTCACAATCTCCCCCACCAGTTGAAGAGCCCCCCAGGTGGCTCGACGCACCGGCGGCACCCTGCACCAGGGCTGGGCCCCCATGCACCCACGCGCCCACAACCCCGGCAACACACCAACCAGGACCCAAGCTCCCAAGGCCAGGCCAGGGCCCCAGCCCAGAGACGAAGCGCCCCCAGAACCTCACGCCCATCCCGGACCCACCCAGGGGCAGCCAGGCTACCAGGTCAGTAACCCACGTCCATCAGCACAGACCCTCCCCTAGCCCCGCTGCACGCAGCCATGAGGAAACAGTCACCCGAGAGCCAACAGAGCCCCTAACCGGACATGACCGCTACCCCGGATTGAGCCCCCCAAGGAAGATGCCCCTGGGGAACCCCCCGACGCCCTAGGCCTGTCCTTACCCCCACACCAATCACAACAGTGAAGGCGGGACCAAACTATGACCCCCCCACCCCCACTAGGTGATGGAGCTGATCAAAGGAGCCCAGAGCATTTGATCTGGTGTGGTGGCAGAGGCTGTATCAAGACTAATGTAATCTAATAGATAATTTCTATATTGGTTAGAATTAAGATTATTTTTATTTTTCCAGTTCATGAGGACTGTTTTCTTGGCTATGCATAGGGCAGTGAAAACCATATGGGCGATATTCTTTTCTGAAGTGACATTATCTAAGATGCCCAACAAACACACTAAGGGGGAAGTTGGAATGTTACATTTCAGACACTTTGATAAGTCTTCACATATCTCGCGCCAAAACTTCTGAACTGGTGGACAGAACCAAAGAGCATGGATATAATTGTCCGGTGAATTGGTTTGGCAGTGTGAGCAGTTGTTGGTAGACGTAAAGCCCATCTTGAACATCCGATGACCTGTATAGTGCACTCTATGTAATATTTTGTATTGAATTAATTGAAGACTGGGATTTCTGATTAGATGAAAGGTTTTTAAGCAACTCTGAGACCAGAAGTTTAGGTCTAAGTTAACTGATAAATCCGCTTCCCATTTTGCAATAGGAAGTGATATTGATTCATCTGTTTTAGAAAGCATTCTGTATATTTTGGATAGTAATTTGGGGGTTTAAGAGTAAGAAATTGAACCACACTTGGTGGTGTTTGTAGTTCAACTTGACCCGGTTTAAATTTCTTTTTTACTATGGATTTAGTTTGTTGATATTCTAAAAATCTTTTCTTGTTGATCCCATATTGTGTAACTAGTCCGTCAAATGAAATAAATTCTGTTCCTTCTAGTATATGTTCTAAATATTTGATTCCTTCACCACTTCAATCTGAAAAGTTTATCATATTATTGTTTTGTAATATGTCAGGGTTGTTCCAGATAGGTGTATGTTTGCATGGGATTAATGAAGATGCCGTCAATTTTAGAAACTCCCACCATGCTGTCAGAGAAGAGCTGATGTTGATGCTTTTAAAGCATTCATGTCGTTGGATGTTTGAGCTGATAAATGGTAGGTCTGAGATCTCTAGATTATTGCAAAGTGCTTGTTCTACACGACGTGCTTCCTTTTCAGATGCTCATGCATCGCCGTCATACTGTCATGGAAGGCAAGTTCCATTTTGCTCATTTTGCATTGGACCTTCTTTTCTTTTGTTTTGTCAAAATGCTCCCAGACTTTTGAGTTCCATTGCCGAGTAGCCATGATAACGGAGACAGCTTCTGTACACCGTTATAAGCGTGCCACAAAACCAACCAATCACAGACTTGGATGCAAAAATTCTGATTTGCTGTTTTGGTCTCCAATCAGCTTGCTAGCTACTGTAGCTAAGCCCAGGCAAATATCCCAGAATGCATTTCATCCACAACTCAAATTGAGGCAGTGGTGGAGGAACGCAGAATTTGAAATATACATATTTCTTTCTGGGTCACAAAAAAAAAAGATATTTTCATGATAGATTGTTGCTGTCAGGACATCACATATTTGCAAAAGTGCTCTAACATTTTCAAAGATGCCTGTTACCCACCAGCTGACCTCACAGCTGGACTGGCCATCGGGCATACTGGGCATTTGACACAAAGCTGGAGTTATTCTGTCTTTGCTGCACAGCTGCCTCTTCTCTCCTCCTCTCCCCCTCCTTCTCCTGTTGCCACTTCAATCATGAAACTGATAAATGATCAGCTGATCGGCTTTTCTTTCGCAAGTCCTGTCGGTCTTGTTTGTTTATCACCCACTTTGCGCCAAAAAGAGGAAACAAGCAGATGTCACGATGAACAACAGCAGCGTTTAAGCTTGATCAGCTGTTGTTAGAATTTATTTAATATTAATTTCTAGTATCAGCTGATGTTTGTTGGAGCCACAGCTGTAAAAGCTGCTGGTCATGATATCGGGTTGGATATGTGGTGAGAGGGAAACATCTGGGGTAAACTGTATAGAAATCATACATATATACAAACGAGACAGTGTACATCACTGTCACAACAGTGTTTGTGAAGCAGTATGTTTAAGATACATTGACAGTCTCATGACGACATGATTCAGATATAAGACGCAAATAAAGTCAATCAGACGAATGTAACATTTGTGTTAAATACTTTTGAATTTCACCCAAAACACCCTTTTTTAAAATTAAATATGTCATTTTGCATCTCACTCTCCTACCTGTGTGATCTGAGTCTGTGTGCGTTCGTGTGTGTGCGCGCTGCATGGTGACGTACGCGCGTGCATGTGTGCCCCGGTCACAGCTCCTTTCAGCATGGCCGGAGGTAAGTCATTGCCATGTTGCTCAGTTTGTTCAGACCCCAAGCTGCAATGTGAATACAGCCGAACCGCCGCATTTTTATTTGTCGTTAAGAGACTCATTCGGGATAAGTTTTGTGGAGGACAGAGTTTGCTAATATACGTTTTTAATGAGTTTTAGCCGAGAACGCAGCTGAAATGCTAGCATGCTAAGTTAGCCTGAACGCTAGAGGCTTGTGAGCGTATTCGCTGCAGTTTTTTTAACAGCGTGCACTCTTTTTTCCTTCGTCAGGAGAGGTGTACTGGCAGGCGCGTGACACACACAGAACAGACACTTATTTCTGTGTTGCAGGTATGGAGATGTTCTTATGTTTTGGAGATGCAGTCTTTCATTCATTGTTTTTATAAGTACAGTGTTGTATTGCCTGGATGGCGGTTATTAATATAATTGTACTGAAGTATAATGTTTGAACTATAAGCACTAGAATATTGGGTCCTGGTTATTGAATTGTATTTATCTGACTGTTTATTTGTTTTTGAATTATTTTGTTTATTGTTCTTACAAGTTGTTTTTAATGATTTTTCAGTGACATGTTATTTATTTTATGCTTTTTGTTTTTGAGGGCTTAAGTTAATGTTTTAAAACAATTTGTTGTATTAGATTTATTATATTATTGTGGTGTTAATGAAGCTGCAGGCACAGCTCCTTTCAGCATGGCCGGAGGAGAGGTGTACTGGCAGTCGCGTGACACACAGATCAGACACTTATTTCTGTGTTGCAGATGTGCAGTAAAGAGCCAAAGACCCAAGTGCTGTCTCCTGCCTCTTACTTTCACGCCAGAACACAACGCAATGACGGGTGTAACACATGAACGGGTTACACGAACAGGAAGCTCAAACTGTTTAAAAACATGAATTCAAACTCCAGCATAAGAAAGCAAACAGCAAAACTTTATTTATACAGGCAGAAACACAAAATGCTGCTCAAAGCAGAAGCTAGCACAGACAAGAACCTCAGTAATCAGATTGTAAACACTGATCATGTGATTCAACATGTTATTCCAGCATTAAAGGTAAAAACAGCTTCAGTTATATTGTTGGAAACAGATGCCGGTCACAGATAACTTGAGGTGTTGCTCTTCAACCTGTAAATGTGGTTCAGCATCTACAGGTTGGAGCTTCACATATTTCCTGGTTTGTGCATGCTCATTATTAGTGCACTAATAATGAGCAGCCCAGAGACTTACTGAGGTCCCAGACTCTGCTTCAGTCCATCCAATGTCCTGCTCAGCTTCTAGTCAGAGTCCAGGTTTTAATAAGAACTAAAGTCCAGTTTCCAACACACACATGAAGATCACAATAATGACACTGTCAGTGGTCTTTGAGATTTATTAGAAATCTGTCTTATCTTAAGTTCAGCTCTGTGAAAAGGCATGGATCCGCCTCACAGAGAGCATCGATCAGAAGTGAGGTGGCTGTACTTCCTTTTCGTCGCACTGTGTCAATAACGTCTCGTGCTTTATCATCTTTTCCCTGCTGTGATATGACTGATTCCATCTCCTGATCATTGATAATATGCTGCTCCAGGAGTTTATCCAGAAGTTTCTTTAAAACAGGTTCAGACACTCTGTCAATAAACTGTGAGCGAACTGTGAGCAGCCTCTCGTCTGCCGGGACTCCGGACTCATCTGGGACATTTCTCATTAAGGTTTCTGTTCTTGGTGCTGAAGGAACAAAGAAAGATAGACATTTAACAGCACTCTGAACTGAGGATGAAAAGAGAAGTATGATTTCAGTTTAAGTTTTATAGAATATAAAATAAAAAGTTTGTAGGGTAATTTCTGCTGGTATTTGGCAGGAATCTTACCTGGCAGGCAAACAGATGATTTCCAGATTTCATTCCCCTCTTGGTCTTTGACTATCAGAGTCACAAACCCTGAATTTGTATTCAGGAAAACTTGAAATGTTGGATGGTAATTTGGGCCAGACTTTGAGCGAAACTGTGTTTGCTAAACAACAACAGAAAGGTGCCATTTTCATGACGAGTGGGTTATCCAGGACTTTCATTTCAGCAGCATATAGTTTCTAACTGCTGACTCACCTTCGGCTGTATTATCCTGCTCTCAGGGTCACAGTGGACACTGTACCTTTGACCGAAGCTGAAAAGACAGTCAGCAGGGGTCTGGAGGTATTCAGCATCATCGTGTTGTTGGGCAGACACCTGCAGTGACAGGACAGTTTATTATGCTGGTAACATTAATAAGTCTATTCACCTGTAGAGCTTATTTAAACATATCAGGTGTAGAATATCATGTGTCAGTATGAATCAAAAACAATCATTCTTGAGATAGAATAGCTTTGCAGAGAAAAAAAAGCTCCATGATTTTATTTTTATCAGTGAAGTGTCAGATCTGACATTATGGGTCACAAACATCAAATGTTGACAGCTTAGGGTCATTACTTGGAGTGAATAAAGAAGAGCAGTGATTGGTCAACAATGTGGGTAAGAAAAGTTAAATGGAGCCTGACTCTTTGTCTCAGGTAATCAGAGTGGAGTGATCAGTAAACCTGTACATAACTTTAGTTTATTATCAGAAAGCTACTGAAAATCATTTGGATTCTGAGAGGACTACAGAGTGAAGATGATGAAACTATTTACCTCTGACAATGGGATATTTTCCTGGAGTAGAAACACGTTGATTCTTGCAGGCTCTGAAGGTCGGAAGAACAGCAGAACTTGGCCATTTACTGTTATGTTCAGGAGCCGCTTAAAAGACCGGATGATGCCCCACCCAGAGAGGTGAGGAACCTTCACAACCACATGGGTGGCAGTGATCTCCAGCGGCTCCAAGATGCTCATCCCATCATCAGAGATGTGGGCAACAGACAGCAGGCCATCAACACACAGCGCTGTGAAAGGAAAGAGCTTTTCATTCTGAGAGTTCAGATTTACTTCTCACCTTATCTGAGGATTACATCTCCTGCAAACAAGTTCACCTCCATCCTTTTTTGTTATAAATGTGAACAGCCCAAAACTTTTGCATTATTTATTACATAAAGCTCAGAACTAGGCATCAGTTATGTTACACGTTTGTGCAGTTATATATGTTCTTGGTTTGTAATTCATTTGAAAGCCTGATGCTTAACATTGTCCACCCCAGCTGTGAAACTCAGAAACCAGTCTTACTTGTTATCATCTATCGTCCACCTGGGCCTTACACAGAGTTTCTGTCTGATTTCTTAGACTTTATATCTAATTTAGTTTTGAGCTCAGATAAAATAATTATTGTGGGTGATTTTAACATCCATGTAGATGCTAAAAATGACAGCCTCAACATGGCATTTAATCTGTTATTAGACCCAATTGGTTTCTCTCAAAATGTAAAAGAACCCACCCACCACTTTAATCACACTCTAGATCTTGTTTTAACATATGGCATAGAAACTGAACATTTAACAGTGTTTCCTGAAAACCCTCTCCTGTCTGATCATTTCCTGATAACATTTACATTTACAATAATTGATTACACAGCAGTGGAGAGTAGACTTTATCAAAGTAGATGTCTTTCTGAAAGCGCTATAACTAGGTTTAAGAATATAATCCACCCACTGTTATCATCTTCAATGCCCTGTACCAACACAGAGCAGAGCAGCTATCTGAACGCTACCCCAACAGAGGTCGATCATCTTGTTAATAATTTCACCTCCTCACTACGTACGACTCTGGATACTGTAGGTCCAACAATCCCTTTAACGTTAACTAGTAATGACTTCATGAACTTCTTCACAAATAAAATTTTTATCATTAGAGAAAAAATTACCAGTAATCATCCCACAGGTGTAATATTATCTACAGCTACTCTTAGTACCATTGATGTTAAGTTAGACTCTTTTTCTCCAATTGATCTTTCTGAGTTAACTTCAATAATTACTTCCTCCAAACCATCAACGTGTCTTTTAGACCCCATTCCTACAAAACTGCTCAAAGAAGTCCTGCCATTAATTAATTCTTCGATCTTAAATATGATCAACCTATCTCTAATGATCGGCTATGTACCACAGGCCTTCAAGCTAGCTGTAGTTAAACCTTTACTCAAAAAGCCATCTCTAGACCCAGCAGTCTTAGCTAATTATAGGCCAATCTCCAACCTCCCTTTCATATCAAAAATCCTTGAAAGAGTAGTTGTCAAACAGCTAACAGATCATCTGCAGAGGAATGGTTTATTTGAAGAGTTTCAGTCAGGTTTCAGAGCTCAGCACAGCACAGAAACCTTTAGTGAAGGTTACAAATGATCTTCTTATGGCCTCTGACAGTGGACTCATTTCTGTGCTTGTCCTGCTAGACCTTAGTGCAGCATTCGATACTGTCGACCATAATATCCTATTAGAGCGATTAGAACATGCTGTAGGTATTACTGCACTGCAGTGGTTTGTATCATATCTATCTAATAGACTCCAATTTGTGCATGTAAATGGAGAGTCCTCTTCACACACTGAGGTTAATTATGGAGTTCCACAGGGTTCAGTGCTAGGACCAATTCTGTTTACATTATACATGCTTCCCTTAGGCAGTATTTTAGAAGACATAGCATACATTTTCACTGCTATGCTGATGACACCCAGCTTTATCTATCCACGAAGCCAGATAACACACACCAATTAGTTAAACTGCAGGAATGTCTTAAAGACATAAAGACCTGGATGGCCACTAACTTTCTGCTTCTTAATTCAGATCAAACTGAGGTTATTGTACTCGGCCCTGAAAAGCCTAGAAATATGGTATCTAACCAGATTCTTACTCTGGATGGCATTACCTTGGCCTCCAGTAACGCTGTGAGGAACCTTGGAGTCATTTTTGACCAGGACATGTCCTTCAAGGCACATATTAAACAAATATGTTAGACTGCTTTCTTCCATTTTTGCAACATCTCTAAAATTAGAAATATCCTGTCTCAGAGTGATGCTGAAAAACTAGTTCATGCATTTATTACTTCCAGGCTGGACTACTGTAATTCATTATTATCAGGATGTCCTAAAAACTCACTGAAAAGCCTTCAGTTAATCCAAAATGCTGCAGCTAGAGTACTGACAGGGACTAGAAAGAGAGAGCATATTTCTCCTGTTTTGGCTTCCCTTCATTGGCTTCCTGTTAAGTCCAGAATTCAAAATCCTGCTCCTCACATACAAGGTCTTAAATAATCAGGCCCCATCTTATCTTAATGACCTTGTAGTACCATATCACCCTATTAGAGCACTTCGCTCTCGCTCTGCAGGCCTACTTGTTGTTCCTAGAGTATTTAAAAGTAGAATGGGAGGCAGAGCCTTCAGTTTTCAGGCCCCTCTTCTGTGGAACCAGCTTCCAGTTTGGATTCAGGAGACAGACACTATCTCTACTTTTAAGATTAGGCTTAAAACGTTCCTTTTTGCTAAAGCATATAGTTAGGGCTGGACCAGGTGACCCTGAATCCTCCCTTAGTTATGCTGCAATAGACATAGGCTGCCGGGGGATTCCTATGATCCATTGAGTTTTTCCTTTCCAGTCACCTTTCTCACTCACTATGTGTTAATAGACCTCTCTGCATTGAATCATATCTGTTATTAACCTCTGTCTCTCTTCCACAGCATGTCTTTATCCTGTCTTCCTTCTCTCACCCCAACCGGTCGCAGCAGAGGGCCCCGCCCCTCCCTGAGCCTGGTTCTGCCGGAGGTTCCTTCCTGTTAAAAGGGAGTTTTTCCTTCCCACTGTCGCCAAAGTGCTTGCTCATAGGGGGTCATATGATTGTTGGGTTTTTCTCTGTATCTATGAAGCGCCTTGAGGCAACTTATGTTGTGATTTGGCGCTATATAAATAAAATTGAATTGAATTGAATTATAAATAAACTGCATTGTGGTTATTTGTATGATAAAGAACAGTTCATATTAGCTGAGCACCACACAGTAACACAGATGTTTCACAGCACAGTGCTCACCCTCCTTTGTTTCACAGTGTGGCAGGTGGAGCTCCCAGACTGCATCCTCAGAGCATGTGATGTTAAACAGCGGCCCTGCAGCTGTTTTTCCAGCTGATTGAAGGAGGCTCTCATCCCATTGGACAGTCCTGTACAACAGCTCCGCCTCCTGAGCCATAACAAACACTAGTCTGGTCAGAGTACACTGGAACACACCTGGACCAGGACACCTGAACCTGTAGGACACAGAAGGGCTGAAGCACTCCAACCAGCCTGTACGAGCTGAGGTCTGATCACCTCCAGCTGTATCACGCGTCTTGTCACATCATTACATACATGTTATCAACCTAATGTGAAATTAGAAGCACCTGTAGGTGATGTGTGTGAATTCAGTTTGTACTTGAGGGGTGAAGCTTGATGGAGGCTGGAATTAAGAGAGGAAATACATCAGCTGTTTAAAGCAGCAATAAACAAGTAAACGGTGAACAAACTATACAGAGTACACCCATCCATCCATCATCCATCCATTTTCTTCCGCTTTATCTGGGGTCGCGGGGGCAGCAGCCTAAGCAAAGAGGCCCAGACCTCCCTCTCCCCAGCCACCTCCTCCAGCTTATCCGGGGGAATACCAAGGCGTTCCCAGGCGAGCCAAGAGATATAATCTCTCCAGCATGTCCTGGGTCTGCCCCGGGGCCTCCTCCCGGTGGGACATGCCCAAACACCTCACCCATGATGCGCCCAGGGAGCATCCTTGTCAGACGCCCAAACCACCTCTGCTGGCTCCTTTCGATGTGGAGGAGCAGCGGCTCTACTCTGAGCCCCTCTCGGATGGCTAAACCTCTCACCCTATCTCTAAGGGAGAGGCCAGCCACCCTTCGGAGGAAGCTCATTTCTGCTGCTTGTATTCGCAACCTCGTTCTTTCAGTCATTACCCAAAGTTCGTGGCCATAGGTGAGGGTAGAAACATAGATGGACCACACAGCTAGTGGCGTGTGCCCCTAGGCACACAGAGTACACATCAGGTGTTATCTGTACACACTTTCAAAACTGCGAGTAACATACTGACAATGACACAGAATCTTAAACCTGATTGGTTGTCTGCCCTGTGCTTTAACACATCTGACACAATTTCTGTGCTGAAGGCCTCTTTTTTGTATCACAAGACAATCAGATCCACATGCTTTTCTCTCACCTTAATGTGCTTTATGTCATCTTTAGACAAATATAGCTCTGTGTCTAATGAGTCTGGATTTAGTCCGACCTCAGAGTAACCTGATGAGAGACAAACATCGAATAATTCAGGATTTCCTGGAACTCTAACTGGTGCTGTTTACAATCATATTAGTTTTTTAGTGGTTTTCTGATCAAATACAAACTGTCTGTGAGGGATTTCTCTTTCTTCCTTAAGGACCCATCATCTTCTTCAGCTGCAGCCTTCTCACTCACTAAAAAGATTTTAAAAAGTATTAAAATATTTTGACCAAAACCAGTACCTAAAAACACATCCTTAAAAACCCCCATAATTTATAGATTTTTGCAGAATGAAATAAGCACAAACGAGTGATATGCTGTTGATGAAATAGTGATGAATGTGACACAGAGTCTGAGTACTCACTGGTTTTGTCTATGGAAGATTTAAAAGTCTTGTCATCAACCCTGCAGAGAGCAACGGTAAAACACAACTGATTAATGGTGTACTAAGCCTAGCCAGAGAAGAAGAAAACAGACTTTACCATGAAGATCCTCAGTGTGGATCAATATAATATCAGCCTGATGCCTGCAGTTTAGTGTCAGCACAACTTTCACATCATATTCATCTCAGCACAACTAAAACATGCTGACTGACCTCAGAGTTTCAAGTCCACATCCTGGACTCTCCAGAAAACCACACAGATGCTTCACTCCTGAATCCAGCAGGTTGTTCAGGCTCAGGTCCAGCTGTCTCAGATGGGAGGGGTTGGACTTCAGTGCTGCTGCCAGATAATCACAGCTGATTTCTGACAAACCACAGCGACTCAATCTGTATAAAGAATGAAAGATGCAAGTTTATTAGACAAAGTGTGAGCTTGAAATCATTCAGTGTTTCATCATCTGTTCAGAGCTGAAGAAGGTTCAGAATGTAGAAGTTTAGAAAATGGAAACTCCAAACAGCTGAAGCCAACAGGAAGCAGCTTCAAACAAACACAACAAGAGAAAAAACTCTGAATGTTTCACATTAAAGTTGTACATTTCTCATAAAAACAGGACAAAGACTTGAAAAAGTCGTGTTTTTCCTTCCAGGAACCACAAGGCTTCACTTTTAAAGGTGAAGTGTGAAAGAAATGGACATATTTGAAGTCCAACACCTTTTTCCAGTCACATTTCCAGGACGCACTGGATGACGCAGACTGGGACATGTTTCAGCGCAGCTCTGATGACATCAACATGTTTACCGAAGCGGTTGTGGGATTTATCGGGAAACTAGCGGACGACACAGCAGAAAGAACTATCATCCGAACGTTTCCCAACCAGAAGCCGTGGGTGGATAAAAACATCCGCGACGCTCTGAGATCACGCACCGCTGCCTACAATAAAGGGCTTGTCTCTGGTAATATGGACCTATACAAGGCTGCGTCCTACAACATGCGCAGCGCGGTCCGAAAGGCAAAGCGGAGCTACGGGGAAAAACTAGAGTCACAGCTACAACAGTGCGACTCTAGGAGCCTGTGGAAAGGACTGCGGACTATAACGGACTATAAACGACCAGCTTCTTCAATGATGAATGCAAATGCTTCACTGGCTGATGAGCTGAACACGTTTTATGCTCGCTTCGACGCCGCAGCAATTAAAACAACAAACGGCTGCGCCCGCTCGGAGTGCACCAGTGAAGAAAATGCATTCGTCATCACAGAGCATGCCGTGAGGAACACCTTCAGGAGGGTGAACACCAGGAAGGCAGCAGGACCAGATGCAATCCCTGGCCGGGTCCTTAGAGCCTGCGCTGATCAACTAGCACCGGTGTTCACGGAGATATTCAACCTCTCCCTGGCCCAAGCTGTGGTTCCCACGTGCTTCAAACAGTCCATTATTGTCCCTGTTCCAAAGAAACAACAGCCCGCTTGCCACAATGACTACCGTCCAGTAGCACTGACTTCAATTTTGATGAAGTGTTTTGAAAGACTGATGAGAGATCACATCACTTCTTCACTTCCTGCCACCATCGACTCACTTCAGTTTGCTTACCGGACTAATCGTTCCACAGACGATGCCATATCTCACCTGCTCCACACATCCCTAAGTCACCTGGACACTGGCAGAGGGAATTATGTTAGGATGCTGTTCGTGGACTACAGTTCAGCATTCAACACAATAATTCCCTCTAAGCTTTTCACCAAGTTGACGGATCTAGGACTCAGCTCATCACTGTGTCAGTGGATCCTCAACTTCCTCACAGACAGACCCCAATCAGTGAGGGTGGGAAAACAAGTCTCCCCCTCCATCTCACTCAGCACTGGAGTGCCTCAGGGCTGTGTTTTAAGCCCCCTGCTGTACTCACTGTACACTTATGACTGTGTAGCCACATCCGACACCACCTCTATTGTCAAGTTTGCTGACGACACTGCTGTTGTGGGCCTGAGCTCCGACAACATCGAGACGGCCTACCTGGAGGAGATTAGGAACCTGGAGACCTGGTGCCAGGAGAATAACCTCCTCCTAAACATCAGCAAGACTAAGGAGCTGATCGTGAACTTCACTACAAAGCAGGCGAGGAATTACAAACCCCTCATCATCAGTGGCACGCCAGTGGAGAGAGTGGACAGTTTCCGATACCAGGGTGTCCACATCACTCAGGACCTGTCATGGTCCTGTCACATCAACACCCTGGTTAAGAAAGCCCGTCAGCGTCTCTTCTTCCTCAGAAGACTTAGAGACTTCCATCTGCCACTGAAGGTGCTCAAGAACTTCTACTCCTGCACCATCGAGAGCGTCCTGACGGCAAACATCTGCACCCTGTTTGGGAACAGCACCAAGCAGGACAGACGAGATCTGCAAAGGGTGGTGCGCTCGGCAGAACGCATCATTCAATCAGAGCTCCCTGACCTGCTGTCCATCTACACCAAGCGGTGCAAGTCCAAAGCTAGGAAGATTATGATGGACCTCTCCCATCCCAACAATGGACTCTTCTCACTGTTGAGGTCTGGGAAGCGCTTCCGCTCCCTTAAGGCCAAAACAGAGAGAATGAGGAGGAGCTTCTTCCCCCAGGCTATTCGGGGCCTGAACCAGGTGTAGGACTGGACTCTCCCAAACACGTCACTATAAGACTGGACTCTCACACACGTCACCACACGCACCACCACACATTTCCTATAATCCTATAATTCCTATAATTTATAATCCTTATCTTTATAATCTCTTCTGCTATTTGCACATTCTTTAATGTAAATTCCTAAGTTAATTTGTAAATTTTTGTAGTAAACTGTAAATTGTAAATATTGTAAAACTTTTCTTCTGTCATTTAATGGTCGGGCATTGTACAGCTACAAGCATTTCACCCCCATGTCATACTGTGTATGGTTGTGTGTGTGTGACAACTAAAATTTGAATTTGAATTTGAATTATTAAAGCAGACAAACTACAAGCTCATTTTCATTCCAACAAGTCATCTTCTGACCTGGACTAACAACACTGGTCTCTATGTGCAGCTGGCTGTGAGACCAGTGCTCAGGGAGCATCTACAAAGTGCAACACTGAAAGAACATCACACACTCATTTGCTTCCAGCACTTTCACACAAACATCTACTGTCATTATTGTCACCAAACTCTGTGCATCCTTTATTGCAAATTCAAATAGGATCAAATGGTCAGACAAAAGAGGGTTATGAGGAAATATGATGAAATGTTGTGTATTAGCAGCAAGTTATTGAATCATTTTCCTCAGAAACCAAACAAAATGATTGACAAACATGTTTTTACAAACTCAGTGTTGGACTTGGATCAGCAGGATAAGCTGATGTTTAAAGGCATTTGAGTCTCGCTGTATGAGAGTCCAGTTATTACTCAATATTTATGGATGATGTTCTTTCAGTGTTGCACTTTGTAGACGCTCCCTAAGCCTCACAGCCAGCTGCACATGGACCAGCTGACATTACCCAGCATTAGAGGTGGGTGTAAAAAAATGGATTTTCCTATTTAAATGGTTTTAATTTGAATAAAGCGATGTTGATTCATTCAATCCTGAATTGATTTTTAATATAAATGTATTTTGCCAGAATCTCAGGTTAAAGCTCCCAAAAGTATTTCAACAACAACCAACCAGATAAAACAGTAAATGAGAGCAGCTAAACACACAAAGATGGAAACACAGAGCGTGGATCGTTCACTCGACGGCACGTACACGGACACGCCGTCGGGGCTGAAAGTGGACAGCTCACAGATCCTGAAGCTGCAGGTTTCATCTGTCTCCAACCAAAACTGACTGAACCAGCAGCAGAAGAAGATCCAAACTACGCTTTACGTTTGATGAACATCGTCATGAATTCTCTCTGACTTTGACGTTTACTTCCTGCACAGCTCTCTCTCTCTCAGTGTACTTCAAGAACAGTTTACCTTCAAAAATCTGTTTCCTGCATTATTCACTGCTTATTACGCACCAGTCTGCTGTTGTGTTCACTGCTGTCGGCCTCCGAAAACAAAGCCTCATTTCTGCTGTTCAATACTGAAGAAATTTCAACATTTTAAAATGATGACAGACTACAAACTCTCAGCTGTGTCTGTAATCAAACCTCTGTAACTTTGCTTCACTTCAGCAGCATCAGCTCATGTTCACATGTTGATTCATGGTTTGCTTCAGTTTTTGATGGACTGCAGAATATTTTGAAGGTTATCTGCTATAAAAAGCCAGAACAGGAAAATCTGCTTCATGTGTTTCTGTTTGATCCTCAGTGACTTTGACACAAAGGCCTCTGCTGTGATGATCACACCTCTGATCAAGTCTCACAGTGTCAGCTTTGTTTTTATACATATGGATATGTGCTGATAAATGATCAGAATTATAATATTTCCCACTGTCTGCTGTGTGCCGTGACCTTTGACCTGCTAAAGACAGTCAGCTGTGGATTATTCATTGTTGTGTCTGATACTTAGAACTGTGAGGAAGAACACTACACAGTTAATCAGGGTCCCCTCTCTCTGAATCAGGAAAGGTGGGCAGGCCGCGTGTGGGCCGCGGGCCATACGTTGAGTCTCAGTGTTTGAAATGTGAACATTGTTCTGCTGCAGTCAATGGACTAAACCAGAGAAGAAGAAAACAGACTTTACCATGAAGATCCTCAGTGTGGATCAGTATAATATCAGCCTGATGTCTGCAGTTTAGTGTCAGCACAACTTTCGCATCATATTCATCTCAGCACAACTAAAACATGCTGACTGACCTCAGAGTTTCAAGTCCACATCCTGGACTCTCCAGAAAACCACACAGATGCTTCACTCCTGAATCCAGCAGGTTGTTGTTCAAGCTCAGGTCCAGCTCTCTCAGAAGGGAGGGGTTGGACTTCAGTGCTGCTGCCAGATAATCACAGCTGATCTCTGACAAACCACAGCGACTCAATCTGTATAAAGAATGAAAGATGTAAGTTTATTAGACAAAGTGTGAGCTTGAAATCATTCAGTGTTTCATCATCTGTTCAGAGCTGAAGAAGGTTCAGAATGTAGAAGTTTAGAAAATGGAAACTCCAAACAGCTGAAGCCAACAGGAAGCAGCTTCAAACAAACACAACAAGAGAAAAAACTCTGAATGTTTCACATTAAAGTCGTACATTTATCATAAAAACAGGACAAAGACTTGAAAAAGTCGTGTTTTTCCTTCCAGGAACCACAAGGCTTCACTTTTAAAGGTGAAGTGTGAAAGAAATGGACATATTTGAAGTCCAACACCTTTTTCCAGTCACATTATTAAAGCAGACAAACTACAAGCTCATTTTCATTCCAACAAGTCATCTTCTGACCTGGACTAACAACACTGGTCTCTATGTGCAGCTGGCTGTGAGACCAGTGCTCAGGGAGCGTCTACAAAGTGCAACACTGAAAGAACATCACACACTCATTTGCTTCCAGCACTTTCACACAAACATCTACTGTCATTATTGTCACCAAACTCTGTGCATCCTTTATTGCAAATTCAAATGGGAATCAAATGTTCAGACAAAAGAGGGTTATGAGGAAATATGATGAAATGTTGTGTATTAGCAGCAAGTTATTGAATCATTTTCCTCAGAAACCAAACAAAATGATTGACAAACATGTTTTTACAAACTCAGTGTTGGACTTGGATCAGCAGGATAAGCTGATGTTTAAAGGCATTTGAGTCTCGCTGTATGAGAGTCCAGTTATTACTCAATATTTATGGATGATGTTCTTTCAGTGTTGCACTTTGTAGATGCTCCCTGAGCCTCACAGCCAGCTGCACATGGACCAGCTGACATTACCCAGCATTAGAGGCGGGTGTAAAAAAATGGATTTTCCTATTTAAATGGTTTTAATTTGAATAAAGCGATGTTGATTCATTCAATCCTGAATCGATTTTTAATATAAATGTATTTTGCCAGAATCTCAGGTTAAAGCTCCCAAAAGTATTTCAAAAACAAGCAAACAGATAAAACAGTAAATGAGAGCAGCTAAACACACAAAGATGGAAACACAGAGCGTGGATCGTTCACTCGACGGCACGTACACGGACACGCCGTCGGGGCTGAAAGTGGACAGCTCACAGATCCTGAAGCTGCAGGTTTCATCTGTCTCCAACCAAAACTGAGTGAACCAGCAGCAAAAGAAGATCCAAACTATGCTTTACGTTTGATGAACATTGTCATGAATTCTCTCTGACTTTGACGTTTACTTCCTGCACAGCTCTCTCTCTCTCAGTGTACTTCAAGAACAGTTTACCTTCAAAAATCTGTTTCCTGCATTATTCACTGCTTATTACGCACCAGTCTGCTGTTGTGTTCACTGCTGTCGGCCTCCGAAAACAAAGCCTCATTTCTGCTGTTCAATACTGAAGAAATTTAAACATTTTAAAATGATGACAGATTACAAACTCTCAGCTGTGTCTGTAATCAAACCTCTAACTTTGCTTCACTTCAGCAGCATCAGCTCATGTTCACATGTTGATTCATGGTTTGCTTCAGTTTTTGATGGACTGCAGAATATTTTGAAGGTTATCTGCTATAAAAAGCCAGAACAGGAAAATCTGCTTCATGTGTTTCTGTTTGATCCTCAGTGACTTTGACACAAAGGCCTCTGCTGTGATGATCACACCTCTGATCAAGTCTCACAGTGTCAGCTTTGTTTTTATACATATGGATATGTGCTGATAAATGATCAGAATTATAATATTTCCCACTGCCTGCTGTGTGCCGTGACCTTTGACCTGCTAAAGACAGTCAGCTGTGGATTATTCATTGTTGTGTCTGATACTTAGAACTGTGAGGAAGAACACTACACAGTTAATCAGGGTCCCCTCTCTCTGAATCAGGAAAGGTGGGCAGGCCGCGTGTGGGCCGCGGGCCATACGTTGAGTCTCACTGTTTGAAATGTGAACATTGTTCTGCTGCAGTCAATGGACTAAACCAGAGAAGAAGAAAACAGACTTTACCATGAAGATCCTCAGTGTGGATCAGTATAATATCAGCCTGATGTCTGCAGTTTAGTGTCAGCACAACTTTCACATCATATTCATCTCAGCACAACTAAAACATGCTGACTGACCTCAGAGTTTCAAGTCCACATCCTGGACTCTCCAGGAAACCACACAGATGCTTCACTCCTGAATCCTGCAGGTTGTTGTTCAGGCTCAGGTCCAGCTCTCTCAGATGGGAGGGGTTGGACTTCAGTGCTGCTGCCAGATAATCACAGCTGATCTCTGACAAACCACAACGACTCAATCTGTATAAAGAATGAAAGATGTAAGTTTATTAGACAAAGTGTGAGCTTGAAATCATTCAGTGTTTCATCATCTGTTCAGAGCTGAAGAAGGTTCAGAATGTAGAAGTTTAGAAAATGGAAACTCCAAACAGCTGAAGCCAACAGGAAGCAGCTTCAAACAAACACAACAAGAGAAAAAACTCTGAATGTTTCACATTAAAGTCGTACATTTCTCATAAAAACAGGACAAAGACTTGAAAAAGTCGTGTTTTTCCTTCCAGGAACCACAAGGCTTCACTTTTAAAGGTGAAGTGTGAAAGAAATGGACATATTTGAAGTCCAACACCTTTTTCCAGTCACATTATTAAAGCAGACAAACTACAAGCTCATTTTCATTCCAACAAGTCATCTTCTGACCTGGACTAACAACACTGGTCTCTATGTGCAGCTGGCTGTGAGACCAGTGCTCAGGGAGCGTCTACAAAGTGCAACACTGAAAGAACATCACACACTCATTTGCTTCCAGCACTTTCACACAAACATCTACTGTCATTATTGTCACCAAACTCTGTGCATCCTTTATTGCAAATTCAAATGGGAATCAAATGTTCAGACAAAAGAGGGTTATGAGGAAATATGATGAAATGTTGTGTATTAGCAGCAAGTTATTGAATCATTTTCCTCAGAAACCAAACAAAATGATTGACAAACATGTTTTTACAAACTCAGTGTTGGACTTGGATCAGCAGGATAAGCTGATGTTTAAAGGCATTTGAGTCTCGCTGTATGAGAGTCCAGTTATTACTCAATATTTATGGATGATGTTCTTTCAGTGTTGCAGTTTGTAGACGCTCCCTAAGCCTCACAGCCAGCTGCACATGGACCAGCTGACATTACCCAGCATTAGAGGCGGGTGTAATAAAATGGATTTTCCTATTTAAATGGTTTTAATTTGAATAAAGCGATGTTGATTCATTCAATCCTGAATTGATTTTTAATATAAATGTATTTTGCGAGAATCTCAGGTTAAAGCTCCCAAAAGTATTTCAACAACAACCAACCAGATAAAACAGTAAATGAGAGCAGCTAAACACACAAAGATGGAAACACAGAGCGTGGATCGTTCACTCGACGGCACGTACACGGACACGCCGTCGGGGCTGAAAGTGGACAGCTCACAGATCCTGAAGCTGCAGGTTTCATCTGTCTCCAACCAAAACTTGTCACAGGCTGGGTCTCCGACCCAGCACTTTGAGTTTTCTTTGTATTGTTCTTATTTTTGAGATGTTGTTAGTTTTTGTGTTATTTCCTATTTTTTAGGCAGTTATTGTTCCTGGGTTTTCTATGTTTGAGTTCTTGCATTATTCATCACGTATTTGGTATGTTAAGTTTGTGTTGTCATGTCTAGTTTTAGTGTTTCCTGTTTTATTCTGACAGTGTCATGTGTTCTTTGGTCATTGTATTTAGTTTCACTCCTCCTGGTCCTGTCATTAGATTCATGTCAGTCAGCTGTTTCCTCATGTGTCTCCACTTCCCCTGATCACCTCATGTGTGTATTTAAGCCTTCTATTTTTTGCATGTCATTGTCAGGTCGTCTGTTTGCATCCCCATAGTGTTTCGTCATAGTTTACTCAGTGTTCATAGTTTGTCATCGCATTTTCACTGAGTTTCTTAGTCCTTTAGTTTTCTGAGTGTTCACAGTTTTCTTAGTTTTCATAGCTTCATGCTTTTTCGTGTGCCAACATCCAAATATAGGATCGTCTTCTGTTCAGCCAGCAACTCCGCCTTTCAGCATCTGCTTTTGGGTCCTGTTTCCATTCACATCGGTGCACCCCGCCGTGACAAAACTGACTGAACCAGCAGCAGAAGAAGATCCAAACTACACTTTACGTTTGATGAACATCGTCATGAATTCTCTCTGACTTTGACGTTTACTTCCTGCACAGCTCTCTCTCTCTCAGTGTACTTCAAGAACAGTTTACCTTCAAAAATCTGTTTCCTGCATTATTCACTGCTTATTACGCACCAGTCTGCTGTTGTGTTCACTGCTGTCGGCCTCCGAAAACAAAGCCTCATTTCTGCTGTTCAATACTGAAGAAATTTAAACCTTTTAAAATGATGACAGATTACAAACTCTCAGCTGTGTCTGTAATCAAACCTCTAACTTTGCTTCACTTCAGCAGCATCAGCTCATGTTCACATGTTGATTCATGGTTTGCTTCAGTTTTTGATGGACTGCAGAATATTTTGAAGGTTATCTGCTATAAAAAGCCAGAACAGGAAAATCTGCTTCATGTGTTTCTGTTTGATCCTCAGTGACTTTGACACAAAGGCCTCTGCTGTGATGATCACACCTCTGATCAAGTCTCACAGTGTCAGCTTTGTTTTTATACATATGGATATGTGCTGATAAATGATCAGAATTATAATATTTCCCACTGTCTGCTGTGTGCCGTGACCTTTGACCTGCTAAAGACAGTCAGCTGTGGATTATTCATTGTTGTGTCTGATACTTAGAACTGTGAGGAAGAACACTACACAGTTAATCAGGGTCCCCTCTCTCTGAATCAGGAAAGGTGGGCAGGCCGCGTGTGGGCCGCGGGCCATACGTTGAGTCTCACTGTTTGAAATGTGAACATTGTTCTGCTGCAGTCAATGGACTAAACCAGAGAAGAAGAAAACAGACTTTACCATGAAGATCCTCAGTGTGGATCAGTATAATATCAGCCTGATGTCTGCAGTTTAGTGTCAGCACAACTTTCACAACATATTTATCTCAGCACAACTAAAACATGCTGACTGACCTCAGAGTTTCAAGTCCACATCCTGGACTCTCCAGGAAACCACACAGATGCTTCACTCCTGGATCCTGCAGGTAGTTGTAGCTCAGGTCCAGCTGTCTCAGATGGGAGGGGTTGGACTTCAGTGCTGCTGCCAGATAATCACAGCTGATCTCTGACAAACCACAGAGACTCAATCTGTATAAAGAATGAAAGATGTAAGTTTATTAGACAAAGTGTGAGCTTGAAATCATTCAGTGTTTCATCATCTGTTCAGAGCTGAAGAAGGTTCAGAATGTAGAAGTTTAGAAAATGGAAACTCCAAACAGCTGAAGCCAACAGGAAGCAGCTTCAAACAAACACAACAAGAGAAAAAACTCTGAATGTTTCACATTAAAGTCGTACATTTATCATAAAAACAGGACAAAGACTTGAAAAAGTCGTGTTTTTCCTTCCAGGAACCACAAGGCTTCACTTTTAAAGGTGAAGTGTGAAAGAAATGGACATATTTGAAGTCCAACACCTTTTTCCAGTCACATTATTAAAGCAGACAAACTACAAGCTCATTTTCATTCCAACAAGTCATCTTCTGACCTGGACTAACAACACTGGTCTCTATGTGCAGCTGGCTGTGAGACCAGTGCTCAGGGAGCGTCTACAAAGTGCAACACTGAAAGAACATCACACACTCATTTGCTTCCAGCACTTTCACACAAACATCTACTGTCATGATTGTCACCAAACTCTGTGGATCCTTTATTGCAAATTCAAATAGGATCAAATGGTCAGACAAAAGAGGGTTATGAGGAAATATGATGAAATGTTGTGTATTAGCAGCAAGTTATTGAATCATTTTCCTCAGAAACCAAACAAAATGATTGACAAACATGTTTTTACAAACTCAGTGTTGGACTTGGATCAGCAGGATAAGCTGATGTTTAAAGGCATTTGAGTCTCGCTGTATGAGAGTCCAGTTATTACTCAATATTTATGGATGATGTTCTTTCAGTGTTGCAGTTTGTAGACGCTCCCTAAGCCTCACAGCCAGCTGCACATGGACCAGCTGACATTACCCAGCATTAGAGGTGGGTGTAATAAAATGGATTTTCCTATTTAAATGGTTTTAATTTGAATAAAGCGATGTTGATTCATTCAATCCTGAATCGATTTTTAATATAAATGTATTTTGCCAGAATCTCAGGTTAAAGCTCCCAAAAGTATTTCAACAACAACCAACCAGATAAAACAGTAAATGAGAGCAGCTAAACACACAAAGATGGAAACACAGAGCGTGGATCGTTCACTCGACGGCACGTACACGGACACGCCGTCAGGGCTGAAAGTGGACAGCTCACAGATCCTGAAGCTGCAGGTTTCATCTGTCTCCAACCAAAACTGACTGAACCAGCAGCAGAAGAAGATCCAAACTACGCTTTACGTTTGATGAACATCGTCATGAATTCTCTCTGACTTTGACGTTTACTTCCTGCACAGCTCTCTCTCTCTCAGTGTACTTCAAGAACAGTTTACCTTCAAAAATCTGTTTCCTGCATTATTCACTGCTTATTACGCACCAGTCTGCTGTTGTGTTCACTGCTGTCGGCCTCCGAAAACAAAGCCTCATTTCTGCTGTTCAATACTGAAGAAATTTAAACCTTATAAAATGATGACAGATTACAAACTCTCAGCTGTGTCTGTAATCAAACCTCTAACTTTGCTTCACTTCAGCAGCATCAGCTCATGTTCACATGTTGATTCATGGTTTGCTTCAGTTTTTGATGGAATGCAGAATATTTTGAAGGTTATCTGCTATAAAAAGCCAGAACAGGAAAATCTGCTTCATGTGTTTCTGTTTGATCCTCAGTGACTTTGACACAAAGGCCTCTGCTGTGATGATCACACCTCTGATCAAGTCTCACAGTGTCAGCTTTGTTTTTATACATATGGATATGTGCTGATAAATGATCAGAATTATAATATTTCCCACTGTCTGCTGTGTGCCGTGACCTTTGACCTGCTAAAGACAGTCAGCTGTGGATTATTCATTGTTGTGTCTGATACTTAGAACTGTGAGGAAGAACACTACACAGTTAATCAGGGTCCCCTCTCTCTGAATCAGGAAAGGTGGGCAGGCCGCGTGTGGGCCGCGGGCCATACGTTGAGTCTCACTGTTTGAAATGTGAACATTGTTCTGCTGCAGTCAATGGACTAAACCAGAGAAGAAGAAAACAGACTTTACCATGAAGATCCTCAGTGTGGATCAGTATAATATCAGCCTGATGTCTGCAGTTTAGTGTCAGCACAACTTTCACATCATATTCATCTCAGCACAACTAAAACATGCTGACTGACCTCAGAGTTTCAAGTCCACATCCTGGACTCTCCAGGAAACCACACAGATGCTTCACTCCTGAATCCTGCAGGTTGATGTTCAGGCTCAGGTCCAGCTCTCTCAGATGGGAGGGGTTGGACTTCAGTGCTGCTGCCAGATAATCACAGCTGATCTCTGACAAACCACAGCCCTCCAATCTGTATAAAGAATGAAAGATGTAAGTTTATTAGACAAAGTGTGAGCTTGAAATCATTCAGTGTTTCATCATCTGTTCAGAGCTGAAGAAGGTTCAGAATGTAGAAGTTTAGAAAATGGAAACTCCAAACAGCTGAAGCCAACAGGAAGCAGCTTCAAACAAACATAACACGAGAAAAAACTCTGAATGTTTCACATTAAAGTCATACATTTATCATAAAAACAGGACAAAGACTTGAAAAAGTCATGTTTTTCCTTCCAGGAACCACAAGGCTTCACTTTTAAAGGTGAAGTGTGAAAGAAATGGACATATTTGAAGTCCAACACCTTTTTCCAGTCACATTATTAAAGCAGACAAACTACAAGCTCATTTTCATTCCAACAAGTCATCTTCTGACCTGGACTAACACTGGTCTCTATGTGCAGCTGGCTGTGAGACCAGTGCTCAGGGACCGTCTACAAAGTGCAACACTGAAAGAACATCACACACTCATTTGCTTCCATCATCCAACCTGAAGAGGAAACAGAGACGCCTCCCCTTCAAAGTAAAAGCTGCTCCTTTTGGACACCGTATCAAAGAAAGTCTACAGTATAACATAGAAATGACAGAACAAAGTTTTGGTTGTTTTTAAATTGTGCAGAAATGAAACTACACTAAGCTCAATTATGTGACAGACATTTCATCCCATGTCAGTTTGGCCTCATCCTGGGCCGGATTATCCAGCACACACTCTGACCACAAGCCCAGGGGCCACGCACAGCTGGGCTCCATCCAAGAGACAGCAAACAAACCAACACAATAATAAAAAGCACCATGTGATCTTCTTACATCTTCAAGACAAACATAGTAAAAACATGAGCATATTTGTTTCCTGATAAAATGATGTGACAGGTAGAACAGAGTAAAGTGGTGGTGTTACAGCCTTTCTCCCCTCTGCTGCCGAGGCTGTTAGTCTCTCCCAAACTCAGCTACAGGACTTCCAAATGAATGAAAGCAGCAGAAGTGGCTTTACAAATGAAAGAGGAAGAGGAGAAGAAGAGGAGAGGGAGGCCACCCTGACCATCACTCCAGCTGAAAACATCACACTTGCATTATAGTTGGTGAGAAAATGTTGAGCAGGATGAGCTGCTGGCTAATCTGGAGGCTGTAGCAGCAGCTCACAGTCACAGTGGATTTCCACTCATGAAAAAGCTCTGGCTGCTTCATTTCTCATCTCATATCAGAGACTTTAAAGCTTCACTGAAGCTGTACTGTGATGCTTCCATATTCCAGTGAGGCCTCCATAATGATTTCAGCTGTTCTGTACACACACTGTGTGCCCTGTATGGCTCAAAGTCTCTGCAGCCTGTTTTTATCTGCTATCATCAGATCTTCATCATCCTCATTCACATCCCTCACACACTCTACAGCCTCATCAGCACTGACTTCATCTTCACTGACTGATGGAGCACAACATGAACCTGTGGAGGCTGAAACACTGTCCTGTCAAACATCTCCCCGTCACCACTCCACTTCTGTCAGCCTTTAAATGAACCCTGCTCAAGTCTGTCACTTCTGTTTGGAGCCAAAAGGAAAAACTGTTGTTCAGTCGTTTGGAAAGACAACATTTCTGAAAGCACTCAAACTTCTTCACATTTGTCTTCAGACACATCCTGAACATTTAGGAACTAAAGAAAGTTTCAAACATCAATCAAAGACCTGAAATATAGAAAAACAACAAATAGCCGCAGTCAGTGAACTCACCTCAGAGTCTCCAGTCGACGGTTTGGACTCTCCAGTCCAGCACACAGAAGCTTCACTGCTGAATCCTGCAGCTTGTGGTTTCTACTCATGTCCAGCTCTCTCAGATGGGAGGGGTTGGACTTCAGAGCTGAGGCCAGATAATCACAGCTGATCTCTGACAAACCACAGTCCATCAATCTGTATAAAGAATGAAAGATGTAAGTTTATTAGACAAAGTGTGAGCTTGAAATCATTCAGTGTTTCATCATCTGTTCAGAGCTGAAGAAGGTTCAGAATGTAGAAGTTTAGAAAATGGAAACTCCAAACAGCTGAAGCCAACAGGAAGCAGCTTCAAACAAACACAACAAGAGAAAAAACTCTGAATGTTTCACATTAAAGTCGTACATTTCTCATAAAAACAGGACAAAGACTTGAAAAAGTCGTGTTTTTCCTTCCAGGAACCACAAGGCTTCACTTTTAAAGGTGAAGTGTGAAAGAAATGGACATATTTGAAGTCCAACACCTTTTTCCAGTCACATTATTAAAGCAGACAAACTACAAGCTCATTTTCATTCCAACAAGTCATCTTCTGACCTGGACTAACAACACTGGTCTCTATGTGCAGCTGGCTGTGAGACCAGTGCTCAGGGAGCGTCTACAAAGTGCAACACTGAAAGAACATCACACACTCATTTGCTTCCATCATCCAACCTGAAGAGGAAACAGAGACACCTCCTGTTAGGTTTTGTATTGTTGATTGTCATTTATGCTTAGAAATATTTAACCATATATGCTTAGAGGTGTATAATCAATTGTGTCGTGATAGTCTGCAAACTTTGTGTGTATTAGAGACCACTCTGGGAGCATTGGAAGAGGTCGTACCTTGTCTTATTGTTTTATGGTAGGATTAACGTAGCTACGTCTGTTCTAGTTTAAGTGCTTTAACTGCTGGACTTCCTCACCGTATTATCTAGGGTGAGTCTACCCTCTTCCTGACCAAGGATGTTTGCTTTTGTGCTTTTATGTTATATGACCCTTTGATCAGCAACACACACACACACACACACACACACACACACACACACACACACACACACACACACACACACACACACACACACACACACACAGTACTCTTTGTTTGCATGTGGACGTCATATGTTAATGACCCTATGCATATTCATGTAACCACAATAAAAGGAGTGCTATGGGGAGCCTGGCTGAGAGTCTGATGGAGGTCAAGTGGTGGGACGCCACTTGGCTCTAGGCAGGTCTCCCTCATGCATGAGTAAACCAGAGAACTTTGGTGCCTTGTGTCTTGCTTTGCTGTGTAATTATATTGTCTTCAACGTTCCAGCGAATAGGTTCAAGCTACAAACCTATCACCTCCCCTTCAAAGTAAAAGCTGCTCCTTTTGGACACAGTATCAAAGAAAGTCTACAGTATAACATAGAAAAGACAGAACAAAGTTTTGGTTGTTGTTAAATTGTGCAGAAATGAAACTACACTAAGCTCAATTATGTGACAGACATTTCATCCCATGTCAGTTTGGCCTCATCCTGGGCCGGATTATCCAGCACACACTCTGACCACAGGCCCAGGGGCCACGCACAGCTGGGCTCCATCCAAGAGACAGCAAACAAACCAACACAATAATAAAAAGCACCATGTGATCTTCTTACATCTTCAAGACAAACATAGTAAAAACATGAGCATATTTGTTTCCTGATAAAATGATGTGACAGGTAGAACAGAGTAAAGTGGTGGTGTTACAGCCTTTCTCCCCTCTGCTGCCGAGGCTGTTAGTCTCTCCCAAACTCAGCTACAGGACTTCCAAATGAATGAAAGCAGCAGAAGTGGCTTTACAAATGAAAGAGGAAGAGGAGAAGAAGAGGAGAGGGAGGCCACCCTGACCATCACTCCAGCTGAAAACATCACACTTCCATTAAAGTTGGTGAGAAAATGTTGAGCAGGATGAGCTGCTGGCTAATCTGGAGGCTGTAGCAGCAGCTCACAGTCACAGTGGATTTCCACTCATGAAAAAGCTCTGGCTGCTTCATTTCTCATCTCATATCAGAGACTTTAAAGCTTCACTGAAGCTGTACTGTGATGCTTCCATATTCCAGTGAGGCCTCCATAATGATTTCAGCTGTTCTGTACACACACTGTGTGCCCTGTATGGCTCAAAGTCTCTGCAGCCTGTTTTTATCTGCTATCATCAGATCTTCATCATCCTCATTCACATCCCTCACACACTCTACAGCCTCATCAGCACTGACTTCATCTTCACTGACTGATGGAGCACAACATGAACCTGTGGAGGCTGAAACACTGTCCTGTCAAACATCTCCCCGTCACCACTCCACTTCTGTCAGCCTTTAAATGAACCCTGCTCAAGTCTGTCACTTCTGTTTGGAGCCAAAAGGAAAAACTGCTGTTCAGTCGTTTGGAAAGACAACATTTCTGAAAGCACTCAAACTTCTTCACATTTGTCTTCAGAAACATCCTGAACATTTAGGAACTAAAGAAAGTTTCAAACATCAAAGACCTGAAATATAGAAAAACAACAACAGCCGCAGTCAGTGAACTCACCTCAGAGTCTCCAGTCGACAGTTTGGACTCTCCAGTCCAGCACACAGAAGCTTCACACCTGAATCCTGGAGGTTGTAGTTTCTACTCATGTCCAGCTCTGTCAGATGGGAGGGGTTGGACTTCAGAGCTGAGGCCACAACTTCACAGTGAGACTCTGAGAGTCGACACTGAGTCAGTCTGTGATGATAGAAAATATAAAATGTGTTATTATAAAAGCAGAAAATCTGCATTATAAACACAGACTGAATGTATATGAAGACAAAACAGAGTGAGGTCATAATCTGATGAATCTGCTCTTCACATCTGTGCTTCAGCTCCTCTTACTGTGTTTGACATGACACAACGATTGAGTCTCTCTCAGACCTGCAGACTTTTAATGAGAATCTTTGTTTGGCTTTAATCTGCAGATGAAGGAGGAAGATGGTGTCACATTTAGGCTTCCATAATGTCCACAGTCTGTCACTGAGATCTGATCCAGAGTCAGAGTGAAGACACACATTTGGACTGTTTCCTGTTTTGACTCCAGAACATTTTGAATGAGTTCAGCTCAGTGAAGAGTTCCAGCTGGAAAGATGATCTCTGTTTGCTACCTGCTGTCAGGTACGACTGTTCACGTCCACACGCAGGAAAAACCTGCTGACTGTTACCAAACGGAGCAGAAATCTCATCACTGGACAATAATGATGAATGAACTCAGAGCTGCTGATATCAGATCTGATTTCAGGGGAACTAAACACAGAAATGATTGGCTCATTTGAGCTTTCTGAGCCATTATCTGCTGGTGTGTCGCTAGTTGGCAGAAAATGATTTGTATTCCTGTTCAGGGCTTCAGTGTTTATGAGTCCAGATCCAGGTGACAGCAAGTCAAAATGATGTTACCTGTCTGTGTCCAGCAGCAGCCTGTATTCACTTTGAATATTGTTATAACCTGACATGGATCAGTTTGTCTTTGATTGGTTTGTAAATGTCACTGTTTCCATTGGACCTGAGTGACGTACAAAGACAGAGAGGGAGAGAAAGGAGAGAGAGGATGGAGACAGCAAAGAGAGAGCAAACACAAACAGGTGAGAGTGGACAGGTGACCAAGGTCAGCAACCAATCAGAGAGCTTCTGTTTGACCCACAGTCACTGATGATGACTGCACATAACCAAGCAGTGTGTTACTCTGATATCAAATATGGATCCTGCTCTTATAATAATGATCATCAGATGATATTATTGTGTTATTTTGTAGCTGAATACGATGTTTGTGTGATTATCAGTGAAAGAAGCAGTGAGGAGGATGGAGAGAGAGAGAGGACAGAGGCTGAAGTTAGAAACACTAAAAGGATTTTTCATGGATTTCATGGATGATTTGAGTGATTTCCAGCAGGACACTTAAACATGTCAGTGGACGTCCTAAAGAACATATTCACTGATATGAAACGTGTCATTGAACAGGATTAATATCAGTGGAAACATGGTGGAAACAGCTGTGACTGCATGGATGTGACACACTTCAAATCTGTTCTCCACTCTTGGATTTGGGATCCATGGAGCTGCTGCTGAGTCTGTACAATAAAGGAATGGTGTGGAAGGTTGCAGCGTACGGACACAAACACTTTGTGGTTACAATCTGATTTTATTTTCAACATTAAACTACTAACCTACACTGATCAATGATGTTAATGATCACATCTGGACTCACCCAGCCTTTCTGCAGTTCCTCACAGCTGGAATCAGTCTCTGTCGTCCCTGCTCTGATGTGTTGTACTTCTGCAGGTCCAACTCATCCAGAACCTCCTCTGACATCTGCAGCATGAAGGCCAGAGCTGAGCACTGGATCTCAGAGAGTTCCTTCTTTGATCTGTTCTCTGACTTCAGGAACTCTTGGATCTCCTGAAATAATGAGAGGTCGTTCATCTCCATCAGACAGTGGAAGATGTTGATGCTTCTGTCAGGAGAGATTTCATCACTGTTCATCTTCTTCAGGTTGTTGATGACTCTCTGGATGGTTCCTGGACTGATCTCTGTCTGACCCAGCAGACCTACTAAGAGTCTCTGGTTGGACTCCAGACAGAGGCCATGAAGGAAGCGAACAAACAGGTCCAGGTGGCCATTTTCACTCTGGAGGGATTTATACATGGCTCTGCTCAGGAAATCATCCAGAGAGGACTTGTTGTATTTTTTTCCCAAAAAGTTCTTCAGCACCTTTGTCTTCCTGTTGGTGTGACAGTGGAACTTGTAGACAGCAGCCAGAAACTCCTGAATGCTCAGATGAACAAAGCAGTAGACTGGTTTCTGGAAGATCACACACTCTCTTTTGAAGATCTCTGTACAAACTCCTGAGTACACCGAGGCCTCTGTCACATCCAGACCACACTGCTCCAGGTCTTCTTGGTAGAACATGATGTTTCCTTTCTCCAGATGTTCAAACGCCAGCCTCCCCAGCTTCAGAAGAACTTTCCTATCAGCCTTCGTCAGCTCCTGTGGACTCGTCTCACGTCCCTCATGGTACTTGTTCTTCTTCCTCTTTGTCTGAACCAGCAGGAAGTGTGAGTACATGTCAGTCAGGGTCTTGGGCAGCTCTCCTCTCTGCTCTGTAGTCAACATGTGCTCCAGAACTGTAGCAGTGATCCAGCAGAAGACTGGGATACTACACATGATGTGGAGGCTCCTGGATGTCTTCATGTGGGAGATGATTCTGCTGGACAGCTCTTCATCACTGAATCTCCTCCTGAAGTACTCCTCCTTCTGGGCGTCAGTGAAGCCTCGTACTTCTGTTAGCCTGTCAACACATGTAGGAGGGATCTGATTGGCTGCTGCGGGTCGGGAAGTTATCCAGACGAGAGCCGAGGGAAGCAGATTCCCCTGGATGAGGTTTGTCAGCAGCTGGCTGACCGATGACTTCTGTGTGACATCAGACAGCAGCTTCCTGTTGGTGAAATCCAATGAAAGTCTGCTTTCATCCAGGCCGTCAAAGATGAACAAAAGCTGAGAGACAGCCAGCTTCTCTGCTGTGACCTTCTGTAATGTTGGATGGAAAACATGGAGCAGCTCCAGAAGACTGTACTGCTCATCTCTGATCAGGTTCAGCTCCCTGAATGAAAGCAGAACCACCACACTGACATGTTGGTTCTCCAAGCCCTCTGCCCAGTCCAGAGTGAACTTCTGCACTGAGAAGGTTTTTCCAACACCAGCCACGCCGTTGGTCAGAACCACTCTGGTGGATCTCTGTTGGTCAGGTAAGGCTTTAAAGATGTCCTGGCACCTGATTGGAGCGTCATGGAGGGCGTCCATCTTGGAAGCTGTCTCCAGCTGCCTCACCTCATGTTGGGTATGAACCTCTTCACTCTGTCCCTCTGTGATGTAGAGCTCAGTGTAGATCCTGTTGAGGAGGGTTCTACTTCCTGTTTCATCACTTCCTTCAGTCACACGTTCACATCTCCTCCTCAGACTGATCTTATGTTCATCTAAAACCTCCTGCAGACCAACATCTGCTGAAAGAAAGAAAAACAATGAGACTAAAGAGAAAGAAAACTCTTCAATGTCTGAACAACACAAGAAGTCCAGTTTTCAGAAATGAGTCCATCAGCAGACAGATGTTCAGTCTTACTTTGTACACAGCTGCTCTGACTGGCTGTCTGCAGTCCAGCTCTGCTTCTGGATCTTTCTCCACACTGGGGACAGAAGGAGTCTCCTGATGGAGCAGACTGGTCCCAGTATGAGGAGATGCACTGTCTGCAGAACCAGTGTCCACAGCTGGTAGAGACTGGATCCTTCAGGACGTCCTGACACAAAGCACAGCAGGACAGCTGCTCCTCCTCACAAACACCACTCCTCTTCCTCGCTCTGTGAACACATTTCTTTATCACTAAAACATTTACTGTCAGTGAAAAACATCCAGATGTGACCAAACTGCAGTTCCTCACAGTTCCTTTGATTTCATCAACACTAATGAGCTGCTCTTCCTGTCTGCCTGTCTCATTAAACACTGAGTGATGAATACAAACTCAACACTTCCTGCAGACTTCCTGACTTCACAATAAAAGCTTTCCATCAGAGAGAGACAGTTATGACTTTCACTGTTTTACAGCCGCTGTGTGCAGATTATCTGGGTCAGTTCACTCTGAAGCAGCTTAGAAGTGTCCGTGTAGAGCCGTGGTCTGACACACAGAGACTTCTGATTTTCTCTATTTAAACAAACATGATGAAGATGAGCAGGTTTCTCTTCTAGTATAAACTCTGTGTCTCTCTGGCTGGCTCATGATGGCTCTTCAGGTTTTATGTTTTGCTCTCTCCTGCTAGCGTTTTGCCTGCCTGGGTGGAGCTTGTAATGGCCTCTCACTCTTGGTCCACACAGCTATGATGATTACACCACCTGTTGCTGACTCACCTGGGCTTACCGGTAACCATTAAACGCTGCGGCATGGAGCAGTTTGTCGCTGGGACATTGACCCTCCTGTGTTCATGATCTCAGCTCATTGCTAAGAAATCTCTCTCTAAATTCACCAGTTGGGTTAACTTTGTGTATACTTTGAGTATATATTTCCCCGGACCTGGTTACAGACGCTTACCTGTGACTCCCGTGTGTGGCTGTGTGAGTGGAGAGCAGGACACGAGTGACTGAAGAGGAGTGAGTGTGGACTCCCTTCCCTCTTTTCCCTGGAGCCCTGGACCCCCTCCCCGACTCACTGTACATATATAGAGCACTGTGGTTCACCCCTTTGGTAAATAAACTGTCACCTTTTTGTTTGTCAGAACTCAGTCTGTGCTTGAGTTCCTCTGTTAGCCATGACATCTTGTTGGTTCTCTCTCTTCAGGTCCCTGTAAGTGTTTGATCTAAAACATTATATTTATTCTGCTTTGATTGTTTTGTGTGCTGAGGGACATTGTTGCATGATCCACTTTTTCTTATCACTCAAATATCCTGATACTTTCAGAAAGTTGGAGAGCTCTCCTGGCTTGCTTAGTCTTTGCTCTGTACTGCAGTACTTGCATTGGTCTTCATGTGAATCTACAACTGATCTGACATTGTGGCACAAACACAGTAAACAAACACTACGAGCACCTTGTTTCATGTGCAGTGGCTTTCTTCTCATTCTGCTACTCAACACTGTATGAAAAGCCTCTCACTGCCAGCATCCTTCCAGCCCCACGACAACAAGACCAACTCACATCTTCACAACACCAAGAATTTTTCCCCTTTTCTTTGGAGAAACTGAGAAGCCAATAGGATTGTAGCTCAAACTTGCTCACAGTCCTGCTTCATCAGGAGCAGGACTTGGGGCGACCGTAGCTCAGGGGTTTGGGAAGCGTATCTGTAACCGGAAGGTTGCCGGTTCGATCCCCGGGCTCTCTGTCCTGGTCGTTGTGTCCTTGGGCACAACGACCGCCTACTGGTGTTGGCCAGAGGGGCCGATGGCGCGATATGGCAGCCTCGCTTCTGTCAGTCTGCCCCAGGGCAGCTGTGGCTACAACCGTAGCTGCCTCCACCAGTGTGTGAATGTGAGAGTGAATGAATAGTGGCATTGTAAAGCGCTTTGGGTGCCTTGAAAAGCGCTATATAAATCCAATCCATTATTATCACTGCTCACTCCTACCTGTGTTGGTGCTGAATGGACAGTCATAGCCTGCTGCTAGCATGAATGCTAAATGTACTGCTGTGGATGATCAGCAGAACAAGATGTTGTCAGTTTGACTGTTTGCTGTATTTAAAGTGTTTTTCTCAGTTCGTCTGTATTCAAAGTGCATTCGGGGCTTTAGCTGACAGCTCTTTGTGCTAACAAACTAAACTCTCTTAGTTTAAGCCAACAGACTTTACCAAACACAAAGCCTGCTGCTGCCTCCATGGGTTAGCTTGTGTGACTGGTGTTTGCACCAATGAAATCTAAATCACACTAATGTGTCCTCCAAGGTGTTTGGTGGGAGCACTGAGTAAAACATAAGAGCTCTGGTAAAATAACAAACAGGGCTGTGAGAGCAACTGAAGTGATAAAAATACTGTTTAAAGATAAAAAACACTTTGATGTTCTCTCGTCACCTAACAAAGTCCAAACCCTGTGAACTATTTTAGCTTTAATAATTGTGGATTCAGGTATCCTGAACCCATCTTTGGACATTTGTAATTAAATATTTTAAAACTCCATCAAAGACTCCTGATGTGGCTGTTTGGAGAAGGAAAAGAGGGACAAAGTGGAGCGTTGAGCTGAGGCTTCATTCACTGCAAACCTACAGTTATGTTTTCTTATTTCTGCTGTTTGCATGTTCACAGCTGAAATAAAGCTGCCTCTTTGACTTCATCCTGTTGTGTTTGGGTCCAATCCTGCCTGCCACACAGCGCTACAGGACAAAGTCTAATATTTTTATCTTTTTAATGAATCTTTGGTCATATTTATCCAGGAAAACACAAACATGTAAAGGAGTCATCACAGGTCTCTGACCTCATTGGTCCAGGTTCAGCACTGAAGTCTGGAGGGTTTCTTTGTTTGGACCAGTCACTCCTCACAGACGGACAGCTGGATCCTGCAGACTGTGACCTCTGACCTCTGCAGACACAAACATGTTTTATTCAATGATCAATTCTCTGATAAAGTGATTGAAGCAGCTGTGATCACACAGACTGCAGATAATGCAGCTGTTTCCTGTCAGTAACAGTCCTCTTAGATTAGAGTTCAGCTTTTTACAGGAAAACAAATGTCCCTGAATGCAACAGTGAGACACAGTCTGCCTGTGTGGCTGTGATAGCTGCCGTTAGGAGCGCTCATGTGTTTGCAGTTAGACGAGGAGATGTTACCATCATGGACACGTTAACAAATCCTGCAGCATCACGTGGCACAAACACTTTGTGTTCCTGTCATCTGCAAGCAACAGGAAGTTCATTAATAAAGGCGGGATGGAGACGCGACTGTGATGGTTCTCCTTCATCCAGCTGTTACACACATCTGGGCTCACACGACGAGCCTTTGTCTAATACAGCAGCTGCTCTCTGAACACTTTTCTGAAGAGGAGCTGCACAAACCTTTGTTTGCTTTCTAGAGCAGCGTATCAAAGTCAAACTACCCACTGCTAGCAGCTGTTTCTATCATAGTTTAGGATCCAGATGTGTGAGGTCTAGATTTACACCTCTGATTAAAATACATAGTTAAAAACAGCCAATTGAGTCCAAATGTGTCTTAAACCAGATAAACTGACAGTTACAGCTGAGCCTGTGTGTCCTTGGAGACACTGCTCTGCTACAGAGATGCATTTTAGAAACCAGGAAACATCAAAATCATTTAAATCAGAGAGTTCTTGTTACTAACAGCTCACCTCTCTGCAGCAGAGACTTTGAAATTAACGAAGTCATCTTTAGACGCGTCACTCTTACAGGACACAGAGCTGGGTGGAGGTCCAGGCGGGTTCCTGTGAATAATGATGGAGCAGTGATGTGAGTGCTGAGCTGTGACATGGAGAAGAGTCATGGACAGTTAGAGATGGTCATCTCACCTCTGAGCTTTGGTCTGGCTCTCATGTTCCCCACACAGAGTGCTTTTAGAGGGAGGGACTCCCTCCTCTCTGTCCTCACACTGATCCATGCTGCTCAATTCACATCAGCTCACACACACTTTCTACCTTCACCTGCAGAGGAAACACAAATCAGCCCAGCGACACACTGACTGACCCACTCAGCACCCACTGATTAATTCAGACACGTTTTAATCCCCAAAAGTTGATTCTGTTCATCTGGATGTTTTCAGTGGGAGAAACGTTTCATGACTCATCCAGGTGACTCCTTCAGTCTCAGCTGACTGCAGGTTTCCAACCTTATAAACAGGACATTTGCACAATGGCTGGGAGGTCATGACCATTGATCAACAACCACTGATCAATGGCCATGAGTCCCATTCACAGAGAGTTGGGGAATGTCTGCAATCACAGCATTACCTAACCCTTACCTGGATGATTGAGCATCCAGACACTTTTTAATATTTTACTAATTTCTGAAGCTTTTTACCAACTTTGTTCAAATTGGTCTGCTGTCATTTTATTGTTGACAAAAAGAGATTTTGAGTTTGAGTGTTGACGTTTCCATGTGGGACTGTTGCTGCAACACCAGGATGTTACTACAGAATACACTTTATATTGTGAGCACTTGGATGTTAGTCCAGTTGTCCTAAACTGACACACCTGCACCTGGATTCATTCTGACCAGATTTTAGCCCAACAGTGTTTCATACTTAATACATCAGACACAAAGTCTGCAGCTGTCATTGTGTGCAGTGTGTGTGCAGTGTGTGTGCAGTGTGTGTGCAGTGTGTGTGCAGTGTGTGTGCAGCGGGTCACTGTGTCCTATGAGTGTTATACTACAATAAACAGAGCCTGACCGCGGGCATAAAGAGGGCAAAAACCCACTTATGCTCTAAAGATGAAGTTCAGTTTCTCTTCAAATGAGCCTCAGAGCATGTGGAGGGTCATTGAACGCATCACAGATTACCTCAAGAACAACAGGCTGAAGAACATAAAAACAAACGCAGAGTTTCTGTCTGACGGTTTGAACATGAAACAGGAATTATTGAGCAAAAACGGCCAGTTTACTAATTTATGATCAATCATCAACGCATTCACCTACAATACACGAATGAACATCACCAGTTAAACTGAAAATAACCTGCATACAAATACGACAGCAGACTATAGCGAACGAGCAGAGAAATGCATTTTATAGATGAAGTGTTGGCAGCGACTCTTAGGACAGCCCTGTCTCACTGTCAGCAGTTAAGATAAGATAAGATAAGATAAGATAGAACTTTATTAATCCCTCGGGTGGGTTCCTCTGGGAAATTCGACTTCCAAAAAGCACAGCAACGACCGAAGTTACAGTTACAGAATTGTTATATATATATATATATATATATATATATATATATATATATATATATATATATATATATATATACACACACACACACACACACATATATAAATACAGAGACAAATATAAATAAAATATACAAAGGGGATAAATAGAATAAATAGGAATAAAAAATAAAAATACAAGTGAATTGCACATTTCAAGTATTGAGTCTATTGCACTGTTGACTATTTACAAAAAGTATTGCACAAGGTATTGTACAGTGAGGTGAAGAGGAACTACAGCTTAGTTGTTCCCCCCTCCTTTGTCCTCCTGTTTCCCCTCCCTCTCCCCTCCAGAGAGGAGTTAAACAGTTTGATGGCGTGTGGGACAAAGGAGTTTTTAGTTCTTGTCTTGGGGAGAAGCAACCTGTCACTGAACAGACTCTTCTGATTGTTTATGACCGTGTGCAGAGGATGCCCAGCATTGTTCATAATGTCCAGCAGTTTCAACAGTTAAACAACATCCACACACTGGAAGCCCGTTTCCGTCACTAAAAAAAAGAAGGATCCAGAACTCGAAATTTCGACTTATTTTCTCGTAATTTCGACTTATTAACTTGGAATTTTGAACAAACTAAGTCAAAATTAAGAGTTAGTGCTGTCAATCAGTAATTTACGTGAATGACGTAATTTCCTTGTTACCCGGAAGCTGAAGCCCTCAGCTACAAATGCTACAGCTAAGACACCAGAATTACAGCCAGTCATAAATGCACAAGTCGCTGATTATTGTCTGTGTGGCTTCACAAATGATGAAATCCTTCTGTTATTAGCTGAATCACATGGCGTTAATATCAGCTAACGTACTCTCGAAAGCGCCGATTTGTTGCGATGCGGGTTTGAGTGCGCATTGTAGCTGGATTACTGATTGGCAGAACTAACTCGACATTTCGAGCTACTTTCCTCAAAATTTTCGAGTTATAAGTCGAAATTTCGAGAATGGATCCTTTTTTGTGGCGGAAACGGGCTTCCGTAACAGACTGATGGAGGCAGGAGAAGCTGCCTACAGACATCAGTCAGTGGATCCACAGTAACATCGAGTTCAGCTGCTGATCATCAACTGTTTCTGTCTCGTTCCTAGACTCTGATCTCACATAAAACGAAGCAGATTTATGCTGAAACTAAGCTGCACACAGCTGATGTTAGCCAGGAAAACAGTACAGACTGCTAACGTTACCTTAACATGGAGACGATCAACTGCGCCACAACATTCACGAAAGCGAAAGTAAAAGCGACGGAAGGAAACGCCCAGAGAGGCGTTTGAGGGACGGTCAGAGTCAGGAACCTCAGAAACGCATCAGGCTGGAGTTTAATTCTGTTTTCATCTTTAGAAACATCTGGAAATAGTTATAAAAACGCTGCGTAATAAAGAAAAATAGTGTAGATTAGTTTGAGTTGTGTTTAGCTGAGCTGTGTCTTTAATCTGAAGTTCATTTTGTGGAGGAGCAGCAAGACTTTCAGTGTTACTCTCAGAGAAAGCCTCCCAAATGTCTGTTGTCTTAATAGTGGAATTATCTGGAAAATGAACCAGTTCTTATGAGCTGCTTTTCAATATGAGCAGTCACAGCATTTTATACAGCGTGCTTCATTCACACAAGCACTTCTTTTTCTAACAATGACACTATGATGGATGCATCGGAGAGCAAGTCGGGGTTCCACATCTTGCCCAAGGATACCGTGGCGTGCAGACTGGAGCAGCCAGGGATCAAACCTCCAACCTTCCAGTTAGTAATTCTACCTGCTGAGCTACAGTCTGTACTTCCTGAACAACACACCCTCCTTTTGTTTCTTTATTTCCACTAGCAACCAGGACCATAATGAACCCTGACTCCAACAGACACTCAGGATCCACCTGCCCAGTAAGTCACCCGCTAACTGCAACTATAATGGCCCTGACCTTCTGCAGAGACGAGTCACACTGAACACAGCAAGTGTCCCTCCTCTCAGATACAAAACCTGCCTTTAAAAGTTCAGAGTAATGAAATCAGCAGTTCTGGTTCTAGAATTTGTAGTCTCACACACCACTTGTGCAGAGCACTTTTGTTGTTTTGATTCAAATCGGTTGATATTCTGCTGCAAACAACTAATGAGGACATTTTCTAAAATCTTTGAGTGTCCATCAGGATCCTGTAGAAACAGCTTCTGGCTGCAGCCACTGTGGAGCTCCACAGTAACCGGAAACACGTAACTTCAGTTAAATCGACTTTGACAGCGAAACTAAATTGCGTTTTTGTTACTATTGATGCTGCTGAGAAATAAAAATGGTTTTAAGTGGGGTTTTTTTTTAACACTCTGGGTTTGTTCAAAAAAATGCACCATCCCCTAAATTGTTCGTGGCCAAAAGTGACACTTGCTGTTTCGCTGATTTTTTTTTTTTTTTACAGTACATCGCGTTGTGCGTTCTGATTGCTGTAGACCATTGTCAATCAATCTAGTCCAGTGTCTCCTGTACAGGAGCGGTCCCTAATAGGCCCACGGACCGGTCCTGGTCCGTGAGTCTTTTGGTACCGTTCCGCGAGAGTTGATCCTCCGGTGTGAAATGTATGGTTGTAGTTGTGTGTCTTATTTTGAAAGAACTATTTACGCATTACCATAGCGACCAGAGAGCATTAAAAAGCAGAGAGGAGGATGTCACTGTCATTGTTGTTGGCGCACAGCTCAAGTCACGTTTATTATTATATTTACAAAATACCACATTTTCTTTTTTTTATTCTTTTGTTGTATTTATCCGCGACACCTTAAAGGTCGTTCCCTGAAAATATTGTCTGACATTAAAGTGGTCTGTGGTGCAAAAAGGTTGGGGACTCCTGCTGTACAGTACAGAATGCGTTTAGCTTGTCGAATTTACATAAATCTTCGATCGCTAGCAGTGTAACTCTGAAGTGCTGCACTGTATGTTTGTACGTTTTCTCCCAAACAAACACAACAATGCCGACGAAACGTTTTGCACCCTCAAATGCACCTTTAGGTTTCATTCCATGATACTGGACTTATGTTTCTACGAAGGTTTGAACTCTAAGAGTGTTTAACATGATAGTGATTTATTGATTCTAACCCTAAATCTATCCAGTAATGTCTGCACATATTTTCAGTACTGATTTTAAAGTGTTTTAATCCTTCTGTCACTCAGGGAACCCAATAAGGATTCAAATACTTCAAAAGTCAACCAATGACATTGATGTGTAAGACTATTTAATAATTATTTATTGTTTATATTTCATTTATTCATTCATTCATTCTTTGCACTGTGATTTAACCCATCTTTGTGTAAAGCAGGGGTGTCAAACTCCAGGCCTTGAGAGCCAGCGTCCTGAAGCTTTTAAATGTATCTCTGCTGCAACACACCTGAATAAAATTATTAGGTCATTAGCATGACTCTACCCTACTCAAGTAAATTTAAATAAATGTAAGTACATACCACCAGGTAGCTCCACTCGTACCCAGTGTAACGGGAAGTGAGAGGGTTAGGTTTTGGCGCTTTGAATGTTCAGTTGTGTGATGCAGCGATTAACGTTTGAGTAAAATATTGGGCTCCCTCGTGTCTTCCCTACATTCCTCCACAATGTACGTTTTTGCAAAAATGTACTTCTAGAAGTACTTTTATTGCACGATGTTCATTCACTCATGAGCTGCTGCAACATGAATCAAATGGCTGAACTGCCACCTTGGCGTGCAGTCAAGTTCTACAGTCTGCTAATGATCTAATAATAAGTATTAATATTCCTCACTCACCTTACTAAATGTTTGTGAACACAGCCAGAAACATTTGCATCACAAACACAGACTAGTGTTTATTAGCAGAAGCTTTTGGGTGGTTGCTCTCAAACCTGTGTACAAGTTTAAGCATTAATGGTCCCTTCACTGATTTCCAGGTATCCAATGTCAGGGCTAACAGATGGATTCAGACGCAGGCAGCGTTCTGGCAAGCAAAGGGTTGACAATTTATTAACACAGAAGGGAAACCACAGTGATGTGTATATACAGTGAATGGGGCAGGGCTTCAGGGCTCCAGGGGAAGGAATCCACACTCGCTCCCCACTCGGCCCAAACTCCGCCACTCCTCTTCTTACGCACACTCGCTTCTCCACAGCCACTCTCGCTCCAATTTCCACTTATGTTGACACACACAGGGATCACAGGTCAGGGTCCGCCACCAGTTCCGGGGAGATCTAAACACAAAGAGTCCAATTAGATCAATACGCCACACAACACTGAGAGAGTTTGTCTTAGGAGAGCTGAGAGCACGAACATGGGAGGTTCAACGTTCCAGTGCCGAATACTCCGTGCCGCAGCGTTAAATAGGCAAGGGGGACGCCGCCTGATCAGCAACAGGTGTAGAAATCACCGCAGATACGTGGGCCAAGGGTGAGAGCCCACAATGAGCTCCACCCAGGGAAGCAGGAGAGAAAACAAAACAAACCTGTGGCCAACATGAGCGAGCCGGAGAGGCACAGGGACCATGACAGCCAATACCAAGTGCACAAGTTCACCCCAGATGGTTCCTCTTCTCTGTAACTTGGAGGATGTGGAGTAGGCTGTATTTTAATCAAAGACATATCAATCAATCAATCAATCAATCAATCAATAACCATGTCTAAAAACAACACAGGTTGACCAAAGTGCTGTACACAGTAAAAGAAAAAGTAAAAAGTAGAAACAAATACACACAATGAACAAAACAAAAAATAATCCCAAATTTCGTTTTTTTTCCTGAAGGGGTCAAACACTTTTATGCAAGAATGACAGCGAGGTGAAAAACCTTCACCCGCAAGAAAACTCGAGCTGTGACTCATAGTACGAACACACACCTCACAGTAACACACTTTAATTGTTTAATGTGAACTTTTTGCCAAGCTAGCTAATCCTGACCAACACACCAGACACAGAAGATAAAGGAACGATGTTTTACTGTTAGAGACAGAAAGGTTAAAACATTTTGGCAGAGGGCTAAAAGGGGCTAAAATTACCCAAAAAGAAATTCCATTTGACCAAAAACACTTAATTTTTAAAAAATTAAGTATATAGTTATGAATAATGAACAAATAATTAACAAACTGGGGTTTATAAATCGTGTAACACATCCTTATGGTAAGAAATTTTACCTTAATGCGTTACATGTGTTAGAAGTCAATGTATCTTTAACAATATACTCCTTATTTTATATCTCCTGATCCTTCACAGAGCTGCATGAACCTGTTGTTGATGTCAGAGAGTCAAACTCTGCTGAAGAGTGGGTTGTTTCCTATTCTGCCCTCACTAGGGTGTAAAGCTGGTTTCTAGCTTGGCAGATAGCTAACAGGTCCACAATAAACATCCAGGAGTCAGCGGATACGTTTTAGATGTTTACTGTTGAAGCACTGTAAAACTGGTACAGAAACACTTTTCTGAAGAGGAGCTGCACAAACCTTTGTTTGCTTTCTAGAGCAGCGTATCAAAGTCAAACTACCCACTGCTAGCAGCTGTTTCTATCATAGTTTAGGATCCAGATGTGTGAGGTCTAGATTTACACCTCTGATTAAAATACATAGTTAAAAACAGCCAATTGAGTCCAAATGTGTCTTAAACCAGATAAACTGACAGTTACAGCTGAGCCTGTGTGTCCTTGGAGACACTGCTCTGCTACAGAGATGCATTTTAGAAACCAGGAAACATCAAAATCATTTAAATCAGAGAGTTCTTGTTACTAACAGCTCACCTCTCTGCAGCAGAGACTTTGAAATTAACGAAGTCATCTTTAGACGCGTCACTCTTACAGGACACAGAGCTGGGTGGAGGTCCAGGCGGGTTCCTGTGAATAATGATGGAGCAGTGATATGAGTGCTGAGCTGTGACATGGAGAAGAGTCATGGACAGTTAGAGATGGTCATCTCACCTCTGAGCTTTGGTCTGGCTCTCATGTTCCCCACACAGAGTGCTTTTAGAGGGAGGGACTCCCTCCTCTCTGTCCTCACACTGATCCATGCTGCTCAATTCACATCAGCTCACACACACTTTCTACCTTCACCTGCAGAGGAAACACAAATCAGCCCAGCGACACACTGACTGACCCACTCAGCACCCACTGATTAATTCAGACACGTTTTAATCCCCAAAAGTTGATTCTGTTCATCTGGATGTTTTCAGTGGGAGAAACGTTTCATGACTCATCCAGGTGACTCCTTCAGTCTCAGCTGACTGCAGGTTTCCAACCTTATAAACAGGACATTTGCACAATGGCTGGGAGGTCATGACCATTGATCAACAACCACTGATCAATGGCCATGAGTCCCATTCACAGAGAGTTGGGGAATGTCTGCAATCACAGCATTACCTAACCCTTACCTGGATGATTGAGCATCCAGACACTTTTTAATATTTTACTAATTTCTGAAGCTTTTTACCAACTTTGTTCAAATTGGTCTGCTGTCATTTTATTGTTGACAAAAAGAGATTTTGAGTTTGAGTGTTGACGTTTCCATGTGGGACTGTTGCTGCAACACCAGGATGTTACTACAGAATACACTTTATATTGTGAGCACTTGGATGTTAGTCCAGTTGTCCTAAACTGACACACCTGCACCTGGATTCATTCTGACCAGATTTTAGCCCAACAGTGTTTCATACTTAATACATCAGACACAAAGTCTGCAGCTGTCATTGTGTGCAGTGTGTGTGCAGTGTGTGTGCAGTGTGTGTGCAGTGTGTGTGCAGCGGGTCACTGTGTCCTATGAGTGTTATACTACAATAAACAGAGCCTGACCGCGGGCATAAAGAGGGCAAAAACCCACTTATGCTCTAAAGATGAAGTTCAGTTTCTCTTCAAATGAGCCTCAGAGCATGTGGAGGGTCATTGAACGCATCACAGATTACCTCAAGAACAACAGGCTGAAGAACATAAAAACAAACGCAGAGTTTCTGTCTGACGGTTTGAACATGAAACAGGAATTATTGAGCAAAAACGGCCAGTTTACTAATTTATGATCAATCATCAACGCATTCACCTACAATACACGAATGAACATCACCAGTTAAACTGAAAATAACCTGCATACAAATACGACAGCAGACTATAGCGAACGAGCAGAGAAATGCATTTTATAGATGAAGTGTTGGCAGCGACTCTTAGGACAGCCCTGTCTCACTGTCAGCAGTTAAGATAAGATAAGATAAGATAAGATAGAACTTTATTAATCCCTCGGGTGGGTTCCTCTGGGAAATTCGACTTCCAAAAAGCACAGCAACGACCGAAGTTACAGTTACAGAATTGTTATATATATATATATATATATATATATATATATATATATATATATATATATATACACACACACACACACACATATATAAATACAGAGACAAATATAAATAAAATATACAAAGGGGATAAATAGAATAAATAGGAATAAAAAATAAAAATACAAGTGAATTGCACATTTCAAGTATTGAGTCTATTGCACTGTTGACTATTTACAAAAAGTATTGCACAAGGTATTGTACAGTGAGGTGAAGAGGAACTACAGCTTAGTTGTTCCCCCTCCTTTGTCCTCCTGTTTCCCCTCCCTCTCCCCTCCAGAGAGGAGTTAAACAGTTTGATGGCGTGTGGGACAAAGGAGTTTTTAGTTCTTGTCTTGGGGAGAAGCAACCTGTCACTGAACAGACTCTTCTGATTGTTTATGACCGTGTGCAGAGGATGCCCAGCATTGTTCATAATGTCCAGCAGTTTCAACAGTTAAACAACATCCACACACTGGAAGCCCGTTTCCGTCACTAAAAAAAAGAAGGATCCAGAACTCGAAATTTCGACTTATTTTCTCGTAATTTCGACTTATTAACTTGGAATTTTGAACAAACTAAGTCAAAATTAAGAGTTAGTGCTGTCAATCAGTAATTTACGTGAATGACGTAATTTCCTTGTTACCCGGAAGCTGAAGCCCTCAGCTACAAATGCTACAGCTAAGACACCAGAATTACAGCCAGTCATAAATGCACAAGTCGCTGATTATTGTCTGTGTGGCTTCACAAATGATGAAATCCTTCTGTTATTAGCTGAATCACATGGCGTTAATATCAGCTAACGTACTCTCGAAAGCGCCGATTTGTTGCGATGCGGGTTTGAGTGCGCATTGTAGCTGGATTACTGATTGGCAGAACTAACTCGACATTTCGAGCTACTTTCCTCAAAATTTTCGAGTTATAAGTCGAAATTTCGAGAATGGATCCTTTTTTGTGGCGGAAACGGGCTTCCGTAACAGACTGATGGAGGCAGGAGAAGCTGCCTACAGACATCAGTCAGTGGATCCACAGTAACATCGAGTTCAGCTGCTGATCATCAACTGTTTCTGTCTCGTTCCTAGACTCTGATCTCACATAAAACGAAGCAGATTTATGCTGAAACTAAGCTGCACACAGCTGATGTTAGCCAGGAAAACAGTACAGACTGCTAACGTTACCTTAACATGGAGACGATCAACTGCGCCACAACATTCACGAAAGCGAAAGTAAAAGCGACGGAAGGAAACGCCCAGAGAGGCGTTTGAGGGACGGTCAGAGTCAGGAACCTCAGAAACGCATCAGGCTGGAGTTTAATTCTGTTTTCATCTTTAGAAACATCTGGAAATAGTTATAAAAACGCTGCGTAATAAAGAAAAATAGTGTAGATTAGTTTGAGTTGTGTTTAGCTGAGCTGTGTCTTTAATCTGAAGTTCATTTTGTGGAGGAGCAGCAAGACTTTCAGTGTTACTCTCAGAGAAAGCCTCCCAAATGTCTGTTGTCTTAATAGTGGAATTATCTGGAAAATGAACCAGTTCTTATGAGCTGCTTTTCAATATGAGCAGTCACAGCATTTTATACAGCGTGCTTCATTCACACAAGCACTTCTTTTTCTAACAATGACACTATGATGGATGCATCGGAGAGCAAGTCGGGGTTCCACATCTTGCCCAAGGATACCGTGGCGTGCAGACTGGAGCAGCCAGGGATCAAACCTCCAACCTTCCAGTTAGTAATTCTACCTGCTGAGCTACAGTCTGTACTTCCTGAACAACACACCCTCCTTTTGTTTCTTTATTTCCACTAGCAACCAGGACCATAATGAACCCTGACTCCAACAGACACTCAGGATCCACCTGCCCAGTAAGTCACCCGCTAACTGCAACTATAATGGCCCTGACCTTCTGCAGAGACGAGTCACACTGAACACAGCAAGTGTCCCTCCTCTCAGATACAAAACCTGCCTTTAAAAGTTCAGAGTAATGAAATCAGCAGTTCTGGTTCTAGAATTTGTAGTCTCACACACCACTTGTGCAGAGCACTTTTGTTGTTTTGATTCAAATCGGTTGATATTCTGCTGCAAACAACTAATGAGGACATTTTCTAAAATCTTTGAGTGTCCATCAGGATCCTGTAGAAACAGCTTCTGGCTGCAGCCACTGTGGAGCTCCACAGTAACCGGAAACACGTAACTTCAGTTAAATCGACTTTGACAGCGAAACTAAATTGCGTTTTTGTTACTATTGATGCTGCTGAGAAATAAAAATGGTTTTAAGTGGGGTTTTTTTTTAACACTCTGGGTTTGTTCAAAAAAATGCACCATCCCCTAAATTGTTCGTGGCCAAAAGTGACACTTGCTGTTTCGCTGATTTTTTTTTTTTTTTACAGTACATCGCGTTGTGCGTTCTGATTGCTGTAGACCATTGTCAATCAATCTAGTCCAGTGTCTCCTGTACAGGAGCGGTCCCTAATAGGCCCACGGACCGGTCCGTGAGTCTTTTGGTACCGTTCCGCGAGAGTTGATCCTCCGGTGTGAAATGTATGGTTGTAGTTGTGTGTCTTATTTTGAAAGAACTATTTACGCATTACCATAGCGACCAGAGAGCATTAAAAAGCAGAGAGGAGGATGTCACTGTCATTGTTGTTGGCGCACAGCTCAAGTCACGTTTATTATTATATTTACAAAATACCACATTTTCTTTTTTTTATTCTTTTGTTGTATTTATCCGCGACACCTTAAAGGTCGTTCCCTGAAAATATTGTCTGACATTAAAGTGGTCTGTGGTGCAAAAAGGTTGGGGACTCCTGCTGTACAGTACAGAATGCGTTTAGCTTGTCGAATTTACATAAATCTTCGATCGCTAGCAGTGTAACTCTGAAGTGCTGCACTGTATGTTTGTACGTTTTCTCCCAAACAAACACAACAATGCCGACGAAACGTTTTGCACCCTCAAATGCACCTTTAGGTTTCATTCCATGATACTGGACTTATGTTTCTACGAAGGTTTGAACTCTAAGAGTGTTTAACATGATAGTGATTTATTGATTCTAACCCTAAATCTATCCAGTAATGTCTGCACATATTTTCAGTACTGATTTTAAAGTGTTTTAATCCTTCTGTCACTCAGGGAACCCAATAAGGATTCAAATACTTCAAAAGTCAACCAATGACATTGATGTGTAAGACTATTTAATAATTATTTATTGTTTATATTTCATTTATTCATTCATTCATTCTTTGCACTGTGATTTAACCCATCTTTGTGTAAAGCAGGGGTGTCAAACTCCAGGCCTTGAGAGCCAGCGTCCTGAAGCTTTTAAATGTATCTCTGCTGCAACACACCTGAATAAAATTATTAGGTCATTAGCATGACTCTACCCTACTCAAGTAAATTTAAATAAATGTAAGTACATACCACCAGGTAGCTCCACTCGTACCCAGTGTAACGGGAAGTGAGAGGGTTAGGTTTTGGCGCTTTGAATGTTCAGTTGTGTGATGCAGCGATTAACGTTTGAGTAAAATATTGGGCTCCCTCGTGTCTTCCCTACATTCCTCCACAATGTACGTTTTTGCAAAAATGTACTTCTAGAAGTACTTTTATTGCACGATGTTCATTCACTCATGAGCTGCTGCAACATGAATCAAATGGCTGAACTGCCACCTTGGCGTGCAGTCAAGTTCTACAGTCTGCTAATGATCTAATAATAAGTATTAATATTCCTCACTCACCTTACTAAATGTTTGTGAACACAGCCAGAAACATTTGCATCACAAACACAGACTAGTGTTTATTAGCAGAAGCTTTTGGGTGGTTGCTCTCAAACCTGTGTACAAGTTTAAGCATTAATGGTCCCTTCACTGATTTCCAGGTATCCAATGTCAGGGCTAACAGATGGATTCAGACGCAGGCAGCGTTCTGGCAAGCAAAGGGTTGACAATTTATTAACACAGAAGGGAAACCACAGTGATGTGTATATACAGTGAATGGGGCAGGGCTTCAGGGCTCCAGGGGAAGGAATCCACACTCGCTCCCCACTCGGCCCAAACTCCGCCACTCCTCTTCTTACGCACACTCGCTTCTCCACAGCCACTCTCGCTCCAATTTCCACTTATGTTGACACACACAGGGATCACAGGTCAGGGTCCGCCACCAGTTCCGGGGAGATCTAAACACAAAGAGTCCAATTAGATCAATACGCCACACAACACTGAGAGAGTTTGTCTTAGGAGAGCTGAGAGCACGAACATGGGAGGTTCAACGTTCCAGTGCCGAATACTCCGTGCCGCAGCGTTAAATAGGCAAGGGGGACGCCGCCTGATCAGCAACAGGTGTAGAAATCACCGCAGATACGTGGGCCAAGGGTGAGAGCCCACAATGAGCTCCACCCAGGGAAGCAGGAGAGAAAACAAAACAAACCTGTGGCCAACATGAGCGAGCCGGAGAGGCACAGGGACCATGACAGCCAATACCAAGTGCACAAGTTCACCCCAGATGGTTCCTCTTCTCTGTAACTTGGAGGATGTGGAGTAGGCTGTATTTTAATCAAAGACATATCAATCAATCAATCAATCAATCAATCAATCAATCAATAACCATGTCTAAAAACAACACAGGTTGACCAAAGTGCTGTACACAGTAAAAGAAAAAGTAAAAAGTAGAAACAAATACACACAATGAACAAAACAAAAAATAATCCCAAATTTCGTTTTTTTTCCTGAAGGGGTCAAACACTTTTATGCAAGAATGACAGCGAGGTGAAAAACCTTCACCCGCAAGAAAACTCGAGCTGTGACTCATAGTACGAACACACACCTCACAGTAACACACTTTAATTGTTTAATGTGAACTTTTTGCCAAGCTAGCTAATCCTGACCAACACACCAGACACAGAAGATAAAGGAACGATGTTTTACTGTTAGAGACAGAAAGGTTAAAACATTTTGGCAGAGGGCTAAAAGGGGCTAAAATTACCCAAAAAGAAATTCCATTTGACCAAAAACACTTAATTTTTAAAAAATTAAGTATATAGTTATGAATAATGAACAAATAATTAACAAACTGGGGTTTATAAATCGTGTAACACATCCTTATGGTAAGAAATTTTACCTTAATGCGTTACATGTGTTAGAAGTCAATGTATCTTTAACAATATACTCCTTATTTTATATCTCCTGATCCTTCACAGAGCTGCATGAACCTGTTGTTGATGTCAGAGAGTCAAACTCTGCTGAAGAGTGGGTTGTTTCCTATTCTGCCCTCACTAGGGTGTAAAGCTGGTTTCTAGCTTGGCAGATAGCTAACAGGTCCACAATAAACATCCAGGAGTCAGCGGATACGTTTTAGATGTTTACTGTTGAAGCACTGTAAAACTGGTACAGAAACAAAAATAAAATATTACATTTCTGCTGTAATTGAATTTTCTTTACAACATCAAACATTAAGCCATGCACTACAATGTATATAACACATAAACACAAACTTATCCAAACCCTTTCACTGGTTATCAGGCTCACGCATTTAGCGATTAGCTTAATGCTAACATTACATGGGAAATCCCATAGACGGGCTAACGTGTTAGCATCGCGGCCGTTTTTCCTCACAAAAGAAAGTTTTCCACACAAATCTCTAAACTGCTACACATAACTATCGCGGGAAAGCTTACAAAACAGATAGCAACTACTTACAGGCATGTGCTCTCTCAGGCTGAGCAAGAAAAAGTGAACAAAAAGTGGAATAGACGACAGTTTGTCTAAAGGACTGTTTTTCACTGGTGAGGTACTACGGCAAGTCTGCTGGTACAAAAAACACACACCCAAATGATCATGCCTGCCTTAAAGGGGCAGCACACTCCCCGCCTGGTATAGAGTACTATACCACTATGTCCCTCTGAGTAACAACACAACTTCAGTGGCGGGTCTCGAATACACCCTGGGGGTGCCTCCTTGAACAACTCTCACCTCCACTTTCCGGACCCTGCTGTCTCGACCCGGAAAGGTATTTACCACAAGTCCTGTGGGCCATTGATTTCGTTTACCCTCCTTGTCCTTTAGGAGCACAACATCTCCAACTTGCAGGTTGGCTTGTTCTGCTTGCCATTTCCTTCTTGGCTGGAGTGTCATTAGGTACTCTTGACGCCATCTTTTCCAGAATGAATCCGCAAGACTTTGAACTTGCTTCCACTGACTTCGGTAAAGATCCTTGAGGTCGATGTCTTCCAAGGGAGCAGACCCGGAGTCCACCTTTTGTGTTAAAAGCATAGCAGGGGTGAGTATGGTCGGCATGTCTGGATCTGACGACACAGGGACTATTGGCCGGGCATTCATGATGGCTGCGACCTCTGCCATCAGCGTGGTGAGCACTTCGTGCGAAAGACTAGGGGAATGCATCTTGAGTAAGATGCTATCCAAAATGCGGCGAGCCATCCCTATCATTCTTTCCCATGCTCCCCCCATGTGGGAGGAGTGTGGAAGATTGAAGTCCCACATGCAGCCTTGGTCTCTGAGGTAAGAATGAAGAGTTGCATCTTCTGGGGTTATACCAAGTTCTTTACATGCACCGACAAAGTTTGTGCCTCGGTCTGAACGAAAGAGCTTTGCTGGACCTCTGATGGCAGTGAATCGCCTAAGTGCATTTATGAAGCTTGACGTAGACAGAGATTCTATCACCTCCAGGTGAACTGCCCTTGTTACTAAACAAGTAAACATAACAGCCCAGCGCTTACTCTCTGCAAGGCCTCCCCTCGTGCGACGGGCACAAACCGTCCATGGTCCAAAAACATCTAATCCAACTTGGGTGAAAGGAGGAGATTGGGTCAACCGATCAGCAGGTAAGTTGGACATTTTTTGTTTTTCCAGACTTCCTCTCAACCGCCTACAGATGACACACTTGTGTATGATACTTGATACAAGTCTTTTTCCTCCCAGAATCCACAGTCCAGCGGATCTGATGGCCCCTTCCGTGAAGTGCCTACCTTGGTGTACTACTTGCTCATGATAATACCGCACCAACAAGGTAGCAATGTGGTTGCTTTTGGGAATGATTATGGGATGTTTCTCTTCCCATGAGATTGCGGATAATGACGTGCGGCCACCAACTCTCAGTACACCATCTGAATCCAAGAAAGGGTCAAGTTTCCTGAGAGGACTGCGTTTTGAGACAAGTTCTCCTTTGAACAGGCTCTTGAGTTCTTCTTTGAAGGCCTCGTGCTGTACAATCTGTACAATTACTGTTCTTGCCTGTGTACGCTCATCTACCTTTGTCAAATCTCCCTCCAGGATCTTAGCACAGGATCTGACTTTCCGGATGAGCTTTGCTATCCCACATACAAGTGTCTTCCAGCTGGAAAAGCGCTCGAACCTGTGTGAACCAAGCTGTCTTTCAGAAGCTCCTGTAGCAAAGGTTGCTATCAGTGGACGCACATCTGCATCCCCGTCTGGTTCAACGAGCTCAAAGAACTCTGGTGGGGTAAGTGCAACTCGCTCGTCGTTTTCAAGAAATGATGGCCCAGAAAACCAGTTTGTATCTCTCAACAGTGCAGCTGGAACTGGTCTGGTACCATGGTCAGCAGGATTGTGTTCTGAACTGACAAAGTGCCACTGTTCAGGCTGTGAAGACTTCCGGATGCGTGCTACTCTGTTAGCAACATACACATAAAACCTCCGGTTGGCGTTGTAGATGTAGCCCAGCACAACTCTGGAGTCGGTGTAAAACTTCACTGTGTGGATTTCCACATCTAGCTCATCCCTCAAGATATCGGCCAGCTCAACTGCTAGTACAGCCGCACAAAGCTCTAGACGGGGCACAGTATGGGAATGCCGGGGTGCTAACTTAGATTTCCCCATGCAGAATCCTACAAGACAGTGTCCTTCATCATCAACTGCCCTGAGGTAGGCAACTGCAGAGATGGCCATGGTGGACGCGTCGCAAAAGACACATAACTCCCTGTGCCGTGTGGAAAGCAGAGAAACAGGTAGGTATGGCCTTGGTATGTGAAGTTGCTCGAGTGCCTTCAGTGAGTCTCTCCAAGACTTCCACTGTGCCACTTTTTCAGCAGGTATCGGGGTGTCCCAATCGCAATGCTCAGCGCATAACTCTCTGACTATAGCCTTGCCCTGGACTACTATAGGACCTGCAAACCCCAACGGGTCGAATATGCTGTTAACTGTGGAGAGAATACCTCTACGGGTAAAGGGCTTCTCCTCCTGGGAGACAAGAAAGGTAAAGCTGTCGGTTTGAAGGTGCCAGTTGAGACCTAAGCTTCTCTGCATAGGTAACGGATCCACACCTAGCTCTAGGTCTTTCAGCTCTTTAGCACGTTCCTCAGGTGGAAACGCCTCCACTACTACGTCGTGGTTGGAGGCTATCTTATGTAGCCGTATGTTGGAATCAGCCAACATCTCCTTGGTTTCTTTCAGCACTCGGATGGCATTGTCATCGGTGGGGAAGGAAGCACGACCATCGTCCACGTAGAAGTTCTTTAGAACAAACTGCTTTGCTTCTGCACTCTGGTCTTCCTGTCCTTGCAAAGCTGCTCTTCTCAAGCCGTATATGGCAACAGCAGGAGAGGGGCTGTTGCCGAATACGTGCACGGTCATCCTATACTCTGTGATGCGCTTGGTGGGGTCATTGTCCTCGAACCAGAGGAAACGTAGGAAGTCTCGGTGATCGTGGCGAACTTTGAAGCAATAGAACATTTGTTCTATGTCTGCTGCCACCGCTACAGGTTCCTTGCGGAAGCGGATGAGCACTCCTAAAAGTGAATTATTCAAGTCAGGGCCACTCAGCAGGATGTCATTCAGTGAGACACCATCCTGCTTAGCGCTGGAGTCGAACACTGCCCGTACCTGACCTGGTTTTTGCGGATGATACACTCCGAAGATTGGTAAATACCAGCACTCCTGTTCACCAGTGGGTGGTGGTACTGGTTCAGCATGACCTGCCTCAAAGATCTTCTGCATGAAGGCAATCATGTGTTCTTTCATATCTGGCTTCTTCTCCAGCATGTGCCGTAATGTCAAAAGACGCTTGACTGCTTGGGCTCGGTTGTTAGGGAGTTTGTGCCTTGGTTGCCTGAAGGGTAGTGGTGCCACCCAACTATTCGAGTCATCTATGAAGACCTCGTTGTCCATTATTTCCAGAAAGAGTTTGTCTTCCACAGACATAGCAGGTTTGTTGTCGTGTGGCGTTTGCCGGAAGACCCCTTCACCAAGGCCATCTTTCCCATCAAACAGGATTTCGGATGCGTTAGCTCCTAGAAACTGATGATGCTGCTCTGGAGTGTCAAGCTTCTCTTTGATGTGGAGACTGTTAGTGCAAGGGTCGAACAGAGATGTACGACCGTTACTCAGCACGTTGCACCGATAGACGTTTACAAACTCTGGTTTGTGAGCTCTTCCGAGACAAACCTCTCCCACAATCACCCATCCCAAGTCGAGACGCTGGGCGTAGGGGGCATCGTGGGGCCCATTGCATTGCTCTCGAACCTTGTGTGCCTGTGGTACATCTCGACCGAGCAAGATCAGGATGCTTGCTGATGGATCTATAGCCGGGATTTTATCCACAACCCGCTTGAAATGTGGATAATGTCTGGCGATCTCAGGTGTGGGGATTTCAGACTTATCATCAGGAAGCATGTCACATTCGATTAAGGTGGGGAGTGGAATGTGAGTCTTACCATCTAATGACTCCATGATGAAATTGTTAGCTCGGCGCCCTGTTGTTTCCATAACTCCTGAGCAGGTCTTCAAGGTGTATGCTGCCACGCCCTCTGTAACTCCAAAAAGCTCAAAAAACTCTGTTCTTGCCAAAGACTTATTGCTTTGCTCGTCGAGAACAACGTACGCCTTAACAGCTTTCTCCCTCTGGCCAGCTGGATAAACTCTGACAAGACAGATTTTGGAGCACGACTTTGCTCTGACGGTAGTCCCACAAATGTCTGTGCATTTTGCTGTGACAGCTTGAGGAGCTTCTTCTCCTTGCTCCCCGCCTTGCTCTCTTGCGGTTACAGGAGTCTCTGATATCCGGGGGGCCGGCCCTGGGTGTAGCGCAGTAGGGTGGTTCTCACTCTTGCACTCTCTGCACTGAACGTTTTTGTGGCAGTCTTTTGCTAGATGAGTGAACGAAGCACAACACTTAAAGCAAATATTATTTTCTCTAAGATAAGCTTTCCTTTCATCCAAAGATTTACTCCTAAACCCACGACAGTTTCTGAGGGGGTGTGGTTTGTTATGGAGTGGGCATTGTTCATCTGGTTCGGCCCTCCTCTTCCCTGAGGGGCTGGCTTGCATGCTTTTAGAGTTTGAGGAGACTTCTGTCTTTTTGACAGAAATGGGTATTTTCATGTTTGATTTGAAGGGGTTTTCTGGCTTCCCCGTCCTCCAACCACTTGTAAGAAGGGCAAAGCTTGGATCATTGAGCATTTTGGCTTGATCACAAACAAACTTTGCGAAGAAGGAGAACGGTGGGTAAGACGCTTGATGATTTTCTTTGTAACGAGATGCTAAAGAGACCCACTTGTCATGCAGGGAGTATGGCAACTTTTGGATGATTGGAGTGATGCCCCGAGATGTGTCCAGGTTACTGAGGCCTGGTAGGAACCCATTGGCTCTGGCGGCTTCAAGCTCCAAGAGAATGTCTCCCAGCTCTCTCAGCTTTTGATTTTCTCGATTTGAGATTCTTGGAAAATCATCCAGTTTCTTTAGGAGAGCTTCTTCAATTGCTTCTGGCGATCCATAGCAGTCTTCCAACCTTTGCCATACCATTCTTACACCTGCAGCTGCATCGTGTATGTGGACTGCTCGTATCCTCTTAGCATGCTCTGATGACTTTGGTCCCAGCCATTTACATAGCAGATCAAGCTCCTCTCTTGACGTCAGTTTTAAGTCCTCTGTAGAACTGTGGAAAGATTGCTTCCAGGCCCAATAATTTTCTGGCTGATCGTCGAACCTTAACAGCCCAGAGCTTATCATCTCTCGCCGTATTAGATACTTGGCCAAGTCTGTGGTCGATGATGAAGTGGGCTCGTCAGTCCTGGCAGCACCTGTATGAGACTGAGGCGGTTGGTAGCTACTGCTGTATTGTCTCATATCATGTGACTGTGTCTGGTGTCTGTAGGTATCCCTGGATGGATTTAAGCTGTGTGAATGTTCTTGCTTGAACGGGGCTGTCCTGCAGGGGCTTTGAGTACGAGGGTAATAGGGAGTGGCATCTTGACTCAATTTGGATGTTCTCTGAACAGGCAAGTCGTATTCGCTGATCTCATCACTGTCGACTGGTAGTTGGTGCATCAGAGTTGGCATGAGTTCTGGTAACTGTGTGTTTTGGTGAGGTTCAGGACTTGGATTACGCTCAACGTATTCACTTTTAAGGCTAACCCGATCTAACTCCCCAAATTCGTTTTCAACAGCTGCTTCAAGAACATTCGCTTCAGCAATGGCAGCTGCAGCCGCGCTCTCAAGCCTCAAGGTATGCAAACTGGCTTGCAGCTCTGCTCTCTTCCTAGCAGCCTCAGCTGCTGCTTTTTGTTGTTCTTCCTCAATATATGCTTGTGCTTTTAACATATCTGCCTCTTTTTGTGCAAATAGTGCTTGAGCACGTGCAGCCTCTGCTTTTGCCCGTGCTCTGGCTGCAATGGCACTGGCTGAAGAGCGCTGACTGGCACGTGAGGTGTTGGAGCATATTGACCGCGTCTCAAGCGTGTCGTCGTTACTATCCATTGTAGCTTAGAAGAAACAGAAGAAACTGTGTTCCACGCAGATCCACTTTTCTGTAGGTAGCCGTGTTGGGACGATGCCTTTTTACTATTCTGCCCTCACTAGGGTGTAAAGCTGGTTTCTAGCTTGGCAGATAGCTAACAGGTCCACAATAAACATCCAGGAGTCAGCGGATACGTTTTAGATGTTTACTGTTGAAGCACTGTAAAACTGGTACAGAAACAAAAATAAAATATTACATTTCTGCTGTAATTGAATTTTCTTTACAACATCAAACATTAAGCCATGCACTACAATTAGTGATGGGACGTTCTGTATCGAGGCTTCGGAGCGTGTGTCGAGTAATGGAGGGGGCGTTTCCGCGAAGCGCGTATCGAGGCTTGCTTCATTTATGGGAGGAGCTGAAAATGATGACGTCCGAAGCCTCGCTGCCCGGCTGTACCACGTGACTGGTTCATGAAGTGGTTCGAACTTTGCCGCGAGATATGGCAGCGATATAAACCCCTCAGACTTCATTCAAAAATGTGGGTGTTTGATGGAGAGTTGCGGTTAGTGAGAGTTTGGAGACCGTTTGGAGGTTTATGAGAGTGAGGAAAGTCAGGAGAGAATGGAGCCAGCTAAGAAGAGGAGGATGTCCTCCCCTGTGTGGGAACATTTTGATCTTATTCCTCCCAACAAGGTATGTAAATTTCTACAGAAGATGTATTTTCATGATACTGATGGTGCAATACAATTTATGTTGAGCTGTCTTGACTTTTGTACAAGGTGAAGTGTTTGCTATGTGCCAGGGAGCTGGGATATAACAACAACAACACCTTATCCATGCTTAGGCACTACAGAGCTTTGCATGAGAATAAGGGGGACACCGATTGTGGAGCAAGACCAGGTGAGCCATCAAATGCAATGATAATATAGGATGCAGTAATGTTACTAAATGATATAACAATATTATACAACTGTTATAAGTTACGTATGTGATATTTATATTTGTGCTTTATCTTTATTGTCTTTCCTCAGGAGAACAATCTCAAATAGATGAAGACCTGGTCAGCATGGTGATTGAGGACTCCCAGCCATTTAGCATTGTGGAGGACAAAGGATTCAAAAGATTTGTTAAATCATTAAATCCTAGCTATGTTCTCCACACTAAAAAGGTCATAAAAGCAGTGAAAATTTAGTTTTTACAGAATAAAATGTGAACAGGCAGTGTATAGCTGTCCATACCTCAACGTTACAAAAGCACAACCACTGTCCACACCCCAACCACACCTCACCGCACAGTAAATGATCATTTCCATTTCAAGCATTTCCAAATAATCAGAATCAGAATCAGAATCAGAATCAGAATCAGAATGGGTTTATTGCCAGATGTTGAGGTTTACAACATTAGGAAATTGCTGCGGTGCTTCAGTGCAAACAATAAGAATTAAAGTGCTATGTAGAAAGAAAGATATGTGCATGAGATATACATGAGATATATACATGAGAATTAGAGTTATGAGTGCTACGTAGAAAGATATATACATGAGTGCAGGTGGTGATCAGTGCCAGACATGAAATGATGCAGTGACACAGCGTAGGGTCATGAGTTAGTGGCGGGGACAATCATGTGGTTATTGTTCATGTGTCCAACAGCAGAGGGGAAGAAACTGTTCTTGTGGCGAGAGGTTCTGGTGCGAATGGACCGGAGCCTCCTGCCTGAGGGGAGCAGGTCAAACAGACTGTGTCCAGGGTGAGAAGGGTCAGCTGAGATCCGGGCTGCACGCCGCAGTGTCCTGGAGGTGTACAGGTCCTGCAGAGATGGGAGTCTGCAGCCAATCACCTTCTCAGCAGAGCGCACAACCCGCTGCAGTCTCTGTTTGTCCCTGATGGTGGCTCCAGCGTACCACACGGTGATGGAGGAGGTGAGGATGGACTCGATGATTGCAGTGTAGAATTGCATCATCGTCCGTGTTGGCAGGTTGAATTTCTTCAGCTGCCTCAGGAAGTACATCCTCTGCTGGGCTTTCTTGATGACGGAGGTGATGGTGGGCTCCCACTTCAGGTCCTGGGTGATGGTGGTACCCAGGAAGCGGAATGAGTCCACAGAGGTGATGGGGGTGTCAGTCAGGATGATGGGGGGGAGTGGGGCTGTGTGCTTCCTGAAGTCCACAATAATCTCCACTGTCTTCTGGGCATTCAGCACCAGGTTGTTGTGGTGGGGGAATGAGTGTCCAAAGTGCCTCTATTGTTGGGGTCGTTGGAGGTGTGAAGGCTGCCTGATGGCTCGTCAAAACGACAGTAGAAGTCGTTGAGGGTGTTGGCCAAGAGCAAGTCGTCAGTGGAGTGGGGGGTTTTAGGCTTGTAGTTTGTAATATTCCTAAAACCTTTCCACACAGAGGCCGAGTCATTCTCTGAGATCTGCTGCTGCATCTTCTCAGAGTGCTGATGTTTGGCAATGTCCACTTCCTTAGTGAACCTGTACTTGGCCTCTCTGTAGCAGTCCCTGTCTCCGCTTCTGAACGCCTTACTCTTTTCCAGCCACAGCTTTTTGAGTTTAGGGGTAAACCAGGGTTTGTCATTGTTATAACTCACCCTGGTGCGTGATGGCACAATGCTGTCCTCACAGAAGTGGATATAGGAGGTGACAGTGTCCGTAAACTCGTCCAAGCTGTTAGAAGCAGCCTTCATTGTGTCCCAGTCATTTCCCATACTGCCACTATAAATATACACAGTATACTGCCATCACTACAATATACATGTTTTACACACTCCTTTTGTTGTTGACATTTACAGGCTGTGTGCAAAATGCCACACTCTTCAAATTCATGCCAGCTATTATTTTTACGTCCAGTAGGTGTCCTGCTAGAGCAAATGAAGCTTCATGAAGCTTCGCGTTGGGGTGAACCAATTGGATGAAAAGCTTCAGTGCTTCATGGGGCTTCATCTGCCCATCACTAACTACAATGTATATAACACATAAACACAAACTTATCCAAACCCTTTCACTGGTTATCAGGCTCACGCATTTAGCGATTAGCTTAATGCTAACATTACATGGGAAATCCCATAGACGGGCTAACGTGTTAGCATCGCGGCCGTTTTTCCTCACAAAAGAAAGTTTTCCACACAAATCTCTAAACTGCTACACATAACTATCGCGGGAAAGCTTACAAAACAGATAGCAACTACTTACAGGCATGTGCTCTCTCAGGCTGAGCAAGAAAAAGTGAACAAAAAGTGGAATAGACGACAGTTTGTCTAAAGGACTGTTTTTCACTGGTGAGGTACTACGGCAAGTCTGCTGGTACAAAAAACACACACCCAAATGATCATGCCTGCCTTAAAGGGGCAGCACATTTCCTGTTCAGCCACTGGTCGACCTGCTCCCACTGTAACACTCTCACAACAAGACCTCAGCTTCTCACAGTACAACACTGTCAGTGTGTCCAACACCAACGCTACATTCACTGTCACCACTACAGCTGTGCTCTCAGGTTCACGTAAACACAGCACACAGGTGGGATGTGCAGCACGAGTGCTCTCTGCTCCTCACAGAGAGGTGATGGAGACGATTCCTGAGGTCCAGCAGACGTCAGATTATCAGTGATGGTGAGAAACTGAGATGCAATAACAATGCATTGTGCTAGTATGCATTTTCTCTTTGATCAATAATTGATGTATTCATTTTGATCAGTGTCACATTTTTCCTGCTTTTTCAAGTTTCCTCCTGGATCATTGTATTAGCTGCAGTATTGGTGATGATGGTCTTTGTCAGTGTTGCTGCTCTGCAGTAGGCTACTCTTTAAAGAAAAAGACCAGATAACTTTCATTTTTCATTTCTTGTCATTTTTTCTACACCAAAATCTATCCAATAATATCTGTATAACATTTTCTACTTGTGATTTAGTTATTAATTCTTTGCTTCATGATTCAATCGGTCTTTGTCTAGTATTAAATTTTATGTTTCCCATTTAATCCCACTGGCTTTAAAGTGTTTCACCAGATTTTTACGAAGTATTTCCAGTCTTTTGTTGTCTCTGTCCCAAATGTTCTGAAATGTGTTGCATGTATTAAAAGAAGTTGGACCAAAAAATGTACTATGTACTTATAAACTTACATTTATGAAAGCTGAACAAACACTGATGTACTTGACTTTTGTAACAGTGAAAAGGCGATCTGTTTTTATTGATAAATATATATGTTTGCATTACTGTTATTTAGATTGCCATGTTAGAACGTAGCAAACTACATTGTTTGTTCCTCTATGGTTTCTTTATTTTTACAAATCTAAATGTTTTTGGTCAAAAGATTAATAATTTCATATTGCGGTCAGATGGTCAGCAGTTTTGATGTTTTTGCAGAGATTTTATTTTTTGCAAAATAGCACAAGTAAACATTAAAAGTAGTTCCTAAATCAAGGCATTTATTATTAAGGCGGCCATTATTATGGCCCTGTGTGGAAAAAGTGATTGCCCCCTAAACCTAATAACTGGTTGGGCCACCCTGAGTAGAAACATCTGCAATAAAGTGTTTGGGATAACTGGCAATGAGTCCTTTACGAGGTGGTGGAAGAATTTCTGCCCACTCATCTTTGCAAAATTGTTGTAATTCAGCCACACTGGAGGGTTTTTGAGTATGAACCACCTTTCCAAGGTCACAGCACCTCAATCAGATTCACGTATGAACTTTGGCTAAGCCATTCCAAAGTCTTTCTTTTGTTTTACTTAAGCTGCTTAGAGGTGGACTTGTTGGTGTGCTTTGGATCAAGTGCACTTCAGCTTGTGGTCGTGAACAGATGGCCAGACATTCTCCTTCAGGATCCAGGAAACTGGATTCTGTTCATCTTGACGTTGCATCTCCAGACTGAGAGATCTCAATTACTTTGTTTCTTATTCGCTTCTGAATTTCCTTGGATTGCGCCATGATGTGTAGTTTTTGAGGATCTTTTGGTCTACTCTACTTTGTCAGACAGGTCCTGTTTAAGTGATTGATTCAGCACAGGTTTGGCAGTAATCGGGCCTGGCTATGACTATGGAAAAATTGTATATTTTCTATTGATAAATGCAAATATTTTATGTCTGTTATGTGCATTGCCGTGTGGAGAATATAAGGAAAACAATTGTGTGGTTTACATTGTTTCTTCCTCTTAGATTTCTTGATTTTTTTTTAAAATTGCAATAACTTTATGTTAATTTCAGTGCACTTTCACATTTCTTTAAATTCAAACTACAGTCCTGTGAATAACTAGAAACACTTCTAGCAGCACAAATGTGAGGTAATTGTTTTCTGCTTGACTTTATCAGTCTCTCATATTGTTGTGGAGGAATGTTGGCCCACTCTTCATTACAGCGTTGCTTCAGTTCTTTGAGCTTTGTGGGCATTTATTTAAGCACAGCTCTCTGAATGTCCCAGGTTGAGGTCTGCACTTTGCTTTTCAGCTATTCTGCTGTAGATTTGCTGCTGTGTTTGGGATCATTGTTCGACTGCAAGACCTAAACTTTACCTATTAAACAGTTAACTCTGTATTTTACACTTTATGTGAATATTGTTGCAGATTTCAATTATTAATGTTTTTATAACTTTGTTCTTTCTTATATTTAATATTATACAATATTTATACTTCATGTCTCTGTCTTCTTTTGAACACTCCAGCACAGCATCACTATAACTTTGTCCTCACTGACAATAAAGCTGTTTTATATATTTCATTGCAAATGTTTCAAGCAATTTGTAGTTGTATCTTAAGATATTTTGTTAATAATATAGTATTTTATATTGTTTTTTTCCCCATATTTGAGAAATATTTAACATGTAAAAGTCTGTTTATGTACAATTTGGTGATATTAGCCCTGATTATTGGAGGAACTTGTACATGAAGCAGATTTCTGAGACTTCAGATTTGAAGGTTGTTGTCATATAATCTAAATGATGGCAGATTAACGTTCCCTACCTCTGTCCTACAACCACAGGACTCCTTTGCATTCGACTGATAGAAATTTCAAGCTCAGTGTTAATGAAGATTTCAAAGGCCTTAGTGCAGGGGTAGGGAACGTCTAAAACCTGCAGGGACACCGGCCCTCGAAGCCTGGAGTTCCCTACCGCTGCCTTAGTGTGAAAGGAATGAAGCTGTAGCGCCTCCCAGTGGTTGAAAAGAGGTACACAAGAGGTTTTTGCAACCTGCTGTTTAATGAAGGTAATCAGCTGGGACAAAGGTACATTATGAGAATAATATCTCTGACAAACCTCTACCTCAATTAAAAGATGCATTTTGATTTACATGAATGCATTTCATCTTCTCTGCAAAGGCTACACAACCTTCTTTGCCATTTGAGTGTGTCCAGTCCAGCTGAAACCAGCTCATTACTGATGGCATGAAAACAATCTGTGAGGTAACATTTTTACTGTCATTCATTCCTGTTGAAAACTTGTCACGTGTTTGCTTAGGTTCTTCTCAGTAATCCTCCCGTATCCTGTGTAAAAACTACCCGAGCTTAAAGTATACAGACTGCCGGGAGGGGCGAGACGGGAATTTTCATTGCATATATATATATATATATATATTAAAATACAGATAGCAGCAGCCACGAAAACATAGGCAAGAGAGAGCATAGCAGTGTCGTAGATGTAGCCAAATAAGACAGATAAATTAAGATGGAAAATCCCCAAAACAAAACCCAATCTTTAGTGTGGGAGCATTTCCATGTCATTCCCAAAGGTGTAATTATTTTCAGCGACTGCAAACTGAACACAAACTTTTCATAACTGAGTTTGTTTCTTCAGTTGTATTTTGGTAATGCTGTTGTACAGCAGGGAAGCAAACACAATTGCTAACGCTAACAACATCCAATCAGGATTTATTGGTTAGATCAAAGCTAACATCTGCATTACATGTGAGCACTACACATGTTATTTAACATATATAACGTATAAGATTTTTACATCTTTCTCTTTCCCTCGAGAAGAACTGCTAAAACTGTTGAAATAACATTACAGAAAAGCAGGACATGCTCAAGCAAAACATTATAGAAAGTCTGTCACGGTTCTGGGTCAGTTTGACCCAGTATTTTGAGTTGTCATGTTTTTGCAGGTTTAGTTTAGTTCCATGTGTCATTTTCTGTCTCTCTCTCTATGTCGAGTCTGCGTCTTAGTGTGATGGTTTCTTGTTCCTGTTTTATTGTGAAGGTCTGCGTCTCATGTGAGTGTGTTCAGTTTGACCTCTGTCTCGTCTTGGTGATTATTCCCAGCTGTGTCCACCACCTGTGTGTAATTCCCCTGTGTTTCTCTGTGTATTTAAGTCGTGTCCTCTGTCATTGTAGTTGCTGGTCCGTCTGTGTGTCCACCATGTCTCACCCGTGTGTTTGTGCTCTGTAGTTTAGTTGTTTCCAGTCTAGTTTACTTCGTGCTCCATTTGCTGTTTGTCCATATTTATTTTTGTGTTCAATAAACCACCTTCACTTCTCCACTACTGCCTGCGATTGGATCCTCATTTATTATTTTCACACGGCTCTCCTCACCCGCCGTGACAGTACGGACCAGCCAGATATGGATCCAGCGGCAGTCACCCCACCTAGGGAGCTTCAGGAGGCCGTTATCGACTCTGCTTCTAAATTGATTTACCAGCTGTTAGAGCATGAGGGAGAAGTGTCTCTTTACACTGTGGAAGCCAACCTACAACACCTTATTTCCAGTTACCCCTGGTTATTGGACTCACTGCGTCCGCTCGTACAGAATTTTGTTCTTCACGAGCTTCACCTACACCCCCCCGCCGCTACCGCTCGCCTGCTCATGCAGTGATATCATCAGTGACAAGTCAGGTGATAGAGGCTAATGCAAAATGGTGTTTCAGTGAGGCACAATTTATTATGACAATACATTTTTTTAAATACTCAGTATGAATTAAACAGGTTAAAGGTCAATGCTCTGTTGTAATATAAAGACAAAATGATTGACAGCAGCCCAGCAATATCAGTAAAACGCAAATTAGCCACATGGTGCAATGTAAGGAGCTCTGTGATTGGTTAGGAAAGGACAGACTGGCCACCTCGATTTTTCTTCACTGCACATTGATCCATAGCTTTGCTCTGTAAAGGCTAACAAAGTGCTTTTGCTTTACAAAGACATTCAGCGTCGGTATTCACTCTTTTAAAATGCCACTGAACACTGGAGTGAAATGGAGCCCTGATCCTCAGAGTTTTATTGTTGCTAACATTTCTTATAGATAGCACAGATAGTGCCCCACTGCAGTAATCACTCATGTCTAGATATTCCTGTTAAAAAGGAGTTTTTCCTCCCCACTGTAACATGGCAAACATAGCAAACGAATAATCCAGCTGAAGCTTCAGACAGCCGTCAGACAGTGAAACACTGCCATCTGCTGGACGCGAATAACAAAGACGCTGCTTTGACGGGTGAGGGAGTTTCAACAAGTCTGCAACGACTCAAGCATCAAACTACAGAACTATTCTAGCGGACATGGTGCTCTAATGACTGCTTCATTAACGCAGGTCAGAAAGGATCAAACATATCAATAAATCATAAAACACAAAACGTCTCTTATTGCCCAGGGCTCAGGAAGTGAGTGTGTTCCTTATAGCCCAACACGTTCTCACTCCCAACTCGTCAAACGTGTGACGCATGGTCAGGCTCCCTCTGCTTCACTTATGGACCATATGGACCACCAGGTAAGACCATTTAAACGGACAGCATTTATAGAATGACTATTAAAAGTCAGCGAGTGTCAGTAATGTTAATGTGGTTATGTTAGTAATACACCGAGTGCTAATATAACAGCTTTAAGATGCATTTGTAGATGTTATTACGTGTTTTACCGTCTTTATGGTGCTAGCTTAAAGTTACGGTGTAAACGTTAGCTTATATTGGAGGAAAGCTGTTACTGTTTAAACGATGTTAGCACAGAAATATTAGCTTCTGTCATGACTGATGAAGTTACTAGTTAATAAAGTTTCCAGTAAAGTGTTTAATCGCAGCCACAGACTGACAGCAAATATCTCGATTAGCTTCAGTGCATCTGTAATAAATATGTGCAAGTTTCAGTGCTTCGTTTAAACTGTATGATACTTATACTGACCCAGGGTCAGTGTAAAATACAATCCTAGCTGTGTGAACAAAGCCTGGCTGCTTTAATCCTGCATGACAAACCTCAGGATGCAGGTTATTATTACTCTTTCCTGCTGGCACACCTGTCACACCTGAGAGTCAGCTAGAAACTCACAGTGACGTGGACATCATGCAAAGACTGCCAGACTCTGTAATACTGCAAATGATCAGTGACTCAGGTTATCACTAAACTTTAAACGGCACCTCTGTGTCTCTGTGTGCTGAACATCTAGGATTGAGTCAGGCTGCATTGACTGTGGGACTTTAATGTGTTAAAAGCAGGTTGAAGACGGCTCAGAAACATTTGAAGATTAAAATTTAGCATTATGGCTGCTGGTGGTTTGTAAAGCCTCTACTCAGCTGTATTTTTGTTACTAATTTATGTTTGTTGTTGTTTAACACAGATTTCAGAAGAGCAAATATGCTTAATAGTTTAACTAGATTTCATTTGTCAGTGTGGGACTGCTGAGTCACCTGAAGAACTCATTTCATTCATTCTCCACATGATGTTCATTTACAGAAATGTTTCACAGGAACTGATTTCTCCCAAAGGGTGAACTAGTGTGTTTCCATAGATTACCTCTGTATGAATGTACTTCTTAAATGAAGGCAAGTGTTTGTCCTTTTTTGTTCCTCAGGTACAGTACGTGATATCAAGGGCAGGCGGTCATCACTGGGGGTAGACAAGAAGCAGACGTACTTCCAAGAGGGAGCTGCAGTGAGGTCAGAGGTCAGAATCTGAAACAGCTCAGGTTTATATTTTAGAGGTTATAAAAAATCAAAATGTATTATTTAAAGAAACCTTTAAATAATAGTCATAATTATGATTATTATAAGAAATATCAAACATTTAAGTGGATTTTCTGTTACACATATCGTGTTAGCCCTGCAATAAACTGGCAGCCTGTCTTTGTCCTGTATCAGCTGGGATAGGCTTCATCCTCCTGCAACCCTGAATTGGATACATTGTATTCCAATTATGTAATCTGATCATTTACAAACTCAAGGTATCTAATCAAAATGTAAGTGATGCCGCCCTTGACAGACAGGGAGATTTTATTCCTCAAAGACCATCATCCAGTCGAAGTACTAGTTGCCACGTGGTCAGTGTTCTCACAACCATTGATTTTATCTCACAACTTGTTTTCACCAAAGAATTTCAGTAAGTAAATATTCTTCAATCTCTTTTCCCCCCCAGTGTCTGCAGATCAGCATCAGTGTCCACGTGAAGAACCTAGTTATGTTGCCAGTGTCAACCCAACAAAAGGTACTTTACCTTCTTGTATATATTGTGATTCCTTTACTTTTATATTTGTTGTTATAGTTGAGTTAGGCAGGGCTTTTGTGCAGTCCTAAGAAACATACTGCCTAGAGTGTTTTTCACTTTGTGGAAGAGTTTCTTTATTTTTTTTCTGTTAGTGTGTGGAACTGAGGTGCTTCGTCAGGAGCTCCTTCAGTTGTTGGAGGATGGAGAAGAGGACGCAGCCATGACTTGTGAGACGTTGTCTGAGTCAGCTGCTACTCACTGGGCGATCAGAAACATGGTGTCCTTGCTAAAGTGGAAAGAGGCCAGGCCTTGTCTTATAGACAATATGTTAGCTACTCTGGATCCACAGTCACACCGTGTGTGTCAGTGTGGCAAACAAGTAGTTGTGAGGTGTCTGGACTGCCTGCCTCTTCCATTCCTTTGTGCTGACTGTGATATTGCAGTTCACACACGCTTTGTCCTGCACAGCAGAGAGGCAGTAACAGGAGGGTTTTTGCAGCCTTCATCAGAGTTTCACAATCCAATAGGTACGGTTTTTAAGTCTTATGCATTTATTGCTATGTACTATGAGTGTGTGCTGTTATTGTATATTTATTGTGTATCATTTAATTTCCAATTCTTTTTATATATATTGTGTGTTTTTAATGTTAGTTCGGCTGTTGCCTGTGCAAAGACCAGACTGTGTGTGACTGCCCAGCAGGTAACGTTGAGGTTTCACCCGGTGCAATTGTGGCTCTTGTAACCATAAATGGTAAGTTGCTCTTTTGTCACACAGTACATACACAATAGATGTGTTTGCAGGTTTTATTGCAAATTGTACATTGCTACATTGTTTTGAATTACCCTCGGCCCGCAGTATATGTGGGCACCTGTCAAAGGTCATTTGGATTTACCAGACCGCTTTGAAAACAACATGGGAAAAAATGAATGTCTTTGTTGAGCCATGACTGGATTTCTCCTTATCCTTCCTAAAGGCCGTTATAACCTTGCACTGCCAGTGGTGAGCTGCACCAGCTGTGGCCTAATGTGGTCCCCCTCAGTTAAGGACTTCCAGGGTGGTGGATATTGGCCTGGCACCTTAAATTTCTGCACCCTGTTTTCAATGGATGTCTTTCAGTCTTTCTATGACATTAAGAAGCTGCAGCAGGGATGTCACTTAAGGCCTTTGTCAAAGTGCTGGATGAACGAACAGCCCCTTTTTGGAAGGGTGAGTTTCTAAATTTGTCAAGTTTAAGGAAATTGTGCAAATCAATGTTTATGATGACTGTCCGTGAATATTCTGTTGTTTGTCCTCTACTTAAAAGACTGGCCGAATATCAGCTGATGCCTTCAGTAAAAGTTTCTTGGAGTGGAGTGCTGTAAAGTGTGAGGTGGACAGGATGTGCAAGGAGCCATGCTTTAGCTGCCCTGCCTGCACTCCAGACATGCTCGCCGTCTCAGTTGATGGAAACTGCAAGCTTTATCGCTTTCAATCAAATGCAAGGTACGTTATGCATTGTGTACATAAATCAAATATGGATTTGTACAAAAATTGTATTTTGATGTTTCTTTTCAAACAACTGTCACCGTGTTCGTTCAGCACTTCAGAGCAGGGGAACTTTGAAGGTGTCTTCATTGAGAAAGATGAGGAAGTTGCTGAGTTTGTGAAATACATCCAGAGACACACAAATGATGTAAGATACACATATATATCAGTGCTGTCAGCGTTAATCTTGTTAAAATGACGTTAACGCCATAACCATATACTCATACGTGTGTGTGTGTGGATACATATTTGGATGGGTGGATATTTATTTTGTTTTTCTCTTGGTGTTGTCGTAATACTATTTACTTGACTTTATCTTAATGTGTACTTCATTTTGAGTAGCTCACACTTGGATGTGCGAGGTATACTGCAGCTTGTAGTCTTGGATACGTTTAAGACATTTTGTTATAAGGTTGAATGAATTCAGCAGTCATGTATTGTGACCTCCTTTCTATAGATCAAATGGGGAGGTGCGTTTCAGGATGGGGCCGGTTCTACAGTTGGAGAAGAGGTGGAACAAGTAAACAGTTTCCTGTCTAGGGCGGCCATCACAACGAAGTACATGTCTAAAGCAGGTGTGTGTCTGTGTGTGAGATTCCACTCAGTCTCCTGCTCATTCATTCTTATTTGTATACTAACTGAAATGCAGGGCGAACAGACATGCTGAGCCTCCTGGCTTTGGGCTGGAACAAAAGGAAAGTGGAACAACTGGGCCGCACTTTGAGCCAGAGATATCTAAAGGTCATTTTTTCAACACCCATTTTAATGTGTGTGGTAATGGGGGAAAAACACCAGTACTCTAAAAATGTCCATATGAATGACATTTATTAATGTATTCTTAGATCATAAGGATCCTTAGAGAACAAGTGGAGAGCCTGAATGCGAGCAGAAATGAGCTGGGTGTGGATGACGACACACTGCAGCAATGGGCTGAAGGTGAGTCTCAATATAATGCACTCGTGTATAACAACAGGACCCACCATGGCCTCATTAAAGAACTTAGAGTTAAGATCTTTCTGACAGTGTCAACAAACAATGAAAAATAAGCTTGTAAAAGCAGAATTGATGGCAGAGTTGTTGCGTTTGATCAAATTGGATTGGACCTGGGTTGAAGTGATGTCGTACTAGTTGGTTTTATAAAGCTGAACACCAACATACTTGTTATCTCATGATAATGCAGCACATGAAGGCTCCAGATGTCTTATAATGAATATCATCAAGTCAGTGATTACAGAGTCCACTGTAGTTTGGTGACTGTTACTCATCCTGTGTTCTGATTAATATTCCTCTCACTTAGAAACGGATCAAACTGATGGCAGCCTTGGAGCGTTGCAGGCACGAGTAGAGGAGCTTGTCGTCATCATCAGAGTGCGAACACAAAGTCTTTACAGACAAAATGGTGTCACAGTTTCTTTGAAACGGACCGTTTGATGCTCAGTTTGTACAGTTTGTACAGCTACTTTGTAAACAGAATAAAATCAGATCCAGGTTTGTTTAAGCTGGATGTGATTTGTTCTAGCAAACGAATTGATGAGTGTAGATTAAAATGTAAATATATGCATTATGTGAAGGTGTTCCTTTTTATGATTATTTACAGATAGCAACAAGAGGCGACACAGAATTCACAAGGTCATCTTAGATGAGAAGAAACGCTTGGCGGCTGCTGTTGACGACTACAACAAGGAAACAAGCAACAAAGCAAATCGTATCCAGTGATGCCCTCATGCAGAGCGACGTTTGGCCCTGGCAGAGCACAAGTGAACGTAAGCTCTTGATTTCTAAATATCCTTTTTAAACAAACTCCCAGTATCTGAGCAGCAGTTGAATGTTTTGTTCTTGAATCATAATATGCTGCTATGTTTTCCCATCTGATGTTGTTAAACTGCAGCTGCTGCTGACCTCCGGACAAAGAGAAAGGTCTTTGAGAAGGTGATGGCTGTGAGGCGCCTGAGAGAGGAGGAGATGATCCTTTGCAGGGAGATGCAGCATCACTGGACAGTGTTGCAAATGCGATCTGTGGTGTTGGGGACAATCTCCTCAGACTGTAAGCACATCTTTTATTTATTTATACATTTGGTGATGAATTGATTGAAAATAATAGCAGATGCTAAAGTCTTACTGGATCTTTTACCTATATTTGGGTTGCTAGCTAACACTGCCTTCTCCCTTAAAAAAAGTTTAATTACATGATCCTAACTCCTTGTGTTTATGAGGTGAGTTTTTTTTGTCTGTTTGTTTGTTTTACTTATATTTAATAGTTTTGTTGTTTTTACAGCCTCCCTTGTTGGCATGTCGGAGGATGCACAGAAAGGACTCCATAGCCTGGTTTAAAAACAAAGTGAACTGAAAGCTGAAACGCTCAAAGTAAAGGACGTGTACAAGAGAATCCTCAGCCACCAACCACTCCTGGAAATGGACTCGGAGGAGGAGGAGGACATTCCAGACGATGAGAGTGATTTGAGCACTTCTGATGAAGACTGATTGTGTCATCATTGATGTTATGTTTGCTAGAATAAAAAGTTAATCACATCTGTTTAATGTGATTTTTATAATGTCTGTTTCAGAAATTGCTTATCAACAGACATTTTACATGTTGAGAAGAAAAATGTAATTCCCTTGGTGCAGTTGTTTACCCTGAATCATTCTTTCCCATCTAATTTAATGACTCGTGTACATGTTCAGATACAATAACATCATTTAATTCATGGGATGCTTTCTGGGCTGCTCAAATTACCACAAAATGTAAAAGCACCAGGCAGCACACTCACAAGGACATGTTTTGTTCAGTGTTTTGTTGAAGAAATCAACAAGTACAACTGAGATGTTTGCTGTAGTGGTGTGTTTGTTAAGAAGCATGCCAGCACACTGGTGAACTGACAGTCCCAGAATGCACCCGAGCCAGTGACTCGCCCCAGAACAAATGACATTAATTATCTAGAAAGACAACCGTGATCAAAGACTAAGTAGGAAACAAAAGATAAGGAAAGGTACTGTGGGGTAGGAAAGAAAGGCCAGAGCTGTGCAAAATGACCTCCAGCAGGCCACAAATATGCACGTCTGTTCAAACGGTCAGATACTGACTCCATGAGGGTGGTATGAGGGCTCGACGTCCACAGGTGGGGGTTGTGCTTACAGCCCAACATCATGCAGGATGTTTGGCATTTGCCAGAGAACACCAAGCTTGGCAACTTTGCCACTGGCGCCCTGTGCTCTTCACAGATGAAAGCAGGTTCACACTGAGCACTTGTGACAGAGTCTGGAGACATATTGGAGAACCTTCTGCTGCCTGAAACATCCTCCAGCATGATGGTTGGGCAGTGGGTCACTAATGGTGTGGGTGGCATTTCTTTGGGGGACCGCACAGCCCTCCATGTGCTCGGCAGAGGTAGCCTGACTGCCATTAGGTGCTGAAATTAGATCCTCAGACCCCTTGTGAGACTAAATGCTGGTGCGGGTGGCCCCGGGTTCCTCCTAATGCAAGACAGCGCTAGACCTCATGTGGCTGGAGCGTGTCAGCAGTTCCTGCAAGACGAAGGCATTGATGCTGTGGACTGGCCCGCCCATTCCCCAGACCTGAATCCATTTGAGGACATCTGGGACATCATGTCTCGCTCCATCCACCAACTGCACCACAGACTGTCCAGGAGTTGGCAGATGCTCTAGTCCTGGAGTCTGGGAGGAGATCCATCAGGAGACCATCTGCCACTTCATCAGGAGCATGCCCAGGTGTTGTAGTGAGGTCATACAGGCATGTGGAGGCCACACAGACTACAGAGCCTCATTTTGACGTGTTTGAAGGACATTACATCAAACCAGATGAATGATTCTGTATTGCACTGATCAAGGAACCAACCCAATAGGAGCTAAAGGCATCCTCTTCACATTACTTAACATAGTGAGTTTATACTATGTTTAATGTGCATTTTCTTCATCAGTCTAGAACATAACATGTTAGCGCTCCCTGGTTCTTTTTGGAGACAGATCCTGCACTGAAAAAAGTCTAACATGCAGTCATTCATTCAATCTAATAAGTGCCATTCAAAACAGAATAAAATCATTGATTTGATTGTGAAACCCTTTCTTTTTGCATTTTAAAATACCACTTTTGATTTGGATGAAACTAAATATCTGTACAAAGGACACAACGCAAAGTTTTTGATTTCTCTCAAAACATATATTTCTTTTCATGTTGAACAGATAATATCTTTAATTTGAGTCTAAGGCTACGTTCACACTGCAGGCGAAAGCGCATCAAATCCGATTTTTTTGACCCTATGCGACCCATATCCGATCATGCTATGACAGTGTGAACGGCGCAAATCCGATATTTTCAAATCCGATCTGGGTCACTTTCGTATGTGGTACTGAATCCGATACATATCCGATGTTTTAGAAAGCGACTGCTGTTTGAACGGTCAAGTCGCATTAAATCCGCCTTTTACGTCACCGACACAAGACTGAAGCCAATTATCAGCGCCCGAGAAGACATCGCGAACGCTTCCTAGCCATCCAGTGTAGATGTCAGTGAAACTGTTGGGAAGACAACGTAAACATTTTATTTGTACTGTATAATCTGCAGATTCTGACAGAAATCTGCAGCTATCCTTTGAAGCACCGCTCCTCTCTTAAACAGCAATAAGGATCATTATTAGATTATTTACATTATTATGTAAATAACAAAATAACTTAAAGCAAAAATTGGGAAACGTAAAGTCCGAAGTCTTTATATTAACGGCCATCAGTCAAACAATACTGTTTGTTCTTGGTCTAAACAGAGCGCGTTGTGTGTGACATCTTCTTTTGCGCATGCGGGCCGCTTTGAGCGTTCACACTAGAGCGCGTTTGCTGTCGCATTTTATTTGTAGTGTGAACGAGCAGACAAAAAAATCGGATTTGATCAAAAAATCGGAATTGAGCATTAAGACCTGCAGTGTGAACGTAGCCAAAGTGATTTGCACTTGAACACGCCCACCAGAAATAGACCGGGACCCATTTTTATTCTGCATGGCTGCTGGAAACATCATGTCACATCTTTGATTAATTTCATCTGAAAATAAACGTAAGTAAAGCCAAGTGTGTTACAAAAGCTTTTATAATTTGTATTGCCAAAATTGCAGAAAATAACCCCATTTAAGCTGGGTCGACAGCCACCCCTAATTTTTGCATGATTGTAGCTGCTAGCTATAAGCTAGCTAGCTATCCTGCGCAACGTTAGAACTGGTTACCAGAAACCGACCATCACAGTCGGGAATACAAGTTAGTATACTGGTAAAAAACGGCTTTTTGCCTAACTAGCTAGCGTTACCACGATGCATCGGTGGTGGATAAAGCTAGCTAGCATAAGTTCATAGTTCATAACATTCATAGTATAACTCCGTGCTCCGCTTCGTTTGAATTTTTCTGGTGAGCTCGCGGTTTCTAGACACAAGCTTGTGTTTGTGCGCGCACGTTTGTCTCTCTTCATATAAATATCTGTGTGTTATGTGTGTGTACACCGAGCGCAAAAGATAATTATTAATGTGCATGATTTAGAGACAGAAATAACAAGCCAGCATATAAGATCAATGACATAAGACTAATTCCTTCAATTGACTTTCAGGCGCGGCTCGGAAAAATGTGCATTTTCTGAAGAAATTTTAATTTTAACAGCAAAAAATTGACCCTATGCCAAACTTAGTCGCTAATGGCTGGTCTGTAGACTGTTTGGTATGTCATGTTACGTATTTCTTGGTTTTTCTATGTTATGTGTTTTATAGAGAAGTAACATTATTCTTTTTTTCTGTATGCTTTCAGAACCACAGATCGCTCCATCCATTCCATGGCTGAAGCATACATTTTCATTTAATCTGAACAGGTATCATTTTGCATTTACACTGCACATCCTTTTTAAACATTTCATAATAATCTAGACCCTCCATCATTATCCTCTCATTCACCTTGCTGATGTGTTGAGGACTTGATAAAAGAATACATGGTATGTCCATATCTGTTCTGTCTCTACATGAGATGCAGTCTCTTGATGTAAATTTGACAACTCTGCTATTAAATGCAGTGATTAATGTAGGACAGCAACGATTAATCAACTCATCAAGTTAATATCTTAGGGTTCTGTATTGTTTTCTTTTTTTTTTCTTGGGCTTTGTGGAACATTTATGAAAATGTTCCACCATTGATTTAATTTAATGATTATGCAATTCACAATCTGATTAGTCAAATAATTGTTCTAATAGTCTGTGACCAAACAACTATCAAAATAGTAGTTTATTATGGTCAAAGATTTATCAGGTGTGCCAGACTTCAGTTCTTCACTTGTACATTTTGTTCCATATTTTACCTCAAGATATCCCAGAAAGATGAAGCTGAGGAAGAGCTGCAGAGTACCACCATGGCACTCTTCATCTTCAGGGACAACTCAAGCCTCCTACATCAGCCTCGAGACATCGGGATAATCATTGATGGTGTGGAAGTCCTGAATGAGTTGCCTTCTGTGGCAGCTGGAGTGGCAATGGTCTTTGGACTCTGTTATGCTCTTAATATGGAATATCCACGAGGATTCAGGTTCACCTTTGAGGCTCTTCAAAAGATTATGATGGAGCTTGACTTTAACAAGATGACCTCTAAGATTCGCAAACTTAATTGTGAACTTAACACTGCACAGTAGTGTGTTTGCATGCATGTGTGCATGTGTATGTGCACATGCATGTGTGCTTGGTTATTTTGCTTGGTTGGCCTGCAGTGGTATTCTACATTCAAAATTTATAAGAACACCCATTTGAAAGGGAGATTTAAGTTGATTTCATTGATACATGTGTAGATTTTTTTTTTTTTACATTGTACAGGCACAGTGCACATATAAACATTTTTGAGTACTTGCAAATTGGTTTAAAAAGAGTTTTTATAATGGTTTTATGCCAGTTTTAGACAGGTTGCAGGTTTTATACTGGTTTTCAAAAGATTGCAGGTTTTATAAAACAAACATTTCTCTAATCATTTCTGCCGTAGCACTAAATCTGTATATTACTAATCCTCTCTATTGATTATAGTTAAAATGGTTTGGAACAATAAATAATTTTGAAATAATTGGTTGGCCAACTGTCTTGTTTTTTATAGGAAATGCAGAGCATTTTTGAACTGAAATGAAATGTAAAAAATATAGTTTGAATATATGTAAATCAATTACCTGGCTTCAACACAAACATATTAGTTCATGTTAATTTGGTTCGATGTGAATACATTAGGTTGGTTAAATTTCAATATATTAGCTTGGTTCAATAATTAAAATATGGTTCTATGTAAAAAAATCAATTTGGATCAATGCAAAATTTAAAGTTTCAGTCAAGTCTAGTAATATTGTTTATATCAACATAAAAGTATCAGGTCATATCAAGTGACTCAATTTGGATTCTATAAAGCCAAATATTTTGGATGTGACAACTGGACATCATTTTTTTAAATTTGAATAGGGTTATTTTTTTTACAGTGTGAGACAGCAGGCAGCTTTGGAGAACTCATGCCAGCTGTGGTCATTAAGGAATCCTTTGATTTAATATTGATTTCATGACAACTATCCTCAGGCACATATTCCTGGATATATACAATGACACGAGTAGACACTAACCCCCAGCAGTCTGGTGCTATGACAGCATAACTAAGGGCTGACCTGAACCAGCCCCAACTATAAGCTCTATAAAGAAGTGAAGTCTTATGCCAACTCTTAAAAGTCTTGACCATGTCCACCTCCAAAACTCATAATGGACTTTGGAGGTGGACAGCTATCAAGCTCCTCACAGAGGAGCAGCTTGACAGCTAACAGCTCCCAATTTAGTTTAGTCCAAATACATGAATTCAAATTGAGGTGATAACTATTTATCAACAGTATGAATGTCTGTTCCTGTCCAACAAAGTTGTTACTACATACCATGTTGAGCAGGGCTTCCACTTGACTTTAACTTCTTCTTTTTCCTGAAAAACATGATATAAACAAACAATTAATTCAGAAAGACATGCAGGTTGCATACAAAAAGGAGCTTATAAACATTTGTGTACTGTTGAATGGCTCAATATATTATACAGTTAGTTTACAAAAATATAAGAACCACTACAATGCTTGTACTGCCAGCATCGAGTGCATGTCAGCAAAGCAACACTGCTTACATTGTGGCTCACAAGCTCCACTCCTTTTCATCAAAACCAAAATTTTATCTACATTCTGTTTTTTACACTTTAAATCCCAGTTAGGTTAAATATTACCAGTAGCTTTTCAGATAAAACAGTAATAAAGTCCTAATGGTTTCATAAATCTTCATATTTTTTTTCATATAAGCATCGGGGACAAGGCTGTCTTGCAACTGTTGAGGTCACTTGTGTGCGCCCTATTTCTTCCAGGATCACTCTTCATTTGTAGGTTTTAGTGGACTCCTACTACTGTGAAGTGGTTTTCATGGGACAGGGGCTTGTATTCCAAGATCTGGGAGATTGTAGAAATGAGCTGTGATGCCCTTCTTGCCATCTTTCCAGAAATAATAGTGATCTGGAAGCTGTTAGGCTGACTTACAGCAGCAGCACTTTCTGCACCTGCAGAAACTCCAGGACACATTTACTAACAGTGTTTGTTGCTGTGTGTGCTGCAGCTGCAGCTTTGAATTTTTTTTGAGAGCTAATATTTTGGCTATGGTGTCTTGTTATGAAATGTACAAGAGTAAGAGTGTTAGCATGTGTGTCAAAGCTACGTTTGACTGGGAAACTCAAAGCTCAATAACCTGTATCAACAACAATTCACTGCAGCCTGTGTAATATTTGATGCATCATAATTTATTCCAGTCTATCTTGCAAATACATGTTTGCGTTGCAATGTCATGCACAACACACACAACTATTAGAGCCTTAAGATCAAACCTGCGTCATTCTTTTGGTCCACTGCAGTGTAGCAGTCAAACAAGGAGAAGTGAAGTGGCCCCAAATGGCCAGGATAGAGATCAGAGGGTTAATGCGTAAAATGCATAAAAATATTATTGATTACAGGATAATACATTAATGTTAATATCAACAATAAGCTTTTTACTCTGAAGTTACAAGTATAAACAATGCTGTTACATTTACACTTACATTTTTTACTATAAGTATGGAAACAAGTGAACAGCATTTTATAATAAGTTTAACTGGAATTCTGTACACTGAAAAACAAACAACAGATAAAAAACACAAACAAACAGCCAGTGCCTTCATCTGTCCATTAAATGTCAAACATCGCTTTGACCTGTAGTCTCTGCTCGTCAGCACATGCTTTTAAAAAGAGCTCCATGTCCTCTGCAAACTGAAAAACAAAGAGGAAGAAGTCCCTCTACACAAAAACACTGTGGATGACAGGCCAGGCAAACATCTATTGACCTGTTTGAATGCCTCCTCATCATGTGAGCCTTGAAGTTTTTTTGTAAGAAGACTAAGACCACAGTGAGGACGTTTCATTTTCATGGACTTTCCACAAGCCCCAGTTTCATTTAGCACAGAGGGTGGAGCACATGAATGTTCTACCCAAGATTCAGGAAATGGTTTAGATGCTGGAGACGAGACATGGAGAGGGAGACGAGGCTCCACGGAGAGTTCAGTGGGGAGCAGTCCTGAATGCTGACATGACAATAATTGCCTTGCCATATCCCCACGCTGTATGACTGTCATGTTACAGAAGGGCAGTGAAAGTGCACCGGCACATCATTTTGTCTGTAAGAGAGAAAAAAAGAAAAAACATGTAATTTAAATGTAGTTGTATAGAATGCAGTCAGTTTATCTAACAATCAGATTGTACATATTAACAAAAATATCCAAGCCGTCCTCAATAATGAAAGCAAAATGGTGTGGATCACAAGAGCTGTCAGGAAATGTGGTGAACAGGAAAAATATTTAATGAAAACACTTTTTTCTCTCGCTGATGAATGAACTGAACTGTACAATGTGAAAAATAACTTTTAAGTCAACAAAGACCTGCAGAGGTGCTGAAAAGAAGTGCATATTTATGACTTTAACTATGAGGTATATTTAATACCAACATACCTTTGAAAGGCAAAGCACTTTGAATGTGTCCATTTATATGCTGCTCAATCTTTGCCCTGACAGCAGGGCTGAGAGTGGGGCACAGAGGGCAGTGAAACAGCCAACACGTGGTGCATTCCTGCAATTCTGGCCTGGAGGCAGAACTCCAATTTGATATTTGCATCTAAAACAGAGAGAAAAACAGATAAACACCATATACACATTTAAGTTCAGGTTTTAGCAGAAATAACACGTTACAGTTAGCATGTAAGAGATTTGGGAGAAAATTCTTTACAAAAACATAATTTACAAGAAACTTTTATTTGTGACATACGTATCTATTGACATATAAAAGACAACTGAACAAAGGCTAACTAACATCTGGGCAATAAAACAGAATAAATAGAGAATATTAGTATTTATACATATATAAAACTCTCTGTGACGACCTTTACAATGTTTTTGCAGGTGGAATGAGAGATATGAATAAAGTGCAATATGCAGTAAATGGAACAATGTGCATTGATGTTACAGATCGTGAAAAGTAGTGAAGTGAATTAGTTCATAACAAGCAAAAATCAAATACGTTTGAAACTGACCACTAAATGCTAACCAGAGGTGTCAAAAGTGCACATTCTTACTAAAGTTTAGATGCCTCGGGGGTCTGACCGTTGTTGTAGCGCTAACAAAGTGCCAACGTAATCAGTGTAAGCAAACTAGATGATTCCTACAATTATATAATTATTAACGGCAAATTTAGACATGAAAGACTCTGTAACAACCTTTACGATCCACTTGCAAGGTTTCCACAGTCGATGGCTGTATCTCAATTCAGGGTCTGCAGCCTTAAAGTTCGCAGCCTCAACGGTCCATGAACTCTGAACATCTGAACTCTGAAGCATGAACTCTGTGTCAAAGATTCAAGTTGCAGTTATTTATATTTCCTATCACCTTAAATCTTCACTCAAAGACACTCAAGTATCTGTGACAGTGTGTATATAGATGTATCATATATAAGAGAGAAATATTGTTCTTTTAATATGTTGGCATTACTAAATTTGGCTCAATGCTTACTGTGGAGCAGGGAAATTATTTTACTGCTATTGTTAAATAATTGTCATCATTACCATTGCATTAATAATAAAATCTGGAGTTTATATTGCATTCAGGGGTTAAACAGTGTCTCTTTCAGAAAGACTGAGTTGCAGGCTGACAGGAAGTTGTATGCAGAAGTGAAAGCAGATAGTTATTTTGAGCCGCAGGCTAAGACGAGGCTTTAACAATGTAACAGATAGCTTTAAGAAGGCCTTAAGCAGTTATGACTATTTTATACACAATGCATATCTGTGCTTATTAAAGAGTTGGAGCTCGGTCAATTAATTGGGGGTCGGAAGCTTTGTTCGGCGCGGTGTTCGGACAATCTATTGTGCAAGTGACTTGGAGCCATAGAAGGAATTGCAATACATGCTTACAAAACACTTATATATCAGATCATTTTATATTAAGGTTTTATTAGAGGTTCTTGATTAAAACATTTATTTAGTAGAAGACATACACATAGTCTCAGTGAGCCTCTGGTCTGGTAAAAGGTCAGAAGTGCGAGAGGTGACATCGAGGCTGAGTGAGGTCGTGACACACACACTTTAAATTAGATTTATTTAGAGGATGTTTGGCTGTAACTGCAAAATTGTCTTGGTAAAAGAGGAACCGTTTCTTGGTGTCTCGGCAAGAAAGAGGAACAATTCATTTTAAGATAAGAACGGAAAGTACCAAGCCATGAAAATAGAAGATGATTTTCTGGGTGAAAAGTCATGATGATGTTGATCTGATCTATGTATAAAATGTACCGGTGACGCATGAAGGGGCGTCAGTAAACAAACCCTGATGCTATAAAATATCTGTTCATGCTTTGATTAAGTCGAGGACTACTGGCTGTCTGCGTACAGAGTGTCTTCCCACACGTGTGTTCATTAAAATCATTGTTTGACCAAAGACCTACTGGACCATGGGTGGTGTGTACTCTCCTTCCTCAACTTTGAATCTTAACATTACATATATGTGTAAAAAGCAAATGTACGAGCTGTGATAACTGTGTCTGATAGAATGAAGAGTAGACTGATAAATGAAATATTCCTTTATTGGGTGAGAAAATCAGACCATGTCATAACTGCTTTAAGTCATACAGAATAGACATCAGAGCCTTAAACAGGCTGACTTCTGCTAAATGGGTCAAACTGGGCAGAAAGTCTACAAACACATAACATCCTTATAGAATATGATGTAACACTATAGATCAACTTAGCTCAGAATATATAAAGCAAATAAACAATCACAGCAATATGATGCAACAAACACAGCAGTGCTACTGATCCAAAACACTTGTTGGGGGAAAACTCTGTAAAAAACCCAGGAGAAATAAAGACACAATGAGACAAAGTTACTTTCTTTATCAAACGTGTACACGGGTGAGCTGCTAAGAACAACTCACGCCATGCACAGTGGCTTGGTAATTTTTATAGGCACAGAGCACAGAGACAGTGAGAACAGGATAACAAATAATAAACAGATAAAATAAAACAACTCCATATATGGTGCTAGTCTCGTCAGCAGAGAGCTAGGGAAGATAAAACAATCTAAAACAATATGTCCCAGAAACAAGATGTGTTTTCTGGGAAAGTCTAAAAAGATAATTCTAAACTAATCTAACAAAGGCAGAGGGCAGACAAAAAGGCATCTTTGTACATTTAAAAGAAGGTAAAGAAACATAGAATCATTTTTTCCTGTAACATTCCCTCCTGTTTAACTTATTTTAAATGTATACAACAATTGTCTATGAAGGTTATTTATTAAGTATCTTAGGCAATTTTTTAATTTCCAAAATCTTCAAAATGTCAGCATAGCAGAAATGGCAGTCATTTGGTCTAAAGAATAAAACAAAAGAAAATAATAAAAAGAAAAACATAGTAAATGAAAATCATAGTAAATGAAATAACAAGTGGAATAAACAAGAAAAAATAATAAAACTAAAACTACAAAAAAAATAAAGGATAAAAACCTTATATTTTAAAACGAAAACTTACAAAAAATAAAAGGATGAAAAGTAAAATGAAAACTTTATATTTAAAAATGATGAAAACCTAATATGTAAAATGAAAACTTCAAAAAATACAAGGATGAAAACCTTATAAAATGAAAACTTCAAAAAATACAAGCATGAAACCTTATACTTAAAATGATGCAAACCTTAAATTGAAAACTTTATATTTAAAATGAAAACTTCAAAAAATAAAAGGATGAGAACTTCAAAAAATAAAAGCATGAAAACGTTATATTTAAAATGAAAAACTTATGTTTAAAACTCAAGACTTCAAAAAAAATAAAAGCATGAAAACTTGCATAACCTACTAATGTTTTAATCAGTGCATGATCACTTGAAAAAGGCAGAAATCATTTTTAATCACCACGTCATTCATTAGCAGTTATTACAAGTTCTCCTCTAACAGAATTGCAACGGGATGCTGTTCTTCTTGAGGCACGGCAACATAAGCAGTCATTGTAGTTGTTATCATCTTTGAAATCATTACTCTTAGACATGGCGGTGTAGCTGCTCCAGATGTGTGGTCAGTGACATATTTTTGCAGAGCGGTCAAATTCTGCAAAGCTTCATAAATGTCTCCTCCAGCTTTGTATCCATCAGGGATAAAAGTGCAACATGTTTCCCCGATCAGCTTGCAAACTCCTCCTTGTGATGCTGTTAGCAGGTCTAGTGTCAGTCTGTTCTGCAGCACCATCGTTCTGATGGCCTGCTGTTCTCCTGCTAAGGCGGTTCCCAGGGTCTTAGTCAAGTTGATGTGTCGTAGCAGAGCATATCGGTTGATTTCCACATGATCCCGCACCTCGGCAACTCCAATGCCGGGGATCAAGCTCTGTAAGAATTTCACTCCACCTCCCCAGATGCGAAACTCTCCCGGCACTCCAGTGTCCACAGTAATGCCGAAAGAATTGGGTGAGGTGAAGTCCACTTCACGTCTCTGTCGGCGGCTTGGGTGATGTGCAACACGTTGCATGAAGAAAACGTGATCTGATAATTCCACCAGGGCGCACAGACCTCCCCAACCTTCAGGGAGTGACAGATAAGCCTTGTTGCCACATAGGAAGTACCAGTCAGCCAAAACTCTGGTTCCTCTGCTGCTGGGTGCCGTCCGTGCACATCCTGTCTGGTACTGAGTCTTTGTTTGTAGTGGCATTCGGTAGCTGTAGTTGGAGCGACAGTTGAGGCTCATCAGTGTCGCGTTACTGGCACAGGTTTCGTTGAGTGAACAGTCCATACACTTCCTCTCGTTCCTCGGTGGGCAGAAAGTGTATATGTATTTGCATAGCAGTCAGTTTTATTATTCCAGTAAGCTGTAGTGTTCATAAACTGCCACCAGAAATTAGTGGCATAGCCATGGGGAAACTTGGTGTACTTTCCTTTGTCATACAGTGTCTGCCTTTTCTTCATATAGCGTGACTTATTGTCCCTCACAGAAGCAAAGATGAGGAGCCCGGCCATGGTCAGGGCCGCTGCAGTTGTTAAGAGCCACCACCTCATGACGACGGAACACACCCTCCTGTCGCGAGTAGACCCCCCGGCCAGGAAAGCTGACCCCTCCACCGGGCGAGATCACAACAAGCGGGCAAGCCTGCCGTCAGCTGTGTTTAGATGGCTTCACTGACTCGCCTGCAGTGACTCTGATGGATCCAGGATGGTCGTCCCGCAATTTTGCAAGCGGTCGGTGTAGTGAGGAGGACTTGGTATGGCCCCTCCCACCTGGGTGTGCTCCAGTTTTTCCTTTGGAGCACCTTGATCAGAACCCAGTCACCGGGCTTTAGTCTGCAAGACACTTGATAGACATCATTACATTCTTCGTCATTTACAATCATCTCTTTATTTTCCTACAACTTAGACATACATTTTGCTACTGAAATTGTATCTGCCTTTTTCACTGGGTAGATTTCTGGCCACTTTGAGAATACATCTATAACCACTAGGGTGTATTTTTACCCTTGGCATTCATTTAGCTCAATAAAGTCCATATGGATTGTGTGGTCTCAGGTTTCCCTGAGCATTACATTTTTGACACGTCATGCACGTTCTGACAAATTGTTTTGCTGAGGTTTCAAAATTTACAGTGTAGAATTTACAGTGTAGAAATGAGAGTTGACAATACTGGTCAGTCCCCCCGTTGACAAATGCGTACAGCCATGAGTCACTAATGCCGCCATTTTGTGGAGGAATTTTGGCAACACTGGCTTGCCATAACACATCATTAAGTCGTTTGTCAGAACTGCACCGTGTTTTAGCCATTTTGCCTGCTCTGCTGTGCTTGCTGCTTTTGTTCATTTTTCAACACATCCAGTGGAATCTGATGTGTGTTCACTGCCATCAATGTGATGTTTGTCTTTTGTGCCGCCTATTTTGCTGCTCTGTCAGCAAAATTGTTGCCTGTAGTAATGAAAGAGTCAGTAGGCTTTGTAAGAGGTTGGCATGCTGGTTTGCCAGTTGGTGTAATCATTCCTCTGTTATGCCAAATTTTTGCAAAATGATGCACAGCAGAGAAAACATACTGGCTGTCTATATAAATGGTTATTTGTTTATCTTTGTGTATTTCACATGCGCAACAATCTCGTGTGAAGTGACCTTCCTCTCCACGGTTCTAGCAGGCGTTGTCTCTATGTTATCTGCTGTTTCTGCGTGGCTGTCTGCAGCCTTGGTGTTTGTGACTTTGCTCGCCTCTCTCTTCCTGATAGCCACCTGCGAATTAGTGTTTTAGTCTGTTGTCAACAGTCAGCCTTATTTTTAAGTTACAGAATGCTTCTCCTTTTTTTGTTTTGTTTGGGAGAATAGATGCAACTCTACATTTTCACTTAAGGCAGTTTTAGATAATTTCTAGTTCTTCAAACAATGCATGGATCTCACACATTTCAAACTTTCAAGTTAGGGTTGTTTCCCATTTATACAAATATATATATTTAACTTTGCATTGCTCACAGCTCATAGCTCACAGCTCTAAACCTAGGCATTTTTCAATCATATGCCTAATCACTATGTGTCACTGTGATTCTCAAGTATGGTCACAAGTTCGTTTAAATTCGTTTCCAAAACCAACAAAATAATCAAAGAAAAACAAAAACATAAACGTGTCAGGACACAAAAGAAAAAGAAAAATGCTGCCACCCGAACAAGGCAGAAGTCTACATATGTTGGCTTTTAATAGCATGCAGCTTGTAACATGGTAGACTAATGTGCCTGTGTTAATTCAGCTCCATATTATTGTGTGAAGTTGCACTGGGTTGGGAGTGGTTTTGTGGTTGTCACATTTTTGGTGAGCCAATGGCTGGAATGGGGTTGGACTAATTAGAGGCAGGTGTACTTGATTGCACTGATACACTGGTCTACATATAGCCCACACTACAAACACTGCTGTGTTGTTTTGTCTCTCTGTGCAGTCCAGGGCCTATTATATGCCACAGCCTAAAGGCAGCAGAGTTCCAGAGGCTTGAGTGACCACTGACTATATGCTTGCAGGGTGGTGGGTCTCCAAGGACAACTTCTAACCCTGTTAAAGGCAACATGTGGGGTGCAACTTGGCCGTGTGGCATAGCTGGCTCTGGCCTTGGGACTGTGTGTTTTTATACAGTTCATAAGTGGGACACTGGAGTGTTTTATCTTTTATCTCTTGATATATTTTTCGTCAATAAATTATCTTTTAGAATTTTATTGACTGTCATCTTTTTGCCCACGACTGAGACGGTTGGTCAGACCTAGAGTCTTTCTTTGGGTGTGTTACAGCAGCTTCTGCTCTAAAAGAAACAAAAAAGAAAAAGAAAAGAAAATGTGGAACATGCTCATCAGCTTAGCAGTGTCTACATATTTAATTCAGCTTCTCAATCCTGTAGTTTTAGCTGTTGTCTACAGGGTTTTGCTTATTGATTGTTATTATAGGTGTGCTCTATATCTCAGCAATGTGTCATTCTAGGATGATAGGTTTCAAGCTGGTCAAGTGCCTCTATGCACTTCATTAGTTTAGTTATTCTCTGTATTGTCTTCATCTCACATGTCATTACACTGAGTTTCAGCAAACCTTAAGCTTGATGCAGACTACTGCTTAACAATTATCCACCTCACATCATAACCGATTAAGGTGCCTCTTCATATTAATATTATGTCATTGTTAATATTATCCTCTTTGTCTTATATGACAGCAATATCATATTATAATATTTTATCAGTGTGTACCACTATACTACTCCTGAGCCAATTTGATAGTTAGGATCATCTTATTCAGTAAACAGATAATTTTGAATTCATCCAATCTGCGGTCACATTTGTTCTCTCTGTTGCATGGCGGACCAGGCAGTTCTATTATATTATTTATATTTTATTTTGTATCCATCAAGGGCTTCAGATGACCTGCAGAATCATCCTTTTCCCAAGGTGGAGACAGTTACCTTTTCACACACTGTCCTTGGCTGAACAGTGACACAGCCTTAATATACTTTATTTATGTTATTAAAATATTTTCGTGTGAATTATTTGCTTTATATTCATTTTATACATTGTGGGCATGGTCATCATGCCAACTGTGTTTCATTGATAATATCACTTTACAGGTTGTTATCCTTGCTATTATTAATTTCAAATATTCTAAAGATAATTTCTACTGTAACTTTCCCTTTGTTCATCTTTATTTCGTACTTTTTATATTTATATCTACTCAGTGGGGTCTGTTTTCAACCCTTTTAAACTACTTCAAACTACTTTGATCTCTAGTTTTCACTTAATAAGGGATTATTAAGTTCTTCCTGATATGGGTGTTGCTGCAGATGCGGCTGCAGGAATGAGTGATGGCTTTCTAAAAGGGTTGTGGGAACTGCACAGTGTCTCGTCTTCTGGTTTTACTAAACTGGCAGTTGAGTTCTGTTCTTCTGACTGTTTATATTTTGTTTTCTTAAATCTCTCAGTTTACAGACACTGTTTTTGTCCGGCGTCTGGACTTTTCTTTTCTCACCACTGCTCGTCAGCAGGAGTGAGTTTTAATTTCACTTGCTTGATTACCCATCTTATTTATGTATTTACTTATTTTTGTTTAAGTAATATATACACAATACAGCTGCTATCACCTTCGCTGGTATTAGAGACGAGAGTGGTTGCTCACACGCCCTTCTACTTTCGGACTATTTCCAAAAGCGGTGTGAACTTTACGAGACGGAACTCGACCGTTCTCTCAACTCACCAGCACGTCAGTGAACAGCAGTAAAAGAAAAACACAGTAGGAGCAGCTCAGTCTCTTATTGGACCGTGAAAATTCAGCTTGCTCCGTTAATTAAAACAATACACACACATACATTCACATTCACACTTATTCGCGCGATCGGAACCCTTATCATAAGGGGAGCTGCCAGTCTTTCTGTAGACGAGCTACTTATTCCCTTGACCCAGCTGGGGGAGCTACCCAGAGCTCCAAACCTAACCCACAAGAGTGGGGAGCTTCCAGTCGACGAGCTCCAAGCTACCAGCCGACGAGCTACTTTAAACCCACAGAAGTGGGGAGCTTCCAGTCGCGACGAGCTACTTTCGCTATTTTAAATTCCCTGAATTTAAAATACGATTTTACGCAAGATTGTGTCAGTGTGTCTGTATCTACCTGGTCAGTGTCGCCGGGTCTGGTCCACCTCGATCGGGCCCCACCACCGTGGGTCGCTTTCTAAGAACGTTGGCCAAGACTCGAATTTAACGCCCTTGGTCTTTGACCACACACCTAGTGTGTGGGCTGTCGACAGACGAACAACGTGGACTGGTCACGGAGATGGGACACGATGGAGGCGCTCCGGCTCCGAAGGACCAAGAAATGTTGGGGGAAAACTCTGTAAAAAACCCAGGAGAAATAAAGACACAATGAGACAAAGTTACTTTCTTTATCAAACGTGTACACGGGTGAGCTGCTAAGAACAACTCACGCCATGCACAGTGGCTTGGTAATTTTTATAGGCACAGAGCACAGAGACAGTGAGAACAGGATAACAAATAATAAACAGATAAAATAAAACAACTCCATATATGGTGCTAGTCTCGTCAGCAGAGAGCTAGGGAAGATAAAACAATCTAAAACAATATGTCCCAGAAACAAGATGTGTTTTCTGGGAAAGTCTAAAAAGATAATTCTAAACTAATCTAACAAAGGCAGAGGGCAGACAAAAAGGCATCTTTGTACATTTAAAAGAAGGTAAAGAAACATAGAATCATTTTTTCCTGTAACAACACTCAAAGCTTCATAGAACTGAAACAAACATTTATTTTTAGCTCCATTCTGCTGCTGATACAGACTTTAGGTTTCTGAACATTAAACTTGTTGCTGCCTTTCATAGTGTGTAACTTGAAGGCCCTGAGTACTTTCTCCCACACTGGAAACACTGGGAGGATAACATTATTTGAACATTACCTAATAAGACTGATTCAGCACAGACAGTTATGTTAAACTTTCCTAGCAGTCCTTCACAAACAGGGAACAGTCTGTCTATTCTCTCCATCTGTCAGCTGCTGCTGGCTCTTCCTCCTCCTCTTCCTCACACACTGCTGAGTTTGTCCTGGTGGATCATCAGGGCTGCAAAGCCTCACAGATGATGTGCAGCAGTGGCTCCCTCAGTCTGTCCTCACTCTGGACACTTGCAGTCGTCACACATGGAAATCAAATGTGTGATAAGGTGCAGGATTCAAACACAAGTGTGACTTATAAACACATGTTCATACTTTTATTCCACAATCAGAGAGAAAGAAACAGAGAGAGAGTGCAGGACCATAGCTGGACTCGCCATCGGGCATACCGGGCATTTGCCCGGTGGGCCGCTGGCGATTTTTTGCTTTTATGGGCCGATCGATTTTTTTTTTTTTTGGAAGGGTATAAATAATGAAAGGTGTTGGATTGGCCAATTGGTCATGATCGACTCTGGGCTGGACCAATTACAGCCGAGGAGGTCGGATGCACCCTCCCCCTTGTTTAGCAATCTTATAAATGAACTAAAGAAAATGGAGAACAAAAAAAGGAAAGAAGGTGCAGAAAAAATTAGGGCCAAAAAGAAACAAGCCCTTCAGGCAGACGCTGCCAAATGTGTAAAAATAACTGAATTGTTTGGCGGTAGCTGTGGCATAGCTTCCACAGATTTAGCAACATCAGCAAGTGGTGGAGGCCAGCAGGTGGATAAGGGAAAGGGGAGGCAAGAGGAGGAGAGACCCGAGGTGGCCACCGGTCATAGTGGCAGAGGAACTGAACTTCAGGTAAGAAGTTATGACCTGCTGTCTATCTGTGTCAGATATAAACCAAGTTTAGTTGTAGTTTGTTTTCGTTGTGCTGACTTTTTACAGTCGCTTAGAATAACTGGTACTAGCTAGCATGACGGAGTTTATATACTGCTGGGCGGGTGCTATGAAGTTACTGATAGTAAATTTTATTTTATGCTTAAGGTTAGTTTCTCAAACTCCTCAAAATCTTAACAAATTGTGCCAATCCTTACATGTTGCACCAGGCTGATTTATCATCAAAAGTGGAGAAGTCTGTGACAGAGGAGACAGAAGAGCAGCAGAGAGAGATGGAGCAAGAGAGAGAAATAAAAGAGCAGGAGATGGAGATGGAGAGATGACTTTATGTCATCCATGAGGGATGCATTTGACATATGTTTCACATATTATAGCCCAACAAGTTACTTATAGCAATTTAAATACGAGCAATCACTTTTTGGCAGACAATCACTTTTTGGCACAACACCGGCTATTTTTTGTGTTTCTTTTTATCGCTCTGTAGCTGAGTTCAATTGAAAGCCTGCATGCGCTAGTACCTCTTGCCACAAGTTCCCAGAATCCTTTGCGGTTTTTACCCCTGAATGACGTCACATTTTTGGTGGGCCGGTCTCTAGTCAAAATGCCCAGGCCGATTTTTTGTCCCAGTTCAGCCCTGTGCAGGACAGACAGACAGGTGACAGTCTCAGGTGTACACACTGCTACACAACAGCACCAGAGAAGGAGGATTTAGTGTTTGTGTTATTACGAGTGCTAAACAAGAAGAGTTCCCAGATGGTGCAGTGGACACATGTGTGACTGCTGTGATTAAAGCATCTTTCTTTCAGCTTAACGAGTGAACCGTCAGCTCGTTCAAACACACGTTAAAGTCCGTTTGGCTCGACACCACCGAACAGAGGCAGCAATATAACATAGCTAACATTAACGGTGCAGTGAATCCTGCTTGTGCCGTGATATTCAGGACTGCAAACCGAGCAGCATCACTGACTTTCAGCTTGTTGTGTTTGTGGATAAATGACTGACTTTAATTATCCACAAAATCATCACATTCTCTGTAGGATTAAGGTCGACTATTGAACAGCGTATATTTTAAAGTAAAGGCTTTAAAACCAAGTAAACGCTGAAAGTACAAACATCACTAATGTCACATAACTTTGCCAACATGTGGCCAACAGGAATGTTTTAATGTTCTTCATTATTAAACATTTGCACATAAATAAGTGACATAATATTCAGTACTTACTTCTGAAAGTTTACTCTTCAGCCGCCCCTCTTCCGCCGTTTTCTTTCGGCAACATTATCCACACCCACCGCCGCGCCGTTCTCTCAGAACTGAAGAAACTTCTTGGATAAAATGTCTTCAAGAAATTTAAAGCAGTTCAGACGCTTTTCTTTCCCAGCTCCTCAGACTGTCCACCCTGTTAGCTTCGTTAAGCAGCCATGAAGAGTAGAAGGCCAAGTATGAGTTTCAAACAATAAACACATTTATTTTTAAACCCTGCAAATAAACAACATTAACATCAAAAGTTTTACATTTCCTAAATGTATCCCACAATCTGAATATAACACCCACTTCCCCACGTTTGATCCGCTGTGTTAAATATGATTAAGAACAGAATTCAATCATTTGCAAATCCTATAAACCAGTATTTTAAACAAAGTGAGAAAATGAAACATTTAAAGAAAAATATTAGCCCATTTTGAATTTGATGGCAGCATCCTCTCTCCATAAACTAAAGGCTTTACGATGTTTAGTGCTGGACCATGTTGGTTAATGTGTAAACTCAACAGTTTCCATTTTGATTAACCTGACCAACATCTAATGAAATGTAACATTTTATAACATGAACACAGATTCCAGGTGAGCTGTGTCTTCCAGGACTGGATTTACCAGAACAGGTATGAGGACGGTGCCTGACGGGCATGTACGAGCTGGAGTGGATCCCAGCTAACACAGGGTGAGGAGACAGACGACCGTTCACGCTCACACTTATTCACCAGTTAACCTAACCCCACTACCTGAATGTCTGTGAACTGTGGGAGGAAGCCAGAGTCCCCTGAGAGGACCCACACAAACACGGGGAGAACATCCAACCTCCACAGAGACTCTCTCTGCACTAAAAGCACAAAATAAAAATCACACCGTCATGTAATTCAAGAAACTGGTCTTAAAAAACATTTAATCTAATATGTCCACATGGAGCCCGTGTTAAGGTCCGTACTGGGCTTCAGAACATCAAGTGAACAACGTCAGATGGGACCTGAGTGCGTTGTCTCCTGATAGAAAGTGCTGAGGATCAGAAGGACTCAGGGAGTTATTTCGGTCAACAACAACAAAGATGATCATTTTACATAGAAGTACTTAATCATACAGTAAGTGAAAAAGGAATAGGCTGAAGCCTTGTGGCTTATAATTATCCTATCCTTTACCTAATTAAGACTTTACATTCTAATTATGATCAATCTCACAGTTTGCAGAACACTACCTTGATTTTGGAGAGGTCAGTGAGGTGTCAACCACTACAGAGCCAGTTGTGCTGGAGCGAATGCAGATAGCTTGCACCCTACTTGAAATCGAGGTAAGTCCAGTAAAGTCCTTATCACGTTAGTGCGTACTTCCAGTTTAAATAGTGCTTTTCAAACAGCACAGTACAAATAGTGCTCTTTAAACACTTTCAGATAAGACCCTTCTCAAAGTCTAATTTAAAAAGTTCAGGAGACTAATTTTCCAGGAAGTATATTTGGAGAAAATGTACTATTATTTTTTAATTATTCAATAAATAATGTTTGATTAAAACCTAACTATGATTGTGTTTCAGGGAACGCTGAGGACTACTGCATTGTTTGCTCCATGTTAGATGCTAACGCTGACCGCAGCATGATTGAAATGGTAAAACAAAACAAAAGAAACACATAAGTCTTAGTATCATTACTTGCCAATCATGATTAAAATGTTGAGTAATAGTATTCACCAAACAGAATATGAGCCATTTATTTTTCCTTTCCAGGTGCAGTGTGAATCTTGCCAAAGATGGGCACATTTTGAATGTGAAAAATATAAAGAGAGCAACCAAGAATATAAATGCCAAAAATGTACGGAAAACACATAACAACTTCAAATAAAAACAGCTGTCTTTTCCCCTCCATGTGTGTTTGTATTCTTTGTCAACATTAGATGATTGTATGGAGGAAGCATGTTTTAATAGTGTGATTTGGCCATCTGAACATGTTACCTATATAAATCCAAGCAGGAAGCATGTTATTAATGTCCTAGCAACATAACACAAAGTTTTGAAGTGATTTGGCTATCTGAACGTCCACCTATATGCGACGGCCTATCTGACCCAGATAGACTGCAGGGCCCTGTTTCAGGAAGCCGGTTTAGAAAACTCAGAGTGAAAAACGATACTCAGGGTTGAGTAACCCCGAACTGTCCAACTCGGAATATTCGGTTTCAGAAAGGCTGATAACAAGTAATTCAATCAACGCGGAGTTGCTTTAACCCCAAGTTAAGCGCGCGCACGAGGATACATAAAGCCCTGATTAGTGGAGCACAGATTAAGCGAGTCACCATGGAGACGGAGGGAAAGAAGGCGCGGTCAATGTATTTTACAGCGCTTGAGGCCGAAATTCTGATGGCAGCATATGCCGATAACATGCAAATTTTGCAGAAAAAAAGTAACACAGCCTCAGCTGCAAAATAAAGGGAGCATGCATGGCAAAACATAGCCGACAGAGTCAATGCGTGAGTGTTAATTTAAACATTGATCTAGGGATTTCCACCCATTTAAATCAAATCAAATCAAATCAAATCAAATCACTTTTATTGTCACATCACATGTGCAGGCACACTGGCACAGCACATGCGAGTGAAATTCTTGTGTGCGAGCCCCACAAGCAACAGAGATGTGCAAACACAACAACACAAACGAGCAAAATACAAGAATGGCCAACCTGAAACTAATAAATATATGTACAATATATAATAGTGTATGCATTTCTGGATGTGTATACTAAATATTTTCCTACGTGTGTGTGTGTGTGTGTGTGTGTGTGTGTGTGTATACACATTTTTACAAATTAAATAGAAAAAAAAAAAAAAAAAAGAATAATAATAATAATAATAATAAAATATATAAAATATACAGAGTTGAATATGTGCAAAACAAGTGGCATTTATATACAGTGTGGAGTGCATAATGTTGAATTTAACACGTTATTTTATCATATGTTATTTTATTTGTTATTTTATACATTTTATGTTGTGATGTGATGTGAGCGCAGGTGCAACCCAACAGGCCCCAAACGTTCCTGGCAGCAAGTAAAAATGAAATATAAAAATATAGTCCAAACAGGTAAGGTGTAATTGTATTATGAGCCATAGTGCTTGGTCTGTTTGTCTGATGTAAATCAATTGCAGTTAGAGGCTACATTAATTTTCTGTCTGTAAGCACTTATTGAAATTATCTGAGCACATTACAAGTACATATTTGCTTACTCTGTATGCTCAAATGTGACCCGTTATAGCCAACAGAAAAAAAGCGGAGGCCCGAAAAACAGGTGGGGGTCCTCCACCACCACCACTCACAGAGGCTGAGCAGTTGGCCCTCAGCCAAAACAGTGGGCGCCCTGTGGCCGAAGGCATCTCTGCGGGGACATCCTCTGAGTCAATAACCCCGCAAGACACAAGTGCCTACATAGGGGGTAAATTCAAAATAATACATGATGTGCATACATCCTTTCTTCACAGTCACCTTTGCAGTGCTACTCATTCATCTGATAAACTCTTTACCATAATGGATTATTTTGTAGTGAAGTTATTTTCCTACTGATTTTGCCTTCCCTCAGTCTTGGTTGTCTTTGAGAGCATAATGACAATGAAGTGTAAGCTGAGTGCTATATGTTTGTTAATTGCCATTTGGTCCCTTGTAAGTTATAAGTGACCTGTATAAACCTCATATTCTATCAGTTGATGGTGGTGGTGTACTGCATCTGGTGCAGCCTCCTGTTGAGCCAGACCAACATGCAGTTGTGAGTAATACTCCACAGATTATATGAGTTTACAGTAGAACAGCAATGTTGTTTATTTCTTTACTACAGGAAAATAATGAAGAAACATTGACAGCTGTTACAGAGGAGGAAGCAACAGAGACACTTTATGAGGTTTACATCTTTTAATACTTTGTGTACAGGAAATACAGGCGACCAATAAAGCCAGTTGAACAAAAAATCTGTTTATCCTTCTTTCAACATGTTGAGGTGATGGGTCAAAAGAAATGATTGTGACATATGGTGTCTCTGACTGCTCTTCCATCTTGTATGTCCGTGGGAGGGTCAGGATGTTCATGGTTTGGATCACTGCTGATGTTTGGTTCAGAAGGACAGTGTTCTCCTCTAATTGTGGCAATGTTGTGAAGAATCACACATGCCACAATAATGTCACATGCCCTTTCTGGGGTGACCCTGAGTCTTTGCAGGCACTGGAACCGGGCCTTAAGCATTCCGATAGTCATTTCAACTCTGGCTCTTGTCCTGCAATTAGCCAGATTATATCGCTGCTGTGGGCCCGGTTCAGGGTCAGGGTAAGGGGTAAGCAAATAGGGTAAACATGGATACCCCCTATCACCAAGCAAGTAGCCAGTGAACTCTCCTAAGACAGAAGGATACACTTCAGTTCAAATGTCCCTGAAGCAATTGGTCTTTATATATTTTAAAGTATTCTCAACTCACCATGTCCAAATTTTGTGCTCATTCACGGAATATTTGTGAGTCATGAACAGAGCCTGGCCGCTTGGCTTCCACATTTGTGATAATGTTGGCAGCATCATATATGATCTTCACAGTGCAGAGAACACAAATTAGCATCCATTACTATAATGAAATAATTTGTTAGTTTGAAATGCTACAGGGAACTATGTACCTGTACATTAATGCTGTGGAAAGACTTCCTGTTCACATAGTCTCCTTCATTTACTGAAGGAGCAATGATTGGAATGTGAGTGCCATCTATACACGCCTGGGAACCCTGAAAATAAATGTGAAATTTAAGTAGTAGTCCAAGTATCACCACATCATAAATTAAGTTTTGGTCATCCTGATACCTGCAATTTTGTGGAATCCCTCTTTGATGAATCTTGTGGGTCTATGACCGGGGAACACCACAAACGTGTACAGGAGACGTTTCAGTGCAACTGTAACATTCCTGACTGCCCGACAGATGGTAGCCTTGGAAACGTGCTCAGCGTCACCAATATTATACAGAAAGCTCCCGTTTGCAAAAAACCGAAGTGCGATACAAATAATATGTACAGAACTGAGAGGATGTCCGCGATGTGTCACATGAGCAATATATGGCCTGAGGATGTTATTCAAATAAATTATAGATTGTGCTGAGAAACGGTAACGTTCACACAGAAAATCATCAGGAAATGATAAAATGTCCAAACGCGATCTGATCACTCTCTCCCGGCGGAGAGCTCTGCGGAGAATTTGGGCTTCACGATCTACTGGCTCTTCAAGGACGGGGCACGCCATGTCCGACACTTCCTACTGTCAGGTTTCCGACAAAGGGGCGGAGACAGTCAGGGTTAGTTGTAGTAAACCTGCTAGGGGGCAGGTTAGCTTCACGGAGTGTGTCGTCATAGTGACTCACTGAGGCTTCATCTGAACTCGCTTTGTGAAACCGAAAACCCAGAGTTTTCGTTAACTCAGGGTATACTTACTCAGAGTTTGCACTAAACCGGCTTCCTGAAATAGGGCCCTGAGATCAAATTTATTTTCCTTTGGCTTTGTTTTCTTCCCATTTGTGGCTTTAATGTAGTGTTATATCCTGTTTGTTTGCTTCCATCTGTATACATGTCCAGATTCACTGTTATGTTTCTATTCTTACATTGCTGTGTGATCACTGTTCCCTCTGCTGACTGATGTGACCTTTTGTATCTCACACTAATACTTGTCATATTTGTATCTGCGCCTAAAAGATAAAAAGTTTTCCATGCTGAAACACAGCTCCACCTCCTGCAGTTCTCCCTCTGAACCACTAGATGTCTCTGTTATCTAAATGAAGACGTGCAGCACAGCAACCACAGCAGCGCTCAGATCACACGTGTCCTGTTATTATGTATAAAAGCATGAAACAGGTGAGACAGGTGGGATCAATATTAATGTTGTGGAAATATATGAAAAAGCAACAGAAGAGTGAAAACATTTCGTGTTTCTAGAAAGATCTTTCAGCTCACAGCTGCTCACAGACTGTATTTACAAGTGACAAACTGCAACTCTACAGTACATGTACAGTATATATCAAATATATTCTGTATCCAAATCTATTGAGTGATGTTTGAAAGTCTTTCCAGGTGAGTTTGATCCAGGAGGGTCTGAAGCCAGAGTCAGACAGAGACTGTGCAGAGACTGTAGAAGGACAGAGCAGCAGCAGAGCAGTCCAGATACACTGATGATCCTCTGTCAGATCCAGAGGGACACACAGGGATGATGCTGGACTCTACATTGTGTCTGACAGTGGAGCTGTTCTCAGAGCAGTTCACTCTGCAGCACTGACAGTCATCTGCACTTCTTCTCATTCCTCTGTCAGTCACTGCTGGATGAAGCTCTCCTCTCCACCTCCCAGTAACATGGCCCAGTCAGAGCGTCTCTACACACAAGCTGCTGCTGCTTCAACCTCTCTGGATCATCAGGACACAGCTCCTCCTCTCTCAGCACACACACCGTCCTGTTTACCATCACCACCTCCACCTGCAGAGAGAAGAAGGAAGAGCAGAGGAGATAAACGAGTGTTTCCAGAGACTCTTCATCAGCTGTCAGTCAGTGATGCAGCACATCCAGTATAAAGAGCAGCAGGGACTTCAGTGCTGGGACTGTACTAGGACTCATTGTTGCTTCACTTTTTCTAATCTTTGGATTTTTATTGAAGTTGATGAAAATGTTTTTCCCTCCTAGTTTGAGTTTGGACTTTCATTCATTAGAAGAACCTTGGTGTGTCCACTCTGAGCTCTGTAGGAACCCCAACAACAAGCCCAACAATCCAGATGGACGGTTCCAGCTGTTAACTGGAGGAATTCCATCCAAACATCTGCTCTCACTAAATTCTTCCTCACCTACAGACTGTGTTCTTCACTGCTTTAAACTTGGAAATGAATGCAGTCATTGGTCTGCGTGCTGCTTTGTTCAGAGAGCTGATTGGCTGTTGACAGTGTTTGATCAGAGCGTGTCAGCCGTTACCATGGTGACCATAAAGGTCAGAAACAGGAAGTGTTTGTGTCCAATCCTGAAGCCTGTCACCATTCTCCTCTCACAGCTTCACTGAGAAGCTGCAGCTTTACAGGAAACACTGGATCTTTGTTTCATACTGACTGTGTTTAGTACAATACTGCTGACAGCACCACCCAATCACTCCATCACTCTACTGACCTCAGAGTCTCCAGTCTGTAGTCTGGACTCTGCTGAAGATCAGACAGCTGCTTCACATCTGGATGCTTCAGGTTGTTTCCCCACAGGTCCAGCTCTCTCAGATGGGAGGGGTTGGACTTCAGTGCTGCTGCCAGATAATCACAGCTGATCTTTGACAAACCACAGTCCCTCAATCTGTATAAAGAATGAAAGATGTAAGTTTATTAGACAAAGTGTGAGCTTGAAATCATTCAGTGTTTCATCATCTGTTCAGAGCTGAAGAAGGTTCAGAATGTAGAAGTTTAGAAAATGGAAACTCCAAACAGCTGAAGCCAACAGGAAGCAGCTTCAAACAGGAAACTGTGCAGAGTTTCAGACTATATGTCCTGATGCAGCCAGTTGGATTTTGGAGATTTGAATCTCTGTTCTGTGACTAAGTCCTTGAATCATTTCTTCCAGTTGGTCCAACAAGACAGACTAAGTATTGGACATGTGTTGTGGCTCCATTAGGGGAGCTTCTAAATGTGATGTGATGGCCCCTCTGGGTCTGTCAGGTCACAGGACTGAAGAGAGCTCAAACTGGGCACACAGTTGTTCCAGTCTGGACCAAAGACTCTATACTGGGACTGAGGGACTGCTTTGACTGCTCCCACTGGGACTTTTTAAAGGCTCATGTTCTCACTTAGATCATCGATTTCTACTTACATTTCTTTCTGGGAAAAATGGGGATTACTTTGAAAACAGGAAGTATTTTCCCCAGTAAGCAGCCCTGGATTAGTAAATCACTCCAACATGTTCTCAGGCAGAAGAAGCTGTCTTGTTATGAGGGAGAGAAGAAAAAGATTGAGGCACAGAAACTTGTTGAAAGAGAGATAAAGCAGCTAAAATCAGGTGTAAAAGTAAAGCAGAGGATGAGCTGAATAAAGGACACTCAAGGCTGGCTTGGAAAGGAATGAAGTCCATGGTGGGGATGCAGAACAAGGAGCAAAGATGAATGTGATGCTGAATCAGCAGAAGACTTGGACTCATTTGATTCCAGCTTTGATATCATTGATTTCAATGAAGAGCTTTGTGATTGTAGCAAAGGGCTGGTAGCTCTGAGAGTCCCACTGATGAGGTGTTTGTGTGGAAATCTCTTAGTGGGACCAAAGAGAGAAAAAGCCCTGGTCCTGATGCTGTGGGAGGGAAATGATTGAAGTGTGCTGTGAGGAACTGACTGGGAGATTTTCACACATTTTCCAGTCCTCCTTGGAACAACAGGAAGTTCCCAGCATATGGAAACAAAGGTTAAGTGTCCTATGGCACTCAGTGATGATGGTGCTGTGGCCCCACCACCTCCACCTCTTTGTAAAGGAACTAACTGTCATCTGAAGCTTCAAATGGAACTAAGACTTCCTCCACTAGGTGGCAGTGTCTGATGAGAAAGTGTTAGTGGAGCTGGCCTGGAGTCAGAAACAGGAAGATGCAGGATTTGGGCTGAAATGGGGAAAAGTGGTTCGCACTAGTGCCTTAAAGCAAGAAGGTTGTAGGTTGAAGCTTGTTGGCCTTTCTGTGGAGGTTGGATGTTCTCCCACAGTCCAATGAAATGCTGCTTAGGTTCATTGGTGCTTCTAAATTGGCTGTAGGTGTGGATGTGAGAGAGTGCTTCTCTGTCTCTCTCTGTTGGCCCTGTGATGGACTGCTCACCTGTGCAGGTGGACCACGCCTCTTTCCCTATGACAGCTAGGGCACAGGCTGCAGCCCTGTGAGCCTAAGCTGAATAAACAGTTAGCAAAAATGATCCATAGATGGCCTGAAATCCCCCAGTTAGCAGTTCGGTAGATAGCTATGACATGCTAATCCCATCCAGCAGCTGTATTCTACCTGTAAGCTGATCCCTGCTGAGCCAAAGCACTTTTTCATATACAAATTACAACCTTTAATAGAAACCTATTGGTCAGCATCTTATTAGCCTGCTGTTAGCTTCATTCCACAGAAAACTGAGAGAAACTAACAGAGTTGATAAAGAATAAAGAGAAATGTGCTGATTTAAAGCCTTTGAAGTGCTTCAGATGATCTCTGTCCACTTCTGTCCACTCATTCATTCATGTAAGCTTTCTAATGCAGCTTTGATCTTCACAGTCTGCTTCATGAAACTCATTCTAACCCTGAATGTCAGAGTGTTCCTCCTTCTCTTTCCCATCATTCATGCTGGCAGTGGAGGAGATTTGGATGTTGGACTGTGTTTTGGATGATGTGTGTATGTTTGTGTTGGACTGCTGTCTGTAAAGCAAACGCACATTTTGCTTTGGATTTCAGTGTCAGACAGACTTTAAGGTGGAATGAAGAGTTGGAGAGTTTCACAGTGAATTATCCAGTGGAGGATTTTTCTTCTTCTTTGAAGGTTTGAAATGTGAACATTGTTCTGCTGCAGTCAATGGACTAAACCAGAGAAGAAGAAAACAGACTTTACCATGAAGATCCTCAGTGTGGATCAGTATAATATCAGCCTGATGTCTGCAGTTTAGTGTCAGCACAACTTTCACATCATATTCATCTCAGCACAACTAAAACATGCTGACTGACCTCAGAGTTTCAAGTCCACATCCTGGACTCTCCAGGAAACCACACAGATGCTTCACTCCTGAATCCTGCAGCTTGTTGTTGGAGCTCAGGTCCAGCTCTCTCAGATGGGAGGGGTTGGACTTCAGTGCTGCTGCCAGATAATCACAGCTGATCTCTGACAAACCACAGCCCCTCAATCTGTATAAAGAATGAAAGATGTAAGTTTATTAGACAAAGTGTGAGCTTGAAATCATTCAGTGTTTCATCATCTGTTCAGAGCTGAAGAAGGTTCAGAATGTAGAAGTTTAGAAAATGGAAACTCCAAACAGCTGAAGCCAACAGGAAGCAGCTTCAAACAAACACAACAAGAGAAAAAACTCTGAATGTTTCACATTAAAGTCGTACATTTATCATAAAAACAGGACAAAGACTTGAAAAAGTCATGTTTTTCCTTCCAGGAACCACAAGGCTTCACTTTTAAAGGTGAAGTGTGAAAGAAATGGACATATTTGAAGTCCAACACCTTTTTCCAGTCACATTATTAAAGCAGACAAACTACAAGCTCATTTTCATTCCAACAAGTCATCTTCTGACCTGGACTAACAACACTGGTCTCTATGTGCAGCTGGCTGTGAGACCAGTGCTCAGGGAGCGTCTACAAAGTGCAACACTGAAAGAACATCACACACTCATTTGCTTCCAGCACTTTCACACAAACATCTACTGTCATTATTGTCACCAAACTCTGTGGATCCTTTATTGCAAATTCAAATGGGATCAAATGGTCAGACAAAAGAGGGTTATGAGGAAATATGATGAAATGTTGTGTATTAGCAGCAAGTTATTGAATCATTTTCCTCAGAAACCAAACAAAATGATTGACAAAGATGTTTTTACAAACTCAGTGTTGGACTTGGATCAGCAGGATAAGCTGATGTTTAAAGGCATTTGAGTCTCGCTGTATGAGAGTCCAGTTATTACTCAATATTTATGGATGATGTTCTTTCAGTGTTGCACTTTGTAGACGCTCCCTGAGCCTCACAGCCAGCTGCACATGGACCAGCTGACATTACCCAGCATTAGAGGATAAAACAGTAAATGAGAGCAGCTAAACACACAAAGATGGAAACACAGAGCGTGGATCGTTCACTCGACGACACGGACACGGACACGCCGTCGGGGCTGAAAGTGGACAGTTCACAGATCCTGAAGCTTCAGGTTTCATCAGTGTTACGACTGTTGTCGTAATTATATGTAAATTTGAGTGTGCAGGTGCTCCTCCATGATTGGTGCATCCAGGGTGGATGGCTGGCAGCAGATAAGAAGATACCGCCAGGGACTGCCATGTCATTCATCCTTGGCCCAACCCAACCGGCAGACCGTTAACTGTGTCACTATGTTGGTTAATGTAAGAGCATGTAGGGGTGGACCGCCTTTTTGTTTGATCAGTTTTCTCCTGTTTTTGTTAGGCAGGGAGGAAAGTGATTGTCGTTTGAGTTAGTTCTTTTGCGTAGGTAAGTTGTATTTATTCCTGAGATAGGCTACCTTATGTCTGTTGTTTTGGCCTTAGGTTCACCCTGAAGTTACAATGTGCTCCCTTCCTTTGTTTAACTGCACTCATTGTAAATGAATCACTGTTACAAAGTATTAAGTGTGTGACGTGCTGCTTGGGGTTGGACGGGGATGGATCACCCTTTATGTTGTGGTTTGGCCTCGCCTAGACGGGCCATAACAATCTGTCTCCAACCAAAACTGAGTGAACCAGCAGCAGAAGAAGATCTAAACTACGCTTTACGTTTGATGAACATCGTCATGAATTCTCTCTGACTTTGACGTTTACTTCCTGCACAGCTCTCTCTCTCTCAGTGTACTTCAAGAACAGTTTACCTTCAAAAATCTGTTTCCTGCATTATTCACTGCTTATTACGCACCAGTCTGCTGTTGTGTTCACTGCTGTCGGCCTCCCAAAACAAAGCCTCATTTCTGCTGTTCAATACTGAAGAAATGTAAACCTTTTAAAATGATGACAGATTACAAACTCTCAGCTGTGTCTGTAATCAAACCTCTGTAACTTTGCTTCCCTTCAGCAGCATCAGCTCATGTTCACATGTTGATTCATGGTTTGCTTCAGTTTTTGATGGACTGCAGAATATTTTGAAGGTTATCTGCTATAAAAAGCCAGAACAGGAAAATCTGCTTCATGTGTTTCTGTTTGATCCTCAGTGACTTTGACACAAAGGCCTCTGCTGTGATGATCACACCTCTGATCAAGTCTCACAGTGTCAGCTTTGTTTTTATACATATGGATATGTGCTGATAAATGATCAGAGTTATAATATTTCCCACTGTCTGCTGTGTGCCGTGACCTTTGACCTGCTAAAGACAGTCAGCTGTGGATTATTCATTGTTGTGTCTGATACTTAGAACTGTGAGGAAGAACACTACACAGTTAATCAGGGTCCCCTCTCTCTGAATCAGGAAAGGTGGGCAGGCCACGTGTGGGCCGCGGGCCATACGTTGAGTCTCACTGTTTGAAATGTGAACATTGTTCTGCTGCAGTCAATGGACTAAACCAGAGAAGAAGAAAACAGACTTTACCATGAAGATCCTCAGTGTGGATCAGTATAATATCAGCCTGATGTCTGCAGTTTAGTGTCAGCACAACTTTCACATCATATTCATCTCAGCACAACTAAAACATGCTGACTGACCTCAGAGTTTCAAGTCCACATCCTGGACTCTCCAGGAAACCACACAGATGCTTCACTCCTGAATCCTTCAGGTTGTTTCCCCACAGGTTCAGCTCTCTCAGATGGGAGGGGTTGGACTTCAGTGCTGCTGCCAGATAATCACAGCTGATCTCTGACAAACCACAGTCCCTCAATCTGTATAAAGAATGAAAGATGTAAGTTTATTAGACAAAGTGTGAGCTTGAAATCATTCAGTGTTTCATCATCTGTTCAGAGCTGAAGAAGGTTCAGAATGTAGAAGTTTAGAAAATGGAAACTCCAAACAGCTGAAGCCAACAGGAAGCAGCTTCAAACAAACACAACAAGAGAAAAAACTCTGAATGTTTCACATTAAAGTCGTACATTTCTCACAAAGCTCAATTATGTGACAGACATTTCATCCCATGTCAGTTTGGCCTCATCCTGGGCCGGATTATCCAGCACACACTCTGACCACAGGCCCAGGGGCCACGCACAGCTGGGCTCCATCCAAGAGACAGGAAACAAACCAACACAATAATAAAAAGCACCATGTGATCTTCTTACATCTTCAAGACAAACATAGTAAAAACATGAGCACATTTGTTTCCTGATAAAATGATGTGACAGGTAGAACAGAGTAAAGTGGTGGTGTTACAGCCTTTCTCCCCTCTGCTGCCGAGGCTGTTAGTCTCTCCCAAACTCAGCTACAGGACTTCCAAATGAATGAAAGCAGGAGAAGTGGCTTTACAAATGAAAGAGGAAGAGGAGAAGAAGAGGAGAGGGAGGCCACCCTGACCATCACTCCAGCTGAAAACATCACACTTCCATTAAAGTTGGTGAGGAAATGTTGAGCAGGATGAGCTGCTGGCTAATCTGGAGGCTGTAGCAGCAGCTCACAGTCACAGTGGGTTTCCACTCATGAAAAAGCTCTGGCTGCTTCATTTCTCATCTCATATCAGAGACTTTAAAGCTTCACTGAAGCTGTACTGTGATGCTTCCATATCCCAGTGAGGCCTCCATAATGATTTCAGCTGTTCTGTACACACACTGTGTGCCCTGTATGGCTCAAAGTCTCTGCAGCCTGTTTTTATCTGCTATCATCAGATCTTCATCATCCTCATTCACATCCCTCACACACTCTACAGCCTCATCAGCACTGACTTCATCTTCACTGACTGATGGAGCACAACATGAACCTGTGGAGGCTGAAACACTGTCCTGTCAAACATCTCCCCGTCACCACTCCACTTCTGTCAGCCTTTAAATGAACCCTGCTCAAGTCTGTCACTTCTGTTTGGAGCCAAAAGGAAAAACTCTTGTTCAGTCGTTTGGAAAGACAACATTTCTGAAAGCACTCAAACTTCTTCACATTTGTCTTCAGACACATCCTGAACATTTAGGAACTGAAGAAAGTTTCAAACATCCATCAAAGACCTGAAATATAGAAAAACAACTACAACAGCCGCAGTCAGTGAACTCACCTCAGAGTCTCCAGTCGACAGTTTGGACTCTCCAGTCCAGCACACAGAAGCTTCACTGCTGAATCCTGGAGGTCTTTATTTCCACTCATGTCCAGCTCTGTCAGATGGGAGGGGTTGGACTTCAGAGCTGAGGCCACAACTTCACAGTGAGACTCTGAGAGTCCACACCGAGTCAGTCTGTGATAATAGAAAATATAAAATGTGTTATTATAAAAGCAGAAAATCTGCATTATAAACACAGACTGAATGTATATGAAGACAAAACAGAGTGAGGTCATAATCTGATGAATCTGCTCTTCACATCTGTGCTTCAGCTCCTCTTACTGTGTTTGACATGACACAACGATTGAGTCTCTCTCAGACCTGCAGACTTTTAATGAGAATCTTTGCTTGGCTTTAATCTGCTTTTGGCTTTTTCATGGATTTCATGGATGATTTGAGTGATTTCCAGCAGGACACTTAAACATGTCAGTGGACGTCCTAAAGAACATATTCACTGATATGAAACGTGTCATTGAACAGGATTAATATCAGTGGAAACATGGTGGAAACAGCTGTGACTGCATGGATGTGACACACTTCAAATCTGTTCTCCACTCTTGGATTTGGGATCCATGGAGCTGCTGCTGAGTCTGTACAATAAAGGAATGGTGTGGAAGGTTGCAGCGTACGGACACAAACACTTTGTGGTTACAATCTGATTTTATTTTCAACATTAAACTACTAACCTACACTGATCAATGATGTTAATGATCACATCTGGACTCACCCAGCCTTTCTGCAGTTCCTCACAGCTGGAATCAGTCTCTGTCGTCCCTGCTCTGATGTGTTGTACTTCTGCAGGTCCAACTCATCCAGAACCTCCTCTGACATCTGCAGCATGAAGGCCAGAGCTGAGCACTGGATCTCAGAGAGTTCCTTCTTTGATCTGTTCTCTGACTTCAGGAACTCTTGGATCTCCTGATGTACTGAGAGGTCGTTCATCTCCATCAGACAGTGGAAGATGTTGATGCTTCTGTCAGGAGAGATTTCATCACTGTTCATCTCCTTCAGGTTGTTGATGACTCTCTGGATGGTTCCTGGACTGATCTCTGTCTGACCCAGCAGACCTACTAAGAGTCTCTGGTTGGACTCCAGACAGAGGCCATGAAGGAAGCGAACAAACAGGTCCAGGTGGCCATTTTCACTCTGGAGGGATTTATACATGGCTCTGCTCAGGAAATCATCCAGAGAGGACTTGTTGTATTTTTTTCCCAAAAAGTTCTTCAGCACCTTTGTCTTCCTGTTGGTGTGACAGTGGAACTTGTAGACAGCAGCCAGAAACTCCTGAATGCTCAGGTGAACAAAGCAGTAGACTGGTTTCTGGAAGATCACACACTCTCTTTTGAAGATCTCTGTACAAACTCCTGAGTACACCGAGGCCTCTGTCACATCCAGACCACACTGCTCCAGGTCTTCTTGGTAGAACATGATGTTTCCTTTCTCCAGATGTTCAAACGCCAGCCTCCCCAGCTTCAGAAGAACTTTCCTATCAGCCTTCGTCAGCTCCTGTGGACTCGTCTCACGTCCCTCATGGTACTTGTTCTTCTTCCTCTTTGTCTGAACCAGCAGGAAGTGTGAGTACATGTCAGTCAGGGTCTTGGGCAGCTCTCCTCTCTGCTCTGTAGTCAACATGTGCTCCAGAACTGTAGCAGTGATCCAGCAGAAGACTGGGATACTACACATGATGTGGAGGCTCCTGGATGTCTTCATGTGGGAGATGATTCTGCTGGACACCTCTTCATCACTGAATCTCCTCCTGAAGTACTCCTCCTTCTGGGCGTCAGTGAAGCCTCGTACTTCTGTTAGCCTGTCAACACATGTAGGAGGGATCTGATTGGCTGCTGCGGGTCGGGAAGTTATCCAGACGAGAGCCGAGGGAAGCAGATTCCCCTGGATGAGGTTTGTCAGCAGCTGGCTGACTGATGACTTCTGTGTGACATCAGACAGCAGCTTCCTGTTGGTGAAATCCAATGAAAGTCTGCTTTCATCCAGGCCGTCAAAGATGAACAAAAGCTGAGAGACAGCCAGCTTCTCTGCTGTGACCTTCTGTAATGTTGGATGGAAAACATGGAGCAGCTCCAGAAGACTGTACTGCTCATCTCTGATCAGGTTCAGCTCCCTGAATGAAAGCAGAACCACCACACTGACATGTTGGTTCTCCAAGCCCTCTGCCCAGTCCAGAGTGAACTTCTGCACTGAGAAGGTTTTTCCAACACCAGCCACGCCGTTGGTCAGAACCACTCTGATGGGTCTCTGTTGGTCAGGTAAGGCTTTAAAGATGTCCTGGCACCTGATTGGAGCGTCATGGAGGGCGTCCATCTTGGAAGCTGTCTCCAGCTGCCTCACCTCATGTTGGGTATGAACTTCTTCACTCTGTCCCTCTGTGATGTAGAGCTCAGTGTAGATCCTGTTGAGGAGGGTTCTACTTCCTGTTTCATCACTTCCTTCAGTCACACGTTCACATCTCCTCCTCAGACTGATCTTATGTTCATCTAAAACCTCCTGCAGACCAACATCTGCTGAAAGAAAGAAAAACAATGAGACTAAAGAGAAAGAAAACTCTTCAATGTCTGAACAACACAAGAAGTCCAGTTTTCAGAAATGAGTCCATCAGCAGACAGATGTTCAGTCTTACTTTGTACACAGCTGCTCTGACTGGCTGTCTGCAGTCCAGCTCTGCTTCTGGATCTTTCTCCACACTGGGGACAGGAGGAGTCTCCCGATGAAGCAGACTGGTCCCAGTATGAGGAGATGCACTGTCTGCAGAACCAGTGTCCACAGCTGGTAGAGACTGGATCCTTCAGGACGTCCTGACACAAAGCACAGCAGGACAGCTGCTCCTCATCACAAACACCACTCCTCTTCCTCTCTCTGTGAACACATTTCTTTATCACTAAAACATTTACTGTCAGTGAAAAACATCCAGATGTGACCAAACTGCAGTTCCTCACAGTTCCTTTGATTTCATCAACACTAATGAGCTGCTCTTCCTGTCTGCCTGTCTCATTAAACACTGAGTGATGAATACAAACTCAACACTTCCTGCAGACTTCCTGACTTCACAATAAAAGCTTTCCATCAGAGAGACAGTTATGACTTTCACTGTTTTACAGCCGCTGTGTGCAGATTATCTGGGTCAGTTCACTCTGAAGCAGCTTAGAAGTGTCTGTGTAGAGCCGTGGTCTGACACACAGAGACTTCTGATTTTCTCTATTTAAACAAACATGATGAAGATGAGCAGGTTTCTCTTCTAGTATAAACTCTGTGTCTCTCTGGCTGAAATTAAAAGAGAAATCTCTCTTTTAATTCACCAGTTGGGTTAACTTTGTGTATACTTTGAGTAAATATTTCCCCGGACCTGGTTACAGACGCTTACCTGTGATTCCTGTGTGTGGCTGTGTGAGTGGAGAGCAGGACAAGAGTGACTGAAGAGGAGTGAGTGTGGACTCCCTTCCCTCTTTTCCCTGGAGCCCTGGACCCCCTCCCCAACTCACTGTACATATATAGAGCACTGTGGTTCACCCCTTTGGTAAATAAACTGTCACCTTTTTGTTTGTCAGAACTCAGTCTGTGCTTGAGTTCCTCTGTTAGCCATGACATTTTGTTGGTTCTCTCTCTTCAGGTCCCTGTAAGTGTTTGATCTAAAACATTATATTTATTCTGCTTTGATTGTTTTGTGTGCTGAGGGACATTGTTGCATGATCCACTTTTTCTTATCACTCAAATATCCTGATACTTTCAGAAAGTTGGAGAGCTCTCCTGGCTTGCTTAGTCTTTGCTCTGTACTGCAGTACTTGCACTGGTTTCACTGGACAAGTCTGCATGTGAATCTACAACTGATCTGACATTGTGGCACAAACACAGTAAACAAACACTACGAGCACCTTGTTTCATGTGCAGTGGCTTTCTTCTCATTCTGTTACTGAACACTGTATGAAAAGCCTCTCACTGCCAGCATCCTTCCAGCCCCACGACAACAAGACCAACTCACATCTTCACAACACCAAGAATTTTTCCCCTTTTCTTTGGAGAAACTGAGAAGCCAATAGGATTGTAGCTCAAACTTGCCCACAGTCCTGCTTCATCACTGTTCACTCCTACCTGTGTTGGTGCTCAGTGGACAGTCATTAGGGTTGCCAACTCCCTGAAAAATAAATAAGGGACACCTCGTGGCCAGGGCCGGGCAACCTAGTTGTCTTCACCCTTCCCAGTGTGGTAGCTCTTTTTTGTGTGAAATTATTTTTTAACCATTTGACTTGAATTTGATTTAAGCAGATGCATATTCTATTCTTTGTGATATGACCATATGGGAAACAAATGATCCTTTAGCCATTTATTTTTAGCTCAAAATGACAACATTAACACAGTAAAACAGGTCTCTTTCTTAAACAGAAGCCTGTCATGCTTAACTTTTGAGAATAAAAGTAAATCTTTCTTTAAAAGAACTCTGTCCTGCTTAACTTAAAATTATATAAATTAATAGAAAGCAATAGAACGAAAAATATTCTTGTAACAGTGCACATATAGTGCATTTAGTGCAATTGGCTTCAGCTGAGGTATTATTTCAGCTTTTCTAATGCTAATCAGCTGCTCCTGTTTGTAAACCATCTTGTTCCCATGATTACGCATCTTAACTCATCATCATTATTCATCTATGTATTACTTTTATGTATTAGTCATCTATTTGTTGTAATCATCTATCCTTGCAGTTGTTTATTACACAAAATAAATTATATTATCACACTTCTGGCCACATAGCGCTGATATTCACTGCACATGCCCATATTAACCTTAACCAGAGGGTTTAAAAAACAAACCAGTGTCTACATACCATATCTGCTTCTGCCGTGGCCTGGTGGACAACAAATTGGTTAAGGGTTCCCCGAGCTTTCACGCCCCTCATGTTCTTCATGTGCCCACCATTAGAAGCATGCCTATGGAAAAAGTGCGCCGGCACACAGTGCAGTGCGCTTTATATGTGTTATCGTGCACTTTTCCAGCCAGGTGTTTTCCTTTTCCCATTCCTCCCTGTACTTTTGCAGCCTTTTTTTCTTTCTCTGAGCGAACAAACATTGCTGCTCTGATGCTGGGCTCACACTGTGCGATTTTTGGCCCATTTTGAGATGATTTTTGAGTCGTGCGACCGATTTGGCGATCGGCCCAATTTTGGCCTTCATCGTGCGTCGTGTAGTATACGTGGGGTAACGAGAAGCGATTAACACCTCACGACCAGCTCCCGATCATCAATCGCTCGTGAGCGTGTCACCACAGCCGTTCACACTGCTCACGCGCAAACACGTAAACGTCGGTGAAAAAGACGGCGCAGCTCGGCTGTGCAGCGTGTGATCTGGACACAAGCGATGGAGGCACAACTGTAGAACTTTGGAAAGCTCATCAGAGCCTTTTCGATGTGGCCCCACAAAATTATCACGACCACAACAACCGTGAAAATAGTTGGATTTACATGCTGCTCAATCACAGCTGCCTGATCAATGTTTTTCATTAGCAATTTAGCAAAGTTGATGGTGGTGGTTTGTGTGTCTGTGTGAGTGAAAGACAGAGAGAGCGAAAGATTTTCTGTTATAACCTTCATGTTATGGAGGCACAGTGTGAGCACTCAGGTCGCATCAGAGCATCGGGCGGTATAGTGTGAGACCTGCATCGTGACCTACCAACTGCGAGTCAATCGTGCAGTTTGAGCAGGAGCTGAATAACGTGACTGAAAAAAATCGCACAGTGTCTGCCCAGCTTTAGGTGTACTGTCGTCCGAGACTTGCACCGCAGTGTCGGCGTTTGTTTCCCTGTTGGCCATGCTTCTTGTTGTGGTCATCTGTTGTCTTCCGGTATTTTCTCCGCAAGCGACCTTTCCTCGACCAATGAGATGAGCGGTAATCTGAATTGTCATAAGTGTGCTGTCAGCTCATTGGTCACAAAGCAGGAGAGGGGCTGGGAATTATGTTTTCAAACAAAGCGTTAATTCCATAAACATTTATAGACCACTTTTGATTCTCACTGTATTACGGGACAAAGTACGTCCCTTATTAGCTCAATACGGGACGTGTGCTTTTGTTTCTACAAAAAAACGATTCAGTTTTTTAAGGGACGGTTGGCAACCCTAACAGTCATAGCCTGCTGCTAGCATGAATGCTAAACGTACTGCTGTGGATGATCAGCAGAAAAACATGTTGTCAGTTTGACTGTTTGCTGTATTTAAAGTGTTTTTCTCAGTTCGTCTGTATTCAAAGTGCATTTGGGGCTTTAGCTGACAGCTCTTTGTGCTAACAAACTAAACTCTCTTAGTTTAAGCCAACAGACTTTACCAAACACAAAGCCTGCTGCTGCCTCCATGGGTTAGCTTGTGTGACTGGTGTTTACACCAATGAAATCTAAATCACACTAATGTGTCCTCCAAGGTGTTTGGTGGGAGCACTGAGTGAAACATAAGAGCTCTGGTTAAGCCTCATCAGCTGGATAGGCTGTCCACCCTAGTCCAGGCTTTAACTCAAATCTCTGACTGGCTTTCTAACAATTACCTTGTTAGAACAAGACAGAGACCATGATCATAGCTCCTCCTGATCTATATTCTAAAATCAGTCAAGTTGTTCTTCTGCTGAGCCAAATATTCGAAATCTTGGAATAATATTTGACTCTTCTTTGGGCCTTGACTCACATGTAAAGTCTCTGTCTCGTTCCTGTTTCTTTCATTTAAGGGATATTTCTAAACTGCGACATATGGTCTCCTTAGCTGAACTGGAAAAAATTGTCCATGGATTTGTGTCATTGCGTTTAGATTATTGTAATTCCCTGTTTACCAGCTTGGATAAATCATCTCTTTCTCGCCTCCAAGCTGTACAAAACGCAGCAGCCAGACTACTAACTCGCTCTACCCAGCGAGCTCACATCACTCCTATTTTATGTTCTTTACATTGGCTCCCAATAGATTTTAGAATTCGTCTTAAATGATTGTTTTAACGTACAGAGCACTAAATGGCCCCAGATTATTTATCCAAGCTTCTCACTAAATACACTGCTGCTCGCTGTCTCTGCTCACAGACTCAGAGTTTGTTGGTTGCTCCCAGAACACGTCTGAAGACGAAAGGGGGCGGAGCCTTTCAGTCTGTGGCACCAAGACTGTGGAACAGTCGACCTCTACAACTACGTTTGGTTGACTCTGTGGGATCCTTTAAAAAACAGTTAAAAACTTTACTGTTTAAACAAGCTTTCTGTTGACCAATGCTGTTTACATTGTTATATTTTTAATTCACATTTAAACTCTATATTGTGTATATTGTGCATTTTGCTATTTATCGTACTGTTTATTTTAATCTCTGTGTGCAGCACTTTGTGACTACCTGTCTATGAAAAGCGCTTAATAAATAAACTTTACTTACTTACTTACTAAAATAACAAACAGGGCTGTGAGAGCAACTGAAGTGATAAAAATACTGTTTGAAGATAAAAAACACTTTGATGTTCTCTCGTCACCTAACAAAGTCCAAACCCTGTGAACTATTTTAGCTTTAATAACTGTGGATTCAGGTATCCTGAACCCATCTTTGGACATTTGTAATTAAATATTTTAAAACTCCATCAGAGACTCCTGATGTGGCTGTTTGGAGAAGGAAAAGAGGGACAAAGTGGAGCGTCGAGCTGAGGCTTCATTCACTGCAAACCTACAGTTATGTTTTCTTATTTCTGCTGTTTGCATGTTCACAGCTGAAATAAAGCTGCCTCTTTGACTTCATCCTGTTGTGTTTGGGTCCAATCCTGCCTGTCACACAGCACTACAGGACAAAGTCTAATATTTTTATCTTTTTAATGAATCTTTGGTCATATTTATCCAGGAAAACACAAACATGTAAAGGAGTCATCACAGGTCTCTGACCTCATTGGTCCAGGTTCAGCACTGAAGTTTGGAGGGTGACCTTTGGACCCATCACTCCTCACAGACGGACAGCTGGATCCTGCAGACTGTGACCTCTGACCTCTGCAGACACAAACATGTTTTATTCAATGATCAATTCTCTGATAAAGTGATTGAAGCAGCTGTGATCACACAGACTGCAGATAATGCAGCTGTTTCCTGTCAGTAACAGTCCTCTTAGATTAGAGTTCAGCTTTTTACAGGAAAACAAATGTCCCTGAATGCAACAGTGAGACACAGTCTGCCTGTGTGGCTGTGATAGCTGCCGTTAGGAGCGCTCATGTGTTTGCAGTTAGACGAGGAGATGTTACCATCATGGACACGTTAACAAATCCTGCAGCATCACGTGGCACAAACACTTTGTGTTCCTGTCATCTGCAAGCAACAGGAAGTTCATTAATAAAGGCGGGATGGAGACGCGACTGTGATGGTTCTCCTTCATCCAGCTGTTACACACATCTGGGCTCACACGACGAGCCTTTGTCTAATACAGCAGCTGCTCTCTGAACACTTTTCTGAAGAGGAGCTGCACAAACCTTTGTTTGCTTTCTAGAGCAGCGTATCAAAGTCAAACTACCCACTGCTAGCAGCTGTTTCTATCATAGTTTAGGATCCAGATGTGTGAGGTCTAGATTTACACCTCTGATTAAAATACATAGTTAAAAACAGCCAATTGAGTCCAAATGTGTCTTAAACCAGATAAACTGACAGTTACAGCTGAGCCTGTGTGTCCTTGGAGACACTGCTCTGCTACAGAGATGCATTTTAGAAACCAGGAAACATCAGAATCATTTAAATCAGAGAGTTCTTGTTACTAACAGCTCACCTCTCTGCAGCAGACACAGGCTGGGATTTAAAACCAATGAATCGATGATTGGACCGGTCACTCTTTAAGGACACAGAGCTGGATGGTTTCTCATTGACGCTAAAAATATGTGAACATGTGTCACATCCAATGTGACCAATACATTACATAAAAAGTATAAACTATGTAAATAGTATATTATTTAAATCGTTAAATAGTAAAAAGCTGATTAAAATTTCAAACATTTTAATACTGACATGAACTTACTTTTTGTCAGATGACTTTTTTTGCCCTAAATTACGAAAGAAATGCTTCACCCGTTTGCTCTTAGAGGACACAGAGCTGGGTGGAGGTCCAGGCGGGTTCCTGTGAATAATGATGCAGCAGTGATGTGAGTGCTGAGCTGTGACATGGAGAAGAGTCATGGACAGTTAGAGATGGTCATCTCACCTCTGAGCTTTGGTCTGGCTCTCATGTTCCCCACACCGAGTGCTTTTAGAGGGAGGGACTCCCTCCTCTCTGTCCTCACACTGATCCATGCTGCTCAATTCACATCAGCTCACACACACTTTCTACCTTCACCTGCAGAGGAAACACAAATCATTCATGTGCACATCAACTGAGAGCTGCAGAGGTCGTGTCTGATGTGTTGGACTAACATCCATCTGAGACGCAGCTTTCATCAGTTCACTACAAAAAGTGTCAAAGAGCCGAGTTCAGCCTCCAAATCCTCCATTACTGTAGTCCTACAAAGGTCAAACATGGCTGCAGAGAGCAGCTTTATGTCAGTAACAACGTCCAGGACCGAGCTGACTGCTTACAGAGTTCATACTCTAACTGCTAGCTGCTCTGCTAGCTAAGCTAACTCAGTAACAGTGACTCTGACAGCAGTTACTGTGGAACAGCGGCCGAGCTCAGGACACATTCAGTGTGTTTAGTCTGAGTCCTGGACTCTGATTCAATGGATTCAATCCAGCTCAGAGTTTCATGTGTTCATCAGAATAAAATACATGTACTAATATAACAGAAGTAATGCTCTGAATGCAGGACTGTAATGGAGGATAAATAAGGTTTTTACAGCCTGAAAGAAACATTCAGTTCATATATTTGTAGACAGTGAAGCAGCTTTTAATACTGCAGCTGTTTCCTTCACCTGTGTGTGTGTGAGCCACACCTTCATGTGCTGCTTTAGAAATATGTGGTCTGACTGCTCAGACTGAGTCTAGGAGGAAAGTTCACACGCTGGAGAAAGTTTTGTTCCTAACTTTGTCAGAGTTCAGCTCCAAAGACAAAGAAGACGGAGCTCACAGTCTGTAGATGGTCCTCAGTGTGTGTGTGAAGCACACAGGAGTGTGTTTATGTCAGCAAATCAGTGTATGTGAAGAGTCTGAGGGAGTGTGTGAATGAGACTAAACACTGAAACCAACAGTCCAAGAAAAGCGTCTGGATTTCTTTAAGTTTAACTTAAAGAAATCCAGACGCTTTTCTTTTTGTCTCCATAATGTCTCCATAATGCTGCAATGTTATCTGCCCCAGAAACACTGTGCAGAAGCTCTGATGGTGACACAGAAAAGTCACAGTGGAGATACTTCTGTCCACCTTTGATTAGACTCATTATAAAAAGGAAACAAAGTTTGAACACAGTCATGTTTCCAGTTCACTGACTTGCATTTATTCCATGGACACTCACTCTAACCTGAACCACAGCTGCGACCATATTTGTAATAACTACAACCCAAACATCAGATCTTAATCGAAATTTTTTGCTCTCTCTCCTCCTTAAATGTGTTTTTAATGTTAGTTATAATTCAGAATTGGCGACTGGAATACGTATGACACATACGAACATCAGGAAATAAAAACTCGATAAATATAACCTCAGTAAATGAAGTCAGTGTACAGCGTGGAATTATTTTATGTCATAAGAAGAAACATATTCATGTTAACACTCACCTGCCTCAGCTCCACCTTCCTCCTCCTGCTGCTCTGAACGGAGGCTCAATACTTTCACTTTCACTGCTGCTCCCTAAACACAGAGGATGCTGGGACTTGTAGTTGTTTCCTTCCGGTGTGGTCTTCCTCTTTGTTTGTTTGTGTTTGTGTTCAAGTTATTTCGATCATGTAAACATCAACAAAACACGTGAAGCCACACAGAGTTTGTATGTCGAGGTGGGTAGGAGGGTTTGGGGAGGGGTCAGAGGGAAGAGGTCTCTCAGTCTGGACAATCCACATTGATGGCATTGCATCTTTCAGCGTGTTTGTGGGTCAATTTGGATGCTCCAGGTGTGAGAGCAGCCACTCAGCCTCTACTGCAGATGTGTGTCACAAGTTCATCTAGTAGTAGGCTATGGCACTTGGCCACAGGTGGCAGCAGTGGACTGGTATTAAAACCCGATTCTTTGATCCCCATGATAGAACAGAGAAAACCCGACTCATAGTGGTCAAAACATTTATAATTCTTTATTCAATCATCTTCCGGAAGAGATCAGATGGGCCCAATGGCAGTTGTAGGATCTCTAACATTAGAAGCTAAAAATGTGTCTCATATAGGTGTTATTTTGGTACTTTACACGTCACACAGTTTCAACAACTCCTTATATGGTACAAGTTTGTTTTTTCTATCTGGCTTCCTGTATTTATTAATATGCTTGTGTATTTCTACACTAACTTCCTGTTTTTCAGTCTGGCTGAGCACTTAGTTTGTGAGTCAAAAGTGGCCTTGCTTTACAAACCTTCATTATTAAAGTACATAAAACTATATAATCAGAAAATAAGCACTAAGAATATATTAATTACATGACAGTTCTTCCCTTTTCGTGTTTCCTAAGAAACACGACATAATTCCTAATTTATCCCATTAAGTTTACCTGCATGTTAAAAGGCTAAAATATAACAAAAGAGATTATGCTAAACAAAATGAAACCTTTCAATTGCCCAACCCTATCTGTCCCCTCAACGGGTTTTATGTTTTCAATGTTTCATTATTATTTTGTCATAATTACTTCTATCCACAACAAATAAATAAAGCTCTAAGACAGCACCTGTGAAATGTGAAATGTCCTAAATCTACTTCCTACACCCCCTTTTTTACCCAGAATCCCAATTTAAACCCACTTCTGACTTCCCTCAGTGCTCACTGTAAACTGCAGATACAATCAGTTATATATATATATATATATATATATATATATATATATATATATATACATATATATATATATATATATACATATATATATATATATATATATATATATATATATATATATATAAAAAACCCAGCACGCCCCTGCGGGCGGTTTATCCTTCAAGCTCGGGTCCTCTACCAGAGGCCTGGGAGCTTGAGGGTCCTGCGCACATATACATATATATATAAATATATATATATATATATATATATATATATATATATATATATATATAAGAAAAATCACCTTTGTGAATGGTATACCGGAGTCTCTGAGTGACGATGTCCTTTTACCTCCGGATAAGAACGATGTGATGAATACTGCGTCTGACAGCATAGAAGTTCAAAATGTGTTCACACAATACGTTCATCATAGGAACTTGAGCTGCATGTATTTAGTTCAGAATTTGTTTATGCAACAATTTCGTTGAACACTAATTATTTAACTCTGTTTAACAACCCCAGAGATAAATATCAAATTTCAGTTTTAGGTAGACAGATGTTTCCAGGTAATACAAAATACTTCTTAGAAGCTTTTAATGATGCCACATCCACCCCATACGGGTATCTTCTAATCGATTATAAATCTAAGACGCCTGACTATTTAAGACTCAGAACCAATTTGTTGTCAGATCGTCAAGTTGTTTATATCCCCAAAAAACGGCTAAAGCGGTAAAAAGGATGTCGTATTCACGGATGCAGAGAAACATTGCACTGTTGGAGTTGTTGTATAAATCCCCACCCAGCGTACGGAGGAATATTATTTGTAATGCAAGCATGGATTTTATTAATGCTCTGTGTGAGATATCGCTCAATGTTTTGAAAGGTGTTATCCCGCTGGCTGATCAACAGTACTGTTAGGGAAAATATTCTAAAACACTTCTTCAGTAAAGACTGACTGATCAAAATGACTGATCAACAGTACAGACAGCTAAAAAAGAAGTGCAGTGGGAGGGGTCTTAGAAGGATTGGGTTTATACACATACAAGCCGTTGCCATCCTGCTTAGTAGATGTTGGCTTGGTTATGTTGGATATCACATCAGACACTATGCCTGATGCTGCTGTTTTTAGGTGGGGTTTGACTATGCTGACTCCTTTTTTAAACAACGGTACAGCAATTCTAAACAGGCTGCTGAACAAACCTCCCAGACCTGCGCCACATTGCGTGCTGGTCCCAATATAACCATTCAATTCACCACCAGCCTGAAAAACGGTATGTGTTGATTTTGGTCGTCTATCAAATCAATTTCTATGTCATGGATTAAGGATTTCGAGACCTGTGTGCAGTGTGGGCTGTCAAATTGAAGAATGGCTCCCCGACGGTCATCGTCTGTTATATTTATTGCTCTTAATAGCCGCGCATGGGCGTCACCCACAAGCTGGTAATCAACGATATCTGCATAAATAAAAATGTTCTATTTTCCGCCGTATACGTCTGCAGGATGTGATGCGTATGTGTTTTTATAATGAAGTACAAACGGGTCTTCTGATTTGAATCCTAAGATTCCTGCCAGTCTCCCTCTAAATGTGAGAACTGTGCCCCTATAGGGCCCATAACACTAACATGGTTACTAACTTCACTGTATTGTGTTTTAATGTCGGTGTTATGTTTTAATGTTTTATTATCTGCGCCACAGATGCATAATGCCCCACAGACAGCTCAATCACGGTTATGGACAATGCTCCATTTGTGACTGGATCATAAATTTCCACTCGCGAATCTGATTGTGGAAAAGACAACCATAGTCTTGGGTATTGAAATTCTATAACACCGACCTCATACGGTTCATTTAAAACAATAGGTGTTATAACCTCAGGATAAAAATGCTCGGAAACTCAAGTGCCAAGTGCCTCTTTTTTTCTGCCAAGTATTTTCTCTATTTGAAACCTTTTGTTTTTGTCAATAGTCACCTGCTGTGTATTCATAAATTACACCTTTCACTGCAGCTCCTGTGAGATCCTCCAGTTTGTATACGGGAGGGTCTCTTCCTAAACGCTCCTTTATGGTAAAGTACTCGTCTGTGTAGGTCTGATGGTAACCCTTTCAGAATATGCCTCGTAGTTTAGATATTCTCTCTGTATCGCCCACATTAAATTTAAAAGTCACCGGTTTTTGGGGTTTCATTTTGTACAGGGTGTTAAAGACTGCTTTCTCATTATCTTTGCACACCTCGGTGGGGTCATTTTGATAGAGCTGTGATAAGACAGGTTATAGGACTGTACAAGATCTTGGATCACATTAACATATCTTGGCCAGTTAACTGATGTTAAGTATTTCCACATTTTCCCCTTTAAGGTGCGGTTAAAACGCTCTACCACACATGATTTCATTTCACTAAAGGTTGAAAAATGTGTGATGTTATGCTGCTCCATTAGTTTTTTAAATGTTTATTATAAAATTCCTTCCCTAAATCTGTTTGGAGTTTTTCAGGCACACGGCCCTCTCTCAGAATATCACCAAAAGCCTCAGCAACAGCCTGTCCTGTCTTGGTTTCAAGGCACCTAACCCATGCATACTTAGAAAACACATCTATGCATGTCAATAAGTACCTAACATTATCATCATCCGCAGAATATTCACGCATGTCAACCAAATCAGCTTGAAACTGTTTGTCAGTCCCGTTAACCAAAACTCTATTTCTGTATCCTTGCATTTCTGTATCCTTGCATTTCTGTGTCCTCTATCCTTGCAGGTTTATGAAGAGTATATGTGTCATCTCCTTTTAAAAACGCTCCACGTCAGGTAATGACGGCTTTAAGCCTGTTGCCTCACTGACAGCGATACGGAGCTTCTTTACACTTCCTAAACCCCCTGGGTGTGCAGGGTTGGGATATATTTTTCTCAGCGTGTTTTCCATAATCACTTTGACCAAACACAAATACAAATGACCAGAAAAAAGTGTTAGCATACGTTTTTATTTCATTTTCTGTGTAGTGCACAGTAAGGTTTTTATAACAGATGTGCATTAAATCTTGTGTCTCCCAGACCAGTAGTTTCCAATCATGTGGAGCAGCGCTGATTTAACTCCGCGGGTGTGATGATTGGTATTTAGCAGGTATCCGACATTCTCATCAGTGGTGCAAACAATGTGCGGCACTGATCTCAGTTCACACAGAAGACGCTCTGCAGTGCTGATGATTTGTGCTTCAGCCTCACTGACACTGTATGAGCAAACAAACAGACGGATGGCCGGGATGAATCGGGGCATCCGGAGCTTTTCCATCACCTCATCATAGCAGGTCTCGAAGAAAAACACAGGCAGCTCAAACAGGCAACTGTGTTGTAACTGGCTGGGGTGACCGGATTGGCATCCATAACATATCTCCTGCACATACTCATTCAGTGCCATCGGCAGCAGGTGGAAGGTTGCGAGTTTAATGTTGAGTTCCGTTTCCTCAGACGGGTGTGATCCTGCAGAGTCCTGTGAGCATCCTGGAGAGGGGGGCGGAGTCGGTGGGGTCTGGATTAGCAGTGCTGGAGGGGGAGACTCTGAGCGGTCCACAATATGGCAGATGTTGTCTGTAAAAGAAATCCACGCATTGCATTTTTTTTTTAAATATCGGGTTTAATGCCAACGTCTCTCACACAGAGACAACCTACCTTTTGTTTTTTGTTTTTTTTTTCTGTCCTCAAGGTTTTTGATGATTTTTGGCCTGAACATGGCAGAAGGTAAACCAATCTTCGGGCCATGTGCGAGCTGATCATATACAAGACGCTTCCTAATATTCTCATAAGAAGAGTTGACCTTGTCTCTCTTGATAGTCTTATCGACCTCATTAAACACCCGCTGCAGTGCTCTCCAGTCTGACCACTGAATAAAAAACAAATCCTTAACCCTTTAAGACCTACCATAGAACCAAGTTCGCCAGAGCTTATATTATATTTTTACATGCTGTGGAGCCATTTTTGGGAGCATTTCAAGTTGCTATACATCAATACAACCATTATAGCCCAAACTTTAATAATATGTCTGCATTAGGTGCATAGTAATTACATAAATTGCAAAAAAGTGCAATAAACTACAAAAAAATTGAAAATCGTTTTTGTTTTTTTAACATATATTTCTAGTTAGAGAAATTTAAGAGGCTTATCCCTCAAAACTGTAAATACAAAAAAGTTACACAAACTAGTTTCCCACCACAGGAAATTTATTTTGAGTGTCTTCATAGTTTTATTTTTGAAATACACCAATTTTTATATACTGCAGGAAAAACGAAAATAAATATTATAGTGCAAATTTGCAAAATAACAGCATATGCATCAAAATAAACTATTTCCAGCAGTGCAATATGAGTCCTAAGCATCCCAGAAACGACACAGAAAGTCATAAACTCAAACATAACTTTTTAAAACACATAACAAGTAAAACACAAGCTCATAAGGGCCCGATCGTAAAAAACTACATTTCCGCAAAATGACGTCACTTCCGGTTTCGGGCAGGTCATGCGGTCATGTGATAGTTCGCGCTGATGGACGTAGGAAGTGTTACAAACAGCTGATGGATCGGCGAAGCGTGTTTCTGGAATATCATGTTTTTGTTGCTGCAAGTGATTTTTATGCAGTTTTTGCAAAGCTATATGTGGAAGGAAACCGTGACCTAGGACAAGCTGATGGCATAAGATGTAAGTACAACTCCTCCAGTTTCATATGCAAAAAAAATTATTGTGCTAGCTTAAGTGGTTGCAGAGCTACCGGGATTTAAAAATAGTTATGCAAAACAGAGCGTGCCCGCTCCGATCGGCTGTAAAGGGTTAAACCATGATAAACGTTCTTCAAGGGTGAGGGGGTATGGGTTCAACCTCCAGCTTTCAAGGCCCCAGAGTGAAACCTCTGTAACGTTGAGGTTTCACCCGGTGCAATTATGGCTCTTGTAACTGTTGTGATATTTTGATACCATGGTAGCATTTACAGGATATTGTTTTATAGTGATATTATACAGGAAAACTGTTACTCAATAAGGCCCATTTACTAGTTGTTTTTCTCTTTCTCTGTAACCTAAGAATTAATGTGTAAGAATCACAGGCTGGTACCTCAAGGTTGAAAACACCACAGAGATCACTTCCTTACTCCCATCCTCCCTTCCTTATCTCTTAGAAAGGAGCTTGTTAAAGGCCAGGTGGTTCGTTTCAGAATTCACTAATGAAAGAACTCTGTATTCTGTGTCTAGGAGTGTATTTTGCTGGGATGATCATAAATTGTAGCTGAACTGATAAACTATACAAAGGATACTTCTTTGCTCACAAGGCAGGAAGACGTTCCCTTATTTGGTCTGTACCGGTTTGAACTGAGAATCTGTTGACAGACGAACCTTTTTCCTCTATATATACTGTTGTCTGATGAATAAACCTTTGAGTTGGTTTTGGGAAAGCAACCTGTACAGTCTCTGTGTCGTTTTGTTCTCCCAGCTGCTCCCGACGTCGTAACTAACACGCTGAATGGCATATTTGACTGTTACTTGAGAATATTTCTTTGAGTTCTATAGGTTATGGACAATCTCTGCTGATAGGTGCTCACGCCTCGAAGGAAACCCGATCCACAGACGGAGATTTCTTTCAGTAACCATAAATGGTAAGCTGCTCTTTTGTCACACACTACATACACAATATATGTGTTTTAGTGCAAATTGTACATTGCTACATTGTTTTGAATTACCCTCGGCCCGCAGTATATGTGGGCACCTGTCAAAGGTCATTTGGATTTACCAGACCGCTTTGAAAACAACATGAAACAAATGAATGTCTTTGTTGAGCCATGACTGGATTTATCCTAATCCTTCCTAAAGGCCGTTATAACCTTACACTGCCAGTGGTGAGCTGCACCAGCTGTGACCTAATGTGGTCCCCCTCAGTTAAGGACTTCCAGGGTGGTGGATATTGGCCTGGCACCTTAAATTTATGCACCCTGTTTTCAATGGATGTCTTTCAGTCTTTCTATGACATTAAGGTCATAAGTAGTTTACTGACAATTATTTAACATTTGAAATGAAAAGATCCATCAGTCCATTCACATATATACTGTTCAGAGAAGGAATGTAGTTTAGAGCAAAGTGTAGTAGTGTGAAGTGGCTAAACACACTCACCAATTGTTCTAAAATAAACAATTTATCAAAACATTAACAGTCTTTCACACATACATACGGTTTATACACTATTTTAAAAAGAAGGGGTTGAAGACCTGATTGATTACAAAAAGTCTATTAAAATGTTCTGGGTAACCACAGAAATCTTAGTCAGTTATGTCTGAGAGAGAATGTTTATGACAGAAGTAATGCCAAAATCTCAACAAACCAAAGTTACATACATGCTAAAGAGAAAGATCAAACTGTGCTGAAATTAGGAAGTGGGCAATATAGGGCTTCCCCAGTGAAATAACTGATCTGAAATAATTGAGGCACAAATTAATAAATGACATACTAGTAATCCACAGAAGGGGAGGCCTCTGGGAAAATGTAGAAAATCAATGGGAATTTCTACAGTAGCACGAGTTACCAGTCCTGGTATTGGTTATGTTGAAGTGATGGGTTTTATAATTTATTTTTGGTCCACTGAAGGGATTGTTTTGTAACCCCAATATTGATATTTTGTAAATAAAAAATATGACCTCAATTAAACCTTTAAATTCCCTGCACTTGTCATAGATATCTACATGATGTCCAACAAATATACATCAAGTCCAAGGTTCTAATGTTGAACGCCATATTGATGTCCAGCTTAAATCATGGTTGGACCTCCAAATTGTTGGAAAAGTTCAAATGCAGTACAGACCTCCAGAATTGGTCATGGACCAACAGAACCAATATAGACACGATCTGTACATCTATCTGACTTTCTTTGTTTAGTTGGTAGCTAACTGAATTGTCTTACTTTTTTTTTATAGATGAAAGAAAATGTCCCTGAAACATACAGTATGAAACAATGAGTGTCAGGTTTATATTTATAGTCTACATCACATTTAAGTGGTACCCATATGTCAATTTGTTTGAGCCTAAAACACAGACTACTCCATGACCCGAATGATTGTTTAATCCTTCCCATCAATACCTCTCAGTTCCACATCTCTAACTCATGTTATTCTCCATGCAGCTCTAACAGCAGTGGTCCAAACACAGCAGACTGTGCTGGCAGCAGTGGGAGAAGATGCTGAATTCAGCTGTCAGCTCTTGGACACTAAAGACGTCCTTCAGGTCACATGGCAGAAAATCTCACGTGATGTGGAGACAAATGTTGCCACCTACAGCAAGTACTATGGTCAGAGAGTGAATGATGGCTTTAACGATAAAGTCAAGTTTAAATACACTGGACTACAGAACTGCTCCATAGTCATCAGGAATGTGACGGAGCAGGATGAAGGATGCTATCACTGTCTGTTTAACACTTATCCTGAAGGCTCCTTCACTGGTAGAACCTGCTTCCAAGTCTATGGTAAGAACTTTTGCATTAATGTGTTTAAATGTGCTAGAAACTGATTTCCTTTCAACAACATATTCCTTGCAATATCTCCTGATCCTTCACAGAGCTGCATGAACCTGTTGTTGATGTCAGAGAGTCAAACTCTGCTGAAGAGTGGGTTGTTTCCTGTTCAGCCACTGGTCGACCTGCTCCCACTGTAACACTCTCACAACAACACCTCAGCTTCTCACAGTACAACACTGTCAGTGTGTCCAACACCAACGCTACATTCACTGTCACCACTACAGCTGTGCTCTCAGGTTCACGTAAACACAGCACACAGGTGGGATGTGCAGCACGAGTGCTCTCTGCTCCTCACAGAGAGGTGATGGAGACGATTCCTGAGGTCCAGCAGACGTCAGATTATCAGTGATGGTGAGAAACTGAGATGCAATAACAATGCATTGTGCTAGTATGCATTTTCTCTTTGATCAATAATTGATGTATTCATTTTGATCAGTGTCACATTTTTCCTGCTTTTTCAAGTTTCCTCCTGGATCATTGTATTAGCTGCAGTATTGGTGATGATGGTCTTTGTCAGTGTTGCTGCTCTGCAGTAGGCTACTCTTTAAAGAAAAAGACCAGATAACTTTCATTTTTCATTTCTTGTCATTTTTTTCTACACCAAAATCTATCCAATAATATCTGCATAACATTTTCTACTTGTGATTTAGTTATTAATTCTTTGCTTCATGATTCAATCGGTCTTTGTCTAGTATTAAATTTTATGTTTCCCATTTAATCCCACTGGCTTTAAAGTGTTTCACCAGATTTTTACGAAGTATTTCCAGTCTTTTGTTGTCTCTGTCCCAAATGTTCTGAAATGTGTTGCATGTATTAAAAGAAGTTGGACCAAAAAATGTACTATGTACTTATAAACTTACATTTATGAAAGCTGAACAAACATTGATGTACTTGACTTTTGTAACAGTGAAAAGGCGATCTGTTTTTATTGATAAATATATATGTTTGCATTACTGTTATTTAGATTGCCATGTTAGAACGTAGCAAACAACATTGTTTGTTCCTCTATGGTTTCTTTATTTTTACAAATCTAAATGTTTTTGGTCAAAAGATTAATAATTTCATATTGAGGTCAGATGGTCAGCAGTTTTGATGTTTTTGCAGAGATTTTATTTTTTGCAAAATAGCACAAGTAAACATTAAAAGTAGTTCCTAAATCAAGGCATTTATTATTAAGGCGGCCATTATTATGGCCCTGTGTGGAAAAAGTGATTGCCCCCTAAACCTAATAACTGGTTGGGCCACCCTGAGTAGAAACATCTGCAATAAAGCGTTTGGGATAACTGGCAATGAGTCCTTTACGAGGTGCTGGAAGAATTTCTGCCCACTCATCTTTGCAAAATTGTTGTAATTCAGCCACACTGGAGGGTTTTTGAGTATGAACCACCTTTCCAAGGTCACAGCACCTCAATCAGATTCACGTATGAACTTTGGCTAAGCCATTCCAAAGTCTTTCTTTTGTTTTACTTAAGCTGCTTAGAGGTGGACTTGTTGGTGTGCTTTGGATCAAGTGCACTTCAGCTTGTGGTCGTGAACAGATGGCCAGACATTCTCCTTCAGGATCCCAGAAACTGGATTCTGTTCATCTTGACGTTGCATCTCCAGACTGAGAGATCTCAATTACTTTGTTTCTTATTCGCTTCTGAATTTCCTTGGATTGCGCCATGATGTGTAGTTTTTGAGGATCTTTTGGTCTACTCTACTTTGTCAGACAGGTCCTGTTTAAGTGATTGATTCAGCACAGGTTTGGCAGTAATCGGGCCTGGCTATGACTATGGAAAAATTGTATATTTTCTATTGATAAATGCAAATATTTTATGTCTGTTATGTGCATTGCCGTGTGGAGAATATAAGGAAAACAATTGTGTGGTTTACCTTGTTTCTTCCTCTTAGATTTCTTGATTTTTTTTTTAAATTGCAATAACTTTATGTTAATTTCAGTGCACTTTCACATTTCTTTAAATTCAAACTACAGTCCTGTGAATAACTAGAAACACTTCTAGCAGCACAAATGTGAGCTAATTGTTTTCTGCTTGACTTTATCAGTCTCTCATATTGTTGTGGAGGAATGTTGGCCCACTCTTCATTACAACGTTGCTTCAGTTCTTTGAGCTTTGTGGGCATTTATTTAAGCACAGCTCTCTGAATGTCCCAGGTTGAGGTCTGCACTTTGCTTTTCAGCTATTCTGCTGTAGATTTGCTGCTGTGTTTGGGATCATTGTTCGACTGCAAGACCTAAACTTTACCTATTAAACAGTTAACTCTGTATTTTACACTTTATGTGAATATTGTTGCAGATTTCAATTATTAATGTTTTTATAACTTTGTTCTTTCTTATATTTAATATTATACAATATTTATACTTCATGTCTCTGTCTTCTTTTGAACACTCCAGCACAGCATCACTATAACTTTGTCCTCACTGACAATAAAGCTGTTTTATATATTTCATTGCAAATGTTTCAAGCAATTTGTAGCTGTATCTTAAGATATTTTGTTAATAATATAGTATTTTATATTGTTTTTTTCCCCATATTTGAGAAATATTTAACATGTAAAAGTCTGTTTATGTACAATTTGGTGATATTAGCCCTGATTATTGGAGGAACTTGTACATGAAGCAGATTTCTGAGACTTCAGATTTGAAGGTTGTTGTCATATAATCTAAATGATGGCAGATTAACGTTCCCTACCTCTGTCCTACAACCACAGGACTCCTTTGCATTCGACTGATAGAAATTTCAAGCTCAGTGTTAATGAAGATTTCAAAGGCCTTAGTGCAGGGGTAGGGAACGTCTAAAACCTGCAGGGACACCGGCCCTCGAGGCCTGGAGTTCCCTACCGCTGCCTTAGTGTGAAAGGAATGAAGCTGTAGCGCCTCCCAGTGGTTGAAAAGAGGTACACAAGAGGTTAGAAATAAGAGGCTGTAGAAATAACATTACAGAAAAGCAGGACATGCTCAAGCAAAACATTATAGAAAGTCTGTCACGGTTCTGGGTCAGTTTGACCCAGTATTTTGAGTTGTCATGTTTTTGCAGGTTTATTTTAGTTCCATGTGTCATTTTCTGTCTCTCTCTCTATGTCGAGTCTGCGTCTTAGTGTGATGGTTTCTTGTTCCTGTTTTATTGTGAAGGTCTGCGTCTCATGTGAGTGTGTTCAGTTTGACCTCTGTCTCGTCTTGGTGATTATTCCCAGCTGTGTCCACCACCTGTGTGTAATTCCCCTGTGTTTCTCTGTGTATTTAAGTCGTGTCCTCTGTCATTGTAGTTGCTGGTCCGTCTGTGTATCCACCATGTCTCACCCGTGTGGTCTCCCTGCTGTCCATCTCCTCTGCTCGTTCTTGTCCAGGTTTGTGCTCTGTAGTTTAGTTGTTTCCAGTCTAGTTTAGTTTGTGCTCCATTTGCTGTTTGTCCATATTTATTTTTGTGTTCAATAAACCACCTTCACTTCTCCACTACTGCCTGCGATTGGATCCTCATTTATTATTTTCACACGGCTCTCCTCACCCGCCGTGACAGTACGGACCAGCCAGATATGGATCCAGCGGCAGTCACCCCACCTAGGGAGCTTCAGGAGGCCGTTATCGACTCTGCTTCTAAATTGATTTACCAGCTGTTAGAGCATGAGGGAGAAGTGTCTCTTTACACTGTGGAAGCCAGCCTACAACACCTTATTTCCAGTTACCCCTGGTTATTGGACTCACTGCGTCCGCTCGTACAGAATTTTGTTCTTCACGAGCTTCACCTACACCCCCCCCGCCGCTACCGCTCGCCTGCTCATGCAGTGATATCATCAGTGACAAGTCAGGTGATAGAGGCTAATGCAAAATGGTGTTTCAGTGAGGCAGAATTTATTATGACAATACATTTTTTTTTTTAAAATACTCAGTATGAATTAAACAGGTTAAAGGTCAATGCTCTGTTGTAATATAAAGACAAAATGATTGACAGCAGCCCAGCAATATCAGTAAAATGCAAATTAGCCACATGGTGCAATGTAAGGAGCTCTGTGATTGGTTAGGAAAGGACAGACTGGCCACCTCGATTTTTTCTTCACTGCACATTGATCCATAGCTTTGCTCTGTAAAGGCTAACAAAGTGCTTTTGCTTTACAAAGACATTCAGCGTCGGTATTCACTCTTTTAAAATGCCACTGAACACTGGAGTGAAATGGAGCCCTGATCCTCAGAGTTTTATTGTTGCTAACATTTCTTATAGATGGCACAGATAGTGCCCCACTGCAGTAATCACTCATGTCTAGATATTCCTGTTAAAAAGGAGTTTTTCCTCCCCACTGTAACATGGCAAACATAGCAAACGGATAATCCAGCTGAAGCTTCAGACAGCCGTCAGACAGTGAAACACTGCCATCTGCTGGATGCGAATAACAAAGACGCTGCTTTGACGGGTGAGGGAGTTTCAACAAGTCTGCAACGACTCAAGCATCAAACTACAGAACTATTCTAGCGGACATGGTGCTCTAATGACTGCTTCATTAACGCAGGTCAGAAAGGATCAAACATATCAATAAATCATAAAACACAAAACGTCTCTTATTGCCCAGGGCTCAGGAAGTGAGTGTGTTCCTTATAGCCCAACACGTTCTCACTCCCAACTCGTCAAACGTGTGACGCATGGTCAGGCTCCCTCTGCTTCACTTATGGACCATATGGACCACCAGGTAAGACCATTTAAACGGACAGCATTTATAGAATGACTATTAAAAGTCAGCGAGTGTCAGTAATGTTAATGTGGTTATGTTAGTAATACACCGAGTGCTAATATAACAGCTTTAAGATGCATTTGTAGATGTTATTACGTGTTTTACCGTCTTTATGGTGCTAGCTTAAAGTTACGGTGTAAACGTTAGCTTATATTGGAGGAAAGCTGTTACTGTTTAAACGATGTTAGCACAGAAATATTAGCTTCTGTCATGACTGATGAAGTTACTAGTTAATAAAGTTTCCAGTAAAGTGTTTAATCGCAGCCACAGACTGACAGCAAATATCTCGATTAGCTTCAGTGCATCTGTAATAAATATGTGCAAGTTTCAGTGCTTCGTTTAAACTGTATGATACTTATACTGACCCAGGGTCAGTGTAAAATACAATCCTAGCTGTGTGAACAAAGCCTGGCTGCTTTAATCCTGCATGACAAACCTCAGGATGCAGGTTATTATTACTCTTTCCTGCTGGCACACCTGTCACACCTGAGAGTCAGCTAGAAACTCACAGTGACGTGGACATCATGCAAAGACTGCCAGACTCTGTAATACTGCAAATGATCAGTGACTCAGGTTATCACTAAACTTTAAACGGCACCTCTGTGTCTCTGTGTGCTGAACATCTAGGATTGAGTCAGGCTGCATTGACTGTGGGACTTTAATGTGTTAAAAGCAGGTTGAAGACGGCTCAGAAACATTTGAAGATTAAAATTTAGCATTATGGCTGCTGGTGGTTTGTAAAGCCTCTACTCAGCTGTATTTTTGTTACTAATTTATGTTTGTTGTTGTTTAACACAGATTTCAGAAGAGCAAATATGCTTAATAGTTTAACTAGATTTCATTTGTCAGTGTGGGACTGCTGAGTCACCTGAAGAACTCATTTCATTCATTCTCCACATGATGTTCATTTACAGAAATGTTTCACAGGAACTGATTTCTCCCAAAGGGTGAACTAGTGTGTTTCCATAGATTACCTCTGTATGAATGTACTTCTTAAATGAAGGCAAGTGTTTGTCCTTTTTTGTTCCTCAGGTACAGTACGTGATATCAAGGGCAGGCGGTCATCACTGGGGGTAGACAAGAAGCAGACGTACTTCCAAGAGGGAGCTGCAGTGAGGTCAGAGGTCAGAATCTGAAACAGCTCAGGTTTATATTTTAGAGGTTATAAAAAATCAAAATGTATTATTTAAAGAAACCTTTAAATAATAGTCATAATTATGATTATTATAAGAAATATCAAACATTTAAGTGGATTTTCTGTTACACATATCGTGTTAGCCCTGCAATAAACTGGCAGCCTGTCTTTGTCCTGTATCAGCTGGGATAGGCTTCATCCTCCTGCAACCCTGAATTGGATACATTGTATTCCAATTATGTAATCTGATCATTTACAAACTCAAGGTATCTAATCAAAATGTAAGTGATGCCGTCCTTGACAGACAGGGAGATTTTATTCCTCAAAGACCATCATCCAGTCGAAGTACTAGTTGCCACGTGGTCAGTGTTCTCACAACCATTGATTTTATCTCACAACTTGTTTTCACCAAAGAATTTCAGTAAGTAAATATTCTTCAATCTCTTTTTCCCCCCAGTGTCTGCAGATCAGCATCAGTGTCCACGTGAAGAACCTAGTTATGTTGCCAGTGTCAACCCAACAAAAGGTACTTTACCTTCTTGTATATATTGTGAATCCTTTACTTTTATATTTGTTGTTATAGTTGAGTTAGGCAGGGCTTTTGTGCAGTCCTAAGAAACATACTGCCTAGAGTGTTTTTCACTTTGTGGAAGAGTTTCTTTATTTTTTTTCTGTTAGTGTGTGGAACTGAGGTGCTTCGTCAGGAGCTCCTTCAGTTGTTGGAGGATGGAGAAGAGGACGCAGCCATGACTTGTGAGACGTTGTCTGAGTCAGCTGCTACTCACTGGGCGATCAGAAACATGGTGTCCTTGCTAAAGTGGAAAGAGGCCAGGCCTTGTCTTATAGACAATATGTTAGCTACTCTGGATCCACAGTCACACCGTGTGTGTCAGTGTGGCAAACAAGTAGTTGTGAGGTGTCTGGACTGCCTGCCTCTTCCATTCCTTTGTGCTGACTGTGATATTGCAGTTCACACACGCTTTGTCCTGCACAGCAGAGAGGCAGTAACAGGAGGGTTTTTGCAGCCTTCATCAGAGTTTCACAATCCAATATGTACGGTTTTTAAGTCTTATGCATTTATTGCTATGTACTATGAGTGTGTGCTGTTATTGTATATTTATTGTGTATCATTTAATTTCCAATTCTTTTTATATATATTGTGTGTTTTTAATGTTAGTTCGGCTGTTGCCTGTGCAAAGACCAGACTGTGTGTGACTGCCCAGCAGGTAACGTTGAGGTTTCACCCGGTGCAATTGTGGCTCTTGTAACCATAAATGGTAAGTTGCTCTTTTGTCACACAGTACATACACAATAGATGTGTTTGCAGGTTTTAGTGCAAATTGTACATTGCTACATTGTTTTGAATTACCCTCGGCCCGCAGTATATGTGGGCACCTGTCAAAGGTCATTTGGATTTACCAGACCGCTTTGAAAACAACATGGGAAAAAATGAATGTCTTTGTTGAGCCATGACTGGATTTCTCCTTATCCTTCCTAAAGGCCGTTATAACCTTGCACTGCCAGTGGTGAGCTGCACCAGCTGTGGCCTAATGTGGTCCCCCTCAGTTAAGGACTTCCAGGGTGGTGGATATTGGCCTGGCACCTTAAATTTCTGCACCCTGTTTTCAATGGATGTCTTTCAGTCTTTCTATGACATTAAGAAGCTGCAGCAGGGATGTCACTTAAGGCCTTTGTCAAAGTGCTGGATGAACGAACAGCCCATTTTGGAAGGGTGAGTTTCTAAATTTGTCAAGTTTAAGGAAATTGTGCAAATCAATGTTTATGATGACTGTCCGTGAATATTCTGTTGTTTGTCCTCTACTTAAAAGACTGGCCGAATATCAGCTGATGCCTTCAGCAAAAGTTTCTTGGAGTGGAGTGCTGTAAAGTGTGAGGTGGACAGGATGTGCAAGGAGCCATGCTTTAGCTGCCCTGCCTGCACTCCAGACATGCTCGCCGTCTCAGTTGATGGAAACTGCAAGCTTTATCGCTTTCAATCAAATGCAAGGTACGTTATGCATTGTGTACATAAATCAAATATGGATTTGTACAAAAATTGTATTTTGATGTTTCTTTTCAAACAACTGTCACCGTGTTCGTTCAGCACTTCAGAGCAGGGGAACTTTGAAGGTGTCTTCATTGAGAAAGATGAGGAAGTTGCTGAGTTTGTGAAATACATCCAGAGACACACAAATGATGTAAGATACACATATATATCAGTGCTGTCAGCGTTAATCTTGTTAAAATGACGTTAACGCCATAACCATATACTCATACGTGTGTGTGTGTGGATACATATTTGGATGGGTGGATATTTATTTTGTTTTTCTCTTGGTGTTGTCGTAATACTATTTACTTGACTTTATCTTAATGTGTACTTCATTTTGAGTAGCTCACACTTGGATGTGCGAGGTATACTGCAGCTTGTAGGCTTGGATACGTTTAAGACATTTTGTTATAAGGTTGAATGAATTCAGCAGTCATGTATTGTGACCTCCTTTCTATAGATCAAATGGGGAGGTGCGTTTCAGGATGGGGACGGTTCTACAGTTGGAGAAGAGGTGGAGCAAGTAAACAGTTTCCTGTCTAGGGCGGCCATCACAACGAAGTACATGTCTAAAGCAGGTGTGTGTCTGTGTGTGAGATTCCACTCAGTCTCCTGCTCATTCATTCTTATTTGTATACTAACTGAAATGCAGGGCGAACAGACATGCTGAGCCTCCTGGCTTTGGGCTGGAACAAAAGGAAAGTGGAACAACTGGGCCGCACTTTGAGCCAGAGATATCTAAAGGTCATTTTTTCAACACCCATTTTAATGTGTGTGGTAATGGGGGGGAAACACCAGTACTCTAAAAATGTCCATATGAATGACATTTATTAATGTATTCTTAGATCATAAGGATCTTTAGAGAACAAGTGGAGAGCCTGAATGCGAGCAGAAATGAGCTGGGTGTGGATGACGACACACTGCAGCAATGGGCTGAAGGTGAGTCTCAATATAATGCACTCGTGTATAACAACAGGACCCACCATGGCCTCATTAAAGAACTTAGAGTTAAGATCTTTCTGACAGTGTCAACAAACAATGAAAAATAAGCTTGTAAAAGCAGAATTGATGGCAGAGTTGTTGCGTTTGATCAAATTGGATTGGACCTGGGTTGAAGTGATGTCGTACTAGTTGGTTTTATAAAGCTGAACACCAACATACTTGTTATCTCATGATAATGCAGCACATGAAGGCTCCAGATGTCTTATAATGAATATCATCAAGTCAGTGATTACAGAGTCCACTGTAGTTTGGTGACTGTTACTCATCCTGTGTTCTGATTAATATTCCTCTCACTTAGAAACGGATCAAACTGATGGCAGCCTTGGAGCGTTGCAGGCACGAGTAGAGCAGCTTGTCGTCATCATCAGAGTGCGAACACAAAGTCTTTACAGACAAAATGGTGTCACAGTTTCTTTGAAACGGACCGTTTGATGCTCAGTTTGTACAGCTCGTACAGCTACTTTGTAAACAGAATAAAATCAGATCCAGGTTTGTTTAAGCTGGATGTGATTTGTTCTAGCAAACGAATTGATGAGTGTAGATTAAAATGTAAATATATGCATTATGTGAAGGTGTTCCTTTTTATGATTATTTACAGATAGCAACAAGAGGCGACACAGAATTCACAAGGTCATCTTAGATGAGAAGAAACGCTTGGCGGCTGCTGTTGACGACTACAACAAGGAAACAAGCAACAAAGCAAATCGTATCCAGTGATGCCCTCATGCAGAGCGACGTTTGGCCCTGGCAGAGCACAAGTGAACGTAAGCTCTTGATTTCTAAATATCCTTTTTAAACAAACTCCCAGTATCTGAGCAGCAGTTGAATGTTTTGTTCTTGAATCATAATATGCTGCTATGTTTTCCCATCTGATGTTGTTAAACTGCAGCTGCTGCTGACCTCCGGACAAAGAGAAAGGTCTTTGAGAAGGTGATGGCTGTGAGGCGCCTGAGAGAGGAGGAGATGATCCTTTGCAGGGAGATGCAGCATCACTGGACAGTGTTGCAAATGCGATCTGTGGTGTTGGGGACAATCTCCTCAGACTGTAAGCACATCTTTTATTTATTTATACATTTGGTGATGAATTGATTGAAAATAATAGCAGATGCTAAAGTCTTACTGGATCTTTTACCTATATTTGGGTTGCTAGCTAACACTGCCTTCTCCCTTAAAAAAAAGCTTAATTACATGATCCTAATTCCTTGTTTATGAGGTGAGGTTTGTTTGTTTGTTTGTTTGTTTTACTTATATTTAATAGTTTTGTTGTTTTTACAGCCTCCCTTGTTGGCATGTCGGAGGATGCACAGAAAGGACTCCATAGCCTGGTTTAAAAACAAAGTGAACTGAAAGCTGAAACGCTCAAAGTAAAGGACGTGTACAAGAGAATCCTCAGCCACCAACCACTCCTGGAAATGGACTCGGAGGAGGAGGAGGACGTTTCAGACGATGAGAGTGATTTGAGCACTTCTGATGAAGAGTGATTGTGTCATCATTGATGTTATGTTTGCTAGAATAAAAAGTTAATCACATCTGTTTAATGTGATTTTTATAATGTCTGTTTCAGAAATTGCTTATCAACAGACATTTTACATGTTGAGAAGAAAAATGTAATTCCCTTGGTGCAGTTGTTTACCCTGAATCATTCTTTCCCATCTAATTTAATGACTCGTGTACATGTTCAGATACAATAACATCATTTAATTCATGGGATGCTTTCTGGGCTGCTCAAATTACCACAAAATGTAAAAGCACCAGGCAGCACACTCACAAGGACATGTTTTGTTCAGTGTTTTGTTGAAGAAATCAACAAGTACAACTGAGATGTTTGCTGTAGTGGTGTGTTTGTTAAGAAGCATGCCAGCACACTGGTGAACTGACAGTCCCAGAATGCACCCGAGCCAGTGACTCGCCCCAGAACAAATGACATTAATTATCTAGAAAGACAACCGTGATCAAAGACTAAGTAAAAGAGTAGGAAACAAAAGATAAGGAAAGGTACTGTGGGGTAGGAAAGAAAGGCCAGAGCTGTGCAAAATGACCTCCAGCAGGCCACAAATATGCACGTCTGCTCAAACGGTCAGATACTGACTCCATGAGGGTGGTATGAGGGCTCGACGTCCACAGGTGGGGGTTGTGCTTACAGCCCAACACCGTGCAGGATGTTTGGCATTTGCCAGAGAACACCAAGCTTGGCAACTTTGCCACTGGCGCCCTGTGCTCTTCACAGATGAAAGCAAGTTCACACTAAGTACTTGTGACAGAGTCTGGAGACATATTGGAGAACCTTCTGCTGCCTGAAACATCCACCAGCATGATGGTTGGGCAGTGGGTGACTAATGGTGTGGGTGGCATTTCTTTGGGGGACCGCACAGCCCCCCGTGTGCTCGGCAGAGGTAGCCTGACTGCCATTAGGTGCTGAAATTAGATCCTCAGACCCCTTGTGAGACTAAATGCTGGTGCGGGTGGCCCCGGGTTCCTCCTAATGCAAGACAGCGCTAGACCTCATGTGGCTGGAGTGTGTCAGCAGTTCCTGCAAGACGAAGGCATTGATGCTGTGGACTGGCCCGCCCATTCCCCAGACCTGAATCCATTTGAGGACATCTGGGACATCACGTCTCACTCCATCCACCAACTGCACCACAGACTGTCCAGGAGTTGGCAGATGCTTTAGTCCTGGAGTCTGGGAGGAGATCCATCAGGAGACCATCTGCCACTTCATCAGGAGCATGCCCAGGTGTTGTAGTGAGGTCATACAGGCATGTGGAGGCCACACAGACTACAGAGCCTCATTTTGACGTGTTTGAAGGACATTACATCAAACCAGATGAATGATTCTGTATTGCACTGATCAAGGAACCAACCCAATAGGAGCTAAAGGCATCCTCTTCACATTACTTAACATAGTGAGTTTATACTATGTTTAATGTGCATTTTCTTCATCAGTCTAGAACATAACATGTTAGCGCTCCCTGGTTCTTTTTGGAGACAGATCCTGAGACAGCAGGCAGCTTTGGAGAACTCATGCCAGCTGTGGTCATTAAGGAAAACTTTGATTTAATATTGATTTCATGACAACTATCCTCAGGCACATATTCCTGGATATATACAATGACACGAGTAGACACTAACCCCCAGCAGTCTGGTGCTATGACAGCATAACTAAGGGCTGACCTGAACCAGCCCCAACTATAAGCTCTATAAAGAAGTGAAGTCTTATGCCAACTCTTAAAAGTCTTGACCATGTCCACCTCCAAAACTCATAATGGACTTTGGAGGTGGACAGCTATCAAGCTCCTCACAGAGGAGCAGCTTGACAGCTAACAGCTCCCAATTTAGTTTAGTCCAAATACATGAATTCAAATTGAGGTGATAACTATTTATCAACAGTATGAATGTCTGTTCCCGTCCAACAAAGTTGTTACTACATACCATGTTGAGCAAGGCTTCCACTTGACTTTAACTTCTTCTTTTTCCTGAAAAACATGATATAAACAAACAATTAATTCAGAAAGACATGCAGGTTGCATACAAAAAGGAGCCTACAAACATTTGTGTACTGTTGAATGGCTCAATATATTATACAGTTAGTTTACAAAAATATAAGAACCACTACAATGCTTGTACTGCCAGCATCGAGTGCATGTCAGCAAAGCAACACTGCTTACATTGTGGCTCACAAGCTCCACTCCTTTTCATCAAAACCAAAATTTTATCTACATTCTGTTTTTTACACTTTAAATCCCAGTTAGGTTAAATATTACCAGTAGCTTTTCAGATAAAACAGTAATAAAGTCCTAATGGTTTCATAAATCTTCATATTTTTTTTCATATAAGCATCGGGGACAAGGCTGTCTTGCAACTGTTGAGGTCACTAGTGTGCGCCCTATTTCTTCCAGGATCACTCTTCATTTGTAGGTTTTAGTGGACTCCTACTACTGTGAAGTGGTTTTCATGGGACAGGGGCTTGTATTCCAAGATCTGGGAGATTGTAGAAATGAGCTGTGATGCCCTTCTTGCCATCTTTCCAGAAATATCAGTGATCTGGAAGCTGTTAGGCTGACTTACAGCAGCAGCACTTTCTGCACCTGCAGAAACTCCAGGACACATTTACTAACAGTGTTTGTTGCTGTGTGTGCTGCAGCTGCAGCTTTGAATTTTTTTTGAGAGCTAATATTTTGGCTTTGGTGTCTTGTTATGAAATGTACAAGAGTAAGAGTGTTAGCATGTGTGTCAAAGCTACGTTTGACTGGGAAACTCAAAGCTCAATAACCTGTATCAACAACAATTCACTGCAGCCTGTGTAATATTTGATGCATCATAATTTATTCCAGTCTATCTTGCAAATACATGTTTGCGTTGCAATGTCATGCACAACACACACAACTATTAGAGCCTTAAGATCAAACCTGCGTCATTCTTTTGGTCCACTGCAGTGTAGCAGTCAAACAAGGAGAAGTGAAGTGGCCCCAAATGGCCAGGATAGAGATCAGAGGGTTAATGCGTAAAATGCATAAAAATATTATTGATTACAGGATAATACATTAATGTTAATATCAACAATAAGCTTTTTACTCTGAAGTTACAAGTATAAACAATGCTGTTACATTTACACTTACATTTTTTACTATAAGTATGGAAACAAGTGAACAGCATTTTATAATAAGTTTAACTGGAATTCTGTACACTGAAAAACAAACAACAGATAAAAAACACAAACAAACAGCCAGTGCCTTCATCTGTCCATTAAATGTCAAACATCGCTTTGACCTGTAGTCTCTGCTCGTCAGCACATGCTTTTAAAAAGAGCTCCATGTCCTCTGCAAACTGAAAAACAAAGAGGAAGAAGTCCCTCTACACAAAAACACTGTGGATGACAGGCCAGGCAAACATCTATTGACCTGTTTGAATGCCTCCTCATCATGTGAGCCTTGAAGTTTTTTGTAAGAAGACTAAGACCACAGTGAGGACGTTTCATTTTCATGGACTTTCCACAAGCCCCAGTTTCATTTAGCACAGAGGGTGGAGCACATGAATGTTCTACCCAAGATTCAGGAAATGGTTTAGATGCTGGAGACGAGACATGGAGAGGGAGACGAGGCTCCACGGAGAGTTCAGTGGGGAGCAGTCCTGAATGCTGACATGACAATAATTGCCTTGCCATATCCCCACGCTGTATGACTGTCATGTTACAGAAGGGCAGTGAAAGTGCACCGGCACATCATTTTGTCTGTAAGAGAGAAAAAAAGAAAAAACATGTAATTTAAATGTAGTTGTATAGAATGCAGTCAGTTTATCTAACAATCAGATTGTACATATTAACAAAAATATCCAAGCCGTCCTCAATAATGAAAGCAAAATGGTGTGGATCACAAGAGCTGTCAGGAAATGTGGTGAACAGGAAAAATATTTAATGAAAACACTTTTTTCTCTCGCTGATGAATGAACTGAACTGTACAATGTGAAAAATAACTTTTAAGTCAACAAAGACCTGCAGAGGTGCTGAAAAGAAGTGCATATTTATGACTTTAACTATGAGGTATATTTAATACCAACATACCTTTGAAAGGCAAAGCACTTTGAATGTGTCCATTTATATGCTGCTCAATCTTTGCCCTGACAGCAGGGCTGAGAGTGGGGCACAGAGGGCAGTGAAACAGCCAACACGTGGTGCATTCCTGCAATTCTGGCCTGGAGGCAGAACTCCAATTTGATATTTGCATCTAAAACAGAGAGAAAAACAGATAAACACCATATACACATTTAAGTTCAGGTTTTAGCAGAAATAACACGTTACAGTTAGCATGTAAGAGATTTGGGAGAAAATTCTTTACAAAAACATAATTTACAAGAAACTTTTATTTGTGACATACGTATCTATTGACATATAAAAGACAACTGAACAAAGGCTAACTAACATCTGGGCAATAAAACAGAATAAATAGAGAATATTAGTATTTATACATATATAAAACTCTCTGTGACGACCTTTACAATGTTTTTGCAGGTGGAATGAGAGATATGAATAAAGTGCAATATGCAGTAAATGGAACAATGTGCATTGATGTTACAGATCGTGAAAAGTAGTGAAGTGAATTTGTTCATAACAAGCAAAAATCAAATACGTTTGAAACTGACCACTAAATGCTAACCAGAGGTGTCAAAAGTGCACATTCTTACTAAAGTTTAGATGCCTCGGGGGTCTGACTGTTGTTGTAGCGCTAACAAAATGCCAACGTAATCAGTGTAAGCAAACTAGATGATTCCTACAATTATATAATTATTAACGGCAAATTTAGACATGAAAGACTCTGTAACAACCTTTACGATCCACTTGCAAGGTTTCCACAGTCGATGGCTGTATCCCAATTCAGGGTCTGCAGCCTTAAAGTTCGCAGCCTCAACGGTCCATGAACTCTGAACATCTGAACTCTGAAGCATGAACTCTGTGTCAAAGATTCAAGTTACAGTTATTTATATTTCCTATCACCTTAAATCTTCACTCAAAGACACTCAAGTATCTGTGACAGTGTGTATATAGATGTATCATATATAAGAGAGAAATATTGTTCTTTTAATATGTTGGCATTACTAAATTTGGCTCAATGCTTACATATATGTGTAAAAAGCAAATGTACGAGCTGTGATAACTGTGTCTGATAGAATGAAGAGTAGACTGATAAATGAAATATTCCTTTATTGGGTGAGAAAATCAGACCATGTCATAACTGCTTTAAGTCATACAGAATAGACATCAGAGCCTTAAACAGGCTGACTTCTGCTAAATGGGTCAAACTGGGCAGAAAGTCTACAAACACATAACATCCTTATAGAATATGATTTAACACTATAGATCAACTTAGCTCAGAATATATAAAGCAAATAAACAATTACAGCAATATGATGCAACAAACACAGCAGTGCTACTGATCCAAAATACTCAAAGCTTCATAGAACTGAAACAAACATTTTTTTTTAGCTCCATTCTGCTGCTGATACAGACTTTAGGTTTCTGAACATTAAACTTGTTGCTGCCTTTCATAGTGTGTAACTTGAAGGCCCTGAGTACTTTCTCCCACACTGGAAACACTGGGAGGATAACATTATTTGAACATTACCTAATAAGACTGATTCAGGACAGACAGTTATGTTAAACTTTCCTAGCAGTCCTTCACAAACAGGGAACAGTCTGTCTATTCTCTCCATCTGTCAGCTGCTGCTGGCTCTTCCTCCTCCTCTTCCTCACACACTGCTGAGTTTGTCCTGGTGGATCATCAGGGCTGCAAAGCCTCACAGATGATGTGCAGCAGTGGGTCCCTCAGTCTGTCCTCACTCTGGACACTTGCAGTCGTCACACATGGAAATCAAATGTGTGATAAGGTGCAGGATTCAAACACAAGTGTAACTTATAAACACATGTTCATACTTTTATTCCACAATCAGAGAGAAAGAAACAGAGAGAGAGTGCAGGACCATAGCTGGACTCGCCATCGGGCATACCGGGCATTTGCCCGGTGGGCCGCTGGCGATTTTTTGCTTTTATGGGCCGATCGATTTTTTTTTTTTTTTTTGGAAGGGTATAAATAATGAAAGGTGTTGGATTGGCCAATTGGTCATGATCGACTCTGGGCTGGACCAATTACAGCCGAGGAGGTCGGATGCACCCTCCCCCTTGTTTAGCAATCTTATAGATGAACTAAAGAAAATGGAGAACAAAAAAAGGAAAGAAGGTGCAGAAAAAATTAGGGCCAAAAAGAAACAAGCCCTTCAGGCAGACGCTGCCAAATGTGTAAAAATAACTGAATTGTTTGGCGGTAGCTGTGGCATAGCTTCCACAGATTTAGCAACATCAGCAAGTGGTGGAGGCCAGCAGGTGGATAAGGGAAAGGGGAGGCAAGAGGAGGAGAGACCCGAGGCCGCCACCGGTCATAGTGGCAGAGGAACTGAACTTCAGGTAAGAAGTTATGACCTGCTGTCTATCTGTGTCAGATATAAACCAAGTTTAGTTGTAGTTTGTTTTCGTTGTGCTGACTTTTTACAGTCGCTTAGAATAACTGGTACTAGCTAGCATGACGGAGTTTATATACTGCTGGGCGGGTGCTATGAAGTTACTGATAGTAAATTTTATTTTATGCTTAAGGTTAGTTTCTCAAACTCCTCAAAATCTTAACAAATTGTGCCAATCCTTACATGTTGCACCAGGCTGATTTATCATCAAAAGTGGAGAAGTCTGTGACAGAGGAGACAGAAGAGCAGCAGAGAGAGATGGAGCAAGAGAGAGAAATAAAAGAGCAGGAGATGGAGATGGAGAGATGACTTTATGTCATCCATGAGGGATGCATTTGACATATGTTTCACATATTATAGCCCAACAAGTTACTTATAGCAATTTAAATACGAGCAATCACTTTTTGGCAGACAATCACTTTTTGGCACAACACCGGCTATTTTTTGTGTTTCTTTTTATCGCTCTGTAGCTGAGTTCAATTGAAAGCCTGCATGCGCTAGTACCTCTTGCCACAAGTTCCCAGAATCCTTTGCGGTTTTACCCCTGAATGACGTCACATTTTTGGTGGGCCGGTCTCTAGTCAAAATGCCCAGGCTGATTTTTTGTCCCAGTTCAGCCCTGTGCAGGACAGACAGACAGGTGACAGTCTCAGGTGTACACACTGCTACACAGCAGCACCAGAGAAGGAGGATTTAGTGTTTGTGTTATTACGAGTGCTAAACAAGAAGAGTTCCCAGATGGTGCAGTGGACACATGTGTGACTGCTGTGATTAAAGCATCTTTCTTTCAGCTTAACGAGTGAACCGTCAGCTCGTTCAAACACACGTTAAAGTCCGTTTGGCTCGACACCACCGAACAGAGGCAGCAATATAACATAGCTAACATTAACAGTGCAGTGAATCCTGCTTGTGCCGTGATATTCAGGACTGCAAACCGAGCAGCATCACTGACTTTCAGCTTGTTGTGTTTGTGGATAAATGACTGACTTTAATTATCCACAAAATCATCACATTCTCTGTAGGATTAAGGTCGACTATTGAACAGCGTATATTTTAAAGTAAAGGCTTTAAAACCAAGTAAACGCTGAAAGTACAAACATCACTAATGTCACATAACTTTGCCAACATGTGGCCAACAGGAATGTTTTAATGTTCTTCATTATTAAATATTTGCACATAAATAAGTGACATAATATTCAGTACTTACTTCTGAAAGTTTACTCTTCAGCCGCCCCTCTTCCGCCGTTTTCTTTCGGCAACATTATCCACACCCACCGCCGCGCCGTTCTCTCAGAACTGAAGAAACTTCTTGGAAAAAACGTCTTCAAGAAATTTAAAGCAGTTCAGACGCTTTTCTTTCCCAGCTCCTCAGACTGTCCACCCTGTTAGCTTCGTTAAGCAGCCATGAAGAGTAGAAGGCCAAGTATGAGTTTCAAACAGTAAACACATTTATTTTTAAACCCTGCAAATAAACAACATTAACATCAAAAGTTTTACATTTCCTAAATGTATCCCACAATCTGAATATAACACCCACTTCCCCACGTTTGATCCGCTGTGTTAAATATGATTAAGAACAGAATGCAATCATTTGCAAATCCTGTAAACCAGTATTTATACAAAGTGAGAAAATGAAACATTTAAAGAAAAATATTAGCCCATTTTGAATTTGATGGCAGCATCCTCTCTCCAAAAACTAAAAGCTTTACGATGTTTAGTGCTGGACCATGTTGGTTAATGTGTAAACTTCTGAAACGTTCAACAGTTTCCATTTTGATTAACCTGACCAACATCTAACATAGAACACCTTTGAAGTGGACCTCGCAGCCTGTGGATAACTTCAAACACGTCGAGGTCTTCAGAGGCTGAACTTTGACCCAGCATCACAAGGAGCGCCATAAACACTTGTTACAGTTATTAGAAGGAAGCCAGCCTTTAGACATCCCCACAATGACATCGTGACCAAGGGTCTGTTGCATGATTTTTAACATGGCTACAATGTGTCGTCTGCTGCGTCATCGTTTAATACAACAACGTACTGAAAGAGAGCATTCAGCATCTGACTGAGCTGGACTAACCTTCCCTTTCAAAAGTGAAAACTGCAACATAAAACTGGAATACAACCAACTTCTAATGAAATGTAACATTTTATAACATGAACACAGATTCCAGGTGAGCTGTGTCTTCCAGGACTGGATTTACCAGAACAGGTATGAGGACGGTGCCTGACGGGCATGTACGAGCTGGAGTGGATCCCAGCTAACACAGGGTGAGGAGACAGACGACTGTTCACGCTCACACTTATTCACCAGTTAACCTAACCCCACTACCTGAATGTCTGTGAACTGTGGGAGGAAGCCAGAGTCCCCTGAGAGGACCCACACAAACACGGGGAGAACATCCAACCTCCACAGAGACTCTCTCTGCACTAAAAGCACAAAATAAAAATCACACCGTCATGTAATTCAAGAAACTGGTCTTAAAAAACATTTAATCTAATATGTCCACATGGAGCCCGTGTTAAGGTCCGTACTGGGCTTCAGAACATCAAGTGAACAACGTCAGATGGGACCTGAGTGCGTTGTCTCCTGATAGAAAGTGGTGAGGATCAGAAGGACTCAGGGACAACACGATATCTGTCCAGCAGAGGGCGGCATTATTCCAAACGGCTCCATCCTAGAAACATGATGTGGAACAGCTGACCTGTAGATCTGCTCAAGAACAATCGTCACAGTCTGATCACAGTCAGTCCCACGTCTGCCATGTTCTCAGCTTCCTTTAGTACAGGTAGCTTTAATGATCATTTCAAGTGTGGTTGTTTCATGGAAACAGAGAGCAGACTGCAACATCCGTGACAGCCACCTCTAACACTCTGATGGACGTGTGGACAGCAATGCTGCCTTGAACAGTACCGATGTTTCAGGGCTGATGACGTTTTTGGGTGGGACATCTACATCCTGACATATCAAGGTTACTTTACTTTTACGTAAATTTGCTTTACAGAAAAATAATAGCATTTGTCATCCCTTCACAAACACACACATCGATTTAAACCTGACAGACACATATTTGGAAATTAGACGCGATTAATCAAATCAGAAAAACAGTTATTAGTTATTAAGTTTAGTGACGGCAGCAGGGACAAAGCTGCTTTTATAAGACTTTGTCCTGCATCATTCTCATGATAAAACAGACTCAATGGCCCCAAGATATTTATATGACTGCACTTGCTCAGGTTTGTCCGGATTTCAAACTGTTCTAAAAGTCTTTTGATTGAAATCTGGGGCTGTGTTATTGAAAGCAGCAGAGAAATCGATGAACTGAAGTCCTTTACTCTCTACATGTTTGACAATCAGGTGAAGTAGAATCAAAAGCGCGTCCTCCACTCCTCTATTGGGCTCATGTGCAATCTGCATTGAATCAAGCTGAAGTTCAGTGTCTTCCATAATCACATTTCTGATGATTTGTTCAAAGACTGAAGTGAGGGCAGCAGGCCTGAAGTCGTTTAGAACTTTTGGACGACTAGATTTAGGACCAGGAACCACAACAGCTTCTTTCCCAAGAGAGGGCATGAACGATTTATTCAGAATAACCTAAAATATGGGACTGAGTTCTTGAGCACAAGTGTAGGAGCCATATGAGTTGTTCCTTTTTGTTTTGGATTAAGAGGGTTGGTTTAAATGCACACCTTGTATTGGTGCACGGGTGTGAGGCGTGACTCGTGGGCGTGTTAGGTGATAAATGTGGTTGCACTCACCTGTTCACCGCACCTGATGAGCAGAAAGGTCGGGTGAGCATGAGGGGAACCTGTTGACCCCAGCTTGAGTCATTGTGATGCATTTTTGGCTGTAACTTGATGTATGTTTTATGCACTAATTGATGCCATAGGCCGATGTTGTAGTTTGGTGTAGTAATTGGTGTAATTCTTTGTGAGTTGCAGTCATTGTGTTTGTGCAGTCTGTGCATTTGTTTAATAGTTCGATGTGCTGATTTGTATAGTGGACAGTAACACGTGGAATTAAAGGAGCAAATAGTGCAGAAGTGCATCTCATGTGTTTGTTGTTGTCGTCATCAGCGTCCTCATGTTTAGCCTGCTGCGGCCATTTGCTGGAGGAGCCACAACAACTTGTCAACAGAAGAGTTTGTAGGTTTTATTAGATTATTTATATATAGTTTGATTGGTGAGAGTTTAAGGTTCGCTGTTGCCTTTTAGAGTAAGCCTGTGGCTTCACACAGCTGTTTCAATCAGGAGTCTTATTCCCCTGTTAGGTTTCAGCAGTTTCACCTGCATTAGGCGTTGTACTGATTTGCTTTCTATTGTGCATCAGGCGGCTGAAGCCATTGGCTTGGGAGTACCGCCGCAGTTTGTGTTTAAGACAGTTTGTCTTCCTCACAGCTGACGGTATGGAGGTACATAAATACCCATCGCCAGTATGTATGGTAGACTAGGCTGGGTTAGCTAGGTTTAACAGGCAGATTAGTGGGGATGTTACTCCTGTTAATTGTTTGTGTCCAAGGTTTATTGAAAGGAACGTCATTAATTTTATGTGTTGGAATGAAGCTCTGTGGCATAGGTGCAGTTCAGCGTTTGGATTTTGTAATGTTTGAGTTATGAGTTATGTGAGTTATGCAAACAACAAAGTTTTTTGCAGATGTTCACCTAAAAATGCAGCCAAGGCGTTTTTAAAATAAACATTTCAAACTATTTACAGAACAATCAGCTGTTCGGCATCAAATCTGATGCCACACAAATTATTTGTGCCACTGCAAAAAATAATTTCTGTCCACTATGAGATAAAGGAGAACAACAGCCTGATACCTGCAGGCCTGACAACAGCAGATGTATCACTCCACATCAGCCACGCCGCTTTGCTAGCTAAAACACATAAGGACGCTGTCATAGCCTGTCAACCATGTTGATTAGCTGCGTATATACACGAATGTGAATCGCATCATTGGCTGGACTATGGGATAAGGTGGCATCATTCTAATCGCATACAGGAGCAGCCGGACACTTACTGACTATTAACTACTCGATTTAAATCAAGACGCAACCTCTCGCGCTTTCTCTCTCTCTCTCTCACACACACACACACACACACACACACACACACACACACACACACACACACACACACACACACTCTTTCTAACAGCCATCTTCAAGATAAAACAAATCAAGCTCCAATAACTAGTGAAAAATGTAAAAACTCTCCAAGACATCTGGATTAACGTTAAATCCTAATAACTGTGAACTCTTTGCCATAAATGATAAACTGTAAGATTCCTGTTAAATCAGAAATAAGATATTTGGAAATTCATCTCACAAAGGACCAAAAAGTAAATCGGTCGTTGAACGTGGAGAAGAAACTAAAAGAATTCAAGACCAAACTGAACTCTGGGCTTTTGTCACGGTTCTGGGTCATTTTGACCCAGCATTTTCAGTTCTTATATTACTTTGTATTATGGTTTGTATCCCGATGCTTTTGTTTATTGGTATTCCATGTTTCTGTTATTCTTAGTGAGGGATTAGTTCTTAGGTTGTGTCTCGTGTTTAGTATAGGTTCAGTGTCAAGTCTGCGTCTGTTTCTTGTTTCCTGTTTTATTGTGAAGGGTTGTGTTGCATCTGGTTCAGTTTGGGTAAGAAGGAAAAACAGCCGAGTCCGTGTAGGTGACAAAAATAGTGACTTTATTACACACTTCTAAGACAGAAGCATGGGAAGACAAGCGTACAGCCACAGATCTCCAAAGAGTGGACAGCTCCCCATCCTTATATAACCCATGATGACGTAACACAGTCAGACCTTACTGGAAATGATAACAGTTTGGGCCTGTTCAGAGAGTTTACCTAATATGGACATCAACTGTTAGTTGTTAGAGAAAAACAAGTGTGTATTGCATTCGTGCCTTTTGTGAAAGTATATCTATCAGAAAACTGTCCTCAGACGACCCTCCTATTCTTACTAAGTGTGTGTGTACACATGCATGTGTTATATAAGAGCGTGCATGTACTTTAAAGGCCTGTGTACGTGCAGAACTGAACATAGAACTAAGGCAGGGTCCAGCAGGACCCACAGGCTTCTGAGTGGTTACAGAACTGTGAAACAGCTTTAAGCAAATAACATGAATAGTACAGAACAACAATAGACTGATTAAAGTACTGATAATCTGTGTAGATTAATGTTAACATAGATGTGGTTCAAAGATTATTCTGTCAACTGGTTCAACAATGGTAAATGATTAATGATTGATACTTCTGATTATAACTGTGATCATAAGAATACAAAATAAAATATCTCCTGGTCACAGTTGTCTCATGTCAGTGGCTGTATCCCAATTCAGGGTCTGCAGCCTTAAAGTACGCATTTCAAGGCCGATTACGTCACAGCGGCGCGCCGAAGGCTGTCCCAATTCAAAGGCTGCTCCAAATGCGGCCGTGAAATGCGTCCTTCATTTCCCTGAATTTTAAGGCTGTGGCAGTGTAGACTTCGTGGCCCAACATATCCCAGAATGCATAGCGCGGCAGTGGGTGTGGATAATTTAGCCGAAAAATGGCATTAAAACGGATCTCCAATGTGCACTGGATGACAGGAGGGGGAAATCCTTGTGAAAGTGGCCAAAAGACACGAAAAAGGTTACGGCAAAAACAACTAATCATCCGTGTGGATACTAACTCACTCGCCTGGCGAGTGAGTTAGAAACGCAACCTGGAACTTTATGTCAATGAGACTGGAACGAGGCCTGAGTGCACATTCTGTGGATGAAAGACTGAAACAGAAACTTAATAACCGTGCCCAGGTGTTCAAAGATGGAATCAGCACCCTGAAAATATTAAAGCACAGATCATACTGGAAGACAATGCAAAACCAAGATTTCACAAAGCACGTCCTGTACCTTATGCTTTATGCCCCAAAGTCGAAGCAGAGCTCCAGCGCTTGGAAGAGCAAGGAATACTCACCAAGGTGGAATGGTCAGATTGGGCTGCACCAATAGTGTCAGTAAGCAAGAAAGCAAGTGACAGAGTGCAGATCTGTGGTGATTTTAAGGTTTCAGTGAACCCAGTTCTCCACATAGATCAGTACCCACTTCCACGGATAGAAGACATATTCACAGCAGTCGCAGGTGGCAAACACTTTTCAAAAACTGACCTTGCCCAGGCTTATCTCCAGTTGGAAGTAGAAGAGACATCCAGGAAATATCTGATGATAAACATTCACAAAGGCCTATATCAGTACAACAGACTGGTATTTGGTATCGCCAGTGTCCCAGCAGTATGGCAACGTGCCATGGATCAGGTCCTACAAGGCATTCCAGGAACAGTGTTTTCTGGATGACATAATAGTCACTGGTGTTGATGAGGAGACTCATCTGGCTAACCTAACAGCAGTCCTGGCCAGGCTAGAAAAATATGGATTGAGAGCAAACAAAAACAAATGTGAGTTCTTCAAGGATGCCATTGAGTATTGTGGACACAAGATCGACAGACATGGGCTCCACAAAACCGAGGACAAAGTTGAAGCAGTCCTGAAGGCACCAGACACTAAAAATGTGAGTCAGCTACGTTCATTCTTGGGCTTAATTAATTATTACCACAAGTTTCTACCAAACCTTTCAACAGTCCTGCACCCGCTGAACTCTCTGCTGCAACAAAATGTCAAATGGAAATGGACAAACTATGAAGAGGCATTTAATGGCGCTAAGCAGCTCATTACATCAGAGGAGGTTATGACACACTTTGACCCCAATCTACCACTTCGCCTCGCCTGTGATGCCTCACCATATGGCATTGGTGCCGTGCTATCTCACAAAATGCCTGATCGATCCGAACGACTACTTGCCTTTGCCTCAAGGTCCCTAAATGCAGCCGAGCGCAACTATACGCAGATAGACAGAGAAACACTCAGTCTAGTGTGGGGAGTGAAGAAGTTTAATCAGTATTTATATGGACGACACTTCACCCTGATCACAGACCACCGACCGCTGGTGTCCATCTTTAACCCTCAGAAAGGTATTCCAACCATGGCTTGCGTACGCTTGCTTGGGCTTTGTTCCTGGGTGCACACACCTACACCATTGAGTTCAAAGGGACAAAGCTACATGGAAATGCAGATGGACTTTCACGTCTTCCACACATGCAACCCACCGAAGAAATGACTGCTCCAGCTACTGTGTTTCATGTTACACAAATGGAACCCCTACCTGTCACAAGTGCTCAGGTGAAAAGAGAAACGAGCCAAAACACAATCTTGTCAAACGATCTTACTGTGAATGGTTGGCCGTCCTGTAGTGACACTCAGTTCTCTGCGTACTCCACCCGCAAAGACCAACTATCCGTTTGCCAAGGATGTGTCATGTGGGGAACTCGTGTCATCCTGCCACCGAAACTACGTACAAAGGTACTGGACTCACTGCACGATGGACATTTGGGTGTTAAGATGAAAGGTCTTGCTAGAAGCTATGTTTGGTGGCCAGGCACTGATTGTGAAATGGAGAATATGGCTAAATCCTGCATTGTTTGCCAGCAGACGCTGCGCCAGCCTCAAACAGCACCTGTACACGCGTGGGAGTGGCCATCCGCTCCATGGCAACGCATTCATATAGACTATGCTGGCCCGTTTATGGACCAAATCTTCCTGGTTGTGGTTGATGCCCACTCAAAGTGGCCAGAAATCTTCCCCGTAAAGCAAGCAACAGCTGCCAGCACGATCAATAGTCTTTGGTCACCGTTTGCACGCACAGGTCTGCCACAACAGCTCGTAAGTGACAATGGTCATCAGTTTACTGGAGAGGAGTTCCAGTGTTTCCTTGGGAGTAACGGCATACGACATATCACTTCAGCTCACCATCATCCTGCAACAAAGCTGAACCAGCCAGTCGCACAGAGGGGAAACCGCTACAACAGAAAATTGACAATTTTTTTACTGTCTTACCACTCATGCAACAACTGGACACACACCTGCAATGCTCTTCATGGGATGAGATCTGAGATCACGTCTAGATTTGCTGAAACCAGACATTCGCAAGGATGTCCAAGATAAACAGTCTTCCATGGTGGAAGCAACAAGAAACAAAACCAGGTTCTTCAATGTTGGACAAAGAGTTCTCGCCAGAGACTACAGAGACCCAAGTCAGAAATGGCATTCTGGCACGATTCGTTCACGGACCGGACCGCTGATATACACCATAAATGTTGGAGCCAACTTAGTCTGGCGTAGACATGTTGATCAGATTCTAGATGCAGAATGTCACGTGGTTCCAGAGCAACCTGAGAGGACACATCTACACCTCAAGATTCAGAAGAGTTTGCCCTCGCTTCACCACCTGAGGTTCAGGGTTACGTGAAACCACCAATGTTCAAACACCTGAACTTTCCACACAGAGCACTATGGACTCTGACCAAACAGGCAGACATTACCCTGAGAGAAATCCCAGAGCACCTCAGAGACTGAACTTATAGGTTTCCAGTTCATTTTGTAAGGAAAGCAGTTAAAATGTTTAAGAGGAAACAACCTACCTCTATGTTGTAAATCACTGAGTAGGTGTCATATTTCAGTTTAAGTACAATCTTATGCTTATGCATAAGCTTATGCTAGATGAGTCCAGAAGTACAGAAACCTTGTGTACAGCATTGGAGATGAAGTTCTTCTCTTCAACACGAAACGTGGAAGGAAGGGAGGAAGACTTGATCCAGATTTTTCAGGACCCTACACCATTCAAGACATCGCTGGCAAATGTGTGAGATTAAAAAAACACAGAAGGAGCAACTTTAAGAAATCACTACAGCATTGACCATATCAAGCCATACAGAAGAAGCCACCATGTAAATATCAGTGACAATTAAAAATACCCAACTCGCAGTCAGACAGTGAACAGCAGCACAGACCTGAAGATGCCCCCCTGCCATCCTACTGCTAACCCTCAGTGCCAGCAAAGTCCAGAGGATTCATTATGCACCCAAAACGGCTGACACAAGGAGTTTAATTGTGTTCCAGGACCAGAAACGCGTGAACAAGAACTTCCCTCCCAGAAACAAAGCTTAGAAAATGAAGGTGACATAGTGAACAACTCTTTTTGACCAGTTGGTCATTTGTTGCCAGTTTGGCGTTGCAACTTAATTGACTGTTGCATGACTTTGTTTGCATTTTGCAGTCTTCAACTCATATTGGATGTAAAGAAACATGCAACGTGCACTGAGCTTGTGGAAGTCTGGAAATGGATCTGCCTGTCAGTAATTTTCTATTTTGCCCACCCGCTGTACCTTTCCTATTTCTCTGCGTGTAAATGCATGCCTATTGTATTGACTTTTTTCCTGTTGTGGCCCGTTGGCATTTACCAAGCTTATCCACTACAAATCTCATGCATGCCTGAGCTAACTTATCATATTTTTCTTTTAGTAAAGAGGCTATGGCGTGCAAAGGATACTGGGCGCTTGGAGGCAGCTGTTGGACCATACAAGTTATTTTTCGAACACTGCAGGGGTCACGGTGGTTTCTGATGAGATAAGAGAACTTATTATTATTGATTCTGATTTCGAGGTTCTGCTCCTTCTGAAGTATTTGCAGTGCAGAGACCATTAATAGTTTAAAATGTGCGGGTAGGTCGGGGGGTTTATATAGCAAAACTCTGATAAGGTTTCACCCATTCACTTCAACAGGAAAAAATGTTATCAACCACAACACAGATGTTGTGACATCTGTGACATCATAATACCCAGTTTCAGTATATGCAGAAAGAACCTTTATCAGCAATTCTATTCCTTTAGATGTTTTTGTGTACAGCACTCAAGCAGTTACTTCAAAAATTGTTGCTGTTGTTGTATAAACTCAGATTTTTCAAAACAGGTCATTGATGCATATCTGCACCGTGTTATTGACAGACGAAAGGTAAGTAAGAAATGTCATTTACCTACTAATTTTGAAAAAAAAAAAAAAACCTATTTACTGTTCTATAACATTTTTGTATACTTGTGCAGAATGCTGCACACCTGCTCTGTTCAGTAGTTGCAAGCTCGTTGTTTTCTGGGCAGTTCAGATGCCTCAACTGGTATGTTGAAAGCTCAGAAGTGGTCCAAACAGTTGACTCCTTTCTGTTGCTGAGGAAAGAGTTCGGTTCCTTTAAAGAAGACTATATTTGAAAACACCCTGAGACGCATGGTACCTAAGTAAATCCAAATTACTCTGCACTTCCAATCCCACAGATGAAGTTCCCAGTTGAAGACGTGGCTGTGCCCTGTGAACTTTGGTACACACTGGATTCTTGTGGTATGTGTTCATTTTGTTATTAATTTGCATAATTTGTTGTGAAGCAGTTTCTTGCACAAAGTGTTATTTTTAAATAAGTTTTCAGTGGCACAAACAATTGTAATTTTTAATTTAACTTTTTCTTTAGATTGTCAACATTTCTGCACAGAAAATACTGCTCATAGACCCCATGGGAATGAAGGTGTTTATGACAGGAAAATTCTGCGCAACTGGAGGTATGTATGATACTGAGGTGTTATTCTTAGATTAAAAAAAGAAAATCTTGTTTCATTACAAACACTTTTGTTCAACTAGGAATTTTCTGAGGATGAGAGGGCATGAAGACACCATGGAGTGGCAGTTACAGACTATGCAACACAACAAGCGACAGGATTCCTGCAGTTGTGGAGTTTTACTGTTAAAGGTAACCCGTATTCAAATGATTCAGTTTCTTGTTAGCTAGAATTAAGACTTTAAGTGAATTTAAGTGAAGTGAAAGTTATTTCGGTCAACAACAACAAAGATGATCATTTTACATAGAAGTACTTAATCATACAGTAACTGAAAAAGGAATAGGCTGAAGCCTTGTGGCTTATAATTATCCTATCCTTTACCTAATTAAGACTTTACATTCTAATTATGATCAATCTCACAGTTTGCAGAACACTACCTTGATTTTGGAGAGGTCAGTGAGGTGTCAACCACTACAGAGCCAGTTGTGCTGGAGCGAATGCAGATAGCTTGCACCCTACTTGAAAATCGAGGTAAGTCCAGTAAAGTCCTTATCACGTTAGTGCGTACTTCCAATTTAAATAGTGCTTTTCAAACAGCACAGTACAAATAGTGCTCTTCAAACACTTTCAGATAAGACCCTTCTCAAAGTCTAATTTAGACTAATTTTCCAGGAAGTATATTTGGAAAAAATGTACTATTATTTTTTAATTATTCAATAAATAATGTTTGATTAAAACCTAACTATGATTGTGTTTCAGGGAACGCTGAGGACTACTGCATTGTTTTCTCCATGTTAGATGCTAACGCTGACCGCAGCATGATTGAAATGGTAAAACAAAACAAAACAAAAGAAACACATAAGTCTTAGTATCATTACTTGCCAATCATAATTAAAATGTTGAGTAATAGTATTCACCAAACAGAATATGAGCCATTTATTTTTCCTTTCCAGGTGCAGTGTGAATCTTGCCAAAGATGGGCACATTTTGCATGTGAAAAATATAAAGAGAGCAACCAAGAATATAAATGCCAAAAATGTAGCCAGAGTCAGACAGAGACTGTGCAGAGACTGTAGAAGGACAGAGCAGCAGCAGAGCAGTCCAGATACACTGATGATCCTCTGTCAGATCCAGAGGGACACACAGGGATGATGCTGGACTCTACATTGTGTCTGACAGTGGAGCTGTTCTCAGAGCAGTTCACTCTGCAGCACTGACAGTCATCTGCACTTCTTCTCATTCCTTTGTCAGTCACTGCTGGATGAAGCTCTCCTCTCCACCTCCCAGTAACATGGCCCAGTCAGAGCGTCTCTACACACAAGCTGCTGCTGCTTCAACCTCTCTGGATCATCAGGACACAGCTCCTCCTCTCTCAGCACACACACCGTCCTGTTTACCATCATCACCTCCACCTGCAGAGAGAAGAAGGAAGAGCAGAGGAGATAAACGAGTGTTTCCAGAGACTCTTCATCAGCTGTCAGTCAGTGATGCAGCACATCCAGTATAAAGAGCAGCAGGGACTTCAGTGCTGGGACTGTACTAGGACTCATTGTTGCTTCACTTTTTCTAATCTTTGGATTTTTATTGAAGTTGATGAAAATGTTTTTCCCTCCTAGTTTGAGTTTGGACTTTCATTCATTAGAAGAACCTTGGTGTGTCCACTCTGAGCTCTGTAGGAACCCCAACAACAAGCCCAACAATCCAGATGGACGGTTCCAGCTGTTAACTGGAGGAATTCCATCCAAACATCTGCTCTCACTAAATTCTTCCTCACCTACAGACTGTGTTCTTCACTGCTTTAAACTTGGAAATGAATGCAGTCATTGGTCTGCGTGCTGCTTTGTTCAGAGAGCTGATTGGCTGTTGACAGTGTTTGATCAGAGCGTGTCAGCCGTTACCATGGTGACCATAAAGGTCAGAAACAGGAAGTGTTTGTGTCCAATCCTGAAGCCTGTCACCATTCTCCTCTCACAGCTTCACTGAGAAGCTGCAGCTTTACAGGAAACACTGGATCTTTGCTTCATACTGACTGTGTTTAGTACAATACTGCTGATAGCACCACCCACTCACTCCATCACTCTACTTACAGCAGAGTCTTCAGTCTGTAGTCTGGACTCTGCTGAAGATCAGACAGCTGCTTCACTCCTGAATCCTGCAGGTTGTTTCCTCTCAGGTCCAGCTGTCTCAGATGGGAGGGGTTGGACTTCAGTGCTGCTGCCAGATAATCACAGCTGATCTTTGACAAACCACACCACCTCAATCTGTATAAAGAATGAAAGATGTAAGTTTATTAGACAAAGTGTGAGCTTGAAATCATTCAGTGTTTCATCATCTGTTCAGAGCTGAAGAAGGTTCAGAATGTAGAAGTTTAGAAAATGGAAACTCCAAACAGCTGAAGCCAACAGGAAGCAGCTTCAAACAGGAAACTGTGCAGAGTTTCAGACTATATGTCCTGATGCAGCCAGTTGGATTTTGGAGATTTGAATCTCTGTTCTGTGACTAAGTCCTTGAATCATTTCTTCCAGTTGGTCCAACAAGACAGACTAAGTGTTGGACATGTGTTGTGGCTCCATTAGGGGAGCTTCTAAATGTGATGTGATGGCCCCTCTGGGTCTGTCAGGTCACAGCACTGAAGAGAGCTCAAACTGGGCACACAGTTGTTCCAGTCTGGACCAAAGACTCTATACTGGGACTGAGGGACTGCTCTGACTGCACCCACTGGGACTTTTTAAAGGCTCATGTTCTCACTGAGATCATCGATTTCTACTTACATTTCTTTCTGGGAAAAATGGGGATTACTTTGGAAACAGGAAGTATTTTCCCCAATAAGCAGCCCTGGATTAGTAAATCACTCCAACATGTTCTCAGGCAGAAGAAGCTGTCTTGTTATGAGGGAGAGAAGAAAAAGATTGAGGCACAGAAACTTGTTGAAAGAGAGATAAAGCAGCTAAAATCAGGTGTAAAAGTAAAGCAGAGGATGAGCTGAATAAAGGACACTCAAGGCTGGCTTGGAAAGGAATGAAGTCCATGGTGGGGATGCAGAACAAGGAGCAAAGATGAATGTGATGCTGAATCAGCAGAAGACTTGGACTCATTTGATTCCAGCTTTGATATCATTGATTTCAATGAAGAGCTTTGTGATTGTAGCAAAGGGCTGGTAGCTCTGAGAGTCCCACTGATGAGGTGTTTGTGTGGAAATCTCTTAGTGGGACCAAAGAGAGAAAAAGCCCTGGTCCTGATGCTGTGGGAGGGAAATGATTGAAGTGTGCTGTGAGGAACTGACTGGGAGGTTTTCACACATTTTCCAGTCCTCCTTGGAACAACAGGAAGTTCCCAGCATATGGAAACAAAGGTTAAGTGTCCTATGGCACTCAGTGATGATGGTGCTGTGGCCCCACCACCTCCACCTCTTTGTAAAGGAACTAACTGTAATCTGAAGCTTCAAATGGAACTAAGACTTCCTCCACTAGGTGGCAGTGTCTGATGAGAAAGTGTTAGTGGAGCTGGCCTGGAGTCAGAAACAGGAAGATGCAGGATTTGGGCTGAAATGGGGAAATGTGGTTTGCACTAGTGCCTTAAAGCAAGAAGGTTGTAGGTTGAAGCTTGTTGGCCTTTCTGTGGAGGTTGGATGTTCTCCCACAGTCCAATGAAATGCTGCTTAGGTTCATTGGTGCTTCTAAATTGGCTGTAGGTGTGGATGTGAGAGAGTGCTTCTCTGTCTCTCTCTGTTGGCCCTGTGATGGACTGCTCACCTGTGCAGGTGGACCACGCCTCTTGCCCTATGACAGCTAGGGCACAGGCTGCAGCCCTGTGAGCCTAAGCTGAATAAACAGTTAGCAAAAATGATCCATAGATGGCCTGAAATCCCCCAGTTAGCAGTTTGGTAGATAGCTATGACATGCTAATCCCATCCAGCAGCTGTATTCTACCTGTAAGCTGATCCCTGCTGAGCCAAAGCACTTTTTCATATACAAATTACAACCTTTAATAGAAACCTATTGGTCAGCATCTTATTAGCCTGCTGTTAGCTTCATTCCACAGAAAACTGAGAGAAACTAACAGAGTTGATAAAGAATAAAGAGAAATGTGCTGATTTAAAGCCTTTGAAGTGCTTCAGATGATCTCTGTCCACTTCTGTCCACTCATTCATTCATGTAAGCTTTCTAATGCAGCTTTGATCTTCACAGTCTGCTTCATGAAACTCATTCTAACCCTGAATGTCAGAGTGTTCCTCCTTCTCTTTCCCATCATTCATGCTGGCAGTGGAGGAGATTTGGATGTTGGACTGTGTTTTGGATGATGTGTGTATGTTTGTGTTGGACTGCTGTCTGTAAAGCAAACGCACATTTTGCTTTGGATTTCAGTGTCAGACAGACTTTAAGGTGGAATGAAAAGTTGGAGAGTTTCACAGTGAATTATCCAGTGGAGGATTTTTCTTCTTCTTTGAAGGTTTGAAATGTGAACATTGTTCTGCTGCAGTCAATGGACTAAACCAGAGAAGAAGAAAACAGACTTTACCATGAAGATCCTCAGTGTGGATCAGTATAATATCAGCCTGATGTCTGCAGTTTAGTGTCAGCACAACTTTCACATCATATTCATCTCAGCACAACTAAAACATGCTGACTGACCTCAGAGTTTCAAGTCCACATCCTGGACTCTCCAGGAAACCACACAGATGCTTCACTCCTGAATCCTGCAGCTTGTAGTTGATGCTCAGGTCCAGCTCTCTCAGATGGGAGGGGTTGGACTTCAGTGCTGCTGCCAGATAATCACAGCTGATCTCTGACAAACCACAGTTGATCAATCTGTATAAAGAATGAAAGATGTAAGTTTATTAGACAAAGTGTGAGCTTGAAATCATTCAGTGTTTCATCATCTGTTCAGAGCTGAAGAAGGTTCAGAATGTAGAAGTTTAGAAAATGGAAACTCCAAACAGCTGACAGAGTTCATACGCCTTTGTCAGGGTCAAATTCAAGCAAGACCATGTGAAAATTAAAACACATCATCCTAGGTGAACTTAAACACCTTTGTTCCCCTTTTGTTAAGACATAGAAAAGTACACCACACAAAAATACTGCAAAAGGAAACGGTCGCCTTATATACATAGTGTATAAACTCAAAATGCACATTTCACTTCAAATTAAGATTAAGGCTTTGAACAGATCACATAGTTCAGTTCAACATATAAGACTTTAAGAATGCACAAGCATCTACTTAAAATCTATTTAATTTATCATCCATGATATTATTTTGTACAATTCCAATGTATTTTGTTCATCTCCCTTAAATAAACAGGCAGTCTTAAAGTATGAAATATTCATATACAAACACATATAAATGTGTGTACTGTCTCAGTGGCTGTTAGTACCCCACAGGCCTCAGTGTGAGCTTGAAGACATTTATAATGTTTAAGTAGTTTAATGTGCAGGTGCTGACGATAAACACATTTTGAATGAAAGCCGGGGAACTTTGGTAGCACAGAAACAAGTGGCTATTCTTTGTGACTATATGGATCACTCACAATACCATTATTTCACACAAAGGCACCAAATTAATACTCAAAAAAGCTGCAGCAATACACACAAATATAAACAGTACTTGGTGACAACTTTGCTTTTAGCCTTTAACCCTTCTTGACTACTTTTGATGTGGCCTCTATATTTTACCTTTAAAAACAGTTCATCTTGCCAATCTGTTATTTTCTCATTTTGACCAACTGTATCAGCACAATTTATCTAAATTCAGACAAAATTTAAAATACAAGTAGAAAGTGATATTTTGACTGTAAAAACCACACACATGTTTAACGAATCATCTTCATAACTTGAAATGCAAATAGAGATTGTACACTTTTAAAAATACGCACACGTTTTGCAAACAACAAAGTTATATGGTACTATTTACCAAAAAATGCAGCCAAGGCTCAGACGTTTTTCATATAATCATTTCAAACTATTTACAGAACAATCAGGTGTCAAACAATAGTTTGTGTCACTCTAACACATATGAGAACAGCACAGGGATAAACCTGCAGGTCTGACAGCAGGTGTGTCAGTCAGCGTTTACACTGCAATCTGCCTTTGTTGGCTTTAAGGCAGCAACTGTGACGATCACTAGTAGAACTGACACACAAAACAAAACAACAGCTACACACTAAATACACAAGACAACAAACTAACTTGAGACCAAACACGGTAAACGTCACAAATCTCTCACGTATCAAAACTCTCTCTCTCTTTCGCTCACTCGCTCTCTCTTGCCGGTCACTCCTAAAACTTCCCCCTTTTGCTAAACAACCAAATGTCATGTTTCCATATCATTTTTGATTGGTCGACATGGTACATTTTCCCACCTATAGGGCTTTGGAGCGTGATGTCACGGGAGATGGGCCATGCCCCCTTCCGCCATGACAGTAGGCCAGCCAAAGGATACCATTTCAGCTATGGATCGTACGTGTTGTGTTGTCGGTTGCAACGTTAGATCACACGATCGTGAAGGCAAGAAGCTGGATAACGGGCTCTCTTTTCATCGTTTTCCATCCTGGAGGCAACGTGAGGGATCCCATGTATCCGATATTACTAAACAAAGACGTCAGGCTTGGATTGCAGCGGTGAGACGAGCGGATATCGAGTTCTCTGCAATCCCCAGCTTTTTGTTGGTTTGCTCACGGCATTTTCTTTCCGGTGAGTTCTAAATTAATTCATATCACTCTTGAAAGGCTTTTAGTGTGATTTTCAATGTGCTGAGGTCATAGATAATGAGATAAAACATGCTAATGTGTGATGCTGCAGAACCACATCATGTCGACTGAGTAGCTTATGATTTGGCATTATTGCAGGCAAACCAGCATATGAAATGGATGTAACAAATCCAGACTGGGAACCAACACTGCACATGGGGCATGACGACATACCTGTATCAGACTCGGACCGGCACTCAAGGCGTACGCAACGGAAGCGAAAAAGAGCACCCATCGGAGGTAAACAACCCCCCCCCCTCTAAAAACATACTAAATTGCTATCACTGTACACTAATCCGCACATAACTTCCAGATGAATCACACACCTGTCATTGGAATATTGGTGTACATTTACCTTATGTCTAATTTTATCTTACAGGCTTTCGTTATGCAGCTGCAGAGTCTGAAGGTGTGCCCCGTGCAGAAGTGATGATGAAGATCTGACAGAAGACCAACAGCGAAATCACAATGTCATGGAGGCAGTGGACAGCAGTTGTGTTGGACAAGTGGAGGTTGAGGTACCAGCTGCAAATGTGGATATACTGAAGAAATGTAAACCTTTTAAAATGATGACAGATTACAAACTCTCAGCTGTGTCTGTAATCAAACCTCTGTAACTTTGCTTCACTTCAGCAGCATCAGCTCATGTTCACATGTTGATTCATGGTTTGCTTCAGTTTTTGATGGACTGCAGAATATTTTGAAGGTTATCTGCTATAAAAAGCCAGAACAGGAAAATCTGCTTCATGTGTTTCTGTTTGATCCTCAGTGACTTTGACACAAAGGCCTCTGCTGTGATGATCACACCTCTGATCAAGTCTCACAGTGTCAGCTTTGTTTTTATACATATGGATATGTGCTGATAAATGATCAGAATTATAATATTTCCCACTGTCTGCTGTGTGCCGTGACCTTTGACCTGCTAAAGACAGTCAGCTGTGGATTATTCATTGTTGTGTCTGATACTTAGAACTGTGAGGAAGAACACTACACAGTTAATCAGGGTCCCCTCTCTCTGAATCAGGAAAGGTGGGCAGGCCGCGTGTGGGCCGCGGGCCATACGTTGAGTCTCACTGTTTGAAATGTGAACATTGTTCTGCTGCAGTCAATGGACTAAACCAGAGAAGAAGAAAACAGACTTTACCATGAAGATCCTCAGTGTGGATCAGTATAATATCAGCCTGATGTCTGCAGTTTAGTGTCAGCACAACTTTCACATCATATTCATCTCAGCACAACTAAAACATGCTGACTGACCTCAGAGTTTCAAGTCCACATCCTGGACTCTCCAGGAAACCACACAGATGCTTCACTCCTGAATCCTGCAGATTGTTGTTGGAGCTCAGGTTCAGCTGTCTCAGATGGGAGGGGTTGGACTTCAGCGCTGCTGCCAGATAATCACAGCTGATCTCTGACAAACCACAGCGATACAATCTGTATAAAGAATGAAAGATGTAAGTTTATTAGACAAAGTGTGAGCTTGAAATCATTCAGTGTTTCATCATCTGTTCAGAGCTGAAGAAGGTTCAGAATGTAGAAGTTTAGAAAATGGAAACTCCAAACAGCTGAAGCCAACAGGAAGCAGCTTCAAACAAACACAACAAGAGAAAAAACTCTGAATGTTTCACATTAAAGTCGTACATTTCTCATAAAAACAGGACAAAGACTTGAAAAAGTCGTGTTTTTCCTTCCAGGAACCACAAGGCTTCACTTTTAAAGGTGAAGTGTGAAAGAAATGGACATATTTGAAGTCCAACACCTTTTTCCAGTCACATTATTAAAGCAGACAAACTACAAGCTCATTTTCATTCCAACAAGTCATCTTCTGACCTGGACTAACAACACTGGTCTCTATGTGCAGCTGGCTGTGAGACCAGTGCTCAGGGAGCGTCTACAAAGTGCAACACTGAAAGAACATCACACACTAGCTTTGTCCCAAAACGTCGGCTGCATCCTTCGGAGGACCCGGTATTCGCGGTCTACGTGGGCCGGGTCCTTCAAAGACCGAAAAGGCTGGAAGTGCGAGGCTGTGAAATGGGACGGTCTAGCCTTCAGATTTGCGTCACCGCTGTCTTTGTGGAGTTTAATAAACTCGGCCGTCTGCTCCTTGCTATCTAAAATATAACAGGACACTGGCGTAAACTCTCGACCGTCTCACACTTCTGTTTAATCAGTTTCCTGTTTAACGTTTATTCAGCTGTGTGAAAATCCCGGAGGAACTTTGATCTCAGCCAAACCGATTTACTCCGGAACAAATAAAACACAGAAAAAAGGCAAACAATTACATGTTTAAGTTATCCGAGTGACTTATATATCGTGTTTCACCTGAGTAGCGAAAGAGCGGGGTCTGAAAACGATGAAGCCGGGCGTCCGCTGCTCTCGCCGGCTGGAGTGACCATTGAACCCCCCGGCTTGCTAGCGAGCGGGTGGGTAACAGACGTCTCCGAAAACGTCGGCACACTTTTGCAAATATGCGATGTCTTGATAAACCAAGCAGATATTTGAAGTTTACACAGCTACTTTCTCGCCTGAAAATATGTTAAGTTTATTTTGTGACCCAGAAAGATTAATAAGAGTAATTTGAAAACTTAGTAGCTGCCGCCATTGTTGGCAGCTGAAATTTGGCTGGGCCGCGCTATGAATTCTGGGATATGGTGGGCCACGAAGGACACACCCGACGAATCCTTCAAATTCGGGGAAATGAAGGACGCATTTGTCGGGCACATTTGAAGGAGTCGACAAATACGGACAGCCTTCATCGCCTGGCTGTGACGTAATCGGCCTTCAAATGCAGCCTCTGGAGGATGCAGCCGACGTTTTGGGACACAGCTACTAATTTGCTTCCATCATCCAACCTGAAGAGGAAACAGAGACGCCTCCCCTTCAAAGTAAAAGCTGCTCCTTTTGGACACAGTATCAAAGAAAGTCTACAGTATAACATAGAAAAGACAGAACAAAGTTTTGGTTGTTTTTAAATTGTGCAGAAATGAAACTACACTAAGCTCAATTATGTGACTGACATTTCATCCCATGTCAGTTTGGCCTCATCCTGGGCCGGATTATCCAGCACACACTCTGACCACAGGTCCATGTTGAGCAGGATGAGCTGCTGGCTAATCTGGAGGCTGTAGCAGCAGCTCACAGTCACAGTGGGTTTCCACTCATGAAAAAGCTCTGGCTGCTTCATTTCTCATCTCATATCAGAGACTTTAATGCTTCACTGAAGCTGTACTGTGATGCTTCCATATTCCAGTGAGGCCTCCATAATGATTTCAGCTGTTCTGTACACACACTGTGTGCCCTGTATGGCTCAAAGTCTCTGCAGCCTGTTTTTATCTGCTATCATCAGATCTTCATCATCCTCATTCACATCCCTCACACACTCTACAGCCTCATCAGCACTGACTTCATCTTCACTGACTGATGGAGCACAACATGAACCTGTGGAGGCTGAAACACTGTCCTGTCAAACATCTCCCCGTCACCACTCCACTTCTGTCAGCCTTTAAATGAACCCTGCTCAAGTCTGTCACTTCTGTTTGGAGCCAAAAGAGGTTAAAGATTATGCCACTACATTCTTGTCTAGAAAATATTAAAGTGTATTTGGTGACACACAAAAAAGGGTAAAAGTATAGTTTGGGTCCACACATGTCCAAACCCTGGTGTGTAGGCCTACTTAGTATTGAGAAAAGCCCACTAAAAGAACGCCCACCAGACCAAAGCAATGGTGTTGACTTGATCAGCATTAACCCCGCCCCCTGACTTTGATGGGTGAAGCTGACAAATAAAATGTATTTATGAACAGCGATGCAGGGCCAGGAGTAGCAATGTGAATTAAATAAATACATCATTAAATAATTCATTAAATGTGTCAGTAAAATAATTAAAATAGAAAACAAACCAACAAAATATGTAATTAACTAATTTGAATTGTACATAAATACTTAATGAATTATTTTAAATGAAATTAACCGATAATTCATTGTGATTTTGTTTTGTGTTTTGATGAGCTAATAATCAGCTCTCTTTTTCTCATTGTTGTTCTAAGCCGCTTATCCAAAGGTAAGGCACTACCTGTTGAATTATTTCCAAAGTGTGCCAAATTGGACATTACAAATTAAAGTCTACTCACTGAAATTACTGGGGAATGTCTGCTTTGATTTTGATGAGAATCTCATGACAGTACTGAGGATTGAATGCAGTTGGACTGCTAAAAATGATTGAATGCGGTTGGACCGCTAAAGGATTTAATACGGTTGGACCGTGGAAAGCAGTTGGACTGCTGAGTGATTTTAGTATATTAGGGAATTTGGTTATTGTTTGGGGTGGAGCCCGTATTGGTTATAAGGTTGGACCTGCTTCAGTCTTACACTTTTTTGGCTGTTTTACTGTTGTTCCAAAGTATTATAAATTATTCAAGAACGTCAGTTGGACTGATAGGAAGCGCAGTGCTCAGAGGTAACGCTTGCCAATGCCAAGGATGCTTAGGCATTGTCCTCGAAGAGGGATAGTCAGTTGGTCACTGTGGAGCTTGGGGCACTCCAGAATAACTAGGAGTTAGAGTCTCCTTACCGTTTGGAACGGTAGTCTGCGCTTTTTTGGCCAGCAGAAGTTGGACTTCGGGCGTGTAACTTTAACTTAAAACTTCGGGGTAAGCCTTGGCTGTGAAATGCCAAAAATAGAGCTTCAGGCAAAGTTTGGGTTGGTTGACGCTTTTAAATTGAGTTAGGGATTTTAGAGATGAGGCCAGAAACTGTTGGACAGATACTGGTTAATTGATCACAAAAAAGTTGGACTTTATCGGTTGGACCGTTAACTTAAATTTGTCGAAATTGTTTAGGCGCTAAAGCTGACAGATGTGACAGTGGTTGTAAATATAAGACGTCTTTGTAATATAAAATAAGAGATCTCTGTGTGAAAGGAGTCTGAGGCAGTGCTGGAGCTATTTTTAGACTGTGTGTGTGTGAGTGTGAAAATGCAAATTAGTCAGCAGTGAACTGTTTAAACCACAGTTGGTTTTACAAATACTGCTGCAAACATTGTTGAGTGTGTGTTTAAGACGCCATTTATGTTCATTAGAGGGCTATAAATAAAGTTTTGAGTTGCCGTAGTGGATGTATAGTAATTGACTGAGTTTTGATATATATATATATAAATATAGTGAGTGCACTGTATATATTTAAGACTAACATATTACTTTTAGGAGTAACCTCTCATCAGCAATAAATGCTGGTGTGTTTTATTTTTTCTATTCTATGTGTGTGCTGTGAGAATTAATAGAGGTTTCAATTGTTTTCTTTGACTTGCTCTTTCTGATTATGAAAGGCATGTCTGAAATACTCTTAGGAAAGCGTGTTGTGAGTATATTCCTCAACTCTTGTCACAGTTTAAGTGTGTGAATGCTGTGAGTAGCAGGTTTTGAGTGATTGGGTGTGATTTGTACAAAATAATAAATAATAATAACACTATGAAAGTTGATAGTAGAGTGAGTGCAGAAGTGGAAGTGTGAGAGAAAAGGCGGTGTGTGTGTGAGACGATCTGACAAACGCAAAGAATTTAGTATATTTAGAAGTGTGTGCGTGAAATAAGGGTGAATTGTTTTAGATCAAGACTTAGTAAAACAAGAGTTTTATTAGCCTGTAAAAAAAACAAAACAGGAGAGATAGAAACAGAAAATATGGTTCTGAGCAGCTGCAAGGTTGACAGGAAATGGTGTGTGTGACAGGAACTTTGCATGCCCATAAAAGGAACTGACTGTGACAAGTGAGCACACAGAGAGAGAAACATACGAGTTAAACTCCAGGCAGATGAAGCAAATGGAGGTTTTAAGAAAAGAAATGAAAAGGATATTAATTGTATGCTTTAGTGTGTCAATACAGGTGGACTTCTTTCAACCTAGAATCTTGAGTACAAAACCATTGATTAACAGAATTGGGAGGAAAACAGGCCAGATTTTGGCTTAAAATTTTACAGCTTGACCTCCCACTTGTCCCGATCCTGAGAAGAAGCTCATAGGACAGTTAATCTCCTGATGAAGACCGACAGAACATCGTGGACTTCAAGAATTAACAGCAGGCAAAAGACAGTGCAACTGAAACTACACTGACGATACCAGCAGCAGCATGGAAGAAAAGCACGTGATGGAAAATGCACGGTGAACTGCAGGCTGGTAAGAACAGTGTGACATAACTGTTTAAAGACACTGAATGGGATATTTTGCCAGGCTGGGATTTAATCTAAAAGGAAAATACTGAAAAGAGCAACGGAGAAGAAACAGAGAAGAAACAGACTGTGTTTGCTGGGGATCACAAGACAACAAAGGACACTAAGAGAAGGGCACAGGGGCCAGTGGGAAGGTGAAGCCCAGACGAGTTCGACTGCGAGAATAGAGGGTACAATTGGGTTGAAATTGAAGCCGGAACTCAGGATGGTTTAGGGATGTCCACGTCACAAACAAAGAGGTAAACAAAAAGAAGGTAAAATAAAGAGAGAAAATAACTGACAATTACATTAATGAATAGAAGACACACATACAGATATTACATAGATTTATTTTTAGGATAAAGGGGAGAGCTTATACGTAGAAATGACTTTTTATACATATTGCATTTTGTGCCTTTAAGGGAGTTGTGGCTCAATTCGTCTCTTGTGGGTCACGAGCCTTTGGCTAGCGCTATGATTAGCCAATCTACTGTGAGGATGATATGAGTTATTGAAGGATTGCACACGCTTACAGACACAGAGTCCATAAACACACATGACAGTATTGATTCCAGGCAAAAGGCCTCAAATTAATTTAGCGTTTAACTGAACTTGAGCTGGCCCTGTAACAAGTGACAGAAAAGAGGAACTGAATAGGAGTTTCTTGCTTTAGAGAAGGACCAAAGGAAGGAAAGCATATATTTTGGTTAAGTCTGATAAACTAGAATGAGAAGGTATTGTTACATCAAAGGAGCAAGATGAAATAAAAAGGCTGTACCAAAAACAGGTTATAACATAGGAAATGTGAGTTTTAAAATGAAGTTAGTGTTAACACACAGGAGTTGTTTCAAGGCAGCGTTTAGCTGTGATAAAATGTATGCAGGAGTAATTGCTTATATGTTTAAACGTAATTGATTAAAGTGGTTGTTTTTTTTGGATCTTTTAGTAGAATAGGCGCTTATAATGATTTTCTTGTGAAAGGAGATTCTAGGTCAGAGTGGAGGCCTTGCAGCAGCGAGAGTTCTGTGTACAGGATGTTGATGATTAGATAAGGCAAGCGACAGGAAACGCATGCAGGGACGTGAAAGCAGCGTTTTAAGAGTTTTAAAATGATGAGTAACGTTGAAGAATATATATAAATACAAGTCAATAAGTCAAGAAGATAATTAGGATCAGGCTTTTGATTAAAGAGTCCCAAAGATGATAAGTTAGGGAGGTGCAGGAAAAGGTGTTTGGTTTGCTTTGCAGAAGATCTCGGCGACCACAGGGGGGTGAGGATCCTGGAGGCCCGAGGCATGATGGACCACAAGAGAGGGACGCAGAAAAAACCTAATCTTACGCATGGAGTGTTCTCGAGGGGGAGCTGGTGTTTATTACTGGACCACTTAGATGACATGAGGTTGTCTGATTTGCTGAGCCAGAGGACGGCTAGAGAGGGTCAGAGCGGGAGTGGTGACCCCGATGTCCATGATGCCATGGATGGACATGGAAGCAGCTGAGTGGGCCGAGGAGTGACCCAACACAATGTATTGTGACCTCTGGTGTTCCAGAGGTCGAGAGAGGGAGTATTGAGATTGGAGAGATATTTTGCTGCTATTGTTAATAATCATCATCATTACCATTGCATTAATAATATAATCTACAAAATTGATATTGCATTCAGATGTTTAAACAGTGTGTGTCTTTCAGAAAGACTAAGTTGCAGGCTGACAGGAAGTTGCAGGTTTGAAGAGTGTGCCTTTTGCAGAACTGAAACCGAAAGCAGAGTCTAAGTGCAGGTTATTTTGAGGAGCCTTTAAGGACGAGGCACACACTTAGTTAAAGAGAATCATTTATAGGTGGAAGTTTAATCATGTTTTGCTCGGGGTTGCAAAAGAGCAGTTTGTCGCAGAACTGCTGCTGATGTGTCAAGATGATAAGCGAGCATCCGGCAGTGACAGGAAGTACCTGCCATGAAGATAGGAGATAATGTTCTTTTAAACTGTGTTAAAAGTCATTGTGGTTTTGATTTGACGTATGCATATATTCTGTTTGTGACGTATGAGGGGGCGTCATTAAATTCAAGCCCTGATGGTATAAAATATCTGTTTATGCTTTGATTAAGTCGGAGATCAGCCCGGTCTGCGAACGGAGCTGGTCTTCCCACGCGTGTATTTCATTAAAATCAATTGTTTGACCAAGTTCTGGACCATGGTTGTTTGTACTCTCCTTCCCCAATATTTGAACCTTAACATTAGTTTACTCAAAATAAATTTAAGACATCAATATTAAAGGTTAAGTTATGATAATGAATACATGCAACTATAACTGATGACATAAGAATTTGGATTTTTAAGCTAAAGCGAAGGTGCTGACTCACTTGGCATGTTACTCTCAAATCCTCCCTAATAACAATAACATAATTACACTTTAGCCACAAGAGGGCAGCAGCATTAATACAAGTCACGTGTATATAAAGGTACAGTGATTATATTACAGTGATTTTGACAAAAACAAAACAGAAGTTCATGGCAGTGTGTTTTCCATAACATACCAACCAAATTAAATAATAAAAACTTTATAACTTACAGAGCTTTTTTAGAGACTTTGACCACTGGCAGCAGCCTCAGAAGAGCCTCCTCTGAAGCAGAGTATTTCTTCAGGTCAAACACATCCAGATCTTTTTCTGATGACAGTAAGATGAAGACCAGAGCTGACCACTGAGCAGGAGACAGTTTATCTGTGGAGAGACGTCCTGAACTCAGGGACTGTTGGATCTCCTCCACTAGAGAACGATCATTCAGTTCATTCAGACAGTGAAACAGATTGATGCTTTTCTCTGCAGACAGATTCTCACTGAGCTTCTCCTTGATGTACTGAACTGCTTCTTGATTGCTCTTTGAGCTACTTCCTGTTTGTGTCATGAGGCCTTGCAAACGAGTTTGATTAGTCTTCAGACCCAAGAGAAAACGAAGGAACAAGTCCAGGTGTCCATTTGGACTCTGTAAGGCCTTGTTCACAGCACTCTGGTGGAGAGATTGGAGTTTTGGTTTATCAAATAATTTAGACCACATGGACGTTGTTTGTTGCTCTTCCAGCAGATTGAGTCCAGAGTTGATGAAGGTCAGGTGGACATGAAGAGCAGCCAGAAACTCCTGAACACTGAGATGAACAAAGCAGAACACCTTGTCCTGGTACAGTTGTTTCTCCTCTTTAAAGATCTGTGTGAACACTCCTGAGTACACTGAGGCTGCTCTGATATCGATGCCACACTCTGTCAGGTCTGGTTCATAGAAGATCAGGTTTCCTTTCTGCAGCTGATCAAAAGCCAGTTTTCCCAGTGACTCAATCATCTTCCTGCTCTCTGGACTCCAGTGTGGATCTGTCTCAGCTCCTCCATCATATTTGATCCTCTTGACTTTGGCCTGAACCACCAGGAAGTGGATGTACATCTCAGTCAGGGTGTTGGGCAGCTCTGCTCCCTCTCTGGTTTCCAGCACATCCTCCAGAACTGTAGCAGTGATCCAGCAGAAGACTGGGATGTGACACATGATGTGGAGGCTTCGAGCTTTCTTGATGTGGGAGATGATCCTGCGGGCCTGCTCCTCATCTCTGAATCTCTTCCTGAAGTACTCCTCCTTCTGTGGGTCAGTGAACCCTCTGACCTCTGTCACCATGTCGACACACTGAGGAGGGATCTGATTGGCTGCTGCAGGTCGTGTTGTTATCCAAAGGCGAGCAGAAGGGAGCAGGTTCCCTCTGATGAGGTTTGTCAGCAGCTCATCCAATGAGGTGGACTTTCTTGTTTCAGTCAGGATTTTAGTTTTGTTGAAGTCCAAATTAAGTCGACACTCATCCAGACCATCAAGTATGAACACAACCTGGAAGTCTTCAAGCCTGCAGATTCCTGATTCGTTAGTTTGATTAAAGAAGTGATGAACAAGTTCCACCAAGCTGAACTTTTCCTCTTTCAGCACATTCAGCTCTCTGAAAGTGAATGGAAATATGAACTGGATGTCCTGGTTGGCTTTGTCTTCAGCCCAGTCCAGGCTGTATTTCTGTGTTAAGACTGTTTTCCCAATGCCAGCCACTCCCTTTGTCAGCACTGTTCTGATTGGTTCGTCTCTTCCTGGTGAGGCTTTAAAGATGTCTTCTTGTCTGATTGTTGTTTCTGGTCTGTCTGGTTTCCTGGATGCTGTTTCAATCTGTCTGACCTCATGTTCATCATTGACCTCTGCAGTCCCTCCCTCTGTGATGTAGAGCTCTGTGTAGATCTGATTCAGGAGGGTTGGGCTTCCTGCTTTAGCGATGCCCTCAAACACACACTGGAACTTCTTCTTCAGTTGGGCTTTAAGTTCTCGTTTACAGAGTGGAGCAAATATTTCTGAAGGTAAGAAATTCAGAAACAAATATTATATAATAAATATCACAGCCTTTCAGTACCCTGAAAGGATGAATGTCTATTGGTCCATTTCTTGAGCTATTAGGAAAGATCAATATTCAGTCTTTAGAGAAATTCTCTTACTGCTCTGCAGATGGTCAGCCATCTCATGCTGCTTAAGTCTCCTCAAGAAGTGGAGTGTGATCTTCAGAAATGCTTCTCTGCAGCTCTTTCTTTCATCTTCATCCTCTCCTTCAAACATCTCCTCATCCTCCATCTGGCTCTTTAAAGTTTCTGGGTGATCTGGACTCAGAAGCTTCTGGATCTTCTTCAGCTCGTTCTTCACAAACATGGTGATGTTGTCCTCCAGCCGCTGGAAAAGAAGACTATATGAATTACCCAGTGGTAAATGGACTGGTTCTTATATAGCTCTCTTTGATACTCTGTGCACACAAAGCATTTATACAACATGCCTCATTCAACCAAGCACATTGTTCTATGCTTAAATACTTTATTTCACACTCTGATGGATGCATCAGAGGGCAGCTTGGGTTTAGTACGTTACCCAGTACATTTGCCAGCCAGGGTTTGATTCACAAACCTTCTGACTAGTAGCTGACCTGCTCCCCTCCTGAGCTACAGTCACCCCAATCTGACTGAAATCATGGAGCCCAAACTCTGACTTATGTTGGACACACTGACAATCCTCTGGTCCACAAAGTGCAGCATAGAGGTGACTGAAAAGAACAAATGTAAACGTATAACTACAAACCATAACCACAGAGTCCAGGTGTGTTTGATGCTGCTGTGCAGACTGACCAGTGGAAACCTCTGCTCTCTGCTGGTCCACTCTGTGGAGGAGTAATGTATAATTAGCTCATGTTATGTCTGTCCACACACAGACACAAGCTAAAGGTCCATGAAGTGATGTTTGGATGGGTTCAGTCAATCAGATGACTGTCATGGTGAAGCTTTGCTAGTCCTGGTGATCCCACTGAGAATTAACAACTCAGTTTCCAGATGTCTGTAGTTTTCTGCTCAGTTTCTTTAGTCCCAACAGCTCTTACCATCTCCTGCATAAAGCTTTCCCTCCATGCTCAGATGCCCTGGAACAAGGTGCTCTCTTTATATCAGTGACTGGTTTAAAGGGACAACTTGCAGTGCTCGCCAAACTTTGTGTCAGCAAAAGTAGTTCTAATGTTTCTTACATTTATTACATTTTTACATTTTTACACACACAAATCAATGAACGCAAAAACATGAACTTTCCAGATATTTTGTTTCACAATGTTACAAAACTCAGTTCACAACTCCACAGTCTGATTTACAAGTACAAAATATTTATGACCACAGTTTGAGCCGATGTATGTCCCGAGTCTGTGGACTCAGTAGTTTTGTTTTGATTGTTATTGTCTTTTGTTACAATTTCATTCTGATTAAGATTTTCTAGTTCTGAGGTTTTGGTTTCTGTGTTCCCTCTGTACTGTGTTAGTATTGTGTCTCTGTGTTCACTTCCTGTTTTATTTTGACAGTGCCATGTCCTACGTTAGTGTGTCTACTTTTGCTTCCCCTTGTCTGGTTATGTCCAATGAATCCTGCTGTGTCTCCCTTTTCTCATTCCCTGATTTCTCTTTTGTGTATATGAGCCCTTTGTTTTCTCCTGCTTGTTGCTGGTTCGTCTGTGTTGTCTCCCCGTGTCTCCGTTTAAGGTTTCAGGTTAGTTTTTTAGTTTTTCAGTAGAGGTTATCTTAGCTTCTGCACAGGCCATCTCCACTGCACTTCACCGTTTCAATAAAGCTCACTCACTTCACAGCAGTGTCGGCATCTTGGGTCCTTTATTAAATTCAACATGGCTCGCCCCGCTAGCCGTGACATAAGATGTGAAAACAATATCCAAAAAACACGAGAGACAAACAGGAAATAGTTTTAAGGTGCAGGGCCAACAAACTGAGTCTAGCCATGAACTCAGAGTTGATTGAATTAGCATTTTGAATTGGCTGATCTGAGTTACTTCAGTCAAGTCTATGTTCACTTTGAGTTAAGATTATACGTGATTAATGTAAAAGAAAAAAGCCGTCATCAGCAACTGATTCTGATTTAGCAGGTTTTCAAATCTAAACGGTACCCATCGCTAGCTGGCTGTAGTTAAACCTTTACTTAAAAAGCATCCCTAGACCCAGCTGTCTTAGCTAATTATAGGCCAATCTCCAACCTGACAATCCTTGAAAGAGTAGTTGGGGGGAGACAATCAAAGGGGCAGTGTGATGATCTTAGGTTACAAACTACTGCAGTCAAGTCATTAAGGGAGACGGGATCAAACTGCTCTAAGACAGCTGAGCACACAGGAGAAAGACTCTGATCTGAGACAGCAGTCGGCGAGACAAGAGCCCTAATAGACAGAACCTTGTTGTTAAAAAACGCTAAAAAGAGTGACGCTGAAAAACTAGTTCATGCATTTATTACTTCCAGGCTGGACGACTGTAATTCATTATTATCAGGATGTCCTAAAAACTCCCTGAAAAGCCTTCAGCTGATCCAAAATGCTGCAGCAAGAGTCCTGACAGGGACTAGAAAGAGAGCAGATTTCTCCTGTTTTGGCTTCCCTTCATTGACTTCCTGTTAAATCCAGAATTCAAAATCCTGCTCCTCACATACAAGCAGTGTTGGGACTAACGCGTTATTAACTCATTCACTGCCATCGACATCTATAGCCGTCAATTGCAGTGCATGAGTCAATGGGTTTAACTCATTCACTGCCAATGGCTGGCAATGAATGAGTTAAGTAACGCGTTACAGTAACTACGTTATTATTGTGGTAACGAGCACGGTAACTAGTTATTATGCCAAAATCAGGAACACGTTAGTCGTTACTGGGATTTAGATAGGGTCGTTACTCGTTACTTCGTGTGGTGGCTATCGCGGAGCTTCCACAGATTCAGTAACATTAGCAAGTGGTGGAGGCCAGCAGGTGGATGAAGGAAAGGGGACGCAGAAGGAAAAGAGACCCGAGGCGGCTGCCGCCGGTCCAAGTGTGGACTGAACTTCAGGTAAGAAGTTATGACCTGCAGTCTCTCTGGGTCAGATATGAACCAAGTTTAGGTGGAGTTTATTTTCGTTATTCTGACTTTTTCCGTACTGCGTGCTAGCTAGCATGACGGAGTTTCTATACAGCTGGGTGGTGCTATGAAGTTAATGATGTTGAACTTTATTTTGTTCATAAGTTATTAGAGTTGCCAACCGTCCCGTCTGGTATTCAGAGAAAATATTACGCGTTTCTTATTGAGGTGAAAAGGATCAGTTTGTCCCGTAATTCAGCTACAATGAAAAAGACACAAAGCTGGAGTTACTCTGTGTCTTTGCTGCACAGCTGCCTCTTCTTCTCTCATTCTCCCCCCTCCCTCTCCCGTTTCTACTTCAATCATGAAAACTGATCAATGATCAGCTGATCGGCTCTCTTGTTTGTTTATCGCTCACTTTGCGTCAGAAAGAGGAAACCAGCGGATGTCGCGCTAAACAACAGCAGCACTTTTAAGCTTGATCAGCTGTTGTTAGAATTTATTTAATATTAATTTCTAGTATCAGCTGATGTTTGCTGGAGCCACAGCTGTAAAAAAAGCTGCTGGTCATGATATGGTTTGGTTATCTGGTGAGAGGGAAACATGAAGATGAAACCAGGAGATGTCCTTACTGGATCATCAGAGCTGAACAGGTGATGGAGAAACAGGTTTACCTTTTAGGTGACATGAATGAGTTGAAGGGAAGTTATGAACTGTTTCTGAGAGACAAATAACACCAGGATCCTTTTTTAGGTAGCTGACAGCTGGTAACTGTGCAGGTGCGGATCTAGCAAAGTGTTGCCAGGGGGGCATGTAGGGCATTAACAGGGAGAGGTGGGCACAAGGAAATACTTTTCTTTCTTATTCTCATTTAAAATGTCTAGCTTTTAAAAAATAATTATCTGAATCTTACAACAAACGATTGATAGATTGATGCATATATACCATCAAAACAGTGTACATCACTGTCACAACAGCGTTTGTTTTCATTCAAAGGCTTTATGTTTTTCCTATAATGGTGGGCCGGTCTCTAGTCAAAATGCCCGGACCAATTTTCTGTCCCAGTCCAGCCCTGTATGCAGCTCATCTGCAGTCTGGTGTTACCTACATCTTCCTATTTGGAAGGCAGAATTTCCAAGTTCTGAGTACAATCAAAGCACCACGACTGCAGTTTTTGTGTTGGATGTAAAAGGCGCACATGACGCTGTGACGTAGGCTAGAATCATGGCAGCAGTCAATGACGGTCCAGGCGTGGGATTTCTCTCGTGGAAATATGCACATTATCTTTTCCTTTCTATTGGTAGGTGGCACAGTGCACTGTGGCAAGTAAGCAAGCTAGAAGACTGGCAAAGTTATGGAAGCAACACATTAACAAGAGAATTCTGAGTAAAACCAAAGTTACTTTCCCTAGTAACTAGTTACTTTGAAAATAACGAGTAACTTGAAGTAACTGAGTTACTTTTGAGAGAAGTAACTAGTAATGTAATTAAGTTACTATTTTAAAGTAACTTACCCAACACTGCATACAAGGTCTTAAATAATCAGGCCCCATCTTATCTTAATGCTGCACCACAACACCTGATCTCTGGTTTCCTCACCTCTTCAATCCCACTTTAATACTTGACTAAACTCATTTTCCTGTTTAGGTGTTGAGGCAAAGCCGCCCATCTACAATGCAGGCAACAGCAAACGGAGCTATTTTTGATTCCCTTTGGGTTTTTTCTACTTTTGTGCTACAAAATGTTCAAGCTGATTAAATTCATTAGAATAAAAGTTCAGATAATTTTCTCCTATTAATGTTGGAGGTAGAAATTCAGGTAACTTTGCACAAAAACTGGCAGAAATTTCCTTCAAAGATGGCGTTTTTACTTTAATACTGTGAGTACATTTCAGAGCCTGTACTCTTTTACCTTTACTTGAGTAAAGAAGCTGAATCAGTATTTCAGCTTTAAGAGGGTATTTTAACACAAACATCAGTCCTTCTACTTAAGTATGTTTGACACTTTGTTTAATCATCATTTTTAATGATCAAATATAATTATGTTTGTTATTTGTGGAGTTTAAATGTCCTTGACAGAGACAGATGATGATCATTATCCTGCACTGTGCTCTCAGGTTTGGTCGAGCTAGCACAAAGAATGGCTATGTTGAACTTCCTCCTGGGATCTACACTAAGAAGTGAGTCCAACATTAGCAGGGTCTCTTTCCTTTATCTGGATTCACTTTAGCATTCACAGTCACGTGAAGCTTGTTATTAACTCGATAAGTCAACCCAGGGTTTCAGCTGAGCGCTCACATGAAACATGGCAGCATCTGATCAATCATATTCATGGAGACGTGTATCAGCAACAGAGCAGCTGAGTTTGCAGAAGGACGTCAAACTAAACCACAGGAACAATATTTGGAGATTACACACATAATAAAATACTAGCAGTAACACAGCTGCTGCAGACAAATCAGTCATGTGATCGTGTGTGAGAGGAGAAGGACTGTAAAGGAGTTTGGTGTTAAAAGCTCTGTATGAATGTGGGAGACTTTGAAGGGCTTTAAAAAGGCCAATATAAAATAAAAGGCAGCAAAATTGCTGAGTGTGAAAGTCACCAGACTTATCAGAGCTCTGTGATTAAGACCTGTAAGAACACCTATTTGTACTTGTTGGCATTATATCAAACACACACGTATATTAAGCCTTTGGTTGAACTCTGGTTGAATTTGTTACTTTCAGACTGTGAAACATCACAGAGGCTGCAGCTGCAGATCTTTTATTCACCTGGAAATTTACTTTAAATGTTAGATGGAAAATGTATTGCTCAGTTTAACCAAAGTAAGAACAAGAATCCATAAACCTTCATAAAGACAAACATCTCCCAGAACATTGAGCTGCTGAAGTGTCACTGAAGGGAAAAACTATTTGTCCTCCTCCATCCAGCAACACCTGAAACACCTGAGTGGAAGCTCCTCCCTACACTGTGTTTGAAGCAAAGCACAAAGGAGACACCTGCTGGAGCAGCTGGAGTCCTACAGACACTCAGCCTCTTCACTACACAAACACCTCCTACAACATCCACTCTTTCCACTCTGACTGCTGTGTTTGTGGAAACACTCCAACACACACCGCTTCACATACCAACATAGAAATGTGTGTGAAAAAGAGCTGAGCTGATATTAAACATGAGGATTTATTCAAAAATACAGAGTCAGGAACAACATCTAGACACACATTACCTCTCAGCAGCAGAAGAACAGCCTTTAAAGTCTTCACCAATACCCTTCGAGTCGTTGCTCTTTAAGGAAACACAGCTGGGTTCAGGTCCAGGAGATTCTGGCCTCTTATTGATCCTAAAAGAAAAAGAATAAATGTCACAGCTTCATGAGACAGGAAGGAAAACTGGAAATATTAAATTAAAGACATGATGAACAATGTGAAACTCATAAAAATAATGTACTTACTCTTTGTCACATAACAGTCTTTTGTTAAAGTTTACAGCAGCATCCTTCGACTCGTTGCTCTTTAAGGAAACACAGCTGGGTTCAGGTCCAGGCTCTGGATTAGTTTCAGGGTTATGTCCAGCTGAGCCTGGTACGCCCCACAGCTCTGGGCTTTAAAACAACACACACAGAGGTATGAGTGTGAATAATGATGGAGCAGTGATGTGAGTGCTGAGCTGTGACATGGAGAAGAGTCATGGACAGTTAGAGATGGTCATCTCACCTCTGAGCTTTGGTCTGGCTCTCATGTTCCCCACACAGAGTGCTTTTAGAGGGAGGGACTCCCTCCTCTCTGTCCTCACACTGATCCATGCTGCTCAGTTCACATCAGCTCACACACACTTTCTACCTTCACCTGCAGAGGAAACACAAATCATTCATGTGCACATCAACTGAGAGCTGCAGAGGTCGTGTCTGATGTGTTGGACTAACGTCCATCTGAGACGCAGCTTTCATCAGTTCACTACAAAAAGTGTCACAGAGCCCAGTTCAGCCTCCAAATCCTCCATTACTGTAGTCCTACAAAGCAGCAGGTCAAACATGGCTGCAGAGAGCAGCTTTATGTCAGTAACCATGTCCAGGACCGAGCTGACTGCTTACAGAGTTCATACTCTAACTGCTAGCTGCTCTGCTAGCTAAGCTAACTCAGTAACAGTGACTCTGACAGCAGTTACTGTGGAACAGCGGCCGAGCTCAGGACACATTCAGTGTGTTTAGTCTGAGTCCTGGACTCTGATTCAATGGATTCAATCCAGCTCAGAGTTTCATGTGTTCATCAGAATAAAATACATGTACTAATATAACAGAAGTAATGCTCTGAATGCAGGACTGTAATGGAGGATAAATAAGGTTTTTACAGCCTGAAAGAAACATTCAGTTCATATATTTGTAGACAGTGAAGCAGTTTTTAATACTGCAGCTGTTTCCTTCACCTGTGTGTGTGTGAGCCACACCTTCATGTGCTGCTTTAGAAATATGTGGTCTGACTGCTCAGACTGAGTCTAGGAGGAAAGTTCACACGCTGGAGAAAGTTTTGTTCCTAACTTTGTCAGAGTTCGGCTCCAAAGACAAAGAAGACGGAGCTCACAGTCTGTAGATGGTCCTCAGTGTGTGTGTGAAGCACACAGGAGTGTGTTTATGTCAGCAAATCAGTGTGTGTGAAGAGTCTGAGGGAGTGTGTGAATGAGACTAAACACTGAAACCAACAGTCCAAGAAAAGCGTCTGGACTTCTTTAAGTTTAACTTAAAGAAATCCAGACGCTTTTCTTTTTGTCTCCATAATGTCTCCATAATGCTGCAATGTTATCTGCCCCAGAAACACTGTGCAGAAGCTCTGATGGTGACACAGAAAAGTCACAGTGGAGATACTTCTGTCCACCTTTGATTAGACTCATTATAAAAAGGAAACAAAGTTTGAACACAGTCATGTTTCCAGTTCACTGACTTACATTTATTCCATGGACACTCACTCTAACCTGAACCACAGCTACAACCCAACATTGTTGAGGCCTCATCTCCTCCTTTCCTGACTGTAGAGGTTAAATATGCAACAACCAACAAATAAAAGAATTTGGTTCATTTCAAAGAAATTCACACGGTGACCAAGTAAAGTGTGACCAGGAGATATTTTATTTTGTATTCTTATGATCACAGTTATAATCAGAAGTATCAATCATTAATCATTTACCATTGTTGAACCAGTTGACAGAATAATCTTTGAACCACATCTATGTTAACATTAAGCTACACAGATTATCAGTACTTTAATCAGTCTATTGTTGTTCTGTACTATTCATGTTATTTGCTTAAAGCTGTTTCACAGTTCTGTAACCACTCAGAAGCCTGTGGGTCTTGCTGGACCCTGCCTTAGTTCTATGTTCAGTTCTGCACGTACACAGGCCTTTAAAGTACATGCACGCTCTTATATAACACATGCATGTGTACACACACACTTAGTAAGAATAGGACAGTTTTCTGATAGATATACTTTCACAATAGACACGAATAGATATACACACCACACACTGGTTTTCTCTGAGTGCTGGGCTGAGTGGAAACATCTGGAGGCCTTATAAGGAGAACTTGTGGAGTGAGGGGAACTTCCTGAGTTCTGAGAACTGACTGATACTTATCATGGGACTTGACGTCATCATTGTAATAAAAGCCTTGTGAGATGCTTGTTCGGGGGAGATCGGCTCTAAAAGGCTTGTGATGCTCATCTTCCCCATATGTACATATGTATAATAAAAATCACTATTCTGACATCTACTGAGACCATGCAGTCGTTTGTCTCTTCCTCAAATTCGAACCCTGACAAAAGTAACCGTAGTAAAGGAGACAACATCCCGTTGATGGTGGGATTATTTGAAAGATTTGCTTTAGTCACGTCACCAAATGCAGTTGAACCACCCGTGGATCCATGTTTGACCATTCTACCACTCTGAGCTCTGCTTTTGAATCATTTTATTATTATCATCATTCATTTATTCATTCTTTGGAGGGGGGCTATTTCCTAATGCCGCCCTAATAAGCTGATGTTCAAGGGGAAATATAACAGAAACTCTTTCAGTGTTATTCATTAATAAATTAACAGATAAACTGTGAAGAAGAAAAAACTGAGATTTAAAGGAGAGAGTGAGAAACTTGATCATCCATCCTCATAATACATGTTTATCAGTATCTGCTGTGACCATACTGCAGTAATAACTACAAGTCTACATTTCTGTGACTGTTGATCAATCACAGCAGGAATCTGAGCTCATCTCTGCACACAGAGCAGCTTCAGCTCTGGGATAAACTGCTCGCTTCACGTCCTTCTCAGCTCACAGACACTCATCCTGATATTTTCCTTTAACATTTGATGGTATAATTCATCTGAGTTTACACTTTATCTGCATAAATACAGAAAAACAGACCCAAACACCAGAAACCATCAGTTTCACGATCAACGGGAAGTGGCTCAAACGTCACAGTTTCATAACGTCACCCTGAACTCCACTCACGGAGTTTCTGTCGCCATTGTAGTTTTTAAAGTCCCGTGATAAAGGCGGGTCTTTCTGTGAATCCGCACGCTCATTGGCTAATAGCTCGAGATTGACACATCGTTATCCAATGAGCGTGCGGGAACTTCCGACATAAAGTTGTTTCCTTTGAAAAACCAAAGTCTGATTATTTTTGCCTCCACTGACGGAGCCTGTTGTTCCCGCCACAGAGACACAGTAATGTCAGAGCGGTGTTAACACTCACCCTGCCTCAGCACAGCTCTCACTCTCCTCCTGCTCTCTCACACTAAACGGAGGCTCAGCTAAACTCACTTCCTCTCTACTTACAGGAAACCAGCGCTCAGAGGAGCCGACCGGCCTCACATTTCACCCACAGACACGAACAGCGTGGAATTATTTTATGTCATAAGAAGAAACATATTCATGTTAACACTCACCTGCCTCAGCTCCACCTTCCTCCTCCTGCTTTCACTTTCACTGCTGCTCCCTAAACACAGAGGATGCTGGGACTTGTAGTTGTTTCCTTCCGGTGCGGTCTTCCTCTTTGTTTGTTTGTGTTTGTGTTCAAGTTATTTCGATCATGTAAACATCAACAGAACACGTGAAGCCACACAGAGTTTGTATGTCGAGGTGGGTAGGAGGGTTTGAGGGTTTGGGGAGGGGTCAGAGGGAAGAGGTCTCTCAGTCTTGACAATCCACATTGATGGCATTGCATCTTTCAACGTGTTTGTGGGTCGATTTGGATGCTCCAGGTGTGAGAGCAGCCACTCAGCCTCTGCTGCAGATGTGTGTCACAAGTTCATCTAGTAGTGAGACGGTGGCGCAAGATGGCGAGTTGAGCAGTCGCACGAATTAGGAGCTCGTTGAACTTGTCCCAGAATTTACTTTGTGTTCGTTATTGTTTCCACTCGAAAGTAGTAAAATGACTGCCCCAAGTATAGTTAAACCTGCTAAATTCAAACTCGACCTCAAAAAACAAGAAACAACATCGCCATGTGATGGAAAGGAAGACAGCAGAGAAGGAACGGATCATGACTACGTAGAAAAAAACCTTGAAAAAAGAGTGGACGAGCAGCTAGCTGACCTGAGTGTGCAATGCAAGCAAGCTAGTACGATGCTAGCCAGCCTAGCCAAAGCGGTTCAGTTCAACTCGGAGGAGGTGAAAGAATGTAAACAAAAGGTTAAAGAGTTGGAGAGACGAAACGAGCAGTTGACCAAAGATAACTACGATCTCAAGGAGAGAGTGTGAGAGCAAGAAAGGTACAAAATGAGGTGGTGCCTCCGGATTAAAGGATTAGAAGAGAAAAGAGATGAAGGTGTCAGATCGCTGGTTATTGGAATTCTTGGCAAGATCGCACCTGATAAGATATCAAAGCTTGAAGAATCTGTGGATGTGGTGCATAGAGTTGGGAAGAAGATTGAGAACAAGGTCCGACATATCATCATTCTGTTTGCTCTGAGACACGTGAAAGAGGAGATTTGGCGTCGCACCAAAGATTCGGCTGTCTGTAAGAACGGCGGTTTCCACTTCGCTGAGGTACTGCCGCGGGAGGACTGGGAAGAGAGGAGGCGGCTGTGGCCGCAAATTGAACAAGCCAGACGGGCTGGGAAACGGGCCTTTTTCCGGGGTCCTCATGGATACATCGAAGGACGGAGGATCATCGACGTTGAATGAAAGACTTGATGTAAGACTGTATACAGTGGAATATTATTAATGGGACAAAAGAGTTCTACTTAAAGTTAAAGGTTATTAGTCACTGAGTTGGTGACAAGTGTTACAATTTAAACTCATGTTTATATATTTTTCTTTTCTTTTTAAAAAAAAAGTTATTTTCTTAGCATACTCTTATTATGGTTCACTCAAAAAATTCTTTTGGTTCATTAAACGTTCGGGGTTTGAAGGAAATTGTTAAGAGAAAGGCACTTTTTTTATTTTGCAAGGGGCAAAAATGTCACTGTCTGTTTTTACAAGAAACTCACTCTGTGGATGCCGATGTTACCTTTTGGGCTAATCAGTGGGGAGACAAGATTCTTTTCAGTCGTGGATCTAACAGATCTGGAGGTGTGGCGATTTGTTTTAATAAGTTCCCAGGGGAGATTATAACATATAAAGCTGATCGTGAGGGTCATTGGTCAACTGCAGCTTGAAGAGCGAAGGTATATTTCTAATTGTTACAAATCTTTATGGACATAATAACGAAGGTCAAAATAAACGTCTATTGGAAAATCTAACAAATGTTATTTCAGAGTTTAAAGTTATGTACCCCACAGTTTACATCCTAATAGGAGGAGACTGGAACATGACCTCAGATGAATGGATGGACAGATGGCCTCCTCGCTTAGGAAGGAGGCAACAGAATAACATTATTGAGAACTTTTCTAGTGATAATAATTTTACAGACATTTGGAGAAGTTTGAATCCTGGAGTTAAGAATTATTCATGGTTTAAACCTAATGGAGAAAGCAGGTCAAGAATTGATTATTGGTTAGTGAGCGATGACATTTTGAGGATTTACTTCACCATCTAAAATCTCCAAAGCACCCCTATCTGATCACTGTTTCATTGATCTTGTCTTAGAACCAACAAGGATGAAACGTAGTAGCAGGGGATATTGGAAATTTAATGCCAGCCTTTTAAATAAGGACAAGTATTGTGATAAAATTAGACATAAAATTACAGATATAAAAAATGATGACTCAGTAGTGGGTAATATACAGAAATGGGAACTTATTAAATTCAAAATCAGAGAATTCACTATAAAATTCTGCAAAGAACTGAACAGGGAAAAACGGGAATATGAAAGTAATTTACTTCGTGAAATAACTCAGTGCTGTAGTAAAGAAAAACTAAACGTGCAAGAAAAGAATAAATTGATGGAGTTACAAACTAAATTAGACGATCTTTACCTAGAGAAAGCCCAGGGTGCCTTTATAAGATCGAGAGCCAAGTGGATTGAGGCAGGTGAAAAGAACTCATCATATTTTAGTAAGCTGGAAAAGTGCAGACAGCAGAGAAATCTAATCTCAAGCTTGTTGATAAATGGGACTGAATGTAAAGATTTCAGAAAGATTGAAAAGAAGTCTTCACTTTTTATTCCAAATTGTACTCCTCAGAATATTCAGCAGCTGATTCTGATAGTTTCTTTGATAAGATTCATAATCTCATCCCATGTATTGACAAGCCGTTCAAAGATCTGTGTGATTCAGAGCTTAAAATTGAGGAACTGGATTTGGTGGTCATGAAAATGGCATTAAACAAGTCCCCAGGGACAGATGGACTCACTACTAATTTTTATCAATTCTTCTGGAAGGACCTAAGAACTTTATTGTTTGATGCATTAAAGGAATCGATAGAGAAAAAAGAAGTGATGCCGAGCATGAAACAAGGGCTGATAACCCTGATCCCTAAATCGGGTAAGGATAAAAGAATTTTAGACAATTTAAGACCCATCACCTTACTAAACACTGACTATAAGATCCTGTCTGGAGCTGTAGCTGAGAGGCTAAAGAAAGGCATCTCAAACATTATCAGTGAAACACAATCAGGTTTTTTGAAAGGAAGACTAATTCATAACAATATTAGGCTGGTTTTGGATCTCCTTGAATACAGTGAATTAATCCAAGAGAGAGGGTACATCCTGTTCTTGGATTTTTACAAAGCATTTGACTCAGTTGAACATACGTTCATATTAAAAACTCTGCAGTCTTTTGGTTTTGGAGAGGAATTTATCAATGTTATAGAGATGCTATATAATGACATTAACAGCTCTGTTTTGCTAGAACATGGTACATGTTCAAGGTTTGAGGTTAATAGAGGGATAAGGCAGGGATGTAGCAGCTCACCACTTCTGTTCATCATGGTTGCTGAGCTGTTGTCTATTTTGATTAAAAACAGTCACATTAAGGGGTTAACTGTGATGGGTGAACAGATAATAATCAGTCAGCTGGCAGATGATACCACCCTGTTTCTAAGAAATGAGGACCAGATTCCTTTAGCCTTGCAGGCGATCAACCATTTCTCCAAAGCTTCTGGCCTACAGCTGAATATTAATAAATGCAAAATTCTAGCTCTGCATGAGTGTCCCCTGCAAGCAATAAATAATATGCAGATCAAAAAAGAGGTGAAGTATCTGGGCATTGTAATTTGCAAGGATAAGACATCAACAGAAAATAAGAATATCTGTACCAATATAGAAAAGTGTAAGTCAATTTTAAACATGTGGCTGCAAAGGGACATAACTCTGTTTGGGAGAATCTTGCTAACCAACATGGACAGTCTGTCCAGACTCATCTATCCAGCCTTTTCTCTGCCCATACCTCCAAAACTAATTAAATCTATAAATACTCTTAATTTTAGGTTCATATGGAGGAACAAATGTCATTATATAAAGAAAAATGATGTGATTAAGAATTATGAAGAGGGTGGGGCTAATGCCACTGACTTTGATGTTATGAATGGTGTACTAAAATTGAAATGGTTAAGATCTTTCATTAGGAACAAAAATTCCTTTTGGAACATTATTCCCAATGTGATTTTTGGCAAAATGGGTGGAATAGACTTTTTGTTACGTTGTGACTTTGATTGCAGTTCGTTACCTGTTAAACTCTCAGCTTTCCATCAGCAGGTCCGTCTCTACTGGAAATTAATCTATAAACATAACTTTACTCCTCACAATACCCCTATATGGAACAACAGGTATATCCGTTTGTGTAGGAAATCTGTGTGCGTGGATGAATGGAGATCTAAAGGGATTTGGGCTGTAGCTCATTTTATGGATGATAATGGGGTCTTACTAAAACATGAGACGTTTTGTGAGAAATTTGATGTAAGATGTACTGCTAAGAGATATAAATCCCCAGTGAAAGCCATCCCAGTCCCTTTGAGATCAATGATAAAAGAAGATATTGTGCACTCTAAAATTTTTCCTGGACTGAGGCAGCTCTGCATAGCTGGAGTTGAATTTGGTGACAGCAGGTTTACAAACAAAGTGATCAGGAATATTTTGATAAACGAAATTTGCCCAAATCCGGTTAAAAGAAATTATATCCTGAAAGAATTTGAGAGGTTAAGGCGATAAGAAAAAAGTATATTTCACTTCCTCTTTCCCCTAAAGTAAAAGAGGTTCACTTTAAAATCATTAATGAGGTTTATCCAACCAATGAATTCTTAAGACGGAAATTTAACTTAGATGTGAACGCCTGCACATTTTGTGAAAATGATATTGAAAGTCTGGATCACTTGTTTTTCTACTGTGAATCAGTGCACTCCTTCTGGACTGACATGTGGAGCTGGCCATTTACCATTTACCATTTAAAGAGTTTAATCTATGTTAAATAAAAAAATAAAAACCTCCCTATTTTATAAGCATGACTGCCCTTTTTTGCTCATGTTATTTTTTGCCTTTGGTTCAAATCCTTCAATGACTGTTCTTTCTTTTTGTGCTAACTCTTTTAGCTTTGTGCTTATTGTTTTTTTTGTTTGTTTTTTGTTTGTTTGTTTGTTTTTTTCTTGCTATAATGCTCAACCGAGGATGTAACATAATCGGTTTAATGACGGTGCTGTGTATGTTATACTGTTGTTTGTAAATAAAGTTAAAATTAAAAAAAAAAAAAAAAGTTCATCTAGTAGTAGGCTATGGCACTTGGCCACAGGTGGCAGCAGTGGACTGGCCTCCATGTGAGACTGCTCCAGCTGCTATGTGATAGTCCAGCTGCAAACTGAAGATCATATGCAAGTTTTGGAAATTAAACTGTACAATATAAAGCGCCTTGAGGCGACTGTTGTTGTGATTTGGTGCTATATAAATAAAATTGAATTGAAATTCAGAATATTCTTAACTTAGCTTTAAAACCAACCCAATCTAACTCTCCTCCACACTCAAAAACAAAGACAAACCAACTGACACATCTGAGTCCACACAAAGTAAACTGCACACTTTAGTTGTGAAGTGAAAACGCTGAAATCGCAGTAATAACACGCACGAGGGGAACGATAACGAAGACAAGATGCTCCTGATCGTTACTCTTGCTGTCCTGTGAACAGCATCGGCGTGGTGTTAATGGTTTGCTTTTGTTTTGGCGATCGCCCCGTGAATGAGAATATGACCAGGTAAACCCGCGACATTTTTAAATAGTTTGTCGTTCAACAGCAACAAGACTGACGGAGTGTGTTTGAGGAAACCTCACAAATGTCACAGATGAAATATTTGGTGTTTATTTGCTGGTTTGTCGGTAGCAGCTCCTTCAAAGTAAGTCTACCACACATCTGTTTGACCAACACCAGTTGATTTGGATCACCGGTCCAAACAATTTGAACGATTGTTGTGTTACCTTTTGTGTTGAGTTTGACTGATATTTGCTGGATAGCAAATGTTTTAAAGCTATGCAACCTTTATCTGCACATAGCAGTTAAACTGTTTAGATCAATCTTTATTGATAATATACATTATTTATTTATGAATTACTGTGTACACAAGAATAAGTTAATGTATTAAGATAAACTGGCTGAAGTTTTTGTATTATTCTTGTGATTTTTTTTATTGGCCCTGTTTATTTACAGGCCAGGTGACCCTTTAGGGGTTTAAAATGCCGAGCCAATGAACGGCTGGGAGCAGGAATCTTTCTTCACTGAAGCTTCCACTTCCACGGGTCTGGTAGGAAGTTGTCCAAGCCAACAAAACAAACAGACAAAAAATCCATCTATCAATCACCTGGATCACCTGTTGAGAAAGAAAAAAGAGAAAACAAGCAAACAAAAGAGAGCAATATAATAAACAACATCACCGCGATGATCTATGTGAATATAACTGTAAATATTGAATATTATTGTGCAGCACGTAAGATCGACAGAGTGACCGAGCCCCAGGCTGAGAGGCCAAAGGCACCCCACCCCCGAAGGAGCCCGAGCGAGCCCCAGGCTCCAGGCCCCGACAAGCAGTACCTGGACGCCCATCCCCGGACACAAAGAACCACCAATGCACCGATGTCTGAGGGCGTCTGCCACTGGCAGGGGGAGTGGTGGGGGGAGATAGGCCTCCATACCTTGGAGGGCCTGAGATGTCCCCAGAGAGGTGGCGTCTGATACCCGACCTGACATATGGACACAGACAAACAGGCACACACAGATACAAACATCCATTCCCACCCTCATGCTCTCATATGCACTTACTCAGCAGCAGGTAAGCGCATAGCCCCTCCTGATAGCCCTCAATGTCTACGTGGATTTAAAATTGAGAGGTGGGCAACGGCGCCAGGGGTGAGGTCGTACACCCTGATGGTCTTCTGGATGCCGTGTAGCGTGCCCACCCCCAAGGTCCTATATGTATGTGTTATGAGAGTGTGAGTAATGTGAATGTCTAAGTTGTGGGATAAAATTGAGGCACAGGCAGCCAAAAGGGGACAGAGGGGGGGAGATGCCTCCCCTGCACCCTGGTGACACACCTTTACCCCAAGGCCCTGCATGTGTGGGTGATTGTGGTGGAGCGGGAAGAGGGAGGCAGCTGGAGATGGGGAGGGAAGGATAGGAGGGGCAAGCAGCATCGCCCGGCCCCACAGAGCCCAGGACGGCCCACCCGATCCCACCACAGAGAAAACTTCACGCACCCTGTCATCCACTCATCCTCCAGACTACACAAGACATAGACACCCAGGCTGAGTTCTTCCTCCACCTCTCCTGTATCTCCCCCACCTGCAGAGTGAGTTCCTGGAGAGAGGAGACCTCCTGCAAGATGTAACAGCCTCCCCCACCAGTCTTCCATACAAACGTTAGACATGCAAACACTTAACACAGCAACACTGAAAGCATTTGAGTGTAAATTTCATTCAAATCAAACTTTATACACAATTACAATAATGGAAAAAAGACTAAATATTAAAACACTACAACCACCGAAGAAACAAATAAAACCAATCACAATCAACATCAAAATATGATCATAGAAAAATAGAAGAAGAAGAAGAAGACAGCTCCACGACCCTGAAAAGGAGATGTGGAAGCGAACGGATGGATGGAAAAATAGAAGAGACATATCATACAATTCATACACGTTCATGTGATATCTTTGGGTTCAAAAACACAATAACCTTGAATCCTTCTTTTAAATTACATTTAAATTTCAGCTGGCAGCAAAGAAATTAATCAGAAATTAACCACAATTAATCTGCAGCTTCATCAATGTGATGCTGAGTTTCTGACTGAGATTGAGTCTGAACATGTCTGACTCTGTGAAACAGTCAGAGTGTTTCTCTGACAGCAGGAGCCTCTTTACACTCAGCTTCACACAGACGAGCTGAGGAACGATCAAGCAAACTTCTTCTTCTGTCATTTTTAACAGCAGCTTGCATCCAAAGATGTTGCACTACTGCCATCTCCTGGCTTTTACTCCTACTTCTCCTCCAGATCCTCAGATCCTCTTGATGACATCAGTATTTCTCAAAAATGAAAAACCACTCCTTTCACCTCATCAGGACTTAACTGATTAACCACTTTTTCAAACGTAAGTTTCATTTCACCACCAGTTCCCACCCTCAACACTCTCCTTTGACTTCTATACTTCCTGCAACTAATAACCACACGTTCAACCGTCTCCATAGCATTACACCATTACATAACCCAGTCGGATGTTTCCCCATCATAAAAAGAGAACCATTCAGAAAGCAGTGACCTGTTTGTATTCTCCTGCTGCCTATTTAACCCACTACTCCTCTTAACTTCTATTGTGTTTTGTACCCCATGTCTCCCTTTTGTTCCATTATCCCATGCCATTCTCCAGAAGTTCTTACTTTGTGTCCAAACTATTCTTTTCCCTCAGATTTCAACAATGGTATCTGCACATCTATGTCTACTTTTTTAACAGCTGCTTTAGCCAACCTATCTGCTCTTTCATTACCCACAATACCTCGGTTGAGGGCGTCAGACCAGCACAGTCTCTTTCAGCACACATGGATATTTCATCAGTCTCATAGACGCTGAGAACAATTTGTATATGAGACTAAAGAAACAGTCCACACATAATTGAACAAAAGGCCTCTAAAGTTCTGTGGTTGCCACATTTCCACATGACTGTTTAATTACAGCAAAAACCATCATTATAATTATCTTGATTGATATTGTAATCTCAGTTTTCAACACAATTGTTCATTAACTTAAACAATGTTACAAGATAAATATACATTCTTAGTGCTTATTTTCTGATTAGATTGTTTTATGTATTTTAATAAGAGAGGCCTTTATAAACCAATCGCAGTGTGTGTCTGGCAGGAAGTGAAGCAGGAAGTCTGAATATAGCTTGTGAGCTTGTGAGAGACGTTTCAAAATGAAAACAGAGGAATTAGAGAATGAAAGTGCAAAGTAATAGTAATGAAAATGATATTAAATAAATGTCTTAGTGTGTTAATACAGGTGCCCATGGACTTGCTCAACCTCCTGGAAGAATACAGCAGAAAAATGATAGATTAACAGAATTGGGAGGAAAACAGGCTTTGATTTAAAATGTCACAGCTTCACCTCTCATCCTGTCCTTATCCTGAGAAGAAGCTTAAAGGACAGTTAATCTCTTGATGAAGACAGAAGACAGACAGAACAACACCGAGGACTTGAAGAATTAACTGCAGGCAAAAAGACAGTGCACCTGACCTAAAACACTGAAGGGTCCAGCAGCATGTATGTTGATGGAAACATGCGCTCTGAATTACAAGCTGGAAAGTGTACCAGTGACATGACTGTGTGAAACCACTGGATGGGACTGTCTGAGTTCATATTTGCCATGCTGGGAGTTAAGCGCCAAGAAAAGACTGAAAAGAGGAAGAGAGAAGAAGAAACAGCTGATTTGGGCCTGTGTTTGATTTGGGAGGCCACACAGGAAGTTGAGAGAAGAGGGGACGAGGACCGGTGAGAGGCGAAGGCTGGACATGTTAAAGTGACAGCATAGGAAAGTTGGGTTGAACATTGAGGCTGAATTTGTGGGTTTAGAAACATCCAGAGCATCACAACAGAAAGGTAAATAAAAAAAGAAAAGAGAGAGAGATAAAGAAATAAATGAACTAATAATACATAAATGAATAGAAAAATATAAAACACACATGTAGAAATTGTCACATGTGAAATTGTTTTTGGAGAGAATCAGAAGTGAGACAGTTTGAATCCACAGTTCAGCGCAAAGATGCAGGAATTAAATCTGATTATAAAAACACATCGAGGCAACGAAGACCAGCTTACACTCAATATTAATATGAATACACAACATACACGCAATGAAGACATGCTTACACTCATGAATGTGAATACATGACATAAATGCTAAATGGTGTAGATTTAACACACTTAAAGGCTGAAGCTGAGGAATAACTCAGGAAGCTGCAGGACAATAGAGCGACTTTTGTGACAAGGAAAAAGAGACTGGGAGGACCAACCAGGGATTAGAAGCTTAAAGCAGGTTTAAAATAGTGAATTAGAAGTGGTTTCCAGCTGACTGAGCAAAAGAAGTGACGACTGTAGAAATAAAAATAAAAGAATAATAATTGAATTATGCAGCAATGTTTTGAATATGCATTTCTGTTGTCAGGGCAACTTCTCGAGATGTGACTCAATATGCAAATTAGTTGAATGAGTGGGGACAGAAAAAAAAGAAAAACTCAAGTTTCCTGTCTGAGACATGAGTGAAGTTTGCATTGAGAGAAATATATCTGTGACTGTGTGAGAAGAACTGTTTGGTCAAATATATGATAGCAGCCGCAGGACAATTAAATAAAGTCTGTGACTAAGTGCAGTCGTGCAGATCTGGAGAAGAAGTTTATAATTTAGTGATGACACATTGTTATAAAGTGTTTAGAAAGGGCTTAATGGGAATATTACTGTTGGGCAAACTGTGCGGCTTTAACAAGATTTTCTGTGTATTTAGCAGGTGAAACTCTGTCAGCTGACTTCAGACTGTCAGGAAGCTGAAGAACCTGAGGCCAACCACTGAAACATGATGTGGGCAAAATGAACAGAGGGAGGGATTTTAAAGGTGAACATTTAGGACTTACTGCAAATGTTACTATGTCAAAGTTACTGTGACTCAAACAGAGGAAATTCTGATTTTTTTATTTCCACACCCAGCATGTTTTGGGTGTTATATGCTATTAAATACTTTTAAATAAATTAAAAAGTATTTAATAGCATATAACACCCAAAATATGCTTCGGTTCACATTTAACTCCAGAAAATCATCAATCAAAACATGGATATTACCTGACCACAGATTCGTGGTGACGTCACTGCTCTTTTAACTGTTCGGTGTCTTTGTTTGTTTGCTGGTTGTAGAAATGGTTTATATGAGCTTTGAGCTGAGAGTCAGAGGTTTCTGTGGACACTGCTCATGTCGGCACTTATATTTCTGACCTTTTCTTATAACCGATTAAACATGATCTCCTCCCTTTTGCCCCCATTTTTGGTGGTGTAGGTACAAATGATCAGGCATGACATTCTCATAATAAATAAGATACTGCAAATAATTATTTCTGCATTTGTGCGATTGAAGTGAATTGAAAATGTGTATGAAATGACACTGTTTTAAAGATTTGGCCTAAATAATTTTGGAGTGAATGAGTCTAAACATGATGACCTAACTAGTGATATCCTGACACACACACACACACACACACACACACACACACACACACACACACACACACACACACACAGCAGTTTCAGCTGAAACTATGTTTCAAACCATGTTCCGGGTTTTTAGTTCACCATTTATGAGGCTTCAAGAAGAAAATAAAAGACAGATCTGAATGTTTGAAAATGTTTTGGAAAGATTCTGTAAAGATGAGATGAAAAATACTCAAAGGATAAATTTAATTGGTTTATTATTTAGATAAGTTGAAAAAAGTTAAACAAGCAAGTAAATGAAGAAACAAGGTAAAATGAAGTAATAATGAAAAAAGTTAAACAAGTAAATGAAGAAACAAGGCAGAGGAGAGAAAAGCCCAACAATCCCCTCTGAGCAAGCAGTTGGCGACAGTGGGGAGGAAAAACTGCCTTTAAACGGGCAGGAACCTCCGGCAGAACCAGGCTCAGGAGGGGACAGTCAACGGCCGGGACTGGTTGGGGGGGTGAACAGAGGTGGAGCAAGACGAGGCTACATCAGGTGAGGAAGCAGTAGCGTCTCTCCTCCGGAACAAGTGGAACCATTTTTTCTTTTTTTTCATGCACTTTTCCACGAGCGCTTTTTTCTCCAGGATGAGATTTCTCAGCTCATCGATGGTTTCTGCGTTTTGTTCTTCAAGTTTCTCACATCTTTGTTCCACCTCTTCCAATGTTGCTTGTTGTTCTTCAAGCTTGTCTTTGAGTTGTTTTGATGTTGCCTCCTGTATCAGCTTGTCCTTGTGCATGTCTACATTTCTCTGTTGGACCTCTTTGTGCTTGTCTTCTAACTGCTCGTTTCTTTTCTGGATTTCTTGGAGCGTGAGCTGCAGGTCTTCATGTATTTTGTCTTCTTGTTGTTTTTGCGCCTGCATTTGAGTGTTTTCACGCTTCAAGTTATTGAATTCCACCAAAATCCCCTTAACGAGCTCGGAGTTGTTTCTCGCTATCTGATCGATCCTTCTCTGCATCTGTGAGCAGCGTTTCTCCAGTTTGTCCTTTTCTTCTTCCACTTTAGTTGCTTTGTCCTCCAGCTGATTACAAAACTCTTGCAGTTTTAGATTTTTAGACTCAAAGTCCTGGACGATACGTTTTCCTTCTTTCAGTCTTTCCTGCTGTTGATCTTTCTGTTGAAGAAGGTCTTTATTTTGGCGCAGTGTTTCATCCAGGCTTTCTTTCAGCATGCGGTATTTTTCCTGCATGCTCTTCAGTTCGTGCTGCATGTCTCGTTGCTTTTTGTCCTGCTCTTCCTTCTGTTGGAGGAATTCTTTCTTTTCTTCCACAGCTTCATGGAGCTGTCTTTGGAGGAGCCGATTTTTTCGGTCCATGTATTGGAGATCCCGTTGTATCTTATCAGTCATCGTTTTCTTGTCTTGGAGCTGGTTGGTCATTTCTTTTAGTTCTGCACTCTTTTGCCTGTTTTCTTTAATGAAGTGCACAATCTGCTCTCGGGTCTGAGCAAACTTGATTCCCCAGCCCTCATTAATAATTTTTATGTCCGGCTGGCGCTGTTGTCTTTCTTCCAGCTCTTTATTTTGGGCTTCCATTCGTCTACATTTGTCCTCCAGTTGAAGTTTCTCTTCTTCAATTTGTTGCATTTTTTTCTGGAGAAGGTAGTTTTCCTTCCTACTCTCCTCTAACGCCCTTTGGAAGGATGAGGAGCCATTTGGGGAAATTGGCCGGCCACGCCAGGAAGGAGAGGCGGAGTAATCTTTTTGAATTGGTTGTTTTTTCCTTGGAAACATGTTGGAGTTTCTATACGATGACTTTGAAGAGCTTGTGGTGAACGTTTTGTAGGCTGCAAACACAGATGCTGCTGAAACGAACTAAAACTTGCTGTTTCTCACCCCTACTTAAGGAAAAACATCAAAGGACTTAAGATTCTTAAGATCTATGACATCATCACTCCCTAAGCCAATGAGATTGTCACAAGACATTTTGGAATGGGGTATTTTTTTTTAAACTGTTTTCAAACTTAACTTAAAATTTCAGTGTTTCCTGGTTGTGGACTATTGGTTAGTCCAGCCGATTAAGAAATTAATTGTCACAAACATCCCTAATATTATATAACAGACGACAGAAAACACGAGTTTTTTTTCTACTCAATAGAGGTATAATAAAAGTTTTTTTAATTATCCTACTTTTTATAAAAGAGAACATTTATTAAAGATTATGTATTTAATTAAAAAACTCTGTTCATCTAAAGCAGGGGTCAGCAACCTTTAAGACCCAAAGAGCCAAAGAGCCATAATTGGCCTATCTGGGGTTGAAAGGCTCGATAAATGCACGGCGTTTCGCCGGGTACACCGGCTTCCGCGAGTGTGACGCTTATTTTGAGCGATGAAAAAATAAGAAAATATAATTTTATTTGTATATTGCAAAATCACAATAATCTTCCAATTTAGAACTACAAGTTAAAAAAAAGAACTAACATAAATAAAATACACTTCAGCTAATTTATTTTCACAAACCACGCGGAGCCGCACTATAAGGACTAAAGAGCCGCAGGTTGCCGACCCCTGATCTAAAGGGTTTAACAAAAAGGGGGAGCTTCCTGCTGGAAATTGAAATGTCCCCATGTCCCCACTGGGCGATCGTGGCTCAAGAGTTAGGAGTTCGCCTTGTAATCGAGCCCCGGCTTGGACAGTCTCGGTCGTTGTGTCCTTGGGCAAGACACTTCACCCGGCAAGACACTTCACCCGTTGCCTACTGGTGGTGGTCAGAGGGCCTGGTGGCGCCCCAGGGTGGCTGTAGCTACATCACCAGTGCGTGAATGTGTGCGTGAATGGGTGGATGACTGAACGTGGGTGCTTAACTAGTTAAAAAAACAAACAAACATCTGTCTCTTATTTTTTATGTCACACAGGAAAGAAGCTTCAATGTCTGATGAGAAGACATTAATTTGTTGGTGTTTGTGGTGTTTGGTGCAGTTTTCTTGTTCTCTGGCTTGTTGTTTATTTACAGTGGAGATGAAGATCTCTAACAAGTTGATTTGTTCACATTTGCACATCTTAATTTTTAAGAGGAATGTGTTTTTTGAGTTTGTACACTATATGCATGTAAGGCAACCGTTTCCTTTTTCTGTATTTTTGTGTGCTGCTCTTTTAACAAAAGGGGAACAAAAGACATTTAAATCGACCTCAGATGATTTGTTTAAATTTTTACAAGGTCTTACTGAGGTGATGCAAAGTGAAACATGCTTCTTTTTTGGTAATGTGCTGGAAAAGCTTGAAAATTGACCTTGAATGTGCTTAAAAAGTGCTTGAATTTGACCCTAAAAATGTGTATGAACCCTGCATATATTGCAGTATTTACATTTTATAGTAGGAATTTCATGGCAACAGCTAATCTTTATTTTGTTTACTGGGAAATGAAATGCTGCCAATTCACAAAGCTGTGCTTCAGCTGCACTTCCTGTTGTAGACTTGTGATGCACACAGGCTCTGTTCCAGCACTCAGCATGTTCTTCCTTATTTGCTCCACCAGGGGGAGCTCCTAAACTATGACATCCTGATAGGAGTGAACCAGGGAGAGGGGCTGAAGTTTGTGGACGACAGTGAGGACAACGACGGCATCTCAGCTGCGGCGTTCGACTACACCATCTCCAGCTTTGTTGACAACCTCTACGGCTACCCAGAGGGTGAGGACGCCACCTCTGTACACTGCCACTTTTTCAGTTATTCCATTTTACAGCCTCCTCTCACTTAACTGCATTTTGCAGCATCATCAGGTTTTGTCTCATTAGGAGCCGCGTTTGTTGATTTGTTCGTTTTTTTCTGTTTGCTGTATTCATTAAAATAAACGGATAATCGTCAAAATGACAAATGTGGACAATTATCAAAGCTCACATTACAATTCTGACAGCTTGAGTTCACATGAATTTTCAAAAGAATATCAAAACCTGTGAAAGTGCTTTAAGCGTTTAAAACATGCGAGTAAAGAATGGAATCAGTAACATGTGAGCCCAGTGAAGTGCATCAAACAAGATAAGCGTGCTAAAGAGAGCCACTCATCCACATCACGGCGTGTCTGCGCCTTAACCTTTGAGGCTCTGTGGGCAGTAATGCTATCATCCCCCAGGTAGTGGGCTCCCAATCTCAGTGTCGGTGTTTCTGACAGATCGGCCTGCGAACCCCTCACAGCCGGACCACAGTCACAGTACAGACATGTTTGGATAATGCAGTCATGCTTCCTCTCTGCTGCCTGTCACTCCTTCTGTTATCTGAAAGACTTTTTTTCCTCTCTAGATTTCTCACTCGCTTCCTGGCTCTTGGTTCATCTCACCAACATTTGCTTTGGTTTCATATCTGTTGATCAGACCGATCTCTTAAAAAATGTCTTGCACTGCTGTTACTTTACTCTTAGCAGTTTTTCCACTTTTATCTTTCTTCCCCCTCCTTTTGTCCCCTCCTGTGCTTCTTCACCAGGCAAAGACATCCTGAGGGAGACCATTAAGTTCATGTACACAGACTGGGCGGACAGGGACAACGGCGACATGCGGCGGAAGACTCTGTTGGCCCTGTTTACGGACCACCAGTGGGTGGCACCAGCTGTGGCCACTGCCAAACTCCATGCTGAGTTTCAGTCCCCAGTTTACTTTTACACGTTCTACCACCACTGCCAAACCGAGACGCGGCCCGAGTGCCGACGCCGCGCACGGAGACGAGATACCTTACGTGTTCGGCGTACCGATGATCGGTGCCACGGACCTGCTCCCGAGCAACTTCTCCAAGAATGATGTGATGCTGAGCGCTGTGGTCATGACTTACTGGACTAACTTCGCAAAGACTGGGTAGGCCTCATGTCACAGTAGTGTAAACTGTACACGTTACTGTATGTTCTCTGACAGCCTTCTAGTCATCTTGAATACTTGAATCTGGGTTGCTAGTTTAATTCCCGTGTGGCTTTGAAGAATTGAACATACTGGTTCACCAAAAGCATCCAGATCCCAGAGCAGCCGGTTGGTCTTAGATAGTTTAAAGGTTGCACAGAGAATGGGCCTCCTGTCTGTATTCAGTGTATTGATGCCACATGTTACTTATAATGGAGACTGAATATAACTTTGAACTGAAACGTTTAACCTTTATGCTCCACCAGGGACCCCAACCTGCCCGTCCCTCAGGACACCGAGTTCATTCATACCAAGCCCAACCGCTTCGAGGAGGTCATCTGGACCAAGTTCAACTGGAAGGACAAGCAGTACCTTCACATCGGTTTGAAACCTCGTGTCAGAGACAACTACAGAGCTAACAAAGTGGCCTTTTGGCTGGAATTAGTCCCTCATCTTCACAGCCTGCACGACGTGCTCTTTCCCACCACTACGCGCTCCCCCGCAGGCCGTGACCCCGGCACCATGAGGCCCAGAAACAACGTTCCTCGAACCACTCGTCATCCTTACCCTACCTTCCCATCAGATCCTGAGCCCGAGGGCTCAGAGCGCCCGCCCCAGGACCTCTTTCCCGGAGACACCCGCGACTACTCCACCGAACTGAGCGTGACAGTTGCAGTTGGAGCGTCGCTCTTCTTCCTCAACATCCTGGCCTTCGCCGCCCTTTACTACAAGCGTGACAAGCAGCACGAGATGCGCCGGCACCGGCTGTCCCCTCAGCGGGGCGGCCCCGCCAACGACCTGGCTCACAGCCAGGAGGAGGAGATCATGTCCCTGCAGATGAAGGACTGGGAGCACGACGCTCACCACGACATGGAGCCCCTGCGACCCCACGACATCCTGCGGCCCGCCTGCCCTCCCGACTACACCCTGGCGCTGCGCCGCGCCCCCGACAACGTGCCGCTGATGAAGCCAAACACCATCACCATGATCCCCAGCACCATCACCAGCATGCAGCCTCTTCACGCCTTCAACACATTCCCCTCCACCGGCCACAACAACACCCTGCCCCACCCCCACTCCACCACCAGGGTATAGTAGGGACAGGCCCGACACAGCGCCACCTAGGGACCAGGAACACTGGCTCTGCTACCGCTCTGGAAGGGAGGCCTCTAGACGTGGGCCTTCGTTCTGTCCTCTTATTCTCTTCTTTCTCCAAAAGCAACTACACCTGCTGCGTCATGTGCTGTGAAACTTGGCAGCTCCCTCCACTGGTGGCATGTGGAGGTGCAACTGAAGTGTCCAGCAGCAGATGAGCAGTTTGGGGTGGGTGACTCAGATCTTTCAAAGATACTGTTTTCAAAGACGGTCTGCTGTTTCCAGGCTCAAGACCTCCAACATTTGTCAAAGGGACGAATGCTCTCTCGCTCCTCGCTGTTTTCTCTTTTTTACGTTGGCGTCATCTCTTTTTCCATCTCCTGTGTGTTATGTGCACATTATGCTTCTCTTTTCTACATCCGTGTTTTATTACTGCTCTCTTCCTCTCATTTGACACGCCTCCCTCCTGCTCTTCTCTAAAAATTCCCGATCTGCTGAGCAGTTTGGAGGCGGGAGGCGTACACTAAACATATAACCATGAAAACACTGATATCTTTCATTCGACCAGCATTTTTAGGTGCCAAGTAAGTACTGCTGTGTTTCATTTCTCATCGAGGGAGAAGAAAAACCAAAGAAAAATAGAGTTTCGCTATTTACCGTCAACTAACAGAGTTCTGTCATGTTCTCATGACAAAGTGCCAAACTGGCCTCAGTCGTGATTTTCTTTCTTCCATCTTCTCTCTTTTTGTTGTTTTGTTTGAAGCATTTGTTAAATTGTTGTTTTTTATTGTGTGGAAAGAATTTTTCTGAAAATATAGATATAGAGAAATGATATTATATATAGTTCTATATAAAATGTGTACAAAGGAGAAAGTATATAAAAGGGTTTTCTCAGTGGGGGATCTATGCATGAATTATTTTTAAAGACGCGGGGAAAAGGACACTGTACCTGTCGATGCACGTTTCCCAAAATCTAAACGAGTCATATCTGATGTGCTGCTGTTTGAGCCCACGTGGTAGCGTACGTCCAGTATGGGAGAACTTAGTCACCGGTGCTGTCTTTGCTTGTGCTCTAGCTTTAGCCTGTTTGATTGTTTGTTTTCTATTTTATTACTGCCTAAAAGGGGAGGTGGGGGAAACACATGCCTGACTTCTCCTGTCAGAGGTTTTGTAAGCTCAGTGGAAGGGAAACGTGCACAATGTAAATCATAAAACAACTGAGTGGGGCTGTGCTGCAGGTGGATCAGTGCTGTGGACAGTAGCTGTGGAAAAGAGACTGGACAAAGACTCTCAGCCTTAAATACAGGACAGAGGATGATCCGATCATCTTTCAGCTAACAGTGTCGAGCAGAAGGACGGCCGGCTGATGCGTCTGTACGAACCCTTTTGTACTCACTCCTGTGTATAAGGAGGTGGCGAGGGGTTGTGTAGTTAACCTCAGTGATAGGTTTGTAGCATAAACCTATTCGTTGGAACGTTAAGGACAATTTAATTACATAGCAAAGCAAGACACGAGTAGGCAAAGTTCTTCATGTTTCCCGTGCACGGGAGAGAACCGGACAAACGCCGTTCCTTCGCTTGACCCCAGTTGCTCTCGTCCGCTCCCCCGTAACACTGCTCTTTTATTGAGGTTACATGAATATACATATGACGTTCATTAACATATGACGTCTACATACAAACATACATACATTCTGTCAGTTAGGTTTGGCTTGTTTTCTTATTTCAATAGAGGGAGTTTTACTAAACATGGACATGTCGAGGAGCGGCTCATTATTTCTGTAACAGTGCACTTAGAGAAAACTGTCAGGTGTCGCCCCCTTTGGTGATGATGTTTTGTGCTCTGATGAGCTAATAATCAGCTCTCTTTTCCTCCTTCTTTGTTCTAAGCAGGCCTGCAAGATTGAATTAACAGCGCTGTAAAACATTGTTGTGAGAGCAAATATAAGGTGAGCTTTTCCAGATTACAATGGGCTGAGGAAAAGGTCACCTGTGGGAACCTGCCAGTTCCTGTCTAAAGGATTGCAGCGAGTCAATCCAGTCCAAGATCATAAAGAACTCTTTTTCTAAAAACAAAAGAAAGAACAAATAAATGAGCTCATATTGATGAGGGTGGAGACTCTGATGCTTTGTGCGTGAGGCTCCACTATCAGCAAGATCTAGTGTGAATGTGTGTGCATGATGTGTGTGACTGGACTGTGACTGGACTGACCATGTGGACTAAAGTGTTGACTGACTTGACACTGAGACAAAGACTGGACCAACGTTAGGATGAGTAGATGCTGACAAACAATTCACGACGCCGGTAAGAAAAGGGTGGATGCTTTGCTTTGCTTTTAACCTCATGCTTCATCCCGAGCACTTAGGTCTTCAGGTCAGAGGCTACTGGTGGTCCCACGTACTAGATTTAAAACACGTGGGGATCGGGCTTTTCAGGCACTGGCACCTAGGCTGTGGAACTCTCTGCCGTTGTCTTTACGCTGTCTAGACTCTACTGACTCCTTTAAAAAGCAGCTGAAGACATTTTTATACAAACGGGCTTTTAACTAATTTAATTAATTTTAACTTGTATGTCTGATCTTACTGTAAAGCACTTTGTGATTTTTATCTGTGAAATGTGCTATATAAATAAATTTTACTTACTTACTACTTACTTTTGGCAGGAGCAGGAGCACAAGAGAGAGAGGGAGACCGAAAGGTATCGATTTGTCACATGGCATCGATTTGTCACATAGCATCGGTTTGTCACATGGCATCGGTTTGTCACATGGCATCGGTTTGTCACATGGCATCGATTTGTCACATGGCATCGGTATGTTAGGTTTTGGGATGAGAACGTGTTGGATGGTTATCTGTCTTGGTCTGGTGGAGGTCTCTTCCCATAAGAAGACTGATGACTTTTTCATTAACACTGAAGTGTTTCTTTCTTCTCTCTCCCCTCAGATGACTTCACACTATAACCAAGGACACCTCATAGGGGATCATCTGATTGTGGCTTCTCTAATAATCTTTCTAATAGTAATATTGTTCACTGTTATGTTACAGAGTGAAGTGAGATTAGTGCTGTAAAACTTCCACAACACTGAACAGATGCCACCACAGATATGTTGAAATCTCAGTCAAAACTAGCAAAAACAAATGAAATCCATGAATCAGAAATGCTGATTGTTGAACAGATAATTCAGTCTGTGCATGAGGAGGATCCACTTTAGACTAAACTACATACAGAAACACAGGAACCAGGGCACAGTGTAAATCCAGGAGCTCTGTGTGCAACAGCTGACCTGTATGAACACAAAACACTGATTGAAGTCCACGTTGATGCTTTCTGTCTGTTTAACTTTTACATTTGAAGTAACACATTTTACTTCAAACACACAGATCAGGTAGAAAACTGTGGATTAGAAAACAAATTCATCAAGAAGGTCCTGAAGCAAGAAGTTCATCATTGCATAGAGTAAGAAAAAGGACATGAATCATCCCACGGGTCTGTGCAGTCGTTATGTTATCATCACCTAAATCATGTCTGCATACTGTGTGTGTGTGTGTGTGTGTGTGTGTGTGTGTGTGTGTGTGTGTGTGTGTGTGTGTGTGTGTGTTGCTTTTTTAAATCTTCTACTTAGAGTTCAAACTTGGATAGTGATAAAAACATTGCACTGCTTCATTTAATATCTAATTGAACACATCTGTGTTTGAATTTGAATCTTAAATGTTTTGATTTCAAAGATGTGGTTCTGATATGAAGGAACAGGAAGTAAATTGTTGCCATGGATACAGTGAGACAGACGCCTCAGACCCTTATTTTTATTTCTTTGACTTTTTATTTTATTGATTCATTTCTTTATTTTTACATTTTAAAAAGTGTATTTGTCTGAATGAACTAATCCCCATTTCCCATGCTTTGTATCACTGGTCATACTGGGAACAGCCATAGAAAATGTTTGTAAAGAAGAAATCTTAAACATGAGCAGATTCTCAGGCGATTTCTGTTTCCTAACCATTGTTTCAGTAACACGTCCCATCACTACATGTGTGTTAAAGATTTCTTTGGGATCAAAATCATCCACTGACAGTTATCAGTACAAACAGGATGCAAAAATCCAAAGTTCAGACTTCAGAGTTACTAAAACAGAGATCTGAGGAAAACTGGTTCTTCACACGACTTTTCATGTGTGAACAGTAGAGGTGGTTTCATTTTCACATGTAGGTGTTGCAGTGAGGATTGCAGGGAGACATTTGCTGAATAGCTGCAGCTCTGCTGCTGTAGACTGCCTCTGAATGTGTGTGTGGTGATAAAGTCACTTTAATTAAATGTCACCTGTCAGGGAAAACTTTGTGTTGACTGAAGAAAGTTCACTTCTCTTTCATTGCAGCTCCACTCTTATTTTTGATGCACTCATTTGTTTCATAAATGATTTCAATGATTTTGCCACAGCTCTGCATTGTCAGGTCGGAGCATGTGTGCTTTTGATGAAATGCTGATATGATGACGCTTGATTGGGGAAAGATTTCCACAGGTGGTGTTGTTGGTCTCCTTCTTCCAGTTTTCTTGTTGCTGCCTCTCTCCTCGCCTCAGTTGCTGCAGCTGTATCATGTATGTTGTTATGTTACATACAAAGAGGAATTTGTGACATTAAAGAGTAAAGATTCTTATTCTTAAATGAAGATGAATACAGGTTTTGTGAAATAACTACTGAGTTCTGGTGCCGTCTCTGGATGCCTCGACGAATAAAAGAACCGGGGTAAAACTGATTTCGTAACAATTTATACCTATATTTCTGTATTTCTCTATTTATCTGAATATTTATCTATCATAACTGTTTCTACACTCACTTTATATGAGTGCTTGTTGTTTCTTGTATATTTGCTGCTATGATAACTCAGTTTCCCTCCTGGATTAATAAAGTTTCTCTGATTCTGAAATACAGTGAGCCATTATATTTGTAGTTTCTAACTAACAATATAAAGGCTCAGCAACCGATAGTGCCACAGCACGTCCCACTGGCAGCTGAAGGAACTTTTATACAAAGGACTTTGTAATTGAAGCTTTATTTATACAGGTCGGCTCATTGAGACTCAATGTCTCATTTACAAGAGAGACCTGTTCCAGACAAACATATTAAAATTACAACAATAAAAGAAAAGTTTGTGTAATGTACTCAGTCACATTAAAAACGAGAACAAGTTCCCAGAGATGGTTTCACAAAAACATGTGTACGTCTTTTGAAGTCTGCAAGTGAAATCAACGGAGAGCCTTAAATCCTTCGGTTATGTTTTCCATGAAGACGGAGCAGAAAAGGAGAACGCCTTCTTCCCAAGCTCTGCATGAACTGATGGAACAGTGAATGTAATGATGTCCTGAGACTGCAGGCTGTGACTAAACTGTTTGCCTAACATGTACTCTGATGAATAGGAGGCAGTAACCCAGAAACAGATTTATAGATAAAATGATACTAATGGACCATCCTGTGTAAGACCAATGAGGACCAGTTAACCAGAGAACACAGAGTACAGTGGTGTGTTAAAGGTTTACAGACAGTTATAAATCTTAATGCCCCATGATGGACAAAATCCAACAGATGAAGAGAGCGAGCAGAGTCATTCATATAAATCATGTCACTGTAATCCAGGGCAGGTAAAAAAAAAGGTGGCAGCAACAAGCTTTTTCCTTCGAAACATGATCTGTTCCTGGAAGAGAAGCCCAACTTCAGCCTCAGTGTCTTTATTAGATGGTCAATGTGTGGCTTATAGGAACGACTGTCATCAAGCACAATACCGAGGTCTGTGTACGAGGCCACAGTTTCAATAGAAATACTTTGAGCAGATACAGGAGAAGGAAATAAAGCCGGACCCTCTTTCTGTTTGTGAACAACATGACTTTGTTCTTTTCTACATTTAAAGCCAGTCTGAGCCAGCTGAGACTGAATACTATCAACAGCTGCTGTAATGGTTTGAAAACTATGTTGATGGTATAAAATGAACAGATGCATCTAGATTTTGTGCCACACCGTTGACATAAGTAGCCCAGGACAGAACCCTGTGCACTCGTTTAGTGACATTTAAAAAGCTGGAAGAGAGACCATTGAGCTGAACGCACTGCTGATGTCCAAAAGAACATTAGAGAAGCAGCCAGCTGCTCGGTCTGAAAGGCCTATTTCCAGTAATCTATGACATAAAATGCTGTGGTCAGCAGCTCAGCTCATAAACCAAGGGACTGGGAGCAGCTGCTGCTGAGTGTTGCTGGAGTTCCTGTGCTGTTAGATCCTCATCCTCTCCACGCAGCTTGGAAGTAGGTGAAGTTGTGCCAGAAGAGTTTTTGTTGTGGTCAACAGTGTCAAAGACTTTGATAGATCAATAAAAAGAGCTGCACAGTAGTTCTTTGCATCCAGCGCTTCATAGACGTCTTTGAGAACTTTTATCGAAGCAGTTCCAGTACTGTGCAGTTTCCTAAAACCAGACTGGAAGGGAGATAAAATCCTATTTTCATCCAGATAACTTTGAAGTTGATTATTTACCAGCCTTTGAAGAACCTTAGATAAGACACAGAGTTTGGAAATTGGCCTGTAATTACTAACTGTTGAAGAATCACCAGCTTTCAGTGGGGGAGTACAGAGGCACACTTCCACATCTGTGGTAAAGCCTCCTGTTGTAGAGAAAGATTAAAAATATAAGACACTGGCTCAGCTATGATATTTGCAGCCAAGTGCAAGAAGGAAGGAGAACGATTGTGAGGACGAGTTTCTGGTGTTGGGGCTATTCAAAGCCTTACAAACCTCTTCTACTGTGACAGGTGTGAAGGAAAAGGTATCAGTAACCAGGAACTACGAGCAGAGTTGTGTGCAAGAGGTTTACCATCAGATACTGTGCTGAACAAAGAACAAGAAGCAACAAAGTGTTTGTTAAAGCAAAGTTTCAGTTTTGTGTGACACAGGAGTGGAGTCGATATTTAAGTGAGGAGGAAGCTCTGAGGAGTCACAGCTGGCAGAGACACTTTATAGTTTGCCAAAACCTCCTACGGTGTTAGGTGTGGCTAGTGATGGCCCGCTTGAAGCTGACGCTCCGGAGCGTGTGTCGAAAAAAACAACACACTGGTTCAGAAGCACTGTGTCGAGGCTTGCTTCGTTTGGCAAAAGTCACGTGACCAGTGACGTCCGAAGCTTCATTACGCACGTAACTGCTTCGGTACCTGATTCAAACGGATATAAGGAAGTGAATCATCCACGGGATTCGTGGAGTGTGTTGATGGTGACAGATAGCGAAGAGGTGATCATTCCACTGACAGATATGGAGCCAGCGAGGAAGAGAGGACGTTCTGGCGTGTGGAAATATTTTGAGTTGATTTTGCTCAATTCATTTTATCTGCCGAAGTGAAAAACTTGAAATGTCCAAAATCATGTTTTCATAATGTAAATATCATTACAGCATATGACTTTAGGAACACTTCCATGTGAATTAAAGCTAATGAAGACTACAAAAATGTATTTGACACTATACGTACATGACATTGCTACACAGTTCAGAAAATCATTTTGTTTATTGTTTTTAGGTGATAGTCTGCAGGACCCAGGAATACCTGCATATCTACCAACTTGCAGTGTAGTTCCTGCACTCCACAGCCTCTTCTGTTCCATGCAAGTGGATTTTCTCCAGGGCAGGAGAAACTATTTCTAAGAAAAGAAACAGACTCAGCCAGCGCACAGTAACACTAATCCTCTTTTTAAATGTAAATAACAAAAGGGCTACCTTACATAGATCATGTTTTTACTTTGCAAGTTCTTGATTAGGGGTGGGTTTTGATTATCGCTTTTCTGATTACAATCCATGCTGAATTGAATAAAGTGATATTGATTCATTAAAATCCCGTGTCGATTTGTAAATTAACGTTATTATGCCTGAAACGCCAGCATCTCAGGTCAAACCTCACAACATGTCGTCAAACACCAAACAGCTAAAACAGTAACTGGGAGCAGGTTTACGGATTCTGCATACAAACGTAAACACAGAGCGCGGACCCGACGCGTCAGAATCAGATTTTGATGTGTCGTCGGGTCCGCGCTGTGTTTGCCTCTTTTTTTTTTCGCTGGCTTCTGCAGCTGCAGGTTTCATAACTCTCTGTTTACATCTCTAATTAAGTCTCACATGTGTCAGCTTTCTTTTAATAGATACAAAATTATGGATATAATACTGTTAAATGATCAGAATTGTAATATTTCTGACTGAGGCAAAACTTTCCAGATTCCAATCAAATTGAATCGGATCCTGTATCGAATCAAAATGATTCTACAAATCAGTGACGATGCAGCCGTACTCAGCTTCCTAAGCATTTTCCCTTTCCAGTTCACAATCAATCCCACCCCTAGGTCAAAAATATGTATAGGACAATTGGCCTAATCTAATATTTTGTATGAACCTGTCCAGCTGTCCAGTGATTAAATGACAAGTAGATGGAGGCAGGACTTCACAGCAGGGGCATACTGCATAATGTGCTGTGCATTCTCATATGTATATTATATATATTGCTCACTTATTGTATTTACCAACATCAAGGAGTTATGAGCAAAGAAAGGCCACACCATAGTGCATGTTTAAATAGGGAAAGTTTATTGATCAAAATGTATTACGCAAATACGCATTACATTTTTTTCAGCCCCCCCAATCGAGAAAACAAAATCAATTACATGTTCAAAGCAACGGAACGGTGGCCCAATATCAGAGAGAACTCCACTCTTGAGTGAGCAGTGATGATTGAGCAGTCCGTTTTATTTTGCAGATTCAAGCTGCTCTTCAAAATTTTCACCACCAGATGTCACCGGAGAGGACTGTGTTGAAAAGCTTCGAGTAATGAACCGTTTTTCAATACAAGCTTCAGTGCTTCGGAAAGCTTCATTTGGCCATCACTAGGTGTGGCTGTGTGCAGGCAGACGTGAACTCAAAAAAGGCTTTAATTTAATACTCAAAATATAACATAACTGGAAAAACTCAAAAAAACTTAAACTGGAGGAATGACAGAACACACAGCTAGGAAAACGGTAGATCGCGACACGGACACAGAGAAACACAGGGCTTAAATACACAGAGGGAGCAATCAGGAAATGAGTAACAGGAGGGAAACACAGCTGGGGCAAATCAGAACTGACGAGACCAAAGAAGCGTAACCTGAACACACTGAGAAAAGACAGAGACCTTCAAAGTAAAACAGGAAACACATAACACAGACTGAACAAAGACACAGACTCACATGCAGGCACTACAAAGGGAACAGAGACGTGGGACCAGGGCAGACACAAACACTGACTGAACACGGGGATATAGGAACTTAGGATACACATAGACGTGAACTAGACAAGGGGATGCAGGTGATAGGGGAGACAGAGCAACTAAAGAAGACAGAGACATAAACCATAAGACAGAACTCAAAGAAACCAAAAACTAGAAAGTATAAATAATATAATAAACTCAAAAACCCTGGGTCAACGACCCAGGCATCCTAACAAACGGTCGTTTGGACTGTCAGTCGTTAAAGTAAAAAATAGTTACATTGGATCTTGATGATGGAGGCAGTAATCCGATTACACAGCTAATGAAAACGTAGCCAATCAGCATCAGAGCCAGACTTCCTGCCCAGGCCTGGTTTCTCTCATGTAGGAGATCGGCCGGTACTGAACCAAACCAGGCCTGTCCCGACCTTTCACCCTGACCTGGCAAAAAGGGGCGTGTCTGTCCACAAAGTAGACACAACTCTCCTGTAAATGTTCCCAAACTGACATTGTCAGCCTGTTTAATACGACCCCAGTTCAAACTGATGCGGGCTCGGAGTGTGAGATTTTAGTGTTTCTCACAGCACCAACTACGCAGTGATCACTCAGGTTGTTGGCAAAAACTGCAGATGTGGAAAACTTACGCAGCATATTAGTTAAAAAAGGTCAATAAGAGCAGATTTATCTGGGTGTTTAGGATCAAGGCGTGTGAGGCTTTAAATAATTTGAGTCAGTTTTAAAAACAAGCAGCGTGCCTTAAACTCATCAGACACAGAAGAAAGCCAGTCCCAATGAAAATCATCCATCTGAAAGACGTCATTAAAATGCAGCTCAGATAAAAGTTGAACCAGAGACGGTGATGTGCTGGGGGAAGCAGGTGGAGGCTGATAGCAGCCAACAACAGTCTGATTTCCAAACAGATCAATAGTTAAGGCCAAGATTTCAAATGGCTGAGGTGCAGATGGAGAGAACAAGACTTGAGCAGCAAGACAGAGCTTCACATAAACTTCCAGACCTCCGCCTTTTCTGGGACAGTCTGAGAGCTAAATGTTAAATCCATCAGTTGCTACGTTTTTATCCAGTAAAGATTTGGAAAGTCTCAGAAACAACAATGATACCAGCACCGCTTGAACAGCCCAGATTCCAATCATATCCATGTTAGGAAGCACACGACGTGATGCACGTGTAACCCAGACAGTTTTTAACATCTGCTGGTGTTTCACATTCAGCCAGAGGCCCAGGGTTAGGTTGGATACCAGACAATAATAAAAGCATCGTTATTAGACTCTAGAGCTCGTTTATAGCTGACACCACATGTAGAGTTTAAGTTCACACAGAGACGATGACATTTTTCTACAACCAGCAAACAATAAACAAGAAATGTAACAAGAGTTTCAGAAGAAGCTGTTTTACAGAGAAATGATTCCCTGAAGACAAAATTATTATTATCATCTTTATTTCTCCAGGTGAAAATTTAATTGAGATTAAAAATGTTGTTTTCAAGAGAGACCTGGCATCATGGCAGCAAGAGTCAGAAATACATCATAATTCAAACAAATACAAAATAGGAGAAACATCCTACATAAACTTCATAAAGTTTCATTAACAGACTTTGAACAATGGACTTCAAACTTCCCCCCAAAGCAACAGAAACACATTTGAAGATAATGAATGACATTTATCCCTCTAAAGAAGGACTTAGACTACGATTTAATATGAATGAGAACATGTTCATAAATGGATGCAACCAAAGATTTCATCAATCCCTGATTTAGAGACAACAGAACATTTGGTTTGATTTCACAAGATAAGAATGACGACTGAGTTGGAAGATTGTTTTATGTTTAGTCAAATCTTTCATACATAAAGTTGGATTACAAAATCATCCCCTAAGTTTGTTGTTTTATTCAAGGAATTGAAATTATAGAGAAAATCTGTGAAATGACTTAAAGAAAACAAACCACAAAAACTCTATGATGCTCTAAACCCCCTGGTTTAGGTCGGCAACCTTTCTGATGATGAGTGCATCTAAAATTTCCTCAGAAGTCAATGTGCCATATGATTGCATTAGCAACAAATTACACACTATATAGAACCACTTTATAGGATTATATTTGTGCGCAGATGTTTGCAGCTATCAGCGAATAGTTATCAGCTATTTTGAAACAAAAAAAGACTTTTTATCCATAACAGCAAATGAACTGTACAACAGAAAATACAAATGCTATTTATGGTCTCCTCACAACAATGATAAGAAAAATAAACTGGGCCAATATGTCGTGTTTGTTAATATAGAGACACACATGTTAATGTGATCTCTGGTCTCCTCTGAGTGGGAGTTATTATAACTGACTGTAAAAAGTCAGCACAAGGAAAATAAACTGCACCTAAACTTGGTTTATATCTGACCCAGATAGACTGCAGGTCATAACTTCTTACCTGAAGTTCAGTTCACCTGACACTCGGACCGGCGGCCGCCTCGGGTCTCTGCTCCTCCTCCCTCCCCTTTCCCTCATCCACCTGCTGCCTCTGTGGAAGCTCCGCCAAAGCCACCACCAAACAACTGACTTATTTTTACACATCGACCAGCATCCAGCCAATCCGCCATCTTTCATTGTTTATACCGTTACAAGAAAATAAAAAAAGATCATCAGCCCATAAAAACGAAAAATCACCATCAGTATGCCCGATGGCCAGTCCAGCTATGGTCGTGCCATCAGTTAACCCTTCACGTGGCAGCTGTGACACGCGTGCCCAGGGTTGCCGACCCCTGCTCTAAAGCATCTGATTTGGATTCCTGAGATCTAATATATTTTCCTTTGGCTTTGTTTTCTTCCCATTTGTGGCTTTAATGTAGTGTTACATCCTGTTTGTTTGCTTCCATCTGTATACATGTCCAGATTCACTGTTATGTTTCTATTCTTACATTGCTGTGTGATCACTGTTCCCTCTGCTGACTGATGTGACCTTTTGTATCTCACACTGATACTTGTCATATTTGTATCTGCGCCTAAAAGATAAAAAGTTTTCCATGCTAAAACACAGCTCCACCTCCTGCAGTTCTTACTCTGAACCACTAGATGTCTCTGTTATCTAAATGAAGACGTGCAGCACAGCAACCACAGCAGCGCTCAGATCACACGTGTCCTGTTATTATGTATAAAAGCATGAAACAGGTGAGACAGGTGGGATCAATATTAATGTTGTGGAAATATATGAAAAAGCAACAGAAGAGTGAAAACATTTCGTGTTTCTAGAAAGATCTTTCAGCTCATAGCTGCTCACAGACTGTATTTACAAGTGACAAACTGCAACTCTACAGTACATCTACAGTATATATCAAATATATTCTGTATTCAAATCTATTGAGTGATGTTTGAAAGTCTTTCCAGGTGAGTTTGATCCAGGAGGGTCTGAAGCCAGAGTCAGACAGAGACTGTGCAGAGACTGTAGAAGGACAGAGCAGCAGCAGAGCAGTCCAGATACACTGATGATCCTCTGTCAGATCCAGAGGGACACACAGGGATGATGCTGGACTCTACATTGTGTCTGACAGTGGAGCTGTTCTCAGAGCAGTTCACTCTGCAGCACTGACAGTCATCTGCACTTCTTCTCATTCCTCTGCTGGATGAAGCTCTCCTCTCCACCTCCCAGTAACATGGCCCAGTCAGAGCGTCTCTACACACAAGCTGCTGCTGCTTCAACCTCTCTGGATCATCAGGACACAGCTCCTCCTCTCTCAGCACACACACCGTCCTGTTTACCATCTTTGCCTCCACCTGCAGAGAGAAGAAGGAAGAGCAGAGGAGATAAACGAGTGTTTCCAGAGACTCTTCATCAGCTGTCAGTCAGTGATGCAGCACATCCAGTATAAAGAGCAGCAAGGACTTCAGTGCTGGGACTGTACTAGGACTCATTGTTGCTTCACTTTTTCTAATCTTTGGATTTTTATTGAAGTTGCTGAAAATGTTTTTCCCTCCTAGTTTGAGTTTGGACTTTCATTCATTAGAAGAACCTTGGTGTGTCCACTCTGAGCTCTGTAGGAACCCCAACAACAAGCCCAACAATCCAGATGGACGGTTCCAGCTGTTAACTGGAGGAATTCCATCCAAACATCTGCTCTCACTAAATTCTTCCTCACCTACAGACTGTGTTCTTCACTGCTTTAAACTTGGAAATGAATGCAGTCATTGGTCTGCGTGCTGCTTTGTTCAGAGAGCTGATTGGCTGTTGACAGTGTTTGATCAGAGCGTGTCAGCCGTTACCATGGTGACCATAAAGGTCAGAAAGAGGAAGTGTTTGTGTCCAATCCTGAAGCCTGTCACCATTCTCCTCTCACAGCTTCACTGAGAAGCTGCAGCTTTACAGGAAACACTGGATCTTTGTTTCATACTGACTGTGTTTAGTACAATACTGCTGACAGCACCACCCACTCACTCCATCACTCTACTGACCACAGAGTCTCCAGTCTGTAGTCTGGACTCTGCTTAAGATCAGACAGCTGCTTCACATCTGGATCCTTCAGGTTGTTTCCCCACAGGTCCAGCTGTCTCAGATGGGAGGGGTTGGACTTCAGTGCTGCTGCCAGATAATCACAGCTGATCTCTGACAAACCACAGCTCCCCAGTCTGTATAAAGAATGAAAGATGTAAGTTTATTAGACAAAGTGTGAGCTTGAAATCATTCAGTGTTTCATCATCTGTTCAGAGCTGAAGAAGGTTCAGAATGTAGAAGTTTAGAAAATGGAAACTCCAAACAGCTGAAGCCAACAGGAAACAGCTTCAAACAAACACTACAAGAGAAAAAACTCTGAATGTTTCACATTAAAGTCGTACATTTATCATAAAAACAGGACAAAGACTTGAAAAAGTCGTGTTTTTCCTTCCAGGAACCACAAGGCTTCACTTTTAAAGGTGAAGTGTGAAAGAAATGGACATATTTGAAGTCCAACACCTTTTTCCAGTCACATTATTAAAGCAGACAAACTACAAGCTCATTTTCATTCCAACAAGTCATCTTCTGACCTGGACTAACAACACTGGTCTCTATGTGCAGCTGGCTGTGAGACCAGTGCTCAGGGAGCATCTACAAAGTGCAACACTGAAAGAACATCACACACTCATTTGCTTCCAGCACTTTCACACAAACATCTACTGTCATTATTGTCACCAAACTCTGTGGATCCTTTATTGCAAATTCAAATGGGATCAAATGGTCAGACAAAAGAGGGTTATGAGGAAATATGATGAAATGTTGTGTGTTAGCAGCAAGTTATTGAATCATTTTCCTCAGAAACCAAACAAAATGATTGACAAACATGTTTTTACAAACTCAGTGTTGGACTTGGATCAGCAGGATAAGCTGATGTTTAAAGGCATTTGAGTCTCGCTGTATGAGAGTTCAGTATTTATTGATGTTCTTTCAGTGTTGCACTTTGTAGACGCTCCCTGAGCCTCACAGCCAGCTGCACATGGACCAGCTGACATTACCCAGCATTAGAGGCAGGTGTAAAAAAATGGATTTTCCTATTTAAATGGTTTTAATTTGAATAAAGCGATGTTGATTCTTTCAATCCTGAATCGATTTTTAATATAAATGTATTTTGCCAGAATCTCAGGTTAAAGCTCCCAAAAGTATTTCAACAACAACCAAACAGATAAAACAGTAAATGAGAGCAGCTAAACACACAAAGATGGAAACGCAGAGCGTGGATCGTTCACTCGACGGCACGTACACGGACACGCCATCGGGGCTGAAAGTGGACAGCTCACAGATCCTGAAGCTGCAGGTTTCATCTGTCTCCAACCAAAACTGAGTGAACCAGCAGCAGAAGAAGATCCAAACTACGCTTTACGTTTGATGAACATCGTCATGAATTCTCTCTGACTTTGACGTTTACTTCCTGCACAGCTCTCTCTCTCAGTGTACTTCAAGAACAGTTTACCTTCAAAAATCTGTTTCCTGCATTATTCACTGCTTATTACGCACCTGTCTGCTGTTGTGTTCACTGCTGTCGGCCTCCGAAAACAAAGCCTCATTTCTGCTGTTCAATACTGAAGAAATGTAAACCTTTTAAAATGATGACAGATTACAAACTCTCAGCTGTGTCTGTAATCAAACCTCTGTAACTTTGCTTCCCTTCAGCAGCATCAGCTCATGTTCACATGTTGATTCATGGTTTGCTTCAGTTTTTGATGGACTGCAGAATATTTTGAAGGGTATCTGCTATAAAAAGCCAGAACAGGAAAATCTGCTTCATGTGTTTCTGTTTGATCCTCAGTGACTTTGACACAAAGGCCTCTGCTGTGATGATCACACCTCTGATCAAGTCTCACAGTGTCAGCTTTGTTTTTATACATATGGATATGTGCTGATAAATGATCAGAATTATAATATTTCCCACCGTCTGCTGTGTGCCGTGACCTTTGACCTGCTAAAGACAGTCAGCTGTGGATTATTCATTGTTGTGTCTGATACTTAGAACTGTGAGGAAGAACACTACACAGTTAATCAGGGTCCCCTCTCTCTGAATCAGGAAAGGTGGGCAGGCCGCGTGTGGGCCGCGGGCCATACGTTGAGTCTCACTGTTTGAAATGTGAACATTGTTCTGCTGCAGTCAATGGACTAAACCAGAGAAGAAGAAAACAGACTTGTTGTGTGGTGTTAGTTCAGCAGGCATTACACACACACGCAGGTAGGAACAGAGGATCACCGGAGATAACTCCTTTCTTTATTTTTATTTTTCTTCTTCAAAAACCACAACCAGAACAATATACTCACTAGCGCCCTCTAGCGCTTCTGGTAAATGCATCTACAGAACAAATTCAATAGTATGTGGACACAACATCTCCCCCTTTGAACAAGGATTTCTTATGTAAACCTGAATTCATCATTCTGATGTATGTCACCTAATACACGTTTAACATATTTCACATTACTCAGTAACATTCACTTTCCCATGACAAAGTCTTGGGTCCAGAAAGGTGGGTTCCTCATCCTGGTGGGCCTAAGCCTACTATCAGACTCAGAGTTAGATGCTAGATCAGTTCCTGGTTTATGACAGTCCATTCTTGTGTCAGAATCAGTACCTGTGTTCAGCTCTGACAGAGCCGATAAGTGTGAGGCGTTCCAGGTCCGTCCATCATCCAGCAAATAAGTGTTTGGTCTTTTCCTTGTCATGACAGTCCTAGGTTTGGAAAACTTTAACTCGCCTTTCTTTACCTTCCACGGCTTCCTAACCCGTACCTTGTCACCAGGCTGAAAGTTGGATGGTTTGGCGTGTCTGCGAGCATCAGTGTATTCTTTCATTTTCATTTGCTTATTCTTAACTCTTTCGCACATGGTATGCCTTTCTGTCTGAAGAACAGGCATATCCATTACCTGTAACTTTGTTCTCATTCGTCGTCCATGGAGCAGTTCTGAAGGGGAAACTCCAGTTGTTGAATGAGGGGTTGCTCTGTAGTCCATCAGGTAAGTTCTCAGGAACGATTTCCAGGGTTGTCCTTGAATCGAGGGAGTCTGTAGGCAGTCTTTAACGCATCTATTGAATCTCTCAACTTCCCCATTAGCTCTTGGGTAATACACTGAGGATCTCAGGTGTTGGATTCCCCTGCTTTTCAGGAAGTCAGCGAACTCAGCAGAGAGAAATTGAGAGCCATTGTCACTTATCAATGTCTTTGGATTCCCTTCATGAGAGAAAGCTACAGAAAGGAACTGAATGATAGTAGCTACATCAGCTCGGGAAGCAAAAGCTACTTTAGGCCACTTACTAAAGTAGTCTACCAATGTGATGGCAAATCTACAGTCAGAAGGGGCTATTTCAAAAGGGCCTATGATGTCCACAGACACCTTTTCCCAAGCAGCAGCTGGTAAAGAAATGGATTGGAGTGGAGCATCATGGGTGACAGTGGACTTGTCATTCTGTCTGCACGTTGCACAGTTCTTTATCAGTGTCTCTATGTGACAATCCATTTTGGGCCACCAGTACAATTCCCTCAGGCGTTGTTTGGTACGCACAATGCCTCAGTGAGTTTCATGAGCTATATCAGTGAGTTTTTTCTGCAACGACTCAGGCACTAGCAAGCGATGTGTACCTCTGACGATGCACTCATTCAAGACCGCGAGTTCATGGCGGATTGGGAAGTACGGCTGTAAGTCAGGTTTCAGTGACGTCTTCCTTGCAGGCCAGCCTTTCTGTATCTGCACATGGAGCTTTGTGAACACTGGACAGGCTTTGCACTCTGACTGGAAGTCATCCTCAGACACAGCACTCAGATCAGTGAGGATGGCTGCAACTGACTCCACATCCTCTGCACATGCCATGTCTGTCTCGGAAAGTGGGAGCCTAGAAAGACAATCAGCAAAATGGTTCAATGACCCAGTTCTATATTACACTTCATAGTCAAACTCCAACAAGCGAGCTGACCATCTGGCTATGCGTAGACCAGCTCTGTTATTGCCCTTAGTAGTCAGCAGTGTTGTAAGTGCTTGGTGATCTGTTCGTAGGAGGAATTTTCTGCCCCAGAGCCATGTGTGCCATTTTTCAGCAGCCCAGACACAAGCTAGGGCTTCCTTCTCAACGATTGAGTATTTCCTCTCTGCATCAGACAAGCTGCGAGATGCAAATGCAACAGTCTGTTCTGCATCATTACCGTCAAGTTGAGTCAAAACAGCACCTACACCGTAGTCTGAGGCATCTGTTGAGACTATGGTTGGCTTACTGCGGTCGAACATCACCAGGGCAGGGCTGTGCACGATTAACCGCTTGATTTGATCAAATGCTGCTTGAGCTGCTTCGTTCCAGTGGAATGAACAGTCCTTACGCAGAAGAGCTCTCATAGGTTCAACAACAGTCGTGTAATTTGGCACAAACTTGCTGTACCATGCACTCAAGCAGAGAAATGAGCGCAAGGTAGCAGGATCGGTAGGGGGCGGAGCATGCAGGATAGCAGTGACATGAGAGTCATCTGGCAGCAGACCTTCTGGACCGATCTTTTGACCCAAAAAGCTCAGAGTAGTTTGATGGAGTTGACATTTGTCAACATTGAGTTTCAGTCCTGCATTGTTGATTCTGTGTAACACAGCACGCAGGTTGGCCTCATGTTCAGCTTCTAAAGTTCCGTATATGATGACATCATCAAGATAGCATTGCACCCCTTTCTGGCCACGTAGGATTTGTGTCATCATCTTTTGGAAGACTGCAGGTGCTGAACTCAACCCATAGGGAACTCTGCAGTACTGGTACAGTCCTTCATGTGTAATGAAAGCAGTGAGCCCTCTACTCTCTTCATGTAGTTTCAGCTGATGGTAGGCGGATTTAAGATCCAGGGTGGAGAACATGACAGCCCCACGCAGCTCAGACAGTATGTCCTCTATCAGTGGCAAGGGATGACTGTCAACGACCACCGCTTTGTTAGGTTCTCTCAAATCAACGCACATGCATATGCCACCAGTCTTCCTTCTAGTGACTACAATCGGGGAGACCCATTCAGATGCATCGATTTTCTCTATGATGCCATGTTCCTCAAGGTTCTTCAGTTCTGCAGAAACAGCATCACAGACTGACAGGGGTAAGTGTCGAAGTTTCTGCTGTATTGGCTTCACTTCAGGTCGCACCTCCACTTTATGTACAAAGTCCTTTGCACATCCGAATGCAACTGGAGACTCACATTCCTGTTTACATTGAGTGGGCAGAGCAGAGGTTTGCTGAAGTGTAGCAGAGACCTTGGGACTGTCAAGAACTAATTGTCCCCCTTTTATGTGTAGCTGGAGGGCAGTCACCAAGTCCATTCCCAGTATGGGTGTTCCTGTTCTCACAATGTAGAGATCTGTGGAGGCACTCTTGCCATTGTAAGTAATGTCAGCTCTAAGAAACCCTAATACATCCAGTTTCTCTTTTGAATATGTAATAAGCTGAACAGCTGGATTACTTAACTGAGCCAAAATTTGTGCTGTAAACATGTTCAGGCAGTATGGAAACACCAGACCCTGTGTCTACTAGTAGCTTAACAGAGCATGCCTGTGCAGTTTTTGGTACAGTGACAGTAACAGTGCACATCAGTTTAGCCGGATCACCACTGACACAATTGTCAACAGTTAAAACACACATTTCAGGCACAGTCACTTCATTAACAGGCTTATGAGAAGATTTACACACTCTCGAAAAATGTCAGATTTCCCCACACGTATTACATTTGCAGTCTTTTGCGGGGCAGGATTTATCATTGGCTTTGTGATCAGCTGAACCACAATGGTAGCACGTCGGAGCTGTATCCGTTTTTTTTTAGCTGCTTTGTATTTTGGCTTGCGCATCTTCTTTTGTACTTGAACAGTGGCAACAGGTTTTGTTTCACCAACAGCAATGGACTTTGCATCAGCTATTGCAGCCTCTGTACGCCTTGCAATTTCCAAAGCTCGATTGAGCGTCAAATCCTCCTCCATTAGCAGTCTTTCATGTATACGAGCATTATTTGTCTTCTCTACAAGTTGATCCCACAACATTTCATTCTCCATAGCCCCGAATTTACATTGTTTCATGAGCTCACGCAGTGCTGCAACGTAGTGATATGTAGATTCAAAGACAGCTTGGGCTCGTTGCCTGAAATGGTATCTCTCGGCGACAACATTGACTTTTGGATGAAAGTACGTTTCCAAAGCCTTTACGGATCCCTCGTAATCATCCGTAGCGAGTGGTAAGGCGCTGTAGATTTGTTGTCCCTCCATTCCCAAGCAGTGAATGAGCAGGGCCCTCTTCCTCTGCGTAGCAAAGTCATTACCCCTGATCGCCAGCAAGTAGTTATCGAAAAACTTTTTCCACGCAGCAAATGGAATTTTCGGATCACCCAGTTGCAAAGAGAGCAGAGCCATAACTTAATCACAACCAGTCTCGTCGCCACTTGTTGTGTGGTGTTAGTTTAGCAGGCATTACACACATACGCAGGTAGGAACAGAGGATCATCGGAGATGACTCCTTCCTTTATTTTTATTTTTCCTCTTCAAAAACGACAACCAGAACAATATACTAACTAGCGCCCTTCTAGCGCTTCTGGTAAATGCATCTACAGAACAAATGCAATAGTATGTGTGGACACAACAAGACTTTACCATGAAGATCCTCAGTGTGGATCAGTATAATATCAGCCTGATGTCTGCAGTTTAGTGTCAGCACAACTTTCACATCATATTCATCTCAGCACAACTAAAACATGCTGACTGACCTCAGAGTTTCAAGTCCACATCCTGGACTCTCCAGGAAACCACACAGATGCTTCACTCCGGAATCCTGCAGCTTGTAGTTGGAGCTCAGGTCCAGCTGTCTCAGATGGGAGGGGTTGGACTTCAGTGCTGCTGCCAGATAATCACAGCTGATCTTTGACAAACCACAGTCGATCAATCTGTATAAAGAATGAAAGATGTAAGTTTATTAGACAAAGTGTGAGCTTGAAATCATTCAGTGTTTCATCATCTGTTCAGAGCTGAAGAAGGTCCAGAATGTAGAAGTTTAGAAAATGGAAACTCCAAACAGCTGAAGCCAACAGGAAGCAGCTTCAAACAGGAAACTGTGCAGAGTTTCAGACTATATGTCCTGATGCAGCCAGTTGGATTTTGGAGATTTGAATCTCTGTTCTGTGACTAAGTCCTTGAATCATTTCTTCCAGTTGGTCCAACAAGACAGACTAAGTATTGGACATGTGTTGTGGCTCCATTAGGGGAGCTTCTAAATGTGATGTGATGGCCCCTCTGGGTCTGTCAGGTCACAGGACTGAAGAGAGCTCAAACTGGGCACACAGTTGTTCCAGTCTGGACCAAAGACTCTATACTGGGACTGAGGGACTGCTTTGACTGCACCCACTGGGACTTTTTAAAGGCTCATTTTCTCACTTAGATCATCGATTTCTACTTACATTTCTTTCTGGGAAAAATGGGAATTACTTTGAAAACAGGAAGTATTTTCCCCAATAAGCAGCCCTGGATTAGTAAATCACTCCAACATGTTCTCAGGCAGAAGAAGCTGTCTTGTTATGAGGGAGAGAAGAAAAAGATTGAGGCACAGAAACTTGTTGAAAGAGAGATAAAGCAGCTAAAATCAGGTGTAAAAGTAAAGCAGAGGATGAGCTGAATAAAGGACACTCAAGGCTGGCTTGGAAAGGAATGAAGTCCCTGGTGGGGATGCAGAACAAGGAGCAAAGATGAATGTGATGCTGAATCAGCTGAAGACTTGGACTCATTTGATTCCAGCTTTGATATCATTGATTTCAATGAAGAGCTTTGTGATTGTAGCAAAGGGCTGGTAGCTCTGAGAGTCCCACTGATGAGGTGATTGTGTGGAAATCTCTTAGAATAGAATAGAATAGAATAGAATTCAACTTTATTGTCATTGCACATGCACAGGTACAGGGCAACGAAATGCAGTTGATATAGATATATTACAATATATATTAGCAATAATATAGATATGTGAGTATATTACAGAAATGGGTCTATTATGGTATGTTATAATGTACACGGTATGAAGTATGTTGTGAATATTCTATAACTATAAGTATGTACAGGCTGTAGTGAGTACAAGCTATGTACAGGATATGAACAGGATATAAATATGAAAAACTATACAGAATATGAAATAAATAACTTTACAGAATCTGGGATATACAGCTATACAGAAATGGGAACTATGCAAGTTGTAAACAGTTGTAGGATTAAAGATTATCGAATGTACAGAATGATTATTTACACAGAGCTATACAGTAGTGCAGTTAAGATAAGTGAGGGTGTAGATAGTTTCTACAGAGGCTATATAAAGTGCTAGTGGTTGTGAGTGGTGGTTCAGTCCATGTTATTATTGTGTTTGAGGGTACAGTTGTCCATTGTGGGTGTGTGTATGTTCAGTCCATGAGTTTAACGTGGGTCAGATGTCAGGAGGCAGAGTTCAGGAGTCTGACAGCTGTGGGGAAGAAGCTGTTCCGGTACCTGGTGGTCTTGGACAGCTCCTGTGGCGCCTCCCAGAGGGCAGGAGGGTGAAGAGTCCATGTGATGGGTGACTGGGGTCTTTGATGATTTTCCCAGCCCTTTTCAGACACCGCTTCCTGTAGATGTCTTTTATGGCAGGAAGTGGTGCTCCGGCGATGCGCTGGGCAGTTTTCACGACCCTCTGCAACGCCTTCCGGTCCGAGGCAGAGCAGTTCCCGTACCAGACTGTTATACAGTTGGTCAGGATGCTCTCGATGGTGCAGCGATAGAAGTTCACCAGGATGTCTGAGGACAGGTGGTTCTTCCTCAGAGTCCTCAAGAAGAAGAGGCGCTGGTGAGCCTTCTTGACCAGCTTGGAGCAGTTGGTCGTCCAGGTGAGATCCTTGGAGATGTGGACTCCCAGGAACTTGAAGCTGCTCACACGCTCCACAGCCGTCCCCTTAATGTGGATGGGTGGATGTGGGTCAGCATTCCTCCTGTAGTCCACGATGAGCTCCTTGGTCTTCTCGGTGTTAAGCAGCAGGTTGTTTCTGTCGCACCACTCAGCCAGACGATCCACCTCCTCCCTGTAGGCGGCCTCATCGTTGTCACTGATGAGGCCAATCACCGTGGTGTCATCTGCAAACTTAATGATGGTGTTGGAACCATCAGCAGGTCTGCAGTCGTGGGTGAAGAGGGAGTAGAGGAAAGGGCTCATCACACAGCCTTGTGGTACACCGGTGTTCATTGTGATGGTAGATGAGCAGCGGTTATCCAGCCGGACATGTTGGGGGCGGTTGGTCAGGAAGTCCAGTAACCATTTGCAGATGAGGGAACTGATGCCCAGGTCTGTCAGTTTCCTGATGAGTTGTGAGGGGTGGATTGTATTGAACGCTGAACTGAAGTCTATAAACAGCATTCTGGCGTAGGTGTTGTTGTTGTCCAGGTGTGAGAGGACAGAGTGCATTGCGATGGAGACTGCATCCTCTGTGCTCCTGTTCCGGCGGTATGCGAATTGGTGGGGGTCCAGGGTGGGGGGGAGACAGGATTTGAAGTGTGCTAGGACCAGTCGCTCTAAGCACTTAGTGATGATGGGGGTGAGTGCTACTGGGCGGTAATCATTGAGGCAAGATGGGTTGGAGTTTTTGGGTATCGGGACGATGGAGGTGGATTTGGAGGTGGAAACGAGCTGGCCCCAGTGTTTTCTGGCATCTTCAACTCCTCACTGCAGGCATGTCATGTGCCTGCCTGCTTCAAGTCCTCTACCATAATCCCTGTCCCCAAGAAACCTAGGATCACTGGACTAAATGACTACAGACCCGTGGCTCTGACATCTGTGGTCATGAAGTCATTTGAGCGCCTAGTTCTCTCCCATCTCAAGACCCTCACGGCCCCCCTCCTGGACCCCCTGCAGTTTGCATATAGAGCCAACAGGTCTGTAGACGACGCCATCAACATGGCCCTACACTTCATCCTGCAGCATCTGGACTCCCCAGGAACCTACGCCAGGATCCTGTTTGTGGACTTCAGCTCTGCCTTCAACACCATCCTTCCAGACCATCTCCGAGGCAAGCTTTCCCAGATGAATGTGCCTGATCCCATCTGCCGGTGGATCACTGACTTCCTGACGGACAGGAAGCAGCACGTGAGGCTGGGGAAGAATGTCTCGGACTCCCGGACCATCAGCACCGGCTCCCCTCAGGGCTGTGTTCTTTCTCCTCTGCTCTTCTCCCTGTACACCAACTGCTGCACCTCCACCCACCAGTCTGTCAAGCTAATCAAGTTCGCAGATGACACCACCGTTATTGGGCTCATCTCTGACGGGGACGAGTCTGCCTACAGGAGGGAGGTTGAACGTCTGGTGTCCTGGTGCAGCCACAACAACCTGGTGCTGAATGCCCAGAAGACAGTGGAGATTATTGTGGACCTCAGGAAGCACACAGCCCCACTCCCCCCCATAATCCTGACTGACACCCCCATCACCTCTGTGGGCTCATTCCGCTTCCTGGGTACCACCATCACCCAGGACCTGAAGTGGGAGCCCACCATCACCTCCGTCATCAAGAAAGCCCAGCAGAGGATGTACTTCCTGAGGCAGCTGAAGAAATTCAACCTGCCAACATGGACGATGATGCAATTCTACACTGCAATCATCGAGTCCATCCTCACCTCCTCCATCACCGTGTGGTACGCTGGAGCCACTATCAGGGACAAACAGAGACTGCAGCGTGTTGTGCGCTCTGCTGAGAAGGTGATTGGCTGCAGACTCCCATCTCTGCAGGACCTGTACACCTCCAGGACACTGCGGCGTGCAGCCCGGATCTCAGCTGACCCTTCTCACCCTGGACACAGTCTGTTTGACCTGCTCCCCTCAGGCAGGAGGCTCCGGTCCATCCGCACCAGAACCTCTCGCCACAAGAACAGTTTCTTCCCCTCTGCTGTTGGACACATGAACAATAACCACATGACTGTCCCCGCCACTAACACATGACCCTACGCTGTGTCACTGCATCATTTCATGTCTGGCACTGATCACCACCTGCACTCATGTATATATCTTTCTACGTAGCACTCATAATTCTTATTCTCATGTATATATGTTTGGCACTGATCACCACCTGCACTCATGTATATATCTTTCTACGTAGCACTCATAATTCTTATTCTCATGTATATATCTCATGTATATCTCATGCACATATCTTTCTTTCTTTCTACATAGCACTTTAATTCTTATTGTCTGCACTGAAGCACCGCAGCAATTTCCTAATGTTGTAAACCTCAACATCTGGCAATAAACCCATTCTGATTCTGATTCTGATTTGAAGCAGGCCGGTACCACAGCGTGGGCCAAGGACAGATTGAATATGTCTGTGAGCACTCCTGCAAGCTCCCCAGAACACGCTCTGAGAACTCGCCCGGGGATGCCATCAGGGCCTGCAGCCTTGTGGACATTGATCCTGCTCAGCACCGCTCCTACATCGGTGGGGGAGAGAGTCATAGGTTGGTGGTCTGGCGTCATGTCTGCTTTGGTTGTGGTTGTGGGGTTCCCTCGCTCAAAACGAGCATAAAAGTTGTTGAGCTCGTTGAGGAAGGAGACATCAGAGGATGCGGGGGAGGGTTTGGTGGTCCTGTAGTCTGTGATGGTCTGGAGTCCTTGCCACATGCGTCGGGGGTTGGAGTTGGAGAAGTGTTCTTCTACCTTCTTTTTGTAATGGTGTTTGGCTTTTTTCTATGCCCTTCTTTAGATTAGCCCTGGCTGTACTGTAGGCGTGTGCATCTCCTGACCTAAAGGCAGTGTTGCGGGCCTTCAGGAGGAGACGAACATCCCGGTTCATCAAAGGCTTCTGGTTGGGGTACATGGTGATCCGTTTCTGGGTGGTGACACTGTCTGTGGTTTTGGAGATGTAATCCAGTACAGATGAGGCGTACTGGTCCAGGTCTGTGTGGGTGAACATATTCCAGTCTGTGTTTTTAAATCTGTCCTGGAGCACTGCGTCTGTCCCCTCTGGCCACACTTTAATTGTCCTCACAGCAGGTTTCACACGTTGGATGAGTGGTGAATACCTAGGTGTGAGGAACAGGGAGAGATGGTCCGATTGTCCAATGTGGGACAAAGAGAGAAAAAGCCCTGGTCCTGATGCTGTGGGAGGGAAATGATTGAAGTGTGCTGTGAGGAACTGACTGGGAGATTTTCACACATTTTCCAGTCCTCCTTGGAACAACAGGAAGTTCCCAGCATATGGAAACAAAGGTTAAATGTCCTATGGCACTCAGTGATGATGGTGCTGTGGCCCCACCACCTCCACCTCTTTGTAAAGGAACTAACTGTAATCTGAAGCTTCAAATGGAACTAAGACTTCCTCCACGAGGTGGCAGTGTCTGATGAGAAAGTGTTAGTGGAGCTGGCCTGGAGTCAGAAACAGGAAGATGCAGGATTTGGGCTGAAATGGGGAAAAGTGGTTCGCACTAGTGCCTTAAAGCAAGAAGGTGGTAGGTTGAAGCTTGTTGGCCTTTCTGTGGAGGTTGGATGTTCTCCCACAGTCCAATGAAATGCTGCTTAGGTTCATTGGTGCTTCTAAATTGGCTGTAGGTGTGGATGTGAGAGAGTGCTTCTGTCTCTCTCTGTTGGCCCCGTGATGGACTGCTCACCTGTGCAGGTGGACCACGCCTCTTGCCCTATGACAGCTAGGGCACAGGCTGCAGCCCTGTGAGCCTAAGCTGAATAAACAGTTAGCAAAAATGATCCATAGATGGCCTGAAATCCCGCAGTTAGCAGTTTGGTAGATAGCTATGACATGCTAATCCCATCCAGCAGCTGTATTCTACCTGTAAGCTGATCCCTGCTGAGCCAAAGCACTTTTTCATATACAAATTACAACCTTTAATAGAAACCTATTGGTCAGCATCTTATTAGCCTGCTGTTAGCTTCATTCCACAGAAAACTGAGAGAAACTAACAGAGTTGATAAAGAATAAAGAGAAATGTGCTGATTTAAAGCCTTTGAAGTGCTTCAGATGATCTCTGTCCACTTCTGTCAACTCATTCATTCATGTAAGCTTTCTAATGCAGCTTTGATCTTCACAGTGTGCTTCATGAAACTCATTCTAACCCTGAATGTCAGAGTGTTCCTCCTTCTCTTTCCCATCATTCATGCTGGCAGTGGAGGAGATTTGGATGTTGGACTGTGTTTTGGATGATGTGTGTATGTTTGTGTTGGACTGCTGTCTGTAAAGCAAACGCACATTTTGCTTTGGATTTCAGTGTCAGACAGACTTTAATGTGGAATGAAGAGTTTGAGAGTTTCACAGTGAATTATCCAGTGGAGGATTTTTCTTCTTCTTTGAAGGTTTGAAATGTGAACATTGTTCTGCTGCAGTCAATGGACTAAACCAGAGAAGAAGAAAACAGACTTTACCATGAAGATCCTCAGTGTGGATCAGTATAATATCAGCCTGATGTCTGCAGTTTAGTGTCAGCACAACTTTCACATCATATTCATCTCAGCACAACTAAAACATGCTGACTGACCTCAGAGTTTCAAGTCCACATCCTGGACTCTCCAGGAAACCACACAGATCTTTCACTCCTGAATCCTGCAGCTTGTTTTTGTTAGTTGAAGACCAGGAGTCATTACTCAGGTCCAGCTCTCTCAGATGGGAGGGGTTGGACTTCAGTGCTGCTGCCAGACAATCACAGCTGATCTCTGACAAACCACAGCCCCTCAATCTGTATAAAGAATGAAAGATGTAAGTTTATTAGACAAAGTGTGAGCTTGAAATCATTCAGTGTTTCATCATCTGTTCAGAGCTGAAGAAGGTTCAGAATGTAGAAGTTTAGAAAATGGAAACTCCAAACAGCTGAAGCCAACAGGAAACAGCTTCAAACAAACACAACAAGAGAAAAAACTCTGAATGTTTCACATTAAAGTCGTACATTTCTCATAAAAACAGGACAAAGACTTGAAAAAGTCGTGTTTTTCCTTCCAGGAACCACAAGGCTTCACTTTTAAAGGTGAAGTGTGAAAGAAATGGACATATTTGAAGTCCAACACCTTTTTCCAGTCACATTATTAAAGCAGACAAACTACAAGCTCATTTTCATTCCAACAAGTCATCTTCTGACCTGGACTAACAACACTGGTCTCTATGTGCAGCTGGCTGTGAGACCAGTGCTCAGGGAGCGTCTACAAAGTGCAACACTGAAAGAACATCACACACTCATTTGCTTCCATCATCCAACCTGAAGAGGAAACAGAGACGGCTCCCCTTCAAAGTAAAAGCTGCTCCTTTTGGACACAGTATCAAAGAAAGTCTACAGTATAACATAGAAAAGACAGAACAAAGTTTTGGTTCTTTTTAAATTGTGCAGAAATGAAACTACACTAAGCTCAATTATGTGACAGACATTTCATCCCATGTCAGTTTGGCCTCATCCTGGGCCGGATTATCCAGCACACACTCTGACCACAGGCCCATGTTGAGCAGGATGAGCTGCTGGCTAATCTGGAGGCTGTAGCAGCAGCTCACAGTCACAGTGGATTTCCACTCATGAAAAAGCTCTGGCTACTTCATTTCTCATTTCATATCAGAGACTTTAAAGCTTCACTGAAGCTGTACTGTGATGCTTCCATATCCCAGTGAGGCCTCCATAATGATTTCAGCTGTTCTGTACACACACTGTGTGCCCTGTATGGCTCAAAGTCTCTGCAGCCTGTTTTTATCTGCTATCATCAGATCTTCATCATCCTCATTCACATCCCTCACACACTCTACAGCCTCATCAGCACTGACTTCATCTTCACTGACTGATGGAGCACAACATGAACCTGTGGAGGCTGAAACACTGTCCTGTCAAACATCTCCCCGTCACCACTCCACTTCTGTCAGCCTTTAAATGAACCCTGCTCAAGTCTGTCACTTCTGTTTGGAGCCAAAAGGAAAAACTGTTGTTCAGTCGTTTGGAAAGACAACATTTCTGAAAGCACTCAAACTTCTTCACATTTGTCTTCAGACACATCCTGAACATTTAGGAACTAAAGAAAGTTTCAAACATCAATCAAAGACCTGAAATATAGAAAAACAACAGCAGCCGCAGTCAGTGAACTCACCTCAGAGTCTCCAGTCGACAGTTTGGACTCTCCAGTCCAGCACACAGAAGCGTCACACCTGAATCCTGCAGCTTGTAGTTGTTACTCATGTCCAGCTCTGTCAGATGGGAGGTGTTGGACTTCAGAGCTGAGGCCACAACTTCACAGTGAGACTCTGAGAGTCCACACTGAGTCAGTCTGTGATGATAGAAAATATAAAATGTGTTATTATAAAAGCAGAAAATCTGCATTATAAACACAGACTGAATGTATATGAAGACAAAACAGAGTGAGGTCATAATCTGATGAATCTGCTCTTCACATCTGTGCTTCAGCTCCTCTTACTGTGTTTGACATGACACAACGATTGAGTCTCTCTCAGACCTGCAGACTTTTAATGAGAATCTTTGTTTGGCTTTAATCTGCAGATGAAGGAGGAAGATGGTGTCACATTTAGGCTTCCATAATGTCCACAGTCTGTCACTAAGATCTGATCCAGAGTCAGAGTGAAGACACACATTTGGACTGTTTGCTGTTTTGACTCCAGAACATTTTGAATGAGTTCAGCTCAGTGAAGAGTTCTAGCTGGAAAGATGATCTCTGTTTGCTACCTGCTGTCGGCTACAACTGTTCACGTCCACACGCAGGAAAAACCTGCTGACTGTTACCAAACGGAGCAGAAATCTCATCACTGGACAATAATGATGAATGAACTCAGAGCTGCTGATATCAGATCTGATTTCAGGGGAACTAAACACAGAAATGATTGGCTCATTTGAGCTTTCTGAGCCATTATCTGCTGGTGTGTCGCTAGTTGGCAGAAAATGATTTGTATTCCTGTTCAGGGCTTCAGTGTTTATGAGTCCAGATCCAGGTGACAGCAAGTCAAAATGATGTTACCTGTCTGTGTCCAGCAGCAGCCTGTATTCACTTTGAATATTGTTATAACCTGACATGGATCAGTTTGTCTTTGATTGGTTTGTAAATGTCACTGTTTCCATTGGACCTGAGTGACGGACAAAGACAGAGAGGGAGAGAAAGGAGAGAAAGGATGGAGACAGCAAAGAGAGAGCAAACACAAAGAGGTGAGAGTGGACAGGTGACCAAGGTCAGCAACCAATCAGAGAGCTTCTGTTTGACCCACAGTCACTGATGATGACTGCACATAACCAAGCAGTGTGCTACTCTGATATCAAATGTGGATCCTGCTCTTATAATAATGATCATCAGATGATATTATTGTGTTATTTTGTAGCTGAATACGATGTTTGTGTGATTATCAGTGAAAGAAGCAGTGAGGAGGATGGAGAGAGAGAGAGGACAGAGGGTGAAGTTAGAAACACTAAAAGGATTTTTCATGGATTTCATGGATGATTTGAGTGATTTCCAGCAGGACACTTAAACATGTCAGTGGATGTACTAAAGAACATTTTCACTGATATGAAACGTGTCATTGAACAGGATTAATATCAGTGGAAACATGGTGGAAACAGCTGTGACTGCATGGATGTGACACACTTCAAATCTGTTCTCCACTCTTGGATTTGGGATCCATGGAGCTGCTGCTGAGTCTGTACAATAAAGGAATGGTGTGGAAGGTTGCAGCGTACGGACACAAACACTTTGTGGTTACAATCTGATTTTATTTTCAACATTAAACTACTAACCTACACTGATCAATGATGTTAATGATCACATCTGGACTCACCCAGCCTTTCTGCAGTTCCTCACAGCTGGAATCAGTCTCTGTCGTCCCCGCTCTGATGTTTTGTACTTCTGCAGGTCCAACTCATCCAGAACCTCCTCTGACATCTGCAGCATGAAGGCCAGAGCTGAGCACTGGATCTCAGAGAGTTCCTTCTCTGATCTGTTCTCTGACTTCAGGAACTCTTGGATCTCCTGATGTACTGAGAGGTCGTTCATCTCCATCAGACAGTGGAAGATGTTGATGCTTCTGTCAGGAGAGATTTTATCACTGCTCATCTTCTTCAGGTTGTTGATGACTCTCTGGATGGTTTCTGGACTGATCTCTGTCTGACCCAGCAGACCTACTACGAGTCTCTGGTTGGACTCCAGACAGAGGCCATGAAGGAAGCGAACAAACAGGTCCGGGTGGCCATTTTTACTCTGGAGGGATTTCTCTATGACTTTAGTCAAAAAGACATCAAGTGATTGGAGATCTTTGTTATCAAAAAATCTGGAAATCAATTGGATCGACAATTTTGGTTCAAGGAAGTTCTTCAGCACCTTTGTCTTCCTGTTGGTGTGACAGTGGAACATGTAGACAGCAGCCAGAAACTCCTGAATGCTCAGATGAACAAAGCAGTAGACTGGTTTCTGGAAGATCACACACTCTCTTTTGAAGATCTCTGTACAAACTCCTGAGTACACCAAGGCCTCTGTCACATCCAGACCACACTGCTCCAGGTCTTCTTGGTAGAACATGATGTTTCCTTTCTCCAGATGTTCAAACGCCAGCCTCCCCAGCTTCAGAAGAACTTCCCTGTCAGCCTCCGTCAGCTCCTGTGGACTCGTCTCGTGTCCCTCATGGTACTTGTTCTTCTTCCTCTTTGTCTGAACCAGCAGGAAGTGTGAGTACATGTCAGTCAGGGTCTTGGGCAGTTCTCCTCTCTGCTCTGTAGTCAACATGTGCTCCAGAACTGTAGCAGTGATCCAGCAGAAGACTGGGATACTACACATGATGTGGAGGCTCCTGGATGTCTTCATGTGGGAGATGATTCTGCTGGACAGCTCTTAATCACTGAATCTCCTCCTGAAGTACTCCTCCTTCTGGGCGTCAGTGAAGCCTCGTACTTCTGTTAGCCTGTCAACACATGTAGGAGGGATCTGATTGGCTGCTGCGGGTCGGGAAGTTATCCAGACGAGAGCCGAGGGAAGCAGATTCCCCTGGATGAGGTTTGTCAGCAGCTGGCTGACTGATGACTTCTGTGTGACATCAGACAGCAGCTTCCTGTTGGTGAAATCCAATGAAAGTCTGCTTTCATCCAGGCCGTCAAAGATGAACAAAAGCTGAGAGACAGCCAGCTTCTCTGCTGTGACCTTCTGTAATGTTGGATGGAAAACATGGAGCAGCTCCAGAAGACTGTACTGCTCATCTCTGATCAGGTTCAGCTCCCTGAATGAAAGCAGAACCACCACACTGACATGTTGGTTCTCCGAGCCCTCTGCCCAGTCCAGAGTGAACTTCTGCACTGAGAAGGTTTTTCCAACACCAGCCACGCCGTTGGTCAGAACCACTCTGATGGGTCTCTGTTGGTCAGGTAAGGCTTTAAAGATGTCCTGGCACCTGATTGGAGCGTCATGGAGGGCGTCCATCTTGGAAGCTGTCTCCAGCTGCCTCACCTCATGTTGGGTATGAACCTCTTCACTCTGTCCCTCTGTGATGTAGAGCTCAGTGTAGATGGTGTTGAGGAGGGTTCTACTTCCTGTTTCATCACTTCCTTCAGTCACACGTTCACATCTCCTCCTCAGACTGATCTTATGTTCATCTAAAACCTCCTGCAGACCAACATCTGCTGAAAGAAAGAAAAACAATGAGACTAAAGAGAAAGAAAACTCTTCAATGTCTGAACAACACAAGAAGTCCAGTTTTCAGAAATGAGTCCATCAGCAGACAGATGTTCAGTCTTACTTTGTACACAGCTGCTCTGACTGGCTGTCTGCAGTCCAGCTCTGCTTCTGGATCTTTCTCCACACTGGGGACAGGAGGAGTCTCCTGATGAAGCAGACTGGTCCCAGTATGAGGAGATGCACTGTCTGCAGAACCAGTGTCCACAGCTGGTAGAGACTGGATCCTTCAGGACATCCTGGCACAAAGCACAGCAGGACGGCTGCTCCTCCTCACAAACACCACTCGTCTTCCTCTTCCTCCCTCTGTGAACACATTTCTTTATCACTAAAATCAGTGACTGTTAGTGACAAACATCCAGATTTAATGACACTGTGCAGAAGCTCTGATGGTGACACAGAAAAGTCACAGTGGAGATACTTCTGTCCACCTTTGATTAGACTCATTATAAAAAGGAAAACAAAGTTTGAACACAGTCATGTTTCCAGTTCACTGACTTACATTTATTCCATGGACACTCACTCTAACCTGAACCACAGCTACAACCCAATATTGTTGAGGCCTCATCTCCTCCTTTCCTGACTGTAGAGGTTAAATATGCAACAACCAACAAATAAAAGAATTTGGTTCATTTCAAAGAAATTCACACGGTGACCAAGTAAAGTAACCTTAGTAAAGGAGACAACATCCCGTTGATGGTGGGATTATTTGAAAGATTTGCTTTAGTCACGTCACCAAATGCAGTTGAACCACCCGTGGATCCATGTTTGACCATTCTACCACTCTGAGCTCTGCTTTTTAATCATTTTATTATTATCATCATTCATTTATTCATTCTTTGGAGGGGGGCTATTTCCTAATGCCGCCCTAATAAGCTGATGTTCAAGGGGAAATATAACAGAAACTCTTTCAGTGTTATTCATTAATAAATTAACAGATAAACTGTGAAGAAGAAAAAACTGAGATTTAAAGGAGAGAGTGAGAAACTTGATCATCCATCCTCATAATACATGTTTATCAGTATCTGCTGTGACCATACTGCAGTAATAACTACAAGTCTACATTTCTGTGACTGTTGATCAATCACAGCAGGAATCTGAGCTCATCTCTGCACACAGAGCAGCTTCAGCTCTGGGATAAACTGCTCGCTTCACGTCCTTCTCAGCTCACAGACACTCATCCTGATATTTTCCTTTAACATTTGATGGTATAATTCATCTGAGTTTACACTTTATCTGCATAAATGCAGAAAAACAGACCCAAACACCAGAAACCATCAGTTTCACCATGTAGAATATATTGTTGTTTCCTTGCTTTTAATTCAGAGAAAAACTCTGATTTGGATTTTCTCTGTTCTCTTTGCCACAGCCCATCCCAGCAGCAGCTGAAGCAGCTGACTGTCACAACACTGAATAACACTTTAGGAGGAATTTCAGAGGTCAGTAAAGCTCCAGTTTCAACATCAGTTAATTAATCATAGTTCATCATAAATGTTAACCTGGCTGGCACACATGTTAATGTTAGCCATTTAAATATTAGCAGTTAGCTGAGGCCACAAGAAGAAGAGGCCCTAGAAGAACAATGGATGATAAGATTAGATTTTCAAGACTAGGCAGAGACGTGTTTTCCTTACCTAACCTAACCTACAGTTATGTTTCCTTATTTCTGCTGTTTGCATGTTCACAGCTGAAATAAAGCTGCCTCTTTGACTTCATCCTGTTGTGTTTGGGTCCAATCCTGCCTGCCACACAGCGCTACAGGACAAAGTCTAAGATTTTTATCTTTTTAATGAATCTTTGGTCATATTTATCCAGGAAAACACAAACATGTAAAGGAGTCATCACAGATCTCTGACCTCATTGGTCCAGGTTCACCACTGAAGTTTGGAGGGTAATGTTTGGACCGGTCACTCCTCACCAACGGACAGCTGGATCCTGCAGACTGTGACCTCTGACCTCTGCAGACACAAACATGTTTTATTCAATGATCAATTCTCTGATAAAGTGATTGAAGCAGCTGTGATCACACAGACTGCAGATAATGCAGCTGTTTCCTGTCAGTAACAGTCCTCTTAGATTAGAGTTCAGCTTTTTACAGGAAAACAAATGTCCCTGAATGCAACAGTGAGACACAGTCTGCCTGTGTGGCTGTGATAGCTGCCGTTAGGAGCGCTCATGTGTTTGCAGTTAGACGAGGAGATGTTACCATCATGGACACGTTAACAAATCCTGCAGCATCACGTGGCACAAACACTTTGTGTTCCTGTCATCTGCAAGCAACAGGAAGTTCATTAATAAAGGCGGGATGGAGACGTGACTGTGATGGTTCTCCTTCATCCAGCTGTTACACACATCTGGGCTCACACGACGAACCTTTGTCTAATACAGCAGCTGCTCTCTGAACACTTTTCTGAAGAGTTTAATAGTTTAATTATTTATATAGCACATTTAATTACAACAGGAGCGTTGACCAAAGTGCTGTACAAGAACACAACATACACAATAAAACAACTTAGAGTATTAAAAGCAAACACCAAATATAAATTAACAAACAACTCTCATGCTGTATTAAAAGCCAGTAAATAAAAATGCGTTTTAAGATAAGATTTAAAAAGATTGACAGTGGGAGCCTGTCTGATGTGTAGGGGTAAATTATTCCACAGCTTAGGCGCTACGACTGCAAATGCTCGATCACCTCTATGAACCAGCCTCGACCTTGGTACGGCTAAAAGCAAAAGATCACTTGATCTAAGAGATCTAAGGGGGGTATAAGTCTGCAAGAGGTCAGACAAATACCCGGGAGCCTGTCCATTCAGGGCTTTGTAAGTCAACAATAAAATTTTAAAATTAATTCTGAAGCGGACAGGGAGCCAATGAAGGGAGGCAAGTACCGGGGAAATGTGTTCACATCTTTTAGTACGTGTCAGAAGACGAGCTGCAGCATTCTGGACCAACTGCAGCCTTGCCAGGCAGGTCTGGCTGACTCCAGCATATAAGGAGTTACAATAGTCCAGCTGGGATATAATAAAAGCATGAATCGCTCGTTCAAAGTTTTTAAAAGATAAAAATGGCCTCACCTTAGATAAAAGCCTCAGTTTGAAGAAAGACCGCTGTACAACTGAGCTAATTTGTTTTTCAAAGGTGAAATTGCTGTCAAGTATAACCCCCAAATTTTTGGCATGTGATTTGACAAAAGGCTCAAGACTGTGCAGGTTAAAATTAGAAGTGTTGGGATTGTCGCTTGGTCCAAAAATTATCACTTCGGTTTTGTTCTCATTAAAGTTAAGGAAATTAGAGGCCATCCAGGATTTAACTTCACCGATACACTGAAGTAAGGGTTCTAGTGAGGCAGGACTGTTTCCCTTCAATTGAAGATAGATCTGAGTATCATCGGCATATGAATGAAAACAAATGTTGTATTTTCTAAAAATTAGACCTAAAGGCAGCATATAAATGGAGAACAATATTGGCCCCAGTATAGATCCCTGGGCAACACCACAAGTAAGGGGAGCTGAGGAAGAGATAAAATCGCCAAAGCTCACAGAGAAGGTCCTGTCAGACAGGTATGACCTGAACCACTCTAATGGGGTGCCCTTTACGCCACAATGCTCCAACCGTGAGATTAAAATGCTGTGGTCAACAGTATTGAAGGCAGCAGTCAGATCTAAAAGCAGAAGCACAGCTGAGTCACCTGAGTCAGTGGCTAATAAAAGATAATTAAGAACTTTTAAAAGTGCAGTTTCTGTGCTATGAAGAGTTTTAAAACCAGACTGAAACCTCTCAAGAACATTGTGTCCATTTAGAAAAGATTGCAGCTGAACAGAGGAGCTGCACAAACTTTTGTTTGCTTTCTAGAGCAGCGTATCAAAGTCAAACTACCCACTGCTAACAGCTGTTTCTATCATAGTTTAGGATCCAGATGTGTGAGCTCTAAATTTACACCTCTGATTAAAATACATAGTTAAAAACAGCCAATTGAGTCCAAATGTGTCTTAAAACCAGATAAACTGACAGTTACAGCTGAGCCTGTGTGTCTTTGGAGACACTGCTCTGCTACAGAGATGCATTTTAGAAACCAGGAAACATCAAAATCATTTAAATCAGAGAGTTCTTGTTACTAACAGCTCACCTCTCTGCAGCAGAGACTTTAAAATCAATGAGGAAACCTCTAGACACGTCACTCTGTAGGGACACAGAGCTGGGTGGAGGTCCAGGTGGGTTCCTGTGAATAATGATGGAGCAGTGATGTGAGTGCTGAGCTGTGACATGGAGAAGAGTCATGGACAGTTAGAGATGGTCATCTCACCTCTGAGCTTTGGTCTGGCTCTCATGTTCCCCACACAGAGTGCTTTTAGAGGGAGGGACTCCCTCCTCTCTGTCCTCACACTGATCCATGCTGCTCAATTCACATCAGCTCACACACACTTTCTACCTTCACCTGCAGAGGAAACACAAATCATTCATGTGCACATCAACTGAAATCCTCCTTTCATCATGTGTGCTGTCCAAATATCAGCTGCTTCTTTCCTGATTCATCTCAGTGTCAGCTGGATGCAGTCAGACAGCAGTGTGAGGCAGACGAAGCTGCCATCAGCTGCTCTACTTTCAGTCCAATCGATGGAGCCACGAAGCACACACACGATGCATTCACTGACACACACTGATTTACTGTGACTAGAAGTTTCAGTCAGTTCAACAGGTGTGAACAACATTTTAAACGAATACGTCAAGCTTGGTTTGCAGAGGTCAGACGAGTGGATATCGAGTTTTCTGCCATCCCCAATTTTTTGTTGGTTTGCTCGCAGCATTTTCTTTCTGGTGAGTTCTAAATAAATTCATATCTCTCTTAATAGGCTTTTAGTGTTATTTTGAATGTGCTGAGGTCATAGATAATTAGATAAAGCATCCTAATGTGTGATGCTGCAGAACCACGTCATGTTGACGGAGAGGCTTATTATTTGGCATTATTGCACTCAAACCAGCATATGAAATGGATGTAACAAATCCAGACTGGGTTCCAACGCGGCACATGGGGCACGACGACATACCTGTGTCAAACTCGGACCGGCGCACAACACTGCTTGATAAGTGTAATACCTTGATACCTGTAAAAATAGAAAGGTCAATGTAATGACAATTGTTAAGGTGTGCTGTGTTTTGGTGAATATGTGCCCCAGTGTGGTTGTCAATATTCAACAAGACCTGGGCCAAATGAAACTTGGCCCTGGTCTTGTTGAATATTCATAAAACTGCTGTGTTGCATGTACAGTTCATTGTAAATAATTGTACTTTCTGTAAAGTGGTTTCAATAAAACAGAAAAGTATGTTCATTTTTTTTTATTCAAGATCTGTTCACATGTACTTAGCAAGTACATACACGTGAAATGCAAACTATTTACATAGCAACGCACAGCTTGCATCAATCGTGAATTGTTCATCTAGAGCAATTTTTGGGGCAGCTGCTGAGGAGAAGTCAATGTTATGTGCAACCTCAAGCTGTATCTTGGTCATATGGTCAACGTACTCACAATGTGGAGGCTTAAAAACGGCCAAATCTTGTACCCAACCGTTTGTGAATTAGATGTGCGCCTCCAGGAATTCATAATTCCGAAAATGATTCGCCGTGTATGCGCTGACTCCACAGACAAGGCACGCGAAAATATCGGGATAGGACAACGGCAGTAGGCTGTCTGGGTTTCCGCTCCGCTGCCTTATTTCATACGGGTCCACATTACCGATGCACGCTATTTTGTCCAAGTACCGTCTTTTGGCGTCTTGGCGCAATCGGTTGCAATACAGCCCTTTGTCTTTTGCACTGATTTTAAGCATGGTTCTGACAGTCCTGCTTCCAACACAGTGTGTTTGTTTTGATTTGTGGCCTTCTGACATGGTGCAGCAATCCCACAATGCACTGCGGTGTGACGTCAACTCCAAAGCCCTATACGGCAGACGGCAGAAGCGGAGCGGCCAAAGAGTAAACCTTCAAAAGTAAGTACTGAATATTATGTCACTTATTTATGTGCAAATGTTTAATAATGAAGAACATTAAAACATTACTGTTGGCCACATGTCGGCAAAGTTATGTGACATTAGTGATGTTTGTACTTTCAGCGTTTACTTGGTTTTAAAGCCTCTACTTCAAAATATATATATGTAATAGTCGACCTTAATCCTACAGAGAATGTGATGATTTTATGAATAATTAAAGTCAGTCATATATCCACAAACACAACAAGCTGAAAGTCAGTGATGCTGCTCGGTTTGCAGTCCTGAATATCACGGCACAAGCAGGATTCACTGCACTGTTAATGTTAGCTATGTTACATTGCTGCCTCTGTTCGGTGGTGTCGAGCCAAACGGACTTTAACGTGTGTTTGAACGAGCCGACGGTTCACTCGTTAAGCTGAAAGAAAGACGCTTTAATCACAGCAGTCACACATGTGTCCACTGTACCATCTGGAACTCTTCTTGTTTGCACTCGTAATAACACAAACACTAAATCCTGCTTCTCTGCTGCTGTTGTGTAGCAGTGTGTACACCTGAGACTGTCACCTGTCTGTCTGTCCTGCACTCTCTGTCTGTTTCTTTCTCTCTGATTGTGGAATAAAAGTATGAACATGTATTTATAAGTTACACTTGTGTTTGAATCCTGCAGCTTATCACACATTTGATTTCCATGTGTGACGACTGCAAGTGTCCAGAGTGAGGACAGACTGAGGGACCCACTGCTGCACATCATCTGTGAGGCTTTGCAGCCCTGATGATCCACCAGGACAAACTCAGCAGTGTGTGAGGAAGAGGAGGAGGAAGAGCCAGCAGCAGCTGACAGATGGAGAGAATAGACAGACTGTTCCCTGTTTGTGAAGGACTGCTAGGAAAGTTTAGAATAACTAACTGTCTGTTCTGAATCAGTCTTATTAGGTAATGTTCAAATAATGTTATCATCCCAGTGTTTTCAGTGTGGGAGAAAGTACTCAGGGCCTTCAAGTTACACACTATGAAAGGCAGCAACAAGTTTAATGTTCAGAAACCTAAAGTATGTATCAGCAGCAGAATGGAGCTAAAAATAAATGTTTGTTTCAGTTCTATGAAGCTTTGAGTATTTTGGATCAGTAGCACTGCTGTGTTTGTTGCATCATATTGCTGTAACTGTTTATATGCTTTATATATTCTGAGCTAAGTTGATCTATAGTGTTACATCATATTCTATAAGGATGTTATGTGTTTGTAGACTTTCTGCCCAGTTTGACCCATTTAGCAGAAGTCAGCCTGTTTAAGGCTCTGATATCTATTCTGTATGACTTAAAGCAGTTATGACATGGTCTGATTTTCTCACCCAATAAAGGAATATTTCATATATCAGTCTACTCTTCATTCTATCAGACACAGTTACCACAGCTCGAACATTTTCTTTTTACACATATATGTAAGCACTGAGCCAAATTTAGTAATGCCAACATACTGAAAGAACAACATTTGTTTCTTATATATAATACATCTATATATACACAGTCAAAGATACTTGTCTTTGATTGAAGATTTAAGGTGATAGGAAATATAAATAACTGCTACTTGAATCTTTGACACAGAGTTCAAGCTCACTGCTGTAATATATATATCATAATAATCTGACAATAAATATAATATTGGCCATATTATATTTACATTACCACAGTGAGATGACTTTAGTCTCATGAACAACATTAGCTAATTGTTATTTACTAACTAATCTTAAAATGATTGTTCAGCACAGAAATGAAGCCCAACAATCATGTTTTACAGTCCTTTGGTCTCAGCCTCAGATACTCAACTAATCAAAGTGATATCATGAAAAAAATGGCTGAGCAACAAAACATTTTTTCTCCTTCATTTCTGTCAAACAAAGCTGTATGAAACATTTCTCGCTGTTAGTATCACGGTTGCTAGGCAACCTGAGCAGCGCGACGAAGGCTAGACCGTCCCATTTCACAAACCTCTCACTTCCGCACTTCTCGTAATTATAGTACGCACCACACGTAGTGCGCGTACTTCAAGCGTGCACTCTCTTAATTGGGACACAGTACAAACTACAAGTACACAAAACAGGAACGTAGCTCAGAGTGGCGGACACACTCTGCCTCGTTGGTCCAGCTGTGAGTCCGTTACCGTGAACTATGGAGCGGCAGATTTGTGCTGAACTAAGCTGCACACAGCTGATGTTAGCTAGGAAACATTACACACTGACTTTAATGGAGAGACCGGAAATACAAACACACAGTTTGTTGTGTGAAGAAATCAAACACGAGCTGAACAAACAGTAAAGTTCCTAAAGACAAACTGTTAAAGGAGGAAACAAAGCAAACTTACAGTTTCTTCACACACCAACAACAAGCTCCGCTCCACACCTGGACACTAAACACTGACACACAGGTGAGCTGCTTCCTGGAAGGAGGCGGGGCTCCACCTGAAACTCAGCACAGGTGGGAGGGGCTCAGCTCTGTGTGTGCTGATGTGTTAACTTTAAAAATATGCCGTCTGACTGCTCAGACTGAGTCAGAGTAAAGTTCACATGCTGACGTGTGGAGACATGAAACCTTGTTGTAGCTGCAGGTGTGAACACACTGATCCCAGATCAGCTCTGCTGTATTTGTAACATGAACATTTCTGCTGCAAAGCTTCAAATGTTCAGCATGTTTCTCTGTTTCCAGTCTATAGATCCAGTCACACTTTCTACCTTCACCTGTGCAGTAAAGACTGAGAGCAGAGCTGAAACCAACCATCCAATCAGTGAGCAGCATCAACACCTGAGCTTCATTCAGACTCTGTTATTGAAGATGTTGTTGGTACAAAGTTCATCTGCTGCTCACATGAATCCTGTGATGAAAGCTTTATTTCACTGAAGGTTTCTTCAAATCTAATTTCAACCTGTTGAAGTCATGAATCAAAGTGCAGACTGAGAGTGGATCACATGATGTTTGAGGTGTGTCATGTGACATGTTCAGTATTGTCACACATGTCTAGATTGTCCCTGATATCATAACTGCTCAAACACTGATGATTATATTTGAAGAATTATTACTTTTGGCTGCAAAGTTTGAATGGAGCTCTCTGTCTGTGCTGATTTGTCGCCCTCTGGAGGTCAAAGCACAAACTGCATGATGTCGCTGTAACCACCACAGTGACAGGAAGTGTTTTTAAATGACTGAAACACTGAAATGATGCTAACGGCTGTCGTTAGGCTCACTGACAGCAGTGCTGATGTGTTCATGTCAAACACTGGCTCAGGTCAGACTCCTTCATCCTTCTCCAGCGTGAGGCTGCCCTCAGACCCACTGAAGCTCTGACCTTTGACCTCCTGACCCTAACCATTTTAGTCTCATCTTTAAATGCAAATCCATCCAAAATGTAGCCGAGCAAAAGAAGCTGGAAGCTGTTCTATGAATGATGTTCATACCAGAGTTTCTGTTTCCAGCTCAGACGTGTTAAACACTGCTGCTGTGCTACATTTGTCATTTCCTGCTTTCACTACCATCCATGTCAAAGCGCTGAAGTCATCTGATCACTTTAATGCAGTAAAACAGGAGCTGTAAGTCTAACATTTTTTTACTGTCATCACAAACACACTCTGCTGGATTAACATCCAGACAAAGGGCTGAAAAGCTGAGAATCAGCATTTGATTATTATTATTATATTTCCTGTTTATGTGGATGTACTTTTCTATCTGTCAGTGCTGAAGCAGGCGTCACTGATCACATGACTCTGAGGGATGTTTCCAGCACCTCGCTGAATCTGAGCCATGAAGGTTTAAGGTATCTGAAAAGGCAAAGCAGGTCTGAGCCTGTGTTAGCAAGCTGTACCTAATAAAGTGGCAGCAAGGACTCAGTCAGTAATGATCAGAGCCAGCAGGGAGCAGCACAGAGAGGTGAGGCGCTGTCAGAGAAGCAGGCTGACATCAGACTGGTCATATTCCATCATCTATACCTGAAATAATCATCAAACACACACAGAGCAGAAACATGTGGAAACATCTGGAGCTCAGTCTCAGTTTGATCCCTCAGAGGTTTACCTCAGTCCTGCTCCTCTGCTTCCTGTTTACAGCGCACACATCATGCTGTGTACTGAGAGTCATGTGGTCAAAGCGAGGCCCTGGTACTCTGACAGAGAGCGAGCACAGTTATCCTAATGTGTGACATCACTTCTAACCAGAGAGCATTCAGCTTTCACAGCAGCCAACATCCTGTCACACTGAGCATGTGCAAACACAGCAGCCAACATCCTGTCACACTGAGCATGTGCAAACACAGCAGCCAACATCCTGTCACACTGAGCATGTGCAAACACAGCAGCCAACATCCTGTCACACTGAGCATGTGCAAACACAGCAGCCAACATCCTGTCACACTGAGCATGTGCAAACACAGCAGCCAACATCCTGTTACACTGAGCATCTGCAAACACAGCAGCCAACATCCTGTTACACTGAGCATGTGCAAACACAGCAGCCAACATCCTGTTACACTGAGCATGTGCAAACACAGCAGCCAACATCCTGTCACACTGAGCATGTGCAAACACAGCAGCCAACATCCTGTCACACTGAGCATGTGCAAACACAGCAGCCAACATCCTGTCACACTGAGCATGTGCAAACACAGCAGCCAACATCCTGTTACACTGAGCATCTGCAAACACAGCAGCCAACATCCTGTTACACTGAGCATGTGCAAACACAGCAGCCAACATCCTGTCACACTGAGCATGTGCAAACACAGCAGCCAACATCCTGTTACACTGAGCATCTGCAAACACAGCAGCCAACATCCTGTCACACTGAGCATGTGCAAACACAGCAGCCAACATCCTGTCACACTGAGCATGTGCAAACACAGCAGCCAACATCCTGTCACACTGAGCATGTGCAAACACAGCAGCCAACATCCTGTCACACTGAGCATCTGCAAACACCGCTCTCAGCTTCCATCACTCACAAGCTCCACACTCCACTTAAAAGCCCAGAGCAAAACTTGTGACCAACACATCACAGACAGAGGTGATGTTCACGCTCTGTTTCTGGGTGGGAAACTCACCTGTGGGTGTGGCTGTTCCTCCCCTACAATCTCTGATCCCACAGCTGCTAAATTAGACTGAACTGAAGCCAGACTCAAACAGAAAACATCCTCAAAGACTTAGAGAGAGAGAGCTGCTCCATCTCTGGACCCAAAATATATGTTCCACCACCACGCTGCAATGCATCTTGGGATAGGGTGGGCCCACCTGTGCTTCAAATCCAGGGAGAAGCTGGACATGTTTGTGGGAGGCTAGGACTCTGGACGCCCTTTGCGGCCACGCTGTGATGTCATGGACCTCCAGAGGAAGCAGAGGCTGAATTTAAACACACCTGCTGACTTCATGTGTTCTGCTCTGACAGCTGCCATGTGTCACAGCGTGGATAATAAAGCCATCAAACTTCACTCAGCTCCAATAACACCATCAGTGTTTGATGTCCAGAGGATTCATCAGCTTTAACCATGATAGAAGCAGGAAGTTAAGATGAAGATGATAAACCACACTGAGCGACACACTGCGAGCAGGTTCGCAGAGATCTGAGCAAGAGCGAATGAAAAAACTGAGCGAGAGGGGCTGTTATTAAATGAATGAAGTCCTCACCTCCCAGCTTCAGTCAGACTGGTTCACCTGTCCCCACACCAGTCACACCACTGGCTGAGAACATGGATCAGCACTTGCACTTGAGAACATGGATAATGTGACTCAAGGATAGTGTTCAGAGACAGCAAGCAGTTAGGCAAAGAGAGAAGAACTCAGCCTGTGGGGTTCACTGAAAGATGTCATATAAATCCTCAGCACCATCCACAAGCATTTGCATTATTTGCAAAGAACATGGAGAACATCGGTGTATGAACGCAGCAGTACTCGTGTATATTGGAAAACAACATTTACAGCTACATTTACCAGAGGATCACAGACCCGCGCAGTAAACACAAGAGAGATAAACATGTTTGTGAACACAGGTTTGTTCTTACAGATTTATGACTTAATGCCAAACTATTCTGATCTCGTTTTAAAATGAAACATGTCCATGTAATGACTGCATTAACCTGATGGGCCTGAGGTCAAGTTTAGGATATAATGTTCATTTCTCCAAAAGATATTTCAGATTGGTCGTACCTGATAAGTACAAAAAGTAAAAATTATCTTTGAATGGTGTTTTTGTGTTTATTTATTTCTAAATGCTTGGACTGGACAAAATGAAAAGGTTTAGCAATGAGTACATGGCAGGCACAGCTCAGGTTTGAAAGTCTGAGAGGCTGAGACAGATTGTGCACAGAGGGTTAGTGGATATATTGGCAAGAGGAGGATGAAGATGGAGCTACCATCATCACCATGTCGCCATATGAGGGCAGTGGGTCTCAGGAGGTTCATAAAAACAATTGTGGGATGACTCACTGTCTTACTTTTCTGGAGGTCATTTAATACTTTAGGTTCAACATTTTCCAACCTGATATCGTAACGACATCAGAAATGAGTCATTCTGTTATGCTGCTGTATCAGGGATTGATATAAATTCATGTTTCTGTAGCTAATCCAAAAAAATCATTGTTGTCTTCATACATTGACAATAATTCTTTAGTCATAAAGCTTCAAACGAGCAGGTTCATATCTCAGTATTTCACCAACAACTGAGGACACTAGAGTGTCATTCCTCAGTGCAACACAATGCAGTTCCTACAGTTTAACAGCATTTGACACATTTCTCTATATAAAAATGTTTCAGGCTAAAAAGTCCGTAAATGTTGACACTAGATCATATTTTCTACTCTTATGTGCACTGGAGTGGGTTGGTGATCAGTCTGTGAGGTGCTATCTAATGATCTACCAACCAAGTTAATAATCCTGTCATAAGATTTGGTTCCGTCAATGACAGAAATGGATGAACCAGTGTTGATGTTTGGTTTCAGACTGATGGCACAATGATTGTGAGCATGGATGCCGACTTTGGCCTTGGAAGAAAAAGAAGAAGTATTATTGAGCGCTTTCATGGAAACATCATGTTTGTAAGATACAAAGATGTGGAGGAATATCTGCTGTCTCATCCTGATAGCTCCAAACCAGCTGAGCTGAGGAAATGTTGAAGGAAATTTCATGTCACTGCTCCATCACTAGTGAGGTGTTCTCCTAAATAAGTCTCCTAAATAAGTTTTAAATGGATTGGTTATGTAAGAGACAACATTCGAAGTATTTGTGATGGAAACAGATGTTTTTGAATGTGCAGATGTTGAGTGTCCCCCCCCCCCCCCCCCACACACACACACACACACACACCCCTATTTTTTATTTTATTTTAAAGATAATTTCTGTCATGTTAAAGTTATTATGGCTGATTGAGGACTACTATTTCCTTTTGTAATTAGGATTGTAGCAACTTTAAAGCCGGAAATTTACTTCAGTCACAAAACCAGCCAAAAAAGACAGGATGTAACTGGTGTAACTGGTGTAACTGGTGTATTTGGAGCCTCCTGTCGTCATGAAATTCCCTTTATGTTTTTGAACATGATTCATGGAGAATGCTGAGTTGTTAATCAATGCTTACGTCATTAACCTACAGTCAACAATGTCACCAAATGTTTCCCAAAAATATTATTTCTCTTATTGACTCGTGTGGAGCAGGGAAATTATTTTACTGCTATTGTTAAATAATCATCATCATTACCATTGCATTAATAATATAATCTGCAGCATTGATATTGCATTCAGAGGTTTAACAGTGTGTGTCTTTCAGAAAGATTAAAGTCACAGGCTGACAGGAAACTGCAGGCTTGCAGAGAGTTTGCAGAAGTGAAAGCAGAGTCTAAGTTATTCTGAGCAGCTGGCTAGACGAGGCTATTTGAATTACTAGGTTATTCAAATTGATCATTGCTTTAACAATGTAACAGATAGCTTTAAGATGGCCTTAAGATGTTTATGCATACGGTTATCATATTAACCTTGTATTCCAGATGCAGTTATAACTATTTTATACATATTGCATATCTGTGCTTATTTTGAGTTGATGTTCGGTTCATTAAGGGTCTTAAGCTTCACTGGTGTGACTGTTCAGGTGATACATGTTGAGGGAAACTAGAACATAGAAGGAATTGCAATACATGCTTACAAAACACTTATATCAGGTCATTTTTATATTAAGCTTTTAGTAGAGGTTCTTGATTAAAACATTTATTTAGTAGATGCCATATACATAGTTTCAGTTCGGTTATTACATATCTGAGAGTGGCTTCTGTCTCTCTGTCTGGTTAGAGGTCAGGAGCTAGTAGGCGAAGAGGTGACATGGAGGTTGAGTGAGGTCGTGACACACACACACACACACACACACACACACACACACACACACACACACACATTAGTTAGATTTATTTATAGGTGAGAGGGTAGTCATGTCTGGTTGTAACTGCGAAAGTGTCTCTGTAAACGAGGAACCGTTCCTTGTTGTCTCGGCAAGAAAGAGGAACAATCCACTTCAAGACAAGAACTGAAAGGTAGACAGGAAGTACCGGCCATGAAAATAGAAGACGATGTTCTTTTGAACTGTGTTAAAAGTCATTGTGGTTTTGATTTGACGTATGTATATATTCTGTCTGTGACGTATGAAGGGGCGTCATTAATTCAAACCCTGATGCTATAACAATCTGTGTATGCTTTGATTAAGTCGAAGATCAATTCCTGTCTGCGTCAGTGTTGTCTTCCCACCCGTGCATTAAAATCAATTGTTTGACCAAGATCTTCTGGACCATGGTTGTTTGTACTCTCATTCCTCAATATTTGAACCTTAACACTCGAAACCATTGAGATGATCTTTTTTTAAACAGGCGAGCAGATCCAACGTATGCCATCAGTGAGCTGGTGAAAAGATACCAGGACAAGAACATCAAGCTGAATTTCATATACAACACCGTGTGTGTGCCGTCCTCACATATACATGTGAGTATTTTCTTTTACTATATGACACAAGAACAACATTTCCTGTTTATAAAACACTGTTTGGTGTTTATCAGACAAATGGAGGAGGAACACCTCGAGGTATTTCCCTGGCTGTCCATGTTTATGGACATAAACTGCAGTGCCAGCTATGATTTATTGGTCAATGTACACAAACTGACACACATGTCATCCTAAGCACATGCACACACTATTCAGTCCATACTTTGATAAACTCTTGTACAGTAAACAGTAAATATGTGTTAATCAGAAATCTTTTAGAGCACACGACGGCTTCCTGGGTTTGGGCTGAACGATGGAGAAGGCATGGAGAGGTTCTGCTCCTTCCTCAAAAGATCTGCAGGAGTCACAAAGAGATGACTCCATCACATCGACTGGACCTTCTGACTGATGCATTATTGCATTATGGGAGGAGGAAGTCATCGGATCTAGGTACACATGTTTCTGTATTAGTAGTTAAAATGACTCATTTACATTCAAACTGAGAGAGCTGACAGTTCCTACTGATAGAAGTGCAGCTCCTTCAGAGATGGGACAAAGAGGAGAAGGTCACAAGTCTGCTGAGGAGGAGATTTCTGCCATCCTGAAAGAGTCCCCGAGAAACCCGACTTTAATGGAACGTATGCTTGTAGTTGCAAGTGAATCTTTTCTCTTCCATGTTTGTCCAAGTGACTATTTCAGAACAAGACATCCAACAGTGAATGGAAAGAGAGACAGAAGCTGACAAACATGCACTTTTGAAAACGAGACCCAAAGGTTTGTTGATTTTGCCTGATTTGTTTCTTATTGGGTACTCAGGAAGCTGACAGTGGCTACTTCCTGTCTTTAGATTCTGTTCCCAGATGGAAGAGGAAGTATGTCATGAAACTGGTCGGGCATTGCACAGCTACAAGCATTTCACCTCATGTCATACTGTGTATGGTTTTGTGTGTAATAAATACAATTTGAACTTGAATTTGAAACTGGTTCAATTCAACCAGCTCAGGTAGGATTGAATTAAACTATATTTAGTGTTTTGTTGATATTCCAATCGTAAGAGTTCAAATGTTAGCAAACATAAAGGTTAACAGTTGTGCTTAGTTATGTCGACTATATGATGGGAAAACCTTGCTGTCAGTTTTACATGTGCGTTTTTAAATGTAGATCCCTGAATCACGAGTCACCCACTGCAGACCAAACACAGGAAGTTAACGTGTTAATGTTACCATTTCCAATTACGGTGCCATTCATCTAATCTGGAAATGTTTGTTTTGGGGCGGTGTTGATCTTCCTATTGTGTTTAGGCCAGAGAGTGCTCTTCAAACTGCTGACAGACACGCCCACATTACAAGCAGATGGTGTGAGTCTGATTTGATTTTCCAGTCAACGCTGAGAGACTGCGAGCAAGAAATGAAGCAAGGAAGAAGGATCGCTCTACTCAATCTCAAGCACTTTTTCATTGTCACAGAGGGAAACATTGTATTTTCTGCGTCACTTCCTCACAGAAAAGATATTTGTACCCATTCTGCAGGTAAACTGTTGATGGGACAATAAACAAATTTCACTTTGCAAAATGTTCTGCAGGGAGGTTGTGGTTGCTTCTTTCGACTACCATGACCTGGATGACTGAGAACCTACGCAGACACGTTCTCAGGGAAGGGCTCCACACTTATTGTACTGATTTAACTGAGCTTATTGTCATCAAACAAAGTTTGCTTTAATGTGTCTCTATTGACAACACAAAAAATTTTTGTCACTAGTTATAAAATGTAGAAATCTTCAAATATATCTGAAGTGCTTGGTGTAAATTCAATGATTCAAGCTCCAGTTGGTTGTCATCTTCATTGAAAAATAAATATGAATAAATGATTATGATATATAATAAATAATATCATGTGTTGTTGACATGTGTTGTTGGTGTTTTCTGTAAATGTCTTTTTGAATGTAAATGCTTTGTTTGAGACAGACAGGGAGTCGCTATAAAGCTGTCCAATCAAATCCACGTCTGTAACAGAGACTGAAGAAGATTGTAACAGAGTCCAACAGTCTGCAGTGGCCACCACAGTCCACCGTCTTCACATCACAATTTCAACATGTCTGTGAAGTCTCCTTGCCCTTGGGCTCATGCCTCGATGAACAAGTAGGTAGCGTTCAAATGTGGGTTTTCAGTGAATGTATAAGTGCAATTTACTGTTACTGCTGCTGTTTGTGTTTTGTCAGGTTTGTTTCATTAACATTTCTCAGACAGAAGAAGGTGATATTCCAACAGAGCTGAAAAGGAGAGCTGTCGATTCCTTACATTTGAAGAGCAGAGCAGCTGAAGAGAAGCTGTGACTCCAACGTGAGATGGACCCTGTGATTCATCACCTCCACCAGCAACACACTGACCTGCATTCATCCATAGATGCCACTCAGGACCCTGGTTCCACAGCTGTTCTTGTTCACAGCTGCGTCCAGTTAGAGAGGAAACTGTATAATGCAATGATGATGTTCCAGCGTCATGCTGCAGTTGTTGCTCCTCCTCCACATGCTTACCTGCCACAGTTTAACTCTGCCTCTCAGACAGTCATGTCACCTGATCTGCATGTTTTGTTGTACGATGACGTCATCTTGATGTTGACGAGGAGGGTGAGAAAAACTAGTTTTGTCCTGCAGATGGCGATCTTGCACCGTGTTTAGAGAGCTGACACTTTGATGATGATGCTCTACTCAACTTACTTTTAGCCTGGGTTGGACTCTATATGAGCAGCTTCCACTCTGGTTTCACTGTTAAATACACTTGTTTTATTTCACTTGTAAAAGTTGGAAAATAAATATTAAATTATTTGTTGGTACATTTTTTTTTTTTGCTTCATTTGAGGAATGAACTGTTAAGGTGAAGAAATGAATCAGGTTAAAATAGTGGTCTTTTAAATCACTGCAGATGTATAATGTAATTTAACATGTTGATAATGGTTGTAGTGGGCTTGTAATGTAAATGTGTTCTGATTAAATGTGACATTAATGGTGACGCTGCATAAACCTGATAAAACAGTTCTATTAGTGGGTCTGTGTGATCAGCATCAGTGGGTGAAGGTGAGGCCTTGACTAGTAGAACGTCAGGTTGGTGTATGACAACCAGTGTTGGGACTAACGCGTTATTAAGTAACGCGTTACAGTAACTACGTTATTATTGTGGTAACGAGCACGGTAACTAGTTATTATGCCAAAATCAGGAACGCGTTACTCGTTACTGGGATTTAGATAGGGTCGTTACTCGTTACTTCGAGTGGTGGCTATCGCGGAGCTTCCACAGATTCAGTAACATTAGCAAGTGGTGGAGGCAGCAGGTGGATGAAGGAAAAGAGACCCGAGGCGGCCGCCGGTCCAAGTGTGAACTGACCTTCAGGTAAGAAGTTATGACCTGCAGTCTCTCTGGGTCAGATATGAACCAAGTTTAGGTGGAGTTTATTTTCGTTATTCTGACTTTTTCCGTACTGCGTGCTAGCTAGCATGACGGAGTTTCTATACAGCTGGGTGGGTGCTATGTTACTGATGTTGAACTTTATTTTGTTCATAAGTTATTAGAGTTGCCAACCGTCCCGTCTGGTATTCAGAGAAAATATTACGCGTTTCTTATTGAGGTGAAAAGGAACAGTTTGTCCCGTAATTCAGCTACAATGAAAAAGACACAAAGCTGGAGTTATTCTGTCTTTGCTGCACAGCTGCCTCTTCTTTCATTCTCCCCCCTCCCTCTCCTGTTTCTACTTCAATCATGAAACTGATCAATGATCAGCTGATCGGCTCTCTTGTTTGTTTATCGCTCACTTTGCGCCGAAAGAGGAAACCAGCGGATGTCGCGCTAAACAACAGCAGCACGTTTAAGCTTGATCAGCTGTTGTTAGAATTTATTTAATATTAATTTCTAGTATCAGCTGATGTTTGCTGGAGCCACAGCTGTAAAGCTGCTGGTCATGATGTCTGTTTGGATATGTGGTGAGAGGGAAACATGAAGATGAAACCAGGAGATGTCCTTACTGGATCATCAGAGCTGAACAGGTGATGGAGAAACAGGTTTACCTTTTAGGTGACATGAATGAGTTGAAGGGAAGTTATGAACTGTTTCTGAGAGACAAATAACACCAGGATCCTTTTTTAGGTAGCTGACAGCTGGTAACTGTGCAGGGGCGGATCTAGCAAAGTGTTGCCAGGGGGGCATGTAGGGCATTAACAGGGAAAGGGGGGCACAAAGAAATACTTTTCTTTCTTATTCTCATTTAAAATGTCTCGCTTTTAAAAAATAATTATCTGAATCTTACAACAAACGATTGATAGATTGATGCATATATACCATCCGAACAGTGTACATCACTGTCACAACTGTTTATTTTCATTCAAAGGCTTTATGATTTTTCCTATAATGGTGGGCCGGTCTCTAGTCAAAATGTCCGGGCCAATTTTCTGTCCCAGTCCAGCCCTGTATGCAGCTCATCTGCAGTCTGCTGTTACCTACATCTTCCTATTCAGAAGGCAGAATTTCTGAGTTCTGAGTACAATCAAAGCACCACGACTGCAGTTTTTGTGTTGGATGTAAAAGGCGCACATGACTCTGTGACGTAGGCTAGAATCATGGCAGCAGTCAATGACGGTCCAGGCGTGGGATTTCTCTCGTGGAAATATGCACATTATCATATCCTTTCTATTGGTCGGTGGCACAGTGCACTGTGGCACGTAAGCAAGGTAGAAGACTGGCAAAGTTATGGAAGCAACACATTAACAAGAGAATTCTGAGTAAAACCAAAGTTACTTTCCCTAGTAACTAGTTACTTTGAAAGTAACGAGTAACTTGAAGTAACTGAGTTACTTTTGAGAGAAGTAACTAGTAATGTAACTAAGTTACTATTTTAAAGTAACTTACCCAACACTGATGACAACACATGAGCCAACATCAGACTCCGAGCGCTAAGATGCTCAAGATCAGAAGATCCAGTGTGACACCATCGTTACCTGGCAACAGCAGTCCTCAGCCCATCTGACTTTATTGGAGGATATTTACACCAGCAACACTGTTTAGTTTGATATGACGGATTAACAACATGCTGTGATATCCAGTTCATCTGTAATAGATACTGGATCTAATCAGTCAGCAGATATTTGATCACCTTATTTATAACTACACTAGAAACAAACACAACTGTGTTGGTGATTCATGCAAACTTGCATATCAGCCTTTTAAGGTTTTGTAGTATTGAGAACAAAGAGGTTGTGTTAGGGCTGAAAAGCCCGACTTGTTCTCCTCTGCAGGTCATCAAATGCACCACAGAAGTTTGTATTTGCAGAAGCCTGTATATGTTTGATGGCTTTATTATTCTCTGTTCAAAGACAATAAATGTGGAAAATGTCTCTTTATATTGTTTCTTTATATTTTATTATGTTACAGATTAAGTCATTTGTTCATACTTACTTTGTTTGTCTTTTCAGTCGTCCTAAGGGTCAGGTGTGGGGAAACGCCCACCTGGGATTTCCTCATTTTAAAGTCCTGATGATGTCACATACGACATCATCAGGTCAAACAAAGTGGAGGGGTTTCTTTTTCCATAGAGATGCTTCCTTTTATTTGTGTTAAGGTTTAAAGGGATTTGTAGAATGTTTTTCCTTTCGTTAATACTGCCATTTAGTTGTGTAAATGTGCATGTTAGAAGTGTGTAGAGGTTTTGTGTTTTTTGGATAATCTGTGTAGCGTTTTAGATCCCTCAGTTGAGTGAGTGGTACTGGCTCGGCAATTGGAAGGAAATTGGTGGCCCTATTGAAAGCCAGTCTCTATCAGATGCAGGAGAGAGGAGAGGTGAGCTGTGTCACCAGAGCCATGTTATGTTGAGTTTTGTTAATAGAGTTTATTTGGGGAGGAAGTTTTGTTAAGTTACATTAAATTAACTTCACTGTAAATAAGTTGCTCACCTTGGAAATCTGAAATGTCTGCTTCCCTACCACCTTCCTTGACGTTCGAGTCTGACTACTTCACACGCACAAACTATACAATTATTTTCCTCCAATTTTCACTTGCAGAAATGGTCCTGTGTGATTTCTAGGCTGTGATATGAAAAACTAGTTCCTAATGGCAGCGATTCACTCAGTAAACATGTGTTTCCTTCACCAACCTCACACACAGATCCAATAAGATCAGGAAGTGGGCAGTATAGTACAATATGTGTTATTTTGTGCTGCACTGCCCAAACTAAAGATCTGCTGAAGTGTTGGAAATGATTCAGATGTTTATTTTGGACGATACAGCAGAAGATCAGACATGAAAGTGGAGATAACACAGAAGACCTGCAGCAAAGGGTCAGAGGTCAGACTGGGCCACTGGATTCAACAATGAGCCAATGATCATCAAGTAGTGACTAAAGCAGAGCCCTGACGTTCTGACATTCATCACACAGTTAGAACAAATGTCTGCTGATGACTTCATCTCATAAAACGACTGATAGATGTCAGTTCATTGATCAGCTGAGCTCCTGCTGCTGATCTTCTTCATCGTGCACAGAAACATTCAGCTTGTTTCAATCAGTAAATAACTTTGAACTGTTCCCACTCAAAATGCTGTCAGAACAATGATCATTGTTACTCCCCTCGAGTCTTAATAAAGCTCAACTTGTTCTTTGTGTTTAAACTGACATTTATTTAGAACAGGAGGATTCTTCCACATGTCTTAACATGTAATGATGTCCAACCACAGCCGATACAATGCCGTCAGAACTAAAAGGAAATACAAACTTAAATGAATATTCTTACTAAAGTCCTGAAGCATTATATACAACGAAACATTCCAACAAAATGATCAATAAAGTACACATTACACCTCACACTGCCGCTATTGCGCTTGAACACCACGCAACAGTCGCGCATTTACATACAACGATAATCAATAAAACATTTACCTCATTGGCCTCACTCAAAGGGAATAAACTTTCATTTTTACGTGGTGGGCAGGTCCAAAAAAAGGCACTCTTTATTTATCTTTCTGCACACGTGCAAACCTCGTGGCTCGTTTCTTAATTAGCTTGCTGAGTGTGACAGCCAAAAAATGCCCTCTTAGCCACAACACAACTTTAGAAAAGGTTCCTATCTAATTGCACAATTAGCACAAATAACACATTTAAACATATAAATCTAATCAACAAACATGAATTACTATTTATTTCTTAATATTTCAACTCAGGGGCGATTTTAGCCCATTTTTGGGGGTGCTTCAGCAATGAATCAAAGCACCCCCAAAGATTTCTTACTTTTTTGACAATATTTGCTGTTTGTGTGACACACTACTAAAAATATAAAAAGCATACAGTATTTGGTTGAGACGTAACATTTTAACAACAAAAGTATAGATACCCCCCTTCCATAATGGTTTGTTCCAGCTCGCCTCTCCTCTAGCGCCCTTTCTGCCAGAGCGATGGTGGCCGAGACGCAGCGGAGCAGAGGTGTAAGTGCCTGGCTTAAAACAGGACATATTAGCTACATTTAACCTTCAGTTACTCTTTATATAGTTAGGTAGGAGTCAGACCATGTTTCTTTTTAGCTGAAAAACATTACACCAGGTAACCTGCAGTGTTGAAAATGTGTTTTCCGACGATGTTTGCTACCCTACAATCCGTCCTGCTCTGTAGTAAAATCAGCGAGATTTGACCGTCCTGTTGCTCCCATTGAAATGCATACAGCCTATTTAAAATCTAAAACTTAAAATTGTCCGTAGCCTGCTGTTGTTACCACTGTCCTGTTTGAAATGGATACTTACTAGCTAACTGACTGGATCAGAATCAGAATCAGAATCAGAGTGTCACTTGTTGGAATGAAAATGAGCTTGTAGTTTGTCTGCTTTAATAATGTGACTGGAAAAAGGTGTTGGACTTCAAATATGTCCATTTCTTTCACACTTCACCTTTAAAAGTGAAGCCTTGTGGTTCCTGGAAGGAAAAACACGACTTTTTCAAGTCTTTGTCCTGTTTTTATGAGAAATGTACGACTTTAATGTGAAACATTCAGAGTTTTTTCTCTTGTTGTGTTTGTTTGAAGCTGCTTCCTGTTGGCTTCAGCTGTTTGGAGTTTCCATTTTCTAAACTTCTACATTCTGAACCTTCTTCAGCTCTGAACAGATGATGAAACACTGAATGATTTCAAGCTCACACTTTGTCTAATAAACTTACATCTTTCATTCTTTACACAGATTGAGTCTTTGTGGTTTGTCAGAGATCAGCTGTGATTATCTGGCAGCAGCACTGAAGTCCAACCCCTCCCATCTGAGAGAGCTGGACCTGAGTAATAACTACAACCTGAAGGATTCAGGAGTGAAGCATCTGTGTGGTTTCCTGGAGAGTCCAGGATGTGGACTTGAAACTCTGAGGTCAGTCAGCATGTTTTAGTTATTCAATTCAATTTTTAAATTTTATTTATATGGCGCCAAATCACAACAAAAGTCGCCTCAAGGCGCTTCATAGGTACAGAGAAAAACCCAACAATCTTATGACCCCTTATGAGCAAGCACTTTGGCGACAGTGGGAAGGAAAAACTCCCTTTCAACAGGAAGAAACCTCCGGCAGAACCAGGCTCAGGGAGTGGTCATCTGCTGCGACCGGTTGGGGTGAGAGAAGGAAAACGGGATGAAAGACATGCTGTGGAAGAGAGACTGAGTTTAATAACAAGTATGATTCAATGCAGAGAGGTCTATTAATACATAGTGAGTGAAAAAGGTCACTGGAAAGGAAAAACTCAATGCATCATGGGAATCCCCGGCAGCCTACGTCTATTGCAGCATAACTAAGGGAGGATTCAGGGTCACCTGGTCCAGCCCTAACTATATGCTTTTGCAAAAAGGAAAGTTTGAAGCCTAATCTTGAAAGTAGAGATAGTGTCTGTCTCCTGAATCCAAACTGTAAGCTGGTTCCACAGAAGAGGGGCCTGAAAACTGAAGGCTCTGCCTCCCATTCTACTTTTAAATACAATAGGAACAACAAGTAGGCCTGCAGTGCGAGAGTGAAGTGCTCTAATAGGGTGATATGGTACTACAAGGTCATTAAGATAAGATGGGGCCTGATTATTTAAGACCTTGTATGTGAGGAGCAGGATTTTGAATTCTGGATTTAACAGGAAGCCAATGAAGGGAAGCCAAAAAAGGAGAAATCTGCTCTCTCTTTCTAGTCCCTGTCAGCACTCTTGCTGCAGCATTTTGGATTAGCTGAAGGCTTTTCAGTGAGTTTTTAGGACATCCTGATAACAATGAATTATAGTCGTCCAGCCTGGAAGTAATAAATGCATGAACTAGTTTTTCAGCATCACTCTGAGACAGGATATTTCTAATTTTAGAGATGTTGCGCAAATGGAAGAACGCAGTCTTACATATTTGTTTAATATGTGCATTGAAGGACATGTCCTGGTCAAAAATGACTCCAAGGTTCCTCACAGTGTTACTGGAGGCCAAGGTAATGCCATCCAGAGTAAGAATCTGCTTAGAGACCATATTTCTAAGATTTTCAGGGCCGAGTACAATAACCTCAGTTTGATCTGAATTAAGAAGCAGAAAGTTAGCGGCCATCCAGGTCTTTATGTCTTTAAGACATTCCTGCAGTTTAACTCATTGGTGTGTGTTATCTGGCTTCATGGACAGATAGAGCTGGGTGTCATCTGCATAGCAGTGAAAATTTATGCTATGTCTTCTAATGATACTACCTAAGGGAAGCATGTATAATGTAAACAGAATTGCTCCTAGCACTGAACCCTGTGGAACTCCATAACTGACCTTAGTGTGTGAAGAGGACTCTCCATTTACATGCACAAACTGGAGTCTATTAGATAGATATGATACAAACCACTGCAGTGCAGTACCTGTAGTACCTACGGCATGTTCTAATCGCTCTAAGAGGATATTATGGTCAACAGTATTGAACGCTGCACTGAGGTCTAGCAGGACAAGCACAGAGATGAGTCCACTGTCAGAGGCCACAAGACGATCATTTGTAACCTTCACTAAAGCTGTTTCTGTGCTGTGATGAGCTCTGAAACCTGACTGAAACTCTTCAAATAAACCATTCCTCTGCAGATGATCTGTTAGCTGTTTGACAACTACTCTTTCAAGGATTTTTGATATGAAAAGAAGGTTGGAGATTGGCCTATAATTAGCTAAGACTGCTGGGTCTAGAGATGCTTTTTGAGTAAAGGTTTAACTACAGCCAGCTTGAAGGCCTGTGGTACATAGCTGATTGTTAGAGATAAGTTGATCATATTTAAGATCGAAGAATTAATTAATGGCAGGACTTCTTTGAGCAGTTTTGTAGAAATGGGGTCTAAAAGACACATTGATTGTTTGGAGGAAGTAATTATTTAAGTTAACTCAGAAAGATCAATTGGAGAAAAATAGTCTAACTTAACATCAAGGGTACTAAGAGTAGCTGTAGATAATATTACATCTGTGGGATGATTATTGGTAATTTTTTCTCTAATGATAAGAATTTTATATGTGAAGAAGTTCATGAAGTCATTACTAGTTAATGTTAAAGGGATGGTTGGCTAAAAAGAGCTCTGACTTGTGTGCTGAGATTAATATGATGTGAAAGTTGTGCTGACACTAAACTGCAGACATCAGGCTGATATTATACTGATCCTCACTGGGGATCTTCATGGTAAAGTCTGTTTTCTTCTTCTCTGGTTTAGTCCATTGACTGCAGCAGAGCAATGTTCACATTTCAAACAGTGATACTCAACGTATGGCCCGCACGCAGCCTCCCCACCTTTCCTGATTCAGAGAGAGGGGACCCTGATTAACTGTGTAGTGTTCTTCCTCACAGTTCTAAGTATCAGACACAACAATGAATAATCCACAGATGACTGTCTTTAGCAGGTCAAAGGTCACAGCACATAGCAGACAGTCGGAAATATTATAATTCTGATCATTTATCAGCACTGTAACGGTGGCAAGGCAATGTGAAGGAGACCAAATGGAAAAAACAACCTCACGAGCCTTCAATTGTTTTCAAAGCTTTGGATATATTCCCACTTTTTTCTGGTAAAGAGGTTTTTTTTTTTTTTTCATGCTCACCAGCAACAAATCTAGAAATAACCACCCGAGCCTCTCAACAAACCCCTCCTTAAATAGATGCTGGTCATACTATCACCAATAAAATGTAAAAGGTCGTCCCACTCTGACACAGCCCAGCTACAAAAACCTATACAGTGAAACATTGCAGTTATTTTGACACACCTCACAAATATCTCATTACAAAACACCCCCCAGCTAAACAATATCCCAACTAACTAAATCAAATCAAACTGAAAATTTAACCCACATGCCCCCTCAGCTCTCATCAGGTGGTTCAACCCACTATCAGTGGGTGATTGGAAAACTTCTTTCAGGTGAACATCATTAGGCCATAATCATGTGTGCACTCCATGACTAAGGCCTTCAGGAAGGAGCTCAAAAGGGGAAAAGCCAGTTGAGGCTTGAGGCACCTCCCTATAAGCAAACAGCAAATAGGGAAGCCACTTGTCGCAGTCTTTGGCATTAGCCGATATGAACTTCTTCAACATTGCTTTCAGAGTTTGATTGTATCTGTCAAGGCGCGGCTGTGTGGCAGGCAGGAGGAGGACCCAAACGCAAAACTCACAGACACGGAGATGAACTCAAAATCACAGCTTTAATGCTGGAGTGGCAGAACATAGGAAATACAAAACTAAACTGGGAAAAGTAAACTAACATACGCAGAGACACAGGGAGATCCACACAACATGAGGGACGACGTCACACTGAACAGAGGGAGACGCAGACAGAAATACACAGAGGGTTAACGAGGGAAGTGGGAACACACGGGGAACACAGGTGACACTGATAATCATAACGAGACAGGGCGGGGTGAACTGAACACTGACGGGAGAGGTGAAACAGGAAGTACAGGAGGAGAGAGAGAGCACGAGTAGAACACCAACGTAACAGGCAGGGGAGACATGGAATAAACACGAAAGGGGACGAGGGCTCATAAATACATAGAGGGCACACAGGGGGAAGAGAGAGCACGGGGAGAACTTAGACATAATGGGCAGACACAATAACACCATGGACAGACAGAGGGAACACAGAGAAGTGGGAGCAGGCAGGCAAAGAACAGAAACCTAACAAATGGCAAAATCACAACAGAATACACACTCGGAATGAACAAAAGCATAAGGAAACACAAAACACTGAGTCCTCAGACTCAGGACCATGACAGTACCCCCCCCTCAAGGGCTGGCTCCAGACAGCCCAAACACAGAAAAACAAAACCAAACAGAAAACAACCCAGGGCGGGCGGCGGGGGCCCAGGACGGAGGGCTCGGAACAGAAAACAAAGAGCACAGAAAACACCGGAGCCCAAGAAAACAACCCAAAACACAGAGCAGTTCAGGGGGCCGACCGTGCGCAAGGCAACGGCGGCGACGCGGAAATAGTTCAGGAGGCCGGCCGTGCGCAAGGCAACGGCGGCGGCGAAGGAGACGACGGAGCAGTTCAGGAGGCCGACCGCGCGGAAGGCAGCGGCGGCGGCGAAGGAGACGACGGAGCAGTTCAGGAGGCCGACCGCGCGGAAGGCAGCGGCGGCGGCGAAGGAGACGGAGCAGTTCAGGAGGCCGACCGCGCGGAAGGCAGCGGCGGCGGCGAAGGAGACGACGGAGCAGTTCAGGAGACCGACCGCGCGGAAGGCAGCGGCGGCCCTCCAGTCTCAGGCGTGCTGGCCATGGCCTGGTGGGCGCAGGGCCAGACGAGGCAGAAGCGGAGGCTGGACCAGACGAGGCAGCTGATGAGGAGGCTGGACCAGACGAGGCAGCTGATGAGGAGGCTGGACCAGACGAGGCAGCTGATGAGGAGGCTGGACCAGACGAGGCAGCTGATGAGGACGCTGGACCAGACGAGGCAGCTGATGAGGAGGCTGGACCAGACGAGGCAGCTGATGAGGATGCTGGAGCAGACGAAGCAGCTGATGAGGATGCTGGAGCAGACGAAGCAGCTGATGAGGATGCTGGAGCAGACGAAGGCTCTGAAGAGGATGCTGGAGCAGACGAAGGCTCTGAAGAGGAGGCTGCGGCAGACGAAGGCTCTGAAGAGGAGGCTGCGGCAGACGAAGGCTCTGAAGAGGAGGCTGCGGCAGACGAAGGCTCTGAAGAGGAGGCTGCGGCAGACGAAGGCTCTGAAGAGGAGGCTGCGGCAGACGAAGGCTCTGAAGAGGAGGCTGCGGCAGACGAAGGCTCTGAAGAGGAGGCTGCGGCAGACGAAGGCTCTGAAGAGGAGGCTGCGGCAGACGAAGGCTCTGAAGAGGAGGCTGCGGCAGACGAAGGCTCTGAAGAGGAGGCTGCGGCAGACGAAGGCTCTGAGGCCGGGCCAGGCGAGGTTGCAGAGGCTGAGGCCGGGCCAGGCGAGGTTGCAGAGGCTGAGGCCGGGCCAGGCGAGGTTGCAGAGGCTGAGGCCGGGCCAGGCGAGGTTGCAGAGGCTGAGGCCGGGCCAGGCGAGGTTGCAGAGGCAGAGGCCGGGCCAGGTGATGACGAGGCGGTCGCAGATGGCGGCTGGACAGGCTCCTCGGGCCCTCCAGCTGATGCGGCGTGAGGCTGAACGGGCCCCTCGGACCCTCCAGCGGAGACAGGAGGCTGAACGGGCCCCTCGGACCCTCCAGCGGAGACAGGAGGCTGAACGGGCCTCTCGGACCCTCCAGCGGAGACAGGAGGCTGAACGGGCCCCTCGGACCCTCCAGCGGAGACAGGAGGCTGAACGGGCCCCTCGGACCCTCCAGCGGAGACAGGAGGCTGAACGGGCCCCTCGGACCCTCCAGCGGAAACAGGAGGCTGAACGGGCCCCTCGGACCCTCCAGCGGAGACAGGAGGCTGAACGGGCCTCTCGGACCCTCCAGCGGAGACAGGAGGCTGAACGGGCCCCTCGGACCCTCCAGCGGAGACAGGAGGCTGAACGGGCCTCTCGGACCCTCCAGCGGAGACAGGAGGCTGAACGGGCCTCTCGGACCCTCCAGCGGAGACAGGGAGGTGCTGGGCGGGCTCACTGGAACCCCCAGCGGACGAGGTAGATGGCGGCGTGGGAGCCGCGGAGTCCTGGATGAGCTCATCCGAGCTTCCAGCAGGAGCTGAAGTAGAGCCGGAGAGGATTGGGACCCCGGGCTCAATGTTAAGCTGGCTAGAAAACCGCACTGCTACGGGGAACTGGGCCAAAGGTTCAGGTGCGAGCTGAGCTGCTGGACACACGGGGACCTGAGCTGCTGGACACACGGGGACCTGAGCTGCTGGCGGTGGAGAAGTAAATGACTGCACAGGGGACTGAACTGATGTCTGTAGTAACGGTGGTGGTGAGGGTGGAGTAGGTGGTGGAGTTAATGACTTCACAGGGGAATGAACTAGAGGTAGTGACGGTTGTGGTGCTGGTGGTTGAGTGGGTGACTGTGCTAAAGGAGGCTGCACTGGGGACACCGGAGACTGCACTGGGGACACCGGAGACTGCACTGGGGACACCGGAGACTGCACTGATGGTTGTAGTGGAGGAGTAACGGGTGAAGGAGTGGCTGAAGTGGCTGTGGGTCGGACGGCTAGTGGCTCAGCTACAGGGTATGGCAACGGCAGGGCTATGGGTTGAATGACTGGCTGAGTAGCAGCCTGAGTGGCTGGGTGTAGTGACGGTTGTGGTGGAAGAGAAACAGGTGGCAGTGTGGATGATGGAGCTAAGGGCGACTGAGTGGCAGACCGAACTGATGACTGAAGCGATGGTAGAGGTGAAAATGGAGCTTGTGGTGGAGTTAATGGCTGAGCTAACGGGGACACAGGAGACTGAACTGAGGGTGGCTGCGAGGGAGCTAACGGAGCTGTGAAGGGCTGCGAGGGAGCTAACGGAGCTGTGAAGGGCTGCGAGGGAGCTAGCTGAGCTGGGACGGGCTGCGAGGGAGCTGGCTGAGCTGGGACGGGCTGCGAGGGAGCTAACTGAGCTGGGACGGGCTGCGAGGGAGCTAACTGAGCTGGGACGGGCTGCGAGGGAGCTAACTGAGCTGGGACGGGCTGCGAGGGAGCTGACCGAGCTGGAAGTAGCTGCGAGGGAGCCGACTGAGCTTCTGGTAGCACAACAGGTGAATTAGAAGGCTGAATGTCCGGCTGTGGGGTGGCGCGTCGGCGGCGTGAATGCCGTTTCTTTTTCCCCGCAGATGGCTCCAAAGGGCCGGGAAAAACCACATCCGGCCGGTGAAACTGACGCGGCTGCTCCAGGGTGGCTGGGCCAAGTCTGATATTTCCCGAGTTCGCGCCGCCTCCCGGGCGTTATTCAAATTGGCCAATAGGTCCAAACATCCACTGATCTGGCGGAGATGAGAATTTCCTTTGAGGATTGCTTCGATAGCATTTATCCCCACAATCTTGGCCCTTGTATTGGAAGTGTGTGTTATCCACTCGACTAGGCGTTGGACACGTATCAAATCGCTCTCCCCGGGTAAGTCTGCTGGGTCCATATCTGGTGACGTCGTACTGTCAAGGCGCGGCTGTGTGGCAGGCAGGAGGAGGACCCAAACGCAAAACTCACAGACACGGAGATGAACTCAAAATCACAGCTTTAATGCTGGAGTGGCAGAACATAGGAAATACAAAACTAAACTGGGAAAAGTAAACTAACATACGCAGAGACACAGGGAGATCCACACAACATGAGGGACGACGTCACACTGAACAGAGGGAGACGCAGACAGAAATACACAGAGGGTTAACGAGGGAAGTGGGAACACACGGGGAACACAGGTGACACTGATAATCATAACGAGACAGGGCGGGGTGAACTGAACACTGACGGGAGAGGTGAAACAGGAAGTACAGGAGGAGAGAGAGAGCACGAGTAGAACACCAACGTAACAGGCAGGGGAGACATGGAATAAACACGAAAGGGGACGAGGGCTCATAAATACATAGAGGGCACACAGGGGGAAGAGAGAGCACGGGGAGAACTTAGACATAATGGGCAGACACAATAACACCATGGACAGACAGAGGGAACACAGAGAAGTGGGAGCAGGCAGGCAAAGAACAGAAACCTAACAAATGGCAAAATCACAACAGAATACACACTCGGAATGAACAAAAGCATAAGGAAACACAAAACACTGAGTCCTCAGACTCAGGACCATGACAGTATCTCTCCACCAAGCCATCTGTTTGGGGATGGTAATGGGTGGTCCGGATACTCCTAATACCTAAAAGCTTATAAACCTGCCTCAGGGTATGTGAAAGGAAGTTTGTTCCCTGATCAGTCAAAATCTCAGACGGAATACCCACTCGGGAAAAAAGCTGCAAAAGGGCATAAGCTATCTGTTTAGCTGTAATATCCCTAAGGGGAAAAGCTTCTGGGTATCTGGTACTGTAATCACAAACCACCAATATATAGTGATTACCTGCCTGGGTTCGCTCTAGCGGCCCCGCTTTATCCATTGCAATACGACTAAATGGAACCTCAATAACAGGTAAAGGCTATAAAGGCAACTTTGGGACTTTTTTATCCCCGGCCAGCTGACAGATTGAGCAAGACTGGCAAAACTCCTCAACATCTCTGTTCATACCTGGCCAAAAGAACCTGCTGGCTATTCGGTCCCTTCTTTTCTGCGTTCCCAGATGCCCCGCCCAAGGAATACTATGCCCCAGTCTCAAAACTTGCTCCCGCCGCTGCTGGGGGACTACTAACTTCCCTTTGTCATCCGTGCTGCCTTTGTAGTACAACACTTGTCCTTTCAGGTAATAACCCTCTTCTATCAACTGACGGGGCTGCACTTCTGCTGCCTGTTTAAAAGGGCCTTCCAATGTCACATCCTGTTTCTGCAGATCTGAAAAGACTTCTTGGACAGTTTCTTTGCTACCTGGCACTGGCAGCTCAACAGTATTCTTAACTGTCCCTGCCATTTTCTCTATTCTTCTTTGTCTTTTGCTTTTCCTAGCTTTAATGGCAACTTCTGGCACCACCTCTGCAAAAAATGGCAATTCTGAGAAAATGTCAGATTGTTCGCTCTGGTCCTCCGCCCCATTTTGAGTCTCATACATGTGCTCACTAATCAGCTTCGGGACTGCACTGACACCACTCTCAACCTTTGGCACCTGCTCATTGATTTGTTCCTCCTCCTTCTGCTTTTGTCCCTGTGACCTTGTGACAATATTTAAAGGTTTACAAGTTTGTACCAGCTCCTGTAGAATAGGCACATCCTGACATAAAATTAAAGGATATGACAAGCTTTCCACCACCCCAACTGAGATAAGGTACTTCTGCCCAGAAACTTCAAGTTAAACTACTGTTACTGGGTAGGCCTTACAATCACCATGCACACATGAAATATTAAGGACAGGCTTATCCAGAGGCAACTCTTGCTGGACTAGTGTTGGATGTATCAATGTTTGCACACTACCAGTGTCCAGAAGGGCTTGGGCTTTCCTACCATGTATTTTCGCAGTGGTGGTTTGCTGCTTCCCTTCCCAAACTTCATTCTCACAGGGCCTTGGAAGGGTACACACATATGCTGGCCTAGCCTTTCTGACAGGACATTCTGGCTTAATGTGACCCCCCCCCCCCCCCCCCCCCATAGGAACAAACAGGTTTGGTCGTTAACTTTGTTTTTACAAACCTATCCCCCGACTTCAAAGGCTCTAACTCCTTAGGACCACCCCCAACCCCAGATGACTTACCATGTGGAGTGAAAGATTTGGCCGAAGCCCCAAATCGAAAGCTTCTAGCTCCTCGCCTTACTGCTTGAAATGTTTCCACCAGCTGAGCAGCTTCCTGCGCTGACTTTGGACCCCTTTCTTTTACCCTCACCTGGAGTTCTTGAGTCAACGAGCGATAAAACTGTTCAAGGATTATGGTGTCTCCAACCTTCTCCTTGGTTTTCTTTTCTGGTTGGATCCATTTGCCATACAGGTCTTTCAAACGATTATAAAACTCTTTCGGACTTTCGTCGGGCCGGATGTCAGGGTCTCGGAACCGCTGTCGGTACACCTCTTCATTAATGTCATACTTTGAAAAAATTGCTTCCTTAACCTCTTGGTAATCCCTAGTGTCCTCTGCTGCCATGGTCACATAAGCTGCTCGAGCTCTTCCTGACAGGTATGGAACCAGCCTCACCAACCTCTCTACTTCAGGCCACTGATACGCCATCGCCAGCCTCTCAAAGGTTATCAAGTACTGCTTAATGTCATCGCCCACCTCCAGTTTTGGTATCATTGCTTTCCCCCAGCTCCGACCTTCTTGGTCTCTCAGAACATTCGGCGGGATCACCATTTCTTCTCTCAATTGCTGCTGGGGCCGAGACTGCTCCTGGGGCTGGCCTGCTGCACTTTGTTGCTGCTCTAACTCATCTCCAATGTTATTCATTTGGATCTGCATCTGGCGCCATCTTTGATCTTGCTTTATTGTTTCTTTCTCCCACCTGTCACTTATGTCCCGCTAGAAGCGTACACACTGTTGTAGCAGGCCCGCAATAGAATCCAAATCTGTAGCTGCTTCTGGTACAGAGGTTTTTTTTCATGCTCACCAGAAACACATCTAGAAATAACCACCCGAGCCTCTCAAGAAACCCCTCCTTAAATAGATGCTGGTCATACCATTACCACGTCTGGAAGTCCAGCAGTTCATCTAAACAAAAGGCACTTAGAGTAAAACTGACATAGATACGTTTATCCTACCATAAAACAATAAGAGAAGGTATGCCCTCTCCCATGCTCCCAGGATGTGGGTGTGAATACCAGAACACTCTGGAATGCACACAAAGTCTTTGCAGACTGTTAAGGATCACACATCATATCACTATACAATCGATTATACACCTCCAAGCATATATGGTTAAATATTTCTTAATACAAATGACAATAATAAAATCTAAACCCATCAAAAACCATGAATCAACATGTGAACATGAGCTGATGCTGCTGAAGTGAAGCAAAGTTACAGAGGTTTGATTACAGACACAGCTGAGAGTTTGTAATCTGTCATCATTTTAAAAGGTTTACATTTCTTCAGTATTGAACAGCAGAAATGAGGCTTTGTTTTCGGAGGCCGACAGCAGTGAACACAACAGCAGACTGGTGCGTAATAAGCAGTGAATAATGCAGGAAACAGATTTTTGAAGGTTAACTGTTCTTGAAGTACACTGAGAGAGAGAGAGCTGTGCAGGAAGTAAACGTCAAAGTCAGAGAGAATTCATGACGATGTTCATCAAACGTAAAGCGTAGTTTGGATCTTCTTCTGCTGCTGGTTCAGTCAGTTTTGGTTGGAGACAGATGAAACCTGCAGCTTCAGGATCTGTGAGCTGTCCACTTTCAGCCCCGACGGCGTGTCCGTGTACGTGCCGTCGAGTGAACGATCCACGCTCTGTGTTTCCATCTTTGTGTGTTTAGCTGCTCTCATTTACTGTTTTATCTGTTTGGTTGTTGTTGAAATACTTTTGGGAGCTTTAACCTGAGATTCTGGCAAAATACATTTATATTAAAAATGGATTCAGGATTGAATGAATCAACATCGCTTTATTCAAATTAAAACCATTTAAATAGGAAAATTCATTTTTTTACATCCGCCTCTAATGCTGGGTAATGTCAGCTGGTCCATGTGCAGCTGGCTGTGATTGAATGATTTCAAGCTCACACTTTGTCTAATCAACTTACATCTTTCATGCTTTATACAGATTGAGTGTCTGTGGTTTGTCAGAGATCAGCTGTGATTATCTGGCAGCAACGCTGAAGTCCAACCCCTCCCATCTGAGACAGCTGGACCTGAGCATCAACAACAACCTGCAGGATTCAGGAGTGAAGCATCTGTGTGGTTTCCTGGAGAGTCCAGGATGTGGACTTGAAACTCTGAGGTCAGTCAGCATGTTTTAGTTGAGCTGAGATGAATATGATGTGAAAGTTGTGCTGACACTAAACTGCAGACATCAGGCTGATATTATACTGATCCACACTGAGGATCTTCATGGTAAAGTCTGTTTTCTTCTTCTCTGGTTTAGTCCATTGACTGCAGCAGAACAATGTTCACATTTCAAACCTTCAAAGAAGAAGAAAAATCCTCCACTGGATAATTCACTGTGAAACTCTCAAACTCTTCATTCCACCTTAAAGTCTGTCTGACACTGAAATCCAAAGCAAAATGTGCGTTTGCTTTACAGACAGCAGTCCAACACAAACATACACACATCATCCAAAACACAGTCCAACATCCAAATCTCCTCCACTGCCAGCATGAATGATGGGAAAGAGAAGGAGGAACACTCTGACATTCAGGGTTAGAATGAGTTTCATGAAGCAGACTGTGAAGATCAAAGCTGCATTAGAAAGCTTACATGAATGAATGAGTGGACAGAAGTGGACAGAGATCATCTGAAGCACTTCAAAGGCTTTAAATCAGCACATTTCTCTTTATTCTTTATCAACTCTGTTAGTTTCTCTCAGTTTTCTGTGGAATGAAGCTAACAGCAGGCTAATAAGATGCTGACCAATAGGTTTCTATTAAAGGTTGTAATTTGTATATGAAAAAGTGCTTTGGCTCAGCAGGGATCAGCTTACAGGTAGAATACAGCTGTTGGATGGGATTAGCATGTCATAGCTATCTACCAAACTGCTAACTGGGGGATTTCAGGCCATCTATGGATCATTTTTGCTAACTGTTTATTCAGCTTAGGCTCACAGGGCTGCAGCCTGTGCCCTAGCTGTCATAGCGCAAGAGGCGTGGTCCACCTGCACAGGTGAGCAGTCCATCACAGGGCCAACAGAGAGAGAGAAGCACTCTCTCACATCCACACCTACAGCCAATTTAGAAGCACCAATGAACCTAAGCAGCATTTCATTGGACTGTGGGAGAACATCCAACCTCCACAGAAAGGCCAACAAGCTTCAACCTACAACCTTCTTGCTTTAAGGCACTAGTGCTAACCACTTTTCCCCATTTCAGCCGAAATCCTGCATCTTCCTGTTTCTGACTCCAGGCCAGCTCCACTAACACTTTCTCATCAGACACTGCCACCTCGTGGAAGAAGTCTTAGTTCCATTTGAAGCTCCATCTTTCATTCTTTATACAGATTGTGGAGCTGTGGTTTGTCAAAGATCAGCTGTGATTATCTGGCAGCAGCACTGAAGTCCAACCCCTCCCATCTGAGAGACCTGGTCCTTTTGGGAAACAACCTGAAGGATCCAGATGTGAAGCAGCTGTCTGATCTTCAGCAGAGTCCAGACTACAGACTGGAGACTCTACTGTAAGTAGAGTGATGGAGTGAGTGGGTGGTGCTGTCAGCAGTATTGTACTAAACACAGTCAGTATGAAACAAAGATCCAGTGTTTCCTGTAAAGCTGCAGCTTCTCAGTGAAGCTGTGAGAGGAGAATGGTGACAGGCTTCAGGATTGGACACAAACACTTCCTGTTTCTGACCTTTATGGTCACCATAGTAACAACTGACACGCTCTGATCAAACGCTGTCAACAGCCAATCAGTTCTCTGAACAGAGCAGCACACAGACCAATGACTGCATTCATTTCCAAGTTTAAAGCAGTGAAGAACACAGTCTGTAGGTGAGGAAGAATTTAGTGAGAGCAGATGTTTGGATGGAATTCCTCCAGTTAACAGCTGGAACCGTCCATCTGGATTGTTGGGCTTGTTGTTGGGGTTCCTACAGAGCTCAGAGTGGACACACCAAGGTTCTTCTAATGAATGAAAGTCCAAACTCAAACTAGGAGGGAAAAACATTTTCATCAACTTCAATAAAAATCCAAAGATTAGAAAAAGTGAAGCAACAATGAGTCCTAGTACAGTCCCAACACTGAAGTCCCTGCTGCTCTTTATACTGGATGTGCTGCATCACTGACTGACAGCTGATGAAGAGTCTCTGGAAACACTCGTTTATCTCCTCTGCTCTTCCTTCTCCTCTCTGCAGGTGGAGGGTATGATGGTAAACAGGACGGTGTGTGTGCTGAGAGAGGAGGAGCTGTGTCCTGATGATCCAGAGAGGTTGAAGCAGCAGCAGCAGCTTGTGTGTAGAGACGCTCTGACTGGGCCATGTTACTGGGAGGTGGAGAGGAGAGCTTCATCCAGCAGTGACTGACAGAGGAATGAGAAGAAGTGCAGATGACTGTCAGTGCTGCAGAGTGAACTGCTCTGAGAACAGCTCCACTGTCAGACACAATGTAGAGTCCAGCATCATCCCTGTGTGTCCCTCTGGATCTGACAGAGGATCATCAGTGTATCTGGACTGCTCTGCTGCTGCTCTGTCCTTCTACAGTCTCTGCACAGTCTCTGTCTGACTCTGGCTTCAGACCCTCCTGGATCAAACTCACCTGGAAAGACTTTCAAACATCACTCAATAGATTTGAATACAGAATATATTTGATATATACTGTAGATGTACTGTAGAGTTGCAGTTTGTCACTTGTAAATACAGTCTGTGAGCAGCTATGAGCTGAAAGATCTTTCTAGAAACACGAAATGTTTTCACTCTTCTGTTGCTTTTTCATATATTTCCACAACATTAATATTGATCCCACCTGTCTCACCTGTTTCATGCTTTTATACATAATAACAGGACACGTGTGATCTGAGCGCTGCTGTGGTTGCTGTGCTGCACGTCTTCATTTAGATAACAGAGACATCTAGTGGTTCAGAGGGAGAACTGCAGGAGGCGGAGCTGTGTTTTAGCGTGGAAAACTTTTTATCTTTTAGGCGCAGATACAAATATGACAAGTATCAGTGTGAGATACAAAAGGTCACATCAGTCAGCAGAGGGAACAGTGATCACACAGCAATGTAAGAATAGAAACATAACAGTGAATCTGGACATGTATACAGATGGAAGCAAACAAACAGGATGTAACACTACATTAAAGCCACAAATGGGAAGAAAACAAAGCCAAAGGAAAATATATTTGATCTCAGGAATCCAAATCAGATGCTTTAGAGCAGGGGTCGGCAACCCTGGGCACGTGTGTCACAGCTGGCACGTGAAGGGTTAACTGATGGCACGACCATAGCTGGACTGGCCATCGGGCATACTGATGGTGATTTTTCATTTTTATGGGCTGATGATGTTTTTTTATTTTTTTGTAATGGCATGAACAATGGAAGCTGGTGGATTGGCCGGATGCTGGTCGATGTGTAAAAATAAGTCAGTTGTTTGGTGGTGGCTTTGGCGGAGCTTCCACAAAGGCAGCAGGTGGATGAGGGAAAGGGGAGGCAGGAGGAGCAGAGACCCGAGGCGGCCGCCGGTCCGAGTGTCAGGTGAACTGAACTTCAGGTAAGAAGTTATGACCTGCAGTCTATCTGGGTCAGATATAAACCAAGTTTAGGTGGAGTTTATTTTCCTTGTGCTGACTTTTTACACTCAGTTACAATAACTCATACTGTGTACTAGCTAGCATGACGGAGTTTCTATACAGCTGGGTGGTGCTATGATGTTACTGATAGTGAACTTTACAGTGGCTTGCAAAAGTATTCGGCCCCCTTGAACTTTCCCACATTTTTTCACATTACAGCCACAAACATGAATCAATGTTATTGGAATTCCACGTGAAAGACCAACACAAAGTGGTGAACACGTGAGAAGTGGAACGAAAATCATACATGATTCCAAACATTTTTTATAAATAAATAACTGCAAAGTGGGGTGTGCGTAATTATTCTGTCATGGAAAAACACACTGCCATCAACTTCTGTTTTGTTATTGTCAAAATCACTGTAATATAATCACTGTACCTTTATATACATGTGACTTATATTAATGCTGCTGCCCTCTTGTGGCTAAAGTGTAATTATGTTCTTGTTATTAGGGAAAACATTTGAGAGTAACATGAAAAATGAGACAGCACTTTGGCTTTAGCTTAAGAAATCCTCATTTTTATGTCATTAGTTATAGTTGCATGTATTCATTATTATAATTTAACCTTTAATATTGATGTCTTAAATTTATTTTGAGTAAATTAGCAATTTTATGGTATTTTATGGTTGTATTAAATAAATACATCACTAATGAATTAATTATTTCAGTAATTAATTTAAAAATGTACATAATCAATTAAAGAAATATATTAATAATGAATTATCCATTAATTTCATTTAAAATGTTTCATTATTTGTGTATATACAATTCAAATTAGTTAATTACATATTTAATCAATTATTGGTTTGTTTTCTATTTTAATTATTTTACTGACACATTTAATGAATTATTTAATGATGTATTTATTTAATTCACGTTGCTACTCCTGGCCCTGCATCGCTGTTCATAAATACATTTTATTTGTCAGCTTCACCCATCAAAGTCAGGGGGCGGGGTTAATGCTGATCAAGTCAAAACCATTGCTTTGGTCTGGTGGGCGTTCTTTTAGTGGGCTTTTCTGTCACGGCCTGCGTGGCAGACTATGATGAGGGGAAGGAGGACCCAAATGCTGGACTCTTTGATGAGGTCAGTGCATTTATTTACAGTGATGCTAAATAATCCAAACAACAATAAATCCCCCAAAAACAACAAAAACAATCCCCCCAAAAAATGTAGTATTTTGGTCTAAACAACCCAAAATGTGATGTCCACATATGTGGACGCCCGGTCCTAGGAGGTTAAATATCTGCTCACTTTGTCAAAATGAACCTAATCATCTCTGATGAGTTCAGTGATGTCTGCCAGCTCACCTTGCAAGTGGTTGAGCTTATACCGCCGACAACGCGGCCACAACTTGTAAACCTCCTGCTGACTATCACCTCTGGAGTTATTTATTTATGTTAGTTTCAACTGTTCCTGCAAAAAGTAAGCACATGTTACTGATAAAAAGTCCAATAGAAGCAAAGTCTAAACTTTGAAAACAAAAAACAAAAACCTGTCTGATTAAGATCTTATCTTTGGGGGGTTTCAATAAGCAGTGTGACCCGTGTATATGCATCAGGGGTGGGTTTTGATTATCGATTTATCGATTAAAATCGATTCTCGCTTGGATAACGTCATATCGATTCATTAAAACCCTGAATCGATTTTTAATATAAATTTTATTTTGGCCAAAACGCCAGAATCTCAGGTTAAACCTCCCAAAGTTTCAACAACCACCAAACAGCTAAAACAGTAAATGAGAGCAGGAACACGGATTCTGCACAAAGACGTAAACACAAAGCACGGAGCCGCCGACGCATCAGAATCAGTGAGATGTGACTTTCTCACCTGACTGCACGGACACGAGCTGAAAGCCGACAGCTCGCTGATTCTGATGTTTCGGCGGCTCCGCGCTTTGTGTTTACGCCCTTTTTGCACTGATTCTGAAGCTGCAGGTTTGATCTCTCTCCAAACAATATTGAGTAAACCAGCAGCAAAAGAAGCTCCAAACTACGCTTCACATAAACATCGTCATGAATTCCCTCTGATTGTTTTACTGCCACCAGGATAAAATCACACTTCATGCACAGCTCTCTCTCTCTCTCTCTCTCTCTCTACTTCAAGAACAGTTTCCTGTTTTCTGCATTATTCGCTTGCTTGTTACGCACAAGTCTACCGTTCTTACAGCCTGTCGGCCGCTGTTTTTTTTCTTTTACTTACTTCTGAAAACAAAGCCTCGTTTCTGCCGTTCAACACTGAACAAATTTAAACTTTTTAACCCTTGTATGGTGTTCGGGTCTGTGAGACCCGTTTTCAGTTTTTCTCAAAAGAAAAATTAAACAATTAATTATTTTTTCAACCTGAAATTCATTGGCTTTGGCTTATTTTCTGTGAAGAACATAAATCCGAACTAATTTTCAATGACCTCATACTGTACCTCCCCCCACGCATTTACATTACATACAAGGTGTTCGGGTCCACTGGACCCAGGTCTAATAAAAGTGTTGAAAGTGTAGGTCCTGTGTTCCCACACTCTGTCTTCCTCCTTTCTGGTGCTGCTGATAGTGTTTTCTTCCCCTCCTGCTCCGCACAAAGTTGCAACATTGTTGAAAATTCAACTATCAACACCGTCTGCTCTTACATTCCCGCACATTTTACCCTCTTTCTTGAGGGATCCTAATTTTATTTTCTCATACCCTGTCCCACCTGCAAATTAGGGGCATAATACTACAAATAAGACTTTGCCAGTGTGGTTCTTTATCACAACTGATCAAGATGGCAAAAGATTATCTGCTGCGAGGGCCATCCAATTGATTTTGGAAGAGAGAGGGGCTTCGGATGATGATGTTGACAAAGAGGTTTCAGAATATTTCACATTTCTGAAAATTCAGAGTCTGACAGTGACTTTGAAGAAGAGGATGAAGTTGAGCACCATTTAGTAACAAAACGAAGATGAGTACTCCATCTGCAGCCAGCTCCAGGACCAGAACAAGCCCACCAGACAGCAAGTGAAGAAATATGGATGTCAATAACTGGTGAAATTGAATGGTCTTCTTGCCCAAGAAATGAGCCACCCTGCAGAGCTGTTACTGTGATAAGCCAGGGCCAACACGGCTGACAGTTACTCATGTGCAGGACATCAAGTCTTCATTTGAGCTTTTCATCCCAGATTCCATCCAGAAAATTATTCTGGATTGCAGTAATCTAGAAGGAAGGTGTGTTTTTGGAGAGAGGTGGAAGGAGATGGACCAAATTCATCTAAGAACCCCAAAGGCCTACTATGGGGTTCTTATCCTTGCAGGAGTTTTCAGGTCCAAAGGGGAATCCACAGAATCCCTGTGGGATGCAGAAACCGGCAAGAAGCTTTCCGTGCATCAGTGTCTCTGGAAAACTTCCACAAAATTTCCAGGATTATCAGTTTTGATAACCGAGACAACAGATCAGCTCGACGGCAGAGAGACAAGCTTGCTGCCATCAGGACAGTGTGGGATAAGTGTGTGCACCACCTCTCCCTGTTTTACAACCCTGGGCCCAATGTCACCATTGATGAGCAGCTGATCCCATTTAGTTGTGAAACATATTGCTTCACGTGTAAATGTGTTGTGTCTTTCCACTCACTCCACTTGATTATAACTGATTAATTTTTTTATAACATTTTATAAAAAAAACAAAAAAAAAAACGAGAAGCACATTAATTCATAAATGTGATCTAACAAAGGTAAAGGGAAAAAATTAACCATGTTTGCTATTCATATGGCTTGTAATTGGGATGAAGTAAACATCTGTTGAGTAATTTAACATAAAATTGTTTGATAGTGTTAATTTGGAAAGCCAAAACTCTAGCGGGTCCACCAGACCCATGAACACTGGCTGAGTAACAAAAATATGAACACCACACAAGGGTTAAAATGATGCAAAATTGCAAAATGCTCAGCTGTGTCTGTAATCAAACCTCTGTAACTTTGCTCTGCTTCACGTCAGCAGCATCAGGTAATGTTCATATGTTCATTAATGGTTTTCTTTTGTTTTTGATGTACTGCAGAATATTTGTATAACATCCCAGGCCAGGAAAACCTTCATGTTTTTCTGTTTGATCCTCAGCTACTTTGACACAAAGGCATCTGCTGTGACGCTCACACCTTTGATAAAGTCTCGCAAGTGTCAGATTTCTTTTTATAGATATAAAAATATAGAAATGTACTGATGCATGACCTGAATTATAATATTTCTGACTGTCTGAGGCAAAATTTCCCCGATTCAAATTGAATCAAATTGAATCGAATCGATTCTAGACATGAGTGACGATGCCAGCCCTAATATGCATATTTTAATAAAAGAGATAATGTTGGTGTTTCAGTCATGTAGTAATTGTTAGCTTTAACTGTACAAGGCTTGTTAGACATAATGAAACACATCGTACAGATTTCTGGATGTTAGACTATAATTTTTATTATGATTATTAATCTTGAGTCTAAAAAGTCAGTCAAGTATATCCAGGATATCTTTCTGTTAACTGGATTCACTGACCCTAACACTGGGACCAGGATAAGCGGTCGCATGAAGCTGGTTACCAGCTGACAATCTTATTATTTAATTAATTTAATTAAGTTATTTAATTTTTCTAATTTTTCCTCTACATTTCCCCTGAAATGAAGGGATTGTGTTAAACATGCTTTAGTTCCTCACATTTTTCTGCATCTCTTTGTTCAACCCCCTGAATTAAAGCTGAAAGTCTGCACTTCAAACACATCTGAGTTGTTGCATTTAAAATTGATTTTAGTGTATGTACAGAACCAAAATCAGAAACTAAGTTCTCTCTGTCCAGATATTTATGGACCTAACTGTATAATCTCTACAGCACGTAAAAAATGCTGTAAATAAAGAAGTCTGTGAAAATGTGGCGCTTCCAGGTCAATTTAAACTGAAGTGATATAATCTTCTCCCCACAGTTTGAGTTTGTATTGTCTCAGCTGCAGACAGACTATGATATTAATATTACTAGTTATTAATATTATTAGTTATAAAGGACACCTTCCTGCCTTTAGTCTTATTCATGATGATTATTAGTCGTCTTCTAATGTCCACAAGTCTGTATGATGTGTTTCATAGTTTCTAACAAGCCTTTTAAACTTAAGTTACTGCATTGCTGAAACACCAACATCTGCTTATTGAACAAAACAAAAACAACCAAAAGACCACACATCTGATTTTATTTTTATTTTAATAGACTTCCAAAGATTATACCAGATAACTGGCCTCAGAATATAATTGAATAAACATGTTTAAAAACGATAACCTAATCCTGTCTTGACAGGCTGAGCTCTTCAGTATCCACCAACAGCATCGTCATGCTGAGTCAGACGTTTCTGCTCCTGCTGGAAATACTCTTCCTCTTTCCACATTGTACCAAATGTTTTTAAATGTTAGTTTCAATTTAAAATGAAAGATTAAAAAAGTGTAACACATGATGCAAATGTAAACAAAAGCCCCTCTGCAGTATCAAGTCTGCATGGCACAGTGACACACTTTAGGTGATCTTCATCCTTGGGAAAAGTGCTGTCAGCTGTTTCCCAGTCCCCTGGCGTCTGTGCTGTTCACAGAATCACAATTCCATCGCTGAACTTCCTCTCTGCACCGTCGATTAGAGCTTGGCACGCTCCCTTCATCCTTCTGCTTCTGTTCCAACGCCGCTGAAGAATTAGGGCAGAGCACAGTCACTCCTTCTCAGGGCACGTCACAACATCTGCAAGTTAAAATATTGACACTCCTCTTTTGCCACACGGCTCTCGCCATGTGTCAACTCCACACAATGAGACATGCACAAGAATGTTGCACATTCTCTCTGAAAAATTCTCCAGGGTTTCTCTTGGAGCAGCTCCACTCCAAACCTGTAACCCTGTGTCAAAGAAACATTAGTCAGTGGTTAAATGTTAAGATTGTTCAACTCCCAGCTCCACCCGGAGCCTGTATCCTTGCCTGTAGACAAAACCCTGTAAGTTAAAACAAACTTCACATTTGCAAACAACTGTAGCTCATAAGAGTCATAAAGTATTCAGCATCACAGAGACAAGTATCATTGCAGGTTTATTCTAAATCATTAAACTCCTGCTTTTGTGCCATAATTTGCTCCAAATCATCGATCATCTCAACTTCATCCCACATTGTAATCAGTGACTTTCCTGAAGTTTGTCACTCACTTGTTTCATCACTATGAGCTCAATAGTGGTCAGATAATGAGCCCCATTTTAACTATTCTATAACCCTGCACATCTGCTCAGTTGTCACTTGTCTGTCTGTGCTGAATCCTTTACAAGCACATTAGAGAAACATTAGCAGTAGCATCCTAGGTCAGGCCTGGGTCACCAGACTCCACAGGTGCTGTAAAAGGTCATAAAGTTAACACTCTGCTGTAAAAGAAGTAACACTGGCTTCAACACAGTATGTCTCTCACACTGTATTCACATCTCCACTGTAATATTCACATTCCTCAACAACACAGTGTAATTTCATCACCAACATACAGCCTGTCAACACAGTTTCCTTCACACAAAAACTCAGTAATCCTGTGGTAGAAAAAC